>NC_141699.1:1068094906-1068694906 GCF_964263255.1 Lissotriton vulgaris
GGTGCGTGTGAATCTACAGATTTACATGCCAAGAACAGATGCTTGCAGGGTAATTAACAATCCGTTCGAGGCATGTGTGCTATAGATACACACGCTTGGGATTGACTGTATAGCAGTACTCTCCCAAAGCAGAGGCTAACCAGTGGGTGTTGCAGTTGTTTGAAAGTGTTTTTTATCACAGCTTGTCCTACATTAGCGCTTTGATGTGCTAATACATCTACACAATGTTTGGTAAATGTGTGTGGTGTGGACCATGTAGCTGCCTTACATATGTCAGCTATGGGAATATTGCTTAAAAAGGCCATAGATGATCCTATTTTAAGAGTAGAGTACTTTTGGAGGTATAGTTAAAGGTCTCTTAGCTTTAGCATAGCAAGTTTGAATACATTTAACAATCCATCTAGAAATACCAGATTGAGAGATGGATTTTCCCTTACGAGGTGGAGCAAAAGCAACCAAAAGTTGTTTCGTGAAAATCTTTTTTTCTATCAATATAATGCAATAGTGCTCTTTTCACATCAAGTGTATGTAGAGCTCCCTCAGCTACTGAATCAGTTGAGGGGAGAAAACAAAAAGACAACTGATGGACGGAATGTAGAACAAATTAAAAACATTCACCAGAGTCAAGAGATCTCGGTTAAATCCATAATTCTTTTGCCATGCCAGTCGAATGTGAAGGCTACGCCTGCCTGCTATAGATGCAAAACAGAACACATGTCTAGAGCTGCATCTAGAAGGTACATTGTGTTTTTACAATATATTACAAATCTTTTCCTCTGTGCAGCCTAACATGCCCTAGAGGTATGCTTTCTTGCTTCCTGAACAATGGTCATACTATCTGGTGGTAGATTTAGGTATCCACATTCTACGATTTCAGGAGCCAAATCGCCAAGTTGAGTTCCTGGATATCTGATTTCTCTGTGGTTCTGTGAGAGAAGGTTTGAAGTGAGGTTAAGCTTCTGGTGTTGAACTACTGACAGTTCTTGTAGTGTGGTGAAACCATGCTTGACAAGCCCATGTGGGAGCCACTAGAATTACAGTGAGATGTCTGCCTGAGCTTCCGAACCAAAAATGGAAGGAGAGGCGGAAATCCATAAGCAAGTTTCCCTGATCAGTTCATCCATAGGGCAATGCCCTTGGATAGAGGGTATGGGAACAAGGAGGCAAAGTCTATGCATTTTTGAATTCTTTGCTGTCGCAAAGAGATAGATTTGTGGAAACCCCAATTTTTGGAAGTATGGAAGGACAACTTTGGGGTGAAGTACTTACTTGTGCACTTCTTGGTGCATCCTGATTAGGTCAGCAAAGTCGCTGTCTGTCCCTAGGTGTACTGCTTAAGTTGGATTTTGAGATAAATCTCCCAACACCAAATGGTCTGAGAGACGTGACAGTTGTAGGGAGTTTCCCCCTTGTACATAGTACATTGTTGTCATTGTCCATTCAGACTAGGACAACTTTCCTTATCAGGTGAGGTAGAAATGCTTACACCAGCTGAACTGCTTGCAGCTCTAGGCAGTTGATGTGAAAGTTCTGGTTAGTGGTCCAGGGACCCTGAACTATTAAATGTTGTAAATGTGCACACCACTATGTGAGAGATGCATCTGTTGTAAGCACGATCTGGGGAATTGGGTCAATAAACAGCTGCCCCTTTGATAGATTGTGTGAGTTACACCATGCCGAGAGCGATGTGTGGCTGTCTACAAACACTAGATCTTTTAGCTGACCCAGTGATTGATTCACGACAACGACCTACTCGACACCCAGTTTGGTTTCAGACAAGGACATGGAACGGAGACAGCACTACTCAAAGCAGCAGATGAAATAAGAGCCACGATGGACAAGGGAGGATCGGCGGTTCTAAAACTTTTGGATCTCTCCGCTGCCTTTGACACGGTCGATCATGTCACTTTGATCGACCGTGTCTCGGCTTTAGGAATAAGAGGCAAAGCCAAAGATCTCATTGCCTCATTCTTGGCCAACCGCCCCCAGACAGTCAAGATGGGTAACTACACCTCCCAGACCTTTTCTCTCCCTTGCGGAGTACCACAGGGCTCCTCGCTAAGTCTGACGCTTTTTAACATCTATGTATCAGACTTAGCAAGGGTGATAAAATCCTACGGAATTGCCTTAACAACGTATGCAGATGACACCCAACTAGTGTTATCGGTACACAACGACGGTACTATAGTCGCAGCCAACTTCCAAGAGGGAATGAAGGCAATAAGTTCCTGGATGTCATCAAACTGTCTCAAACTAAACTCCGATAAGACGGAGGTGATGACATTCGGGAACTTGCAGCCTGTCTGGTCCCCTCAGTGGTGGCCACCTCAGTTAGGGGGCCCCCCCCACAACCGGTAGTCAAGGTGCGTAATCTGGGAGTCATTTTTGACAAGATGACCTTCCTCCAACATGCCAATGCGGTGGTATCTTCCTCCTTATATATCCTAAAAAGGAATAAAAAACTACTCCCTTACTTACCGCCGTCCGCGGGCAAAACCCTAATCAGCACCTTGGTGTTCGAGAACAGACTACTGCAACGCCCTCCTTCTGAATGCTCAAGAAAAGGTCCTAAATAAATTAGACGGTGCAAAACGCCGCGGCCAGAATTCTATTAACCATCCCCAAATTTACCTCTACTTCTCCCTACATCAGAGAGCTGCATTGGCTCCCAATCAGGAGTCGTATCAAATTCAAGGCTCTATGCATAGCCTTCAAAGCTATCAATAATCCTGGCCCACAGTTTCTAAAAAAAGCTCTCTGCCCGCTGGAACATACTAGGACCTTACGATCATCTTCAGCCCATTTGCTGAAGGTTCCACGGACAAGAAGGACAAACTGGGGAGATAGATGCTTTACCATAGCAACTGCCAAATTGTGGAACACATTACCAGTCCACATCAAAACCGCCCCTACGCTATTAAACTTCAGAAAATCTCAAAACATGGTTGTTTTCATCCTAATTCACCTACATCTCAAGAGTGAGTTCTGTAACGCTAGCGCCGAGACACCCGTATGGGTATTTGCGCGCTTTAAAAATCGCATAAAATAAATAAATAAATTCCACGGACGTGCTAAGCATTCTTGTAGAGGACGCATATTTAGTCCTGCACAAGGTACTATGCAATGCAGGACGCCATTATCCCTAGTAACTGCATGAATGTCCAGACAGGGAGATACTGGTTGTTTTTTAACTGTAGTAGCAGTGTTTGAAAAGTGTGTATTCAGGCTATATTGGGATATGCTAGAGCCACTTGAGATTTTAGAATAGCTCCTAGATATGGTTGAAGATGGGATTTTTTTTCACTGATGTAGAAGGTTTATTGTAGTTTGAGTAAATTGTAAACTATCGAGATTTGTGTTGGGTTTTATGAGCCAATCATCTAGGTATGGAAAGACTTGCATTTGCGGTCTTCGTAGATGAGCTGCTACTAATACTAGGCATTTGGCGAACAATCTGTGTGCAGTTGTTACTCCGAATGGAAGTACTTTGAACTGGTAATGCTTTTGTTCCATTACGAATTTGCAACGTGCTGGGTGAAAGGGAAAGTTAAAGTACGTGTCATTTAAGTCCAGTATTGACAAAGTCGCCTTGTTGCAAAAGCAGAAGCCCCTGTTGAAGTGTGACCACGTGAAACTGTTCTGATATGCATAGGTTTAATGGCCTGAGACCTAAGATTGATCTTAATGAATAGTCCTTTTTGGGAAATATGAATTAGTGAGTACACCCCAGATCCTTGATGTTGTAGTGGCACAAGTTCTATGATAGAAGAGCTTGTACGTCTTATATAAGCAGATATTGGTCCTATAAAAAAAAATTGTGAGTGCGAAGTGGAATATTGGGAGGTTTGCTTGTGAGCTCCATACAATAACCATCTTGGATAATGTCCAATACCCATTTGTCTGAGGTCATGGATTGCCAAATGGGAATAAACATTTGAAGTTTTCCCCCGAAAAGTGACAGATGATCAAGGGGCAGTGATCTAAAGTAACTGCTTGTTGGGGAATGGAGAGGCAAGTGTTGGTGTGCCTCAGTCTCTTCCATTAAAATGGTTTCCTCTGTATCCACCTCTGTAGAATCCTCTAGAGGTTGTGTCTGGGTTTTATATCACAATTCAGCCACATCTGTGGTATTACTTTTGGAGCCTCCAGGAGCCTCTGTCAGGAGGAGACTAATGCTCGCATAGTTTTTGCCACTTCCATATCCTTTCATTTTTTCAAGTGAGTTATTGTGAGAAAGTGGCTCTATATATACTGGACCAGAATAAGCAGACCCCCCAGGATATAGCGAAATAAAAGTGCAAATTTAGCGGCACAAAAATGTAAATTTAGCGGCATTATTGCGGCACTTTATTTTACTTGAAAATCATTCCTTTTCAGCCCTAAATCAATGGAACCTGTTTTAGCATAGTATTCCTCTTTGAAATAGACATGGTTAAAGTTTCTGCAGCTCTACAGAAGCACAGCTCCAATCTACTAACCTTGTGGGAGGGGGCGTATTTCTCCCTGGGATTTTCTAGCGCCCATGAGTGCACCCCTGCCGGGGTACCACTTTTACCGCACCCTGGGTGCATTCGCACAGCTCCCCTTTGCTCCATGTGTGCAGTCAAACAGCCCCCATTTGCTCCCTGGGTGCAGTCACACAGACCCCCATCGCTCCCTGTGTGCAGAGGTACAGCCTCCTCTTGTGTTGCGTGCACTGACTCCCTTTTATGGGTAGTGCTGACAGGGCAGACATCTCACAATAATCATCCTTCAAAACCAGGTTCCCCAGTTCCAAATTCAGTTCTGACCATGGTGTCACATCCTCTCCCCCACTAAACACCATAACGCCCACTGAGAGAAACTGCACTGCCTCAACTATAACCCAATTGTGCCCGCTATAAACACCTGGATGCGGCTCAATTTAAATTACACACTAGACTAGCAATATCCTGCCTATAAATAAAAATAACAATATCCTGGTAAAAGCAAATACTCTTGGGAATTAAGTAACGCATGTGAAATGTAAGCATGAAAAACATGGTTACTTTAACGCTTTTACACTCACTATTCAGAAATCAGTGAGTGCTTTTGCCTGAAAAGTTAAGGGCACGGAATGGACCCATTTCAATGTCCATTGCTTATATCCTTACAGAATGTAAGCAGTATAGTAAAAAGACCAATTCCCTGAACACCGAGACGCAGTACACATTTTGTTTTCCAATCCATGTGTTGCAGTGCCTCCAGCACTGGTGCGCTAGTTCCCCGCCCGGGGGAAAACAACACTATTCAAACGAAGACAAGTAAACAAAAGTAGAGCTTCACTGGCAAACTCTGTAGAGTGGAGCAAATGTGTTTAGGTATGAATAAAATCAATCTGCCCACTTTGCTGTCACTCAGTTTGGCTTTATTTAGTTATTTTTCATGTTTTGAACCTTTCTTTCCCACTTCACTTTGGAACATTGCTTTCATTGGGCCGATACTGTCCAGTACGTAGTACACAGCACTTTTATATTGAGAGAGAGTACCAGCACTTCTCCGAAACAAGCAGGTACTAGAGTACCTGCACTTCTAATTATCCATTTCAAGCACTGCTTTGGAATTGTAAAATATTACAAAAAGACATCAATTACAATGTTTCTTTTTTTGGATCCATTTCACAAGGAAACAAATCACCGAACGAAGAAAAGACAGGGGGAGAACCGTTTCTGAAGGCAGGGATTTCAGTAAGAGAAGCTGCTACACAAAGAGGGAAGAAAATGGAGGAAGAAAGAAAGGGGGAGGGCAGTTGAAGCAGCAAAGCAGACAGTGTTTTCTGTGCGCAAGAATGAAAAGACAGTCCTTTCTCTTCTCTGCGCGCCCCTCCGGGCGCTGGAATCGTAATTTTGGCATTCTTTCCAGTCAAGCCTGCAAGCTGAAGAGAAGCGATACTTTCCTCGCCCCTCTTTCATAATTTTTGTAAATAATCGAGGAAGCCGCGCATCTAATACGGTTGTAAAGCGCTGTTTCACGGGATGACGTATAAACGGCATGACGTATGGGCGCTCAGCCAATAAAATTGCATCATTTTTTCATGCCTACCGGGAGAGTTATTTTCGAGTGCAATTTGGTAAATATCGCGCCTGTCACGCTTGCCAGCTGATTTCGCGATTTTTTCGCGAATCGCGAAATGCTGGAGGGTCTGAATAAGGTACAGTGTGTATAGAGTCCACAAACCCGAGAGGTATAACAGAGGTTAAAGCCAGTTGTGACCTTACTCTCTAAAGTGGTAGCTTGGTCGAGCAGTAAGGCGGTACCAGAGGACAGTGTAAAGCATTTGTTGTACACACTCAGCAAAAGGTTTCACACACTCAAAGACTGAACTCCAGGCCAAGGGTTTTTATATCAAAAGATATCGTTTTATTTCTAGAACCAACAGGTATCAGAAAAATATACTGTTCTCAATATGAGGTCTCAGATGAGTACTTTGCAGAAAGGCAATAAACTTTGTAAAGACAATAGGTACAGCGGTTGCAGTAGGCAACACAATTCTACACAATTTAGCATTGAGCTCAATGGATTTCCTTACATAAACACAGTTGATTACTTTGTAGATTACTTTGGTAATTTCAGGACTGGCTTCTAAGTTCAGTCCTAGGGTCTAAGCTGAAAACAGTTTAGCAAAAACGTTTTAGGTATTGCAGTTATTTTTCAGGAATATGAAGCTATTTTAAATGTTCACACGGACAAACTTTTCAACAGAAATCTGGCAATGTAATCCAATGGGAGAAAATTCAGTTTGCAGGTAAAGTACAATCTCGTTACTTTTGTAATCCAGAACTGGTCTCATGGGGTCTCAACTCAAAACAGGTAAGTAATTACGTTTCAGTATTTCTTATGATTTTTAAAGAATATTTCTACTTTTCAAAAGTAGACACTTTGAAGAAATTTCATAGAAAAGCAGACAATGGAATCCTATGGAGAAAATACAAGTTACTAGTAAACCAGGTAAGGATTACTTTTGCGGTTCAGTACTGGGCTACAAGGTACAGTGCTGGCTTCTCCCTTAATCACGGGTGAGTACTTCGGAATTCAGGTCATTTTATATGAATATTTTTTTAGTTTCCAAAACTTCACACTTAGAAGATTTTTTGAGTTAAACCAGTCAATGTTATCCAATGGCAGGTGAATGAGTTATCTGTTTCCAGGTGAGTACTTGGCTAGTGGAGTCCCAGGCATTAAGAGGGTCAAGGCAGGCTGGTCCTATGGGTGTCCCAAGGTTGATGTACGCAGGAGTCGCCAGGATTAGGCTGGAGCAGGTTCCAGGATCGACAAGCTGGTAGGGCCGAGGCCAAGTCAGTTGCTTTCGTCCTGTTAGAAGCTGCACAGCGGATCTTCTTCCTCTTGATCTTTCTTCTTTTCATATGTGGATATAAGGAAGGTTCAGAGAACCCCTAAATACTGATTTTAGGGACGTTAAAGGTAGGGCAAGGGCAGGGACCAATAGGTCCTTGTACCGGGGTGGGTACACCCCCTAGCCTGCTCCTCTCCTGTGGGAGGGGGGGCAGGAGCCTAGCTGTGATTGGGCAGGGCTCCCCATCTTCAAGATGGCCGAAGCCCGGGGTCGTGCTTCACCTAGTCTCCCCCACCTAAGGGGTGGGGTTGGCACCGGCTGGCACACCCCCCTTTGACAGTTTTTCCCACCAGTCTTCCCGCCAGAGTGGGGGTCAGGACTGGTGGGGGCCAGTTGCTGGGTACAGCAAATCGTCTGGAGAAGCTCAGAGGCGGCATGCCTTTGAAGATTCCCCCTACCCATCCTGGGGGAGGAGGCCTAGCACCTCGCCCAGGATGTGAATTGTTGCAGGCCCAGGAGAGCAGGGGGCTCTCCACCCAGGGGTCCAGCAACATGTCTGCGGTGTGGCAGGCTCTGCAGCCACTCAGACCAGACGTGGATTGTGGTTAGGTTTAAGGGGGCATCTCTAAGATGACCTCTGTGGTGCATTTCTCATTAAATCTCACACTGGCATCAGTGTGCTGAGAAGTTTGATACCAAACTTGTCAGTCTTCAGTGTAGCCATTATGGTGGAGTTCGTAATGTCGACATCCCAGCACCATATTCTCTTAATGGCATCACTGCACTTAGTGCCCAGGAATGGCCCTGGGTACTGTAGGGACACAGGGCGCATGCACCGGTGTCCTCACCACTGGCATAGGGCACCCAGCTAGAGGGGTGACTGATTTATGCCAGGGCAGTGGGTTTGTGGGTATGGCACTTAGGGATGTGTGCCATGTCGACTCGTTTAGTTCTGTACTTAGGCACTCAGCCTGCAAAGGCAGTGCGTGGGTGCCAGGGTACAGGGCCCCTAAGGGTGGTACAATAAGTTCTGCAGCCCTTAAGGGTCTCCTCTGGTCACCATGCCCTGGGTACCTAGGGTACTATTTACTAGGGCCTGACAGGTGGCCAGAGATGCCAATTGGGTTTCAGTTTCAACACAGTTTTTGGGAAGTAACAGTCCCTGGGTACCTTGTTGGCAGGAGCCCAGGGTACACTCAGTCAAAGCACATCAGCAGTCAGAAAATAGTGGGGGCATACCAATGCAAGAAAGATGGCACTTTCTCAGTTATCCACTGGACACCCAAAGAGGTGTTCTTTGTCAAAAGGGGTGTTCAGGATAGTTTGTTGAACTTCTGCTTTGAAACCAGAGATTCTTAGCCATGCATGTCTTCTGAGGAGAAAACTGGTGTTGACTCCTCTGGCTGCAGTGGCCACAGAGTCTAACGCACATCCTATAGAGGAATTGGAAACAATTGTCTTTCTGTACTAGTTCTTGCCCTCTTTTCTCGTGTTCTTCTGGGAGCTATTGCAATAAAACTTCCATTTCGTTCCAATGGGCCTCATCGCTCCTGGCCAACAGACCTTGTGTACTATACATCAATGGTTGGCTGATAGAACAGCTACCCTTTTGCCTGAGGCATTTATTCATTTTGATTTATCTGAGGTGGTGCCTTTCAGGAGGTTTGTGAATTTGCTCTTATACGAGCATTAGAGACACCTAAAGAATCCAAAGGGAACCGGTTTTTGATAAAAACTGGGTCACATGGTAGGGATTTATATTTTTTGTCCACCCTTTGTGTTAGAATACGTGCCTTCAGTGGATCTTTAAAAATCAGTATGCCTTTTCACACTTTTCAACATAGGCAATGACTATTGTTCTATGTGTTTCCTAAAGTTTTCAAACAGGAAATCTTCTAGGGATTCCTTGTGTAAAGTTGCACCATGGTACGTGGCTGCCCTGGCAATTAACTGCCGATATGAAGGATCATCAGGAGGGGAGGGTTTAGCCAGAAATAGATCTGGATCTGTGTCTGCAGGTGGATCTAGATTATAATCATCCCATGGATCTGGCGGTGGCTGACCATAAGTGTCATCCCCCATCCCTTATATCAGGATCTGTAGCCAGAGAGCCTGGTGGGGTGGTGTGATGTGTCGAGGGTCTGAAGCTGGTGTAATAGGTACTAATGAAGAAGGTGGAGGGGTCTGAGGAATGTGGTGAATAGGGCTAGTAGCCATGTCCTTTTTAAGAGGGATTTATATTCAGTGTTTACTTAACTTTTGGAGAACAGCATCGCTGGCTAATTGTAATATGTCCAGTACAGGACTTGCATGGATTTTCTGCTGTTTTGGATCCAGCTTTTGTTGAATAGTTTCCAAAATTGGCTCACGGCTTTAAAGGAGCATCGTTCTGTTTCATTGCCAACATTATTTGTACCAAGCTGATTTGTCATCTTTCGGAACTGAAGGTTTTGCAACAGAGGTAAAATCTCATCGAGCCGGAAGGCTTTATTTGCTGTTTTGGTGCAGTCAAAGGGAGGAGCATTGTAATCAGTCTTAGGGCCTATCATGGCCAGATGGCAGGGGTGGCCCAGAAACATTTTGTTTAGTGGAAGTGGATTTTGTGGGCATAGGGGCTTTGGTACTACACTCAGCACCCTGTCCAGCTGGAACGTTGTGAAACTCTAGTTCGATATCCAACTTGGAGTCCGGGATGGAAAAGGTTTCTTCCTCTTCCACTGCCGACACTTCCACTTCTTGTTCGATATGTTCTCCGAAATTAACAGGGGTGTCCTTGATCCTCTCCATTTCTCTTCATCGAGCCGGATGGTCCTGCGGAGTCTTTTTGGATCAGAATCACCAACAAACGTCAGTTTTCTTTATGCACTGGGGAGAGGCAAAGGCTACAAACTGTAGGAAGGTGAGTGCGTAGGAGGAAAGGAGGAGTCACCTTAATTTGTGACTGGAAAAGACTTTTTCGAAGAAAAACATGCAAGCATGTGGACCAAACACTAGATGGCAGGAGTATGCAAAGCATGTGCATCTATAGTAGACATGCCTTGAACATAGTTACAGCTAACCCTTGTGTCCCGGGCCGATCAGGTCACCTGCCTCTGCCATTCGTGTCTTTCTATTGCCTCCGCGGCAGGTATTTGCCAGTTAGATCTAGTTAATGGAGGCCAGAGCTCAACAGAGGCGATGCCGGTATGCCGAAGGTCCAGCCCAAATAGGGGGATTGTAGGAGCACTCCGAATTTGTCTGAATTTTACTGTTTTGTACACTGGTGCTGCGATTGTAAAAGGGTTGTCAGTCCTGGTTCTGAAAGATCGTTATGGTGGTGTTGAGTTGCCACCCAATCGCGCACTGTTCACGTGGCGCTATGGCGCTTTATGTAATCTTGTTGCTACAAACTGTATTTTAACCACTCTAGTGTTTTATTTCATTCTTTTATTTCTTCTCTAACTCATATTATTTTTCATATAAATTTTGATTGCATTATTTTACATATACATAGCTTTTCATCATTGACATTTATCACAGAACATTTTCATTTCATGTTTGTCAACATATACTTGGCACATGTAATATGATGCTTTTGAACAACATTTTTATGAATGAGCCCAATGCATTTCGGCACTCGTGTGTGCCTTCATCAGGGGCAGTATCTGATAGTTCTGGTGGTCAGTGAACTGAATCCTGTCCCCGAGTCTCTTAAACAACTATATCTCGGATCTCTTATTGGACTGTGCCTCAGGATTCTTGTCTTCGTCTTTATTTTCCCGATCTGATTCCAAAGTTACCGCCGCTCTAAATGATTCCCGTGTTCTGCTTGGTCCAGCCCATCCATGCCTGGACAGTGCACAGCGCCAGGAACCCTGGATCTCCCACCCACCACAGATACGCCACTGAGTTCTGAAGTCCAGACCACACAACTGCTGCACCGCTCTCCAGTGGTAGGATCTTTCATCTGCCTGCACTGACTTATCCTGAACACCAAAGCACCCGCATGCATGACTGCCATCACCAAGACATTACCACCCTTACTGGATGTCAGCTTCCACATATACAAACATGGAGGCTGGATCTCGGTCGTCCACAAAGAAAACGTTAACTGCACAGCCTCCAAAGAGGACACCACCCCCATCATGGAACACCTCAATTTTAAACTCAAAACAGACAGAAAATCCACCATCAAGGACACCCTCACAGACCTCCAGGGCCTCACCCCAGCTTCTGCAACACCACTCCCGATCTCATAAACCCACTGGCGAACAAGTACTAAGTCTTCCTTGGGGAACTCCATTTTCATCTCAACATCAATGACACTCACACCAACCTCCTTGAATGCATGAACATAGGCCTCCCCCAACTAGTCACCAGCCCCACACGCAGGACACACTGGACCCCCATCTTCATGTCCAGCAGCAGAGTCCAGCGCACTCATATCACCAAATTCACCTGGACAGACCACACCATCATCTAATTGGTCATCACCAGGCACCCCAGCACCACCAGAGCCACCATCCGCCCTCCACTGCAACTGAAGCTATGTTTCAGAGAACCAGCAGACCACTGCCCTCAAAACGTCTGACCCCGACACCACACCCAATCTAGAACAAGCTGTCAAGAACTTCACTGCCTGGATAACGGACTGTCAACTGAGTCACCCCATCAAGCTCAGCAAATGCAAAAGGCCAGATGGAACACCACGGAGCTGAGAACCGTGAAACGCACTTGCAAGCAGCTAGAAAGAATATGGCACACCAGGAAGTATTCTACAGACCAATACAAGACTGCCCTCAACCACTACAACCAACTCCTTAAGGAAACTAAAAGGAATGACCTGGCAGACCGCATCAAAGCCAGCTCCAAAAACAGCAAATGTCTCTTCAACATCTACAGAGACTTCTACATACACAGAAAACATCACCCTTACCAGGAACTTTGCCACACCCTAGTGGACTTCTTCCACAACAAGTTGTCCACCATCTTCAATAACTTCGAACACAAGGACACTCCCTCTGACCTCCTCGGACATCACGCTCCTACCATAGCAAGACCAGACTGCACTCACCACCTGGGACCAGCTTACTATACAAAACACCACAGTGATCATGAGCTCAGTCCATTCAGGAGCACCCACAGCCCCTGTCCTCACCACACCTTCAATCTTGGGAGCAAGATAAACAGTGGCGAACTCACTACCCTATTTAACGCCCATCACCCTGCCACCTTCCCGGAAGAATGGAAACTCGCAAAAGTCAAACTCCTTCCCCAGAAACAGTCCACCGACCTCAGTGAACTCAAAGACCACCGCTCATTCTCTCTGCTTCTCTTCCCCGCCAAAGTTCTTGAAAAAGCAATCAACCGCCAACTCACTGAACACCTGGAGAGCAACCATCTTCTGGACACCTCCCAATCTGGATACAGCACCAAAACAGCCCTAATCGCTGCCACAGACATCAGAAGCAACAGTGAAGGATGCTCCTCCTACCTCGCTGTAAAATCCTAGAAAGTCCCTCTGCACCTCCAGACCTTCACCTCTCTACTGGAATAGCAGAAGCCACTCAAGATCTGGCTGTTCAACTGAACCCACCTAAAGCAGCAATATCCTCAGCACCTGGATACTCATGGGTGATTAGCCACGATTTACACTTCCTGATTGACAAATGCGGGAACCAGAGAGGGAGCTTCTATCCCTCAGCGGCAGCATGCGTCTCGTGATACACACAAACATGATAACCGGAGAGGTAGCCTCAAAAACTGACACAGCAGACTCTCTCAGGAGGAACAGGCATCTTGTGATACACAAACCAGGGTACCCGCAGAGTGCACACCAACATCCGAGATCGTATTAACTTCATGATATACCAGATAGCGGGCTTCTATAGATCAGAGGGGGGAATTGCATTTCATGAAATATATACACACACACACACACAGGTAACTGGAGAGAGCTTATACACCTCAGAGCGGGCATTCATCTCCAGATGTACAAAGAAGGTTAACAATAGACCGCAATTCTCTAGCCTACAAAGCAGAGATGGCATGCATCTTGATATTAGCCCCGGGGTAACCGATGAATGAGCTGCAATATCCTGGAGATAGAGCAACTGCACTGACCTCAACACACCTAGGGGTAACTGGAGTCTGAATTTCTATACCGAAGAGCACACATACCAGATGATACTCAAAATTAAGGCTATTAGAGCAAGCTTCCATACCCCTCATCAGCCATCCATCTTGTGATATCTATAGATACACACAAGGGAACGAGAATTGAAGCACCATTTATATCCTACACAGCAGAGAAGGCACTGACCCAGTGATCCACAGACATTAATTGGAGAGCAAGTTTCCATACCCAACAAAGTGGACACAGCGTGTACCTCAATATACGCACACCTGGTAACCAGACAGCAAGCTTCCATATACAACAGATCAGAGAACACATTTCATGATCTACACACAATCTGAGAGCGAGCTTCTCTAGAGCAAAGACAGCAAGGCACCTTCATACACCCACAATGGTTAACAGGAGAACGCACTCCCATACGTAAGCAGAGGCATGCATCTTGTGATCTACCCCCAACCAGTGTGGAGGAAGAGCATCAATACTCAGA
Source organism: Lissotriton vulgaris (assembly GCF_964263255.1). Classification (NCBI taxonomy): domain Eukaryota; kingdom Metazoa; phylum Chordata; class Amphibia; order Caudata; family Salamandridae; genus Lissotriton; species Lissotriton vulgaris. The sequence continues at coordinate 1,068,108,821 of NC_141699.1, forward strand.
GCAGGAATGGTATGCAGCCTGATTATGCAGCCTGAATATTGCACAATGGTGGTCTCCACTGTGTAGTTATGGTACAGTCACTTTTTACATAAAGGACATTTTTGATTGCCTATATCTTTCAACCCAGTGGACAGATTTGCATTAAATTGGGCTAACGCTTGGCATAGTCCGCTATGGTTTGGGATGCCTTGTTTCAAGAAGGAAGGATGCATTTTCAAAGTTTAGCTCCCAATGAAGTTACTGCTTGCACCTAAAGCACAAATCACTGAACGGATTTACACCTAGTATGAAAGCAGAACTTCGGTTGATTCAGTACTTTGAAACACTAAAAGCTGCCAAATAAGCTTCGAACACAATGTCGCAGGGATTCCGTGCTCAGACAGAACTGTGCATAGAGGCTTGGAACCTCAGTGAATTAGGGTGTGCCAAAATTCACCTTAGTACCCAAAAATCCCCTACAGACTAGCAATCGGGGTCTCATTGGTCATCAACTCCCAATGCTTAGACAAACCAGAACATGGACTTAGTACACCTCAGGTAACGTGGAACACATGAACACTCTTTCGTTATACAATCATTTCAATCCAGAACAAGGAGTAAAAGAGGACACGTGCATATTTGAAATGTTTATTCATTAATGCAGTGTTCTCAAACGCAGTATCTTAGCTAATACAAGCAAACATATTTTAAGAAACAAAAGTAATCAGCATAGTCACTAGTCCATAGAACACAAACGGTGAAAGCATAGTATTATGCTAAAATGAATAGGGGTTAACAAAACCTAATTCTCACCCTCACTAGCTAGTATATTATAATATATCTAAGAAGGTCTCTTGTGGGTTTTAGCAGAGCGGCCTCATACCTCAAGATCCTAGTGGTAAGGGATCACATCATCAGCAACCAGCTCTTCTGCATGCAAAGCAACATCAAGTGTGTTTGTATGCTCTTGTGCAAAGCAATATAAAACGCGCCTAAAGCTAGAACTTGCCTGCAGCTGCATGTATGTTATGTCTAGGAACGTGCGAAGATCAGTGTTCACAACAACCATTGTGTTTAGATATCCTTGAAGGTTTCAGCACTCACTCTACAGACACAGCTCGCCAAGCAAGGCTGATATCAGTGTAACAACGTATTCTCGTATGAATCAAAAACATTCTACTAGGCTCAAAGCTAAAGCAACAACTATGTGGCGTGTGCCAAAGCAGCAGAAAGGTAAAATAGCGTTTAAACTCTTAAAAAGCTCATGCTAACTTAACACAGCATACAGGTTATATAGATCTATATATCACCCTCCCTTGATCTGAGCACGTATCAGATAAGAAAGGGGGCTCAATTGTTGAAAACAGTTGAATAAAATGTTCAGTTCAAAATAGAGTAGGTGAGGAGAAAAATAATTTCGTCTGCCCAAAAATCCAAAATCTCACCAGCATGACAATGTAATGTCCACTGTTAGTAGAGCCAATAGGTCTAATTAAAAAATAATATCCATCATAATTCGGAAGAAAATTTTTTATGAGACAAAGAAAAAAATTGCGACATCAAAGGCCTCAATAGGGCTCAGCCTAAAACCTAAATGTGGCAAGTGGCAGCACACAAGCATCCTGTTGCGAAACATTGCTAACTGCTCCCGCTCGTTTGCGAACGCAGGACGGGCATCCATTTTGAATTAAACAAAATAGCAACAAAAAGCCAGCAGCCAGCGCCAGTAAAACGGAAAATACCCCAAATAGGCTGGAAAAGATAGAATGGAAGAAAGCAGGAATGACTCCAAATATCTTTTGGAATGAAGTCACTAGACCACTGCTCACTACTTTAAAAAAATGAGCCAGCCCCGAAGTGGAGGACATATTAAAGTTTGTATGAATCAGCTCACCAAAATGTAAAGGAAGGTCAGTATTTAATAAGTCATGCACTTCTGTGCGGGTGTTAGCTACATGAAGGACAAATGTTTCGCGAGCAGATGTCAGGGCAACTTCTTTTTGTGACAATAAGGCTCTTTTTCTGCTCATCTTATTGAACTCTGACTTCAAGGTCGGAATTCTTGGCCAGATGGAAACATCCAGGTTGCCATGCCGGGGTGGATACAGCATATTTTTACAGCAAACCACACGCTCACTAACTGTTACAACATAAGCTATGCCTTTCAATAACACACCAATCCTCATTATTTAAAAGTAAATAACTCCCGTTTGCTAATAAAGTAAAAGTCGGGACAATAGCAGGCACCGGTGTACCTTTTAAAACACATGCCAAATTAGGGCGGTCTTGGTTACAGGAACCATGCAATTGGATGGGTCTACACATCAATGAGTGATCTGGTGTTTCTGTACACTTCTCCTTTCAGATAAACCTCTTTCCCGTCCCTAAAGCATCTGTGAGTGAAAGGGAGAGACCTGGCTTCATGTAAATAGGAGGTACCAAGTGGCTCGTACCTGCCAATGGCAAAATACTTGATGCAATTTGTAAACTGGAAAAGCGCAAAAGGCATCTCTCATTGAAAGCAAACGTTTCAGTTAAATTAAAAGGTGCAAACAGAGATGTGACATTAATGTAATTCCAAGGCACTTTTCCATTTTTTAGTGTCTGCAGGGTCCACGCAAACTGCATAATAGAACGCAATTGAATTTGACCATGGTACAAAACAGACACTTCATCCTGTACAATTTCAACAGAGGACACAATATTATCCAATGTGTAAATTCGGGAGGAAAGGGTGTTAATGCTGTGATCTACAACTGCAAGTACTTATTCCAAATTAGCCTGATCAATAGCCTTAAGGCGGGTAGCCGCTTCAATCGGTGATGTTTTCCATCTTTCATTATAAACGGCATAGATCCATCGTCTAGATCTACCCTTAGCCGGGCCTTTTATGAAATCATTCAAGTCAACCGTGTCAGTTAGTTTAGAAAAATGCAATTTCACTGATGCCAATGTAGAGTGTTTGAGCCAACTCTGAAACAATTTGCCTACTGAATAAGTGGTCACAGAATGGTCACTCTCAAAACGGGGATCTACTCTGACTTGTGTAAAACCCTCAAACAGGCCCAAAAAACAATGCTGGCACGAATCTGCACTTCTGTGCCACATCAACCAACCCTTAGGATCCAAACTGGATATGTTAAAGGATGCATTTAGCAAAAGGGTCTGCAACTCTAATTGAAAATTTAGTAGAATTTTCCCAACCCGAATATTCTTCCAAATCTGGGAAGGAGAATTTAATTTTTTAGAAGTAGCCAATCCAAAGCATGTTGTCTGAGATAGTAGAATTCAAAAACATATGATTTGGGATGAGACATGCACGGTGCAAAGCCTCAGCGCCTTGTACCTGCCAACTTTTACGACCCCAAACCGATTTAAGGTCAATAGTTTCCTTCCACAACTCGTAGCCACCAACAGCTAGCTGGTCTAGAAAGGAGTTCAAATACAGTAACTTAGTATCGGTAAGTCTAACTTGGGACATGGATTTATCTGTCATTTTAAAATAAAAGGAGACGGGATTGAACTGATTAAAGTCAGTAAAATAAGTGTACTTTTTCAAAAACGTGTTTGAGCTGCCTCTTTAAGGAGCTGGGCAATGTTCCCACTGGGTATAATTCACAGTAATTCTCCTAGAATTAGTTTTGTGTAAGTAATGATTGCCAAAATGTTGGAAGCAAAACAAAATCGCAATAATTAGCAGATTCTAAATATAAATCTTCAGCATCAAAGGCAGCATAATACTTTTAAATCAGCAAACAAAGCCTCTACGGCCTGAACATCCCAATCATCAGAACGAATGTTTTGTTGAACCACATCCCCCATGTTAACTCTAAGCACATTAGGAACATTAATAATTTCAGTCGGACCATGGATTTGAAATGTACCTGCATCCCAAACTATTCCATCCAGGACAGGCCACACGGTGATGTTAACAAAGGCCAAGTCTCTTTTCAATCTGTGGGCTGGATGTAATGAGGAGTGGGGAGCCAATGTTCCATTCAGATGTCTAATGCATGTTCGCTCCTCGACATAATGTCCATTTATAAATCGAAAAAAATAAAACACAAAACCAATTGACATAAAAAGATAGAGAGCAAAAAGCCCCAGCCAAATGTAAGTCCAAGGGGGAATTTAAAAAGTTTTTTAAACAATGTCGCGTAGGCTCTCAGCCTTGTGGGCTTCCCAGACGTATGTGAAACAGTGTCAAATGAAAATCTGGATTCTGTGGTTAAACGAGTTTGCAAATCAGGCATCGATAGGTCAGTTGGGTAGGTGTAGTCTGTATCAAGGCGAGTACCAGGCATCAAGGCGAGTACCAGGCAAAGCACTCAATAAAGGACTTGAAACTGCAGGCATCTCGAGGGCCACCTTCGGTGCATGATCCGAAGCAGTGGCCAAAACAGAATTCCTCACTATCAAAGGACATGAGACTGCCGGTGTCATACGGTATGAGGGACCAAATTCCTTTTTGTTATCGATCTTCTCCCGAACCAGTTCTCCAACTTGGGGTAGCCAGCCAACTACCGGGATCTGCAACGCATCATCTGATGTGGAGGGCAAATGTTCCTTTGCAAGACTGTCTCTGGTCTCTTGTGGAGTCTGTAAAACGTTGCAATGTTTATCTACGTCAAAGGAGGCAGCTGAACCGACCGTGTCTACACGGTCAAGGTCCGGGACATACATCTTGATACCAAAGAGCATTTCGTATGGGGTCCGCCCACCCAGAGACATTCTAGGGAGATTATTAAGAGCACGCTGAAAGCCATTGATGTGCCAGCCAATTCCTGCCAGTGCCTATAACTCGAGCGGTCAGTGATTGCTTTAAGTCACGGTTCATTCGTTCCACAACACTATTACCCTCAGGTCGGTATGGAGACGAAAACTTGACTTGGACCCCCATCGAAGTCATGGCATCCCTAAACGCCTTCGAGGCGAAAGCAGGACCCTGATCCGAATGGAAGGTATCACAGGCAAAAATCCCTACAAAGACACGCAAATCCCTGATGACAGTCCGTGAATCAGCGCTGCGATGAGGCCAGACCCAAACAAAGCGCGTGCATGAATCGACTGCTACTAAGATGTACTTCTGCACAGTATCAGAAGAAAAAGGACCGCAGTGAACTAGATAAACACAACCAAATGGTTTATTAGAAATGAACAACTGTGTTTGGGGCGGACGCGTAGCAGTTGAAGGCTTAATCTGCTGGCAAATGTCACATTGAAGGACATAGTCACGCATCTGTACAATCCCCACCACCAAAAACGTTGCTGCAACTGAGACAGTAGCTGAAACCCCCGCATGCGCAGACGCAACCCCTTCATGGGCCGCTGTGATCAGTGAATGTCTGCGATCTGAGTTGGGAATCAACCTCTCCCCAACTTCAGGTATTTTCACATAAGGAACCTTATCGGGACTTAAGTGGTATGTGTACTTCGAAGGGAACCCCGTAGGATATTTATCTCCCTTCTCAGGGGCAGCAACAGCCGCCAAGATATCATTATCAATCTTACTTTTGGACCCTGTGACTGTTGCAACTAAATAGGTCGATACTGCTGATTTCGGTGCTTCATCTGCAAGCGAGTTGCCGACAGCGTGGACTCCAACGCGCTGGTGACCGAGAGTATGAATTACAAACATGAGTGGCAACTGCTCTTAAGCTCAGCCACTCGGACCCAGATCATTTTATGTTTTTTTGTGCTACCCTTGGAATCACGAAAGTCATTCTGAATCCAAAAGAACAAGTTCATTTTAAGACTGGACACAGTAGTAAGAATCACTTACGATAAGTGTTGTCACACTAGGATCAGCGTACTCTAATGCAAGCATCAGAGCACGAAGCTCTGCTAATTGTGCGGTGCAGTCCCCTGGAGTCTGCGTGTGCACGACTCTGGACTTGAACTCATCGTTCACCATGGCACCTACCACAATGGCGCAAGCAGAAATGTAAGAGCCGTCAAAACTTTCTCCACAGTGGAAAATCGCATTTCAGCCGAAGTGTACAAGTGTGACTTGTAAGCAATAGGTACTGTATCTCCTTCATTAAAAGTAGGGTATGTGAAACCCACCGTCCCAGGGATGATTCTTATCACCAGTTGGTGTGATTATCACGAGTCAATAAGTATTTAGAAGCGAGCAGATAAGCCTGCAAAGATTGCAGTATAGCCGAGTTCTCAGGCAGCCAGTCTGATTTGTAAAATTTGGTTGCAAAGCATACAAAGGCTTGACACGCTGGGCATATTCAGGAATGTATGTCCTCCCAAAATTAAAAAATCCCAGCAAAGACTAATTTTTTCAGAGTTGTCGGAGCGCGCAATTGTGCGCATTTCTCCAAGAAGTGAGGAGCCAATCCTTGACCTTCATTGTTGAGCTCGTAGCCCAGGAACACTGTACTCTGCAATGCGCGATTTTGCAAAGTTAAATTTGTAACCGAAGTCCGCAAAGCTACAAATTAAGCGGTCAACTCGACACAGATGCTCCCACAGTTCATCATCCGTGAGATAAATGTCATCCACATGTGGAATTTGACTAAAAAGCTCCCTTTTCCTCTGGTGTCCCATCATGCACCCTATCCATCCTAACGTCGACCAGGCAAGCAAATTCTCCTATTTTCAAGCACAAACCCCGTTGCACCCCTCATGCCTGCTCTCTTTCTCGTAAAGCTGACATGCCAAGAATGATGTCCAGCTACCATGTAACCTACGTGTTTCCGTCCCGTTCGATATTTTCCCCTAGACAAGAACGGAGTCAGTCGGATGGGTGACTCGAACCCCCCCCCCCCCTCTCTAAACTCTGTCACCCAACGAGCAGCTCTCCCTCGTCAATGATTGCGAGGACAGCCACGGGTTGGGTTAAACAACCAAGGGGAGACATGATCAAATGTAATTATCAATAAGGACTAGCTGGAGGAAGAATTTAAGAAATTTAGGAAGACTCAGGTAGGTACGTCAACATGCAGGGAAAAACATTGTTTTCCTCATAAAGCCCTCACCCACCGACCTAGTCGGTGGCATGCTTCATCATCGGGCCCACCACAATGGCACCGAATGTGCCCCAGGTGTGCTTCAACGCCAGGAGACTGCAGAGCTGGTATGTTGCTGAGTACGCAGTGAGAAGGGTGAGAAAGTGAAAGGTTTAAAAGCTATACAGACGGTCCCAGCACCCGAGGGTTACATACTTTTAATAAACTGGGCCTCTGTTAGCTTCAAGGGTCGCCTGGCAGAGAAAGAGACCGAGTATTTCGATCTGGTTCCTCCTTGGACCTATTTGTCCTTCCGCAGGGGAGTAGGTCCAAGGAGGAACCAGATCGAAATACTCTGTCTCTTTCTCTGCCAGGCGACCCTTGAAGCTTTTTACAAGACAAAACAGATCAAGCTTGAGGGAATCCCCCTCTAACAGTTATAGCGCCTTAGCGTGCGCCACACATAGTCAAGGAACTACACAACCACTTAAGTTTAAGTTTATTATTTAATCTAATTTGCACCTTTTCACACAAATAATTGGTCCTGAGGAAAGCCAGCTTAAACAAAGGCACTGGCTGAAACATGTAGACCACACTAGACGTTGGAGGTCATAACTCATACTCCTATTATACGTCTAACTGCCATTTTTTATTCGCTAACAGAGGCCCAGTTTATTAAAAGTAAGTAACCCTCGGGTGCTGGGACCGTCTGTATAGCTTTTAAACCTTTCACTTTCTCACTCTACTAACTGCATACTCAGCAACATACCAGCTCCGCAGTCTCCTGGCGTCGAAGCACACCCAGGGCACATTCGGTGCCACTGTGGTGGGCCCGATGATGAAGCATGCCACTGACTAGGTCGGTGGGTGAGGGCTTTATGAGGAAAACAATGTTTTTCCCTGCATGTTGACGTACCTACCAGAGTCTTCCTAAATTTCTTAAATTCTTCCTCCAGCTAGTCCTTATTGAGAATTACATATAAATCTGGGGATACGGTCTAGCCTATCTAGTCCTCTCTCTCCCATTGATCCGAGCGAGACATGATCAAACACATGAGACTGCCACGAAGAAGAATAGTTAACTACAGCCCATTCTCCTTCCCCGCTGCACACACATACCATTGTGAGACATCACCACCCTTGTGTACGAAGTAAAGAACGCACAATGCCTCGTCCTCTTTACCTTTCCGACAGAAATGACCCTTTAACAATGCCTCGATTCTCTGTCCTCAGATACCATCAACTCTGTAACTTGCCATCACAATCGCCCCGATGCAATATGTTTGTTTATATGCTATTCAGGTTATTCTTCAAACGAGAACAAGTATGCTATGTTTACTGTATGGTTACTTCATGAAATGATTGAATCGAGTCTAAGGGAACCTCCTTCTTTTGATTGTACTCACACTGTATATAATTGCTGTTTTGTTTCAAGCAAAGTAGACTACTCCTGAACCCGCTTGGTGAAGGAGCTCTCCCTTAACTCGAGTTCTGGAATAAAACCCTTTCAACTCGAAGACCACGGACTCTGCTCCTCATTTTATGCATTACCATTTTCTGGGGTAATTATAGAAATTCCGACACGGCGTAAATAACTAGCTTTTTATTTACCACACACATACGAACAAGCATCTGGGTCAACTCTCTCCAAGAGAGAGACTATGCGGGCAGCAAACACTCCAGGACTATTTTTGTAGCCCATCTGTAAACGTTTGAAATGTTTTTGACACCGCCGCAAGTAAAGGAGGTCCATTGGGAACTCAGACCATCCAAATGGTGGGCATAAAAACCGTTGGAAAGGTCAAGCGTGGTCTTAAACCGCTTACGCACAAGACTATCCACTAAAGCAGAGCTGTGTATTCTGTACTGCACAGGTACAACAATGCGACTTCAAATGCCGGTAATCGAATACCAAACGATACGAACCATCAGGCTTGGTCACAGTAAAAAGAGGGTTATTCATTGGTGACACACAAGTTTCAATTACACCCTGGTATTCCAATTGTTTAAGAATTTCCGCAACGGAAGCCTTCGCTTCGCGCTTCAAGGGATATTGAGGTTGAGGCGTAGACCGCAAAGGAATCTCGTGGTGAGGTGAAAATGTATCCCATCCACAGTGAGTACGGTACAGAGCCGGCGCAAGGGCCTTAGCCCACTCTTCTGCAAAATTCAGCGCATGCTCCTTCGAGACGGTGTGCGCGAAACTAGGGAGGATTACCTCTTCCCCTCTCGGAGCTGCGAGCACAAAAAGGTAGGGGCCAGTCAGCCTCCGCTAACAAAATGTCATAGGTAGTCGTAAGATTCTCCCAAAATACCCCTTCTATTTTGCGTTGAATATCACCCTCAATGAATAAGACTATTTCATAGATCCTGTCAGGGGGAGCTAATCTAGTGTCAGCTGTCTCCACAACAACATAACGGTCAGTCGCTGTCACCTTCAGTAGTGGACGCAGGGCCTCTCGCACTATGGTAATCTCCGCTGTCCAGCAAGGTCAGAGCCCATGTCTGATTCCGAAGCTGGGTTCTCACCATCTGTGGCATATCTATGTGCTGTTAAAGCAGCAACTTTCATTTTCTGAAACTGGGGTCTCTTCGGTGTAGAATCGTCCTGCTTGCCTTTGACGTCTTTCGGGCGGGGCTGGTCGCGTCCTTGCTGGCCGCCCGACCCCTACCGCCTCCTCCACCACCGGATTAAAATGCCGATGACTCCTGATAAGAACAAGGAGAGCGTTGATCAGAAACTTGAAAACAATCAGGTGATTTGATCATCGTGCAAGTCAAACACGTTCTGTGGGCGCAGGCAATGGAGACGCAGGACGAGACTCCTGTTTGTTGTTGCTTTCCCGGTTTTTCTTTTTTAGGCCAATTTTGTTTTTTGGTCTTGGGCTGTTAGTCAGTTTCAGACTTCTGCCCTTGGGGTTGTTTATGCTCTTTAGTAGAAAAAAATCTTGAGACCCCTACTATTGCGGCCCACGGTTTTATAAGCCGCCACAATAATCCTCGCCAACTGCCGGGGGTTTCGGCATCAGGAATCGCCTGCAAAGCATTGGCAACCTGAAAGTTCACCGCATCTCCCTTGACATTAGCAAGTATGAGATCGGAAACCACACCAAAGGTGCCACAGAGACGCATACCCAACTCAACCGCAGCCTCGGGTCCGTGTTCATCCTGAACACGTTTAAGGACCGTCGGCAGGACAGTCATAGACTGAGTGCCGTAACACCTCGCGTAGACCGCCACAAACGTTTTTCCCCCAGGTTTCACAGTCACCGATTTCGGGGGTCAAATTCTTCGGTAAGCTAATTGTCAGAATCCTGTGTATTTCACCAGGAGACGTGTTAGGAAATACCGCTTCCAGTTGGTCAAACTTTTCGGCAAGCCAGAAAGGAAATTCACCCTGTTCTTGGGGACGCTTGCCCATCACTGCGTTGACCATAACGGGACTGAGCTTCATTCCGCCCTGCCCGGCAGGATGCGCCGCACCACCCGGGGCCCCGCAAAGGAGATTGCGGGTAATGTATTGCACTAACGACCTAATCACGCTTATTGCGTCTACATGTAGTCGTCTTAACTCAGCAACGTTACATGCTCCATGCAGAGGATGAGGTGTAAAACCAGCCAAAACAGGCCAAGTTGCGCCTGGAATGGACAAAGGACCTAACCTCGGAGCTGCTAAAGTATGGGGTAGGGCGCCATTAAACCAAACTCGATGCTGCCAAGTATCTATAGGAATCTCCTGTGCCCTATACAGAGCATATTCCTGTGGCACAGCCATGGGAGTGTACGTGTCGAACACACGCGTATCTGCGTTCATAGCGGGGAAGGTCACCCATGAGTAAAAAATCTCATACGGGTAAGCCACCTCCGCACTCACCACCATTATCACAGCCAAGACATCTTCGGGGACATTATAATTCTGCAAATGATTGCGCAACATAGCCACATTGCGTTGCGCAATGTCCACCGCAGCCATAGTGACACAAAGAAAAAAGATACAACGGAAACTTTGTAGCACAACTTGGTAGTAACTCAATGAAACCGTTTTAGAAAGATTCAAGCGTGAAAGGACCTATACGCATACAGGTAGGTTTGTCCGACACCACTGTTAACCGGAAACAATAGTGAAGGTGTTAAGGACCGAATGATGTACTACTCAAGTATCATGCAATAAGACCACAAACGATTGGGCGCCATGTCGCAGGAATTCCGTGCTCAGACAGAACTGTGCATAGAGGCTTGGAACCTCAGTGCATTATGGTGTGCAAAAACTCACCTTAGTACCCAAAAATCCCCTACCAGACTAGCAATCAGTGTCTCGTTGGTCATCATAAAGTCCCAATGCTTAGACAAACCAGAACATAGACTTAGTACACCTCAGGTAACGTGGAACACATGAACACTCTTTCGTTATACAATCATTTCAATCCAGAACAAGGAGTAAAAGAGGACACATGCATATTTGAAATGTTTATTTACTAATGCAGTGTTCTCAAACGCAGTATCTTAGCTAATACAAGCAAACATATTATAAGAAACAAAGTAATCAGCATAGTCACTAGTCCATAGTACACAAACGGTGAAAGCATAGTATTATGCTAAAATGAATAGGGTTTAACAAAACCTAATTCTCACCCTCACTGGTGGTGTTGTCTGTTCTCACAAGCACTGGGGATTTCTTGATCCTGGGTAGAAACGCTTTTAGTGCCAGGTATACCGCCTTCAACTCTGAGATTTATGTGCAGTTGCTTCTCTGCCAGGGACCACTGCCCATTGATTTGGAGGTCCTGAAGGAATGCCCCCCATCCTTCTAGGGACGCATCCGTAGTTATTACCTGTGGCGAGATTGGAAGTATGAAGGATAGGCCTCGTCGTAGATTTCAAGACTGAAGCCACCAGTCCAGAGCCTGGACTATGGCAGGAGTTATCCGGACGACGTCGTCGAAAGATCCCCTGCATTAAGTCCACTGAGCAGAAAGTGCCTCCTGAAGTGGGCGCATGCGAAGGCGGCAGTGTGGGACCAACAGGATGTTAGAGGACATCATTCCTAACAAGGACTTGTAGAGGCGCACGGTGATCGATCTTTTGGACTGAATCCAGGTGGACTGAATCCGGGTGGCCAAGGTCCTTAGTTTCACTTGCCGTTCTAGTGAAGGGAAAGCCTTCCTTCGAGCAGTATCTAGGACAGCTCCGAGGAACGTGAGACACTTGGACGGTTGAAGGACAGATTTTCCTTCGTTGAGTGCGAGTCCCAGAGCATTGAAGAGCTGCAGACAGGCATCGGAGGACTTGGTCACGCCTGCGTAAGTAGGTGCTTTGACTAGCCAGTCGTCTAAGTACGGGAATACCTGGTGATGTTGTTGGCGAAGGTATGCTGCTACAAGAGACAGACATTTGGTGAAAATGCGTGGAGCCGACTTTAGGCCGAAGGGCAAAACTTGAAACTGGTAGTGCTTGCCCACCACTACGAACCTAAGAAATTGTTTGTGGTTCTTGTGGATCGGAATATGAAAATAAGCGTCTTGAAGGTCGAGAGACACCATAAAGTCGTTTGCATTGAGCAGTTGTAGCACCTCTTGGATTGACACCATGCGAAATGACTTTTTTGAGGTATTGGTTGAGGTTGCTCAAAGCTAATATGGGTCTCCATTTTTTCTCCTTTTTTCGAATTAAGAAAATCGGGAATAGAAACCCTTGTTTTTCTGATTTCGGGGAACTTTTTCTATCGCTCCTTTTCTGAGCATGAGGGAGATTTCCAATTGTAGCAGCTTTAGATTCATGTGTTGCATTGGGATTGGAGGCGTTTGAAGAGGAGTTTCCACAAACTCCAGAGAATGTCCGAATTGAACCACTGATCTGTCGTAATTTGTTGCCAATTGTGAAGGAAGGATGTAATTCTGCCGCCAACTTTGTAAGGTGGAGAGAAACTGGAGACCTATGGCAGAGAGAAGTCATTGTCTTCTGCCTGTGTTCTCCCCCCCCCCCCCCCCCCCGAGCCCCCCCCCCCCCGTCCGCGAAAGAAGACTTGTTGTAGGACTACTGGTTTTGCTGTCTTTGCTGGTACTGGGGTTTATATTGTTGGCCTGAGCTGTAAGTGGATTTGTATCCTTGATTGTTGCCTCTGAAGGACTGACCTCTTCCTCTGGAGCCTCGAAAAGAAGGGTTCTTGTATTGAAGAGTACCTAGAGCTCTTGCGGTATCCGTATCTTCTTTGATACCTTGAAGCATGTCATCGATGTGTTGGCCAAACAGAAGTTTACCGTCATAAGGCATGTCTAAAACCTTGGCTTGAACTTCAGGCCGGAAAGACGTTGCCTTAAGCCAACCTTGGCGTCTCAGGACTGCAGCTCCTGCTAGCTGTCGGAAACCTGTGGATGCGATATCCAGTGCCACATCAATCATCTCCGGAGCGCTCGCCTTCGAGGAGAATCTTCTTCACCTCGTCTTTCTGCTCCTCTTGAAGTGAACCCAAGTACGGAGCTACATCTGCCCACATTTGGCAGTTATAACGCCCCAGTAGAGCCAAAGAGTTTGCTGCACACACTTGTAAAGCGGACATGGACGAAAACTTTTTTCCTATATTGTCTAGCTTTCGGCCCTCCGTATCTGGCGGCGCAGTCAATGCAGCTGAAGGATTTTTTGACTTGCGTTGTGCTGCTTGGGTTATCACAGAGTCAGGCTTCGGATGGCCGATAAGGCAAGCTGGGGCAGAGTCCGGGGCTTTATATTTTTTTATCCAGTCTGGGCAGCACTGGCATTAGAGACGCAGGGGTCTGCATTATCTTCTCCCCTTGATCCCAGACGTGATCAATGATGGGAATAAATCGTACTGTCTTTTGGTAAGGGTCTTTAAAAATCGTAAAGGAAGCAATCTTGAGGTGTTGCCGTGACTTTGAGGCTGAAGCGTAACGCCGCCCTCTCTACGATGTTGTGGAAGCCCCCAATGTCTTCCGGGGAAGAATCAGATTGTGCCTGCACAGGGGATGCGGGACCTGAAATTACATATTCATCCCATTCGTCCTCCTGAAGCTCCCCTTCCTCACGTTGCTGCTCTTCTTCCTCCCTCATCAGAGAAAGGCAGAGGACATGAGTGAGATGGCTCTGGTTGTAGATTTAAAGGAGCCGGTCGAGATTTAGGAGGCGGTGTGACCACTGTGTCACAGGTGATTGTGTCACCACTGGCTGAAGTGGAGCAGTGGACGGGAACCTCTGTTTATAGTCCGCAATGAGAAACTGTAGGTCTGTCACAATAGAAGCTGGGAGACACACCATAGGCTGTTGTGGAAGCGGTGGAGGTTGGATTTCCTCCTGGTACTCCACGTCCTGTTCCTCAGTCTGAGCTTTCGTGAAGCTTTACCTGCAGTTCAGATGGGCTTGTTGCTTGCTGAAACAGAGCCCTCATCTGAGTCCTCAGTATCCAGGATATGAGCCGGGGGAAAAGGTTGTACCCTGCTCGGCGAGGTTAATTCTGGCGTAAGTGTACGCGTAGTCATCCTGAAGTGTGTATAGGTACACTTCAATGGAGGTGATTCAGCCGTCGATGGAATGGTCGTCGACGGGGAATCGTCGACAGTCGACTGAGACCGAGTCGTCGACAGTGTCTTCTTCATAGACTACGTCGTTGACAGCAGGATCGTCGACTCGGTTTGCTTCGTGGACGACTTCGTCGACGCTGATGTCGCTGACGGCTTCGTCGTCGATTGCTTCATCGACGCTGGTGTCGTCGACAGCTTCATCGTGGACGCTGGTGTTGTCGTCGACGCTCGTGCCGACGGTAGTTTCGCTAAGTTTCCCGTAGACGGGCCCGCCGACGGCTTCGCTGACAGACGATGACTTCATCGACTATGAAATTGCCGAAGAGGGTTTCGTCGGCGTCGAGGATTTTGCCGACGACAGTTTAGATTTCGTCGACGAGGAACTCCGACAGTAGCGTTGTTGAGGTCTTTTTAATAGTAATAGATGGAACAGACCTACCCGTCGACGACGAGGATGTAGTAGTCGTCAACGTTGATGCTAAAGATGACGCCACCGTCGTGGAAATCGTGGCTGTAGACAGTGTCACAGGCAGGGCTGAAGATGTCACCACTTGTTTCTTGAAGGTAGGATCCTGTTGAGAAACCTTTACAGCAGTAGCCTTAGAACGATCCTCTGAAGACTTGGGCGTCTTCTTTTGAGGAGGCTGTACAGATGGTCCTGGGGATGAAGTTCTAGGCCTTTTGGGAGTAGAGTGTACACTCCCCATGGAACACTCACTCACCTCAAGAGACTGGTTGATCTTTGTCCTTAAGTCTCTTGAGCCATATCAGCAGTCGGCCCTCTCTATCCTTGAGAGTTTTGGTCGAAAAAGTACGGCACATTTTTCAATCCTTTGCTGAATGGTCAGGATATAGACAGTAAAGGCAGTCCTCATGCCGGTCATCCACATGAAGCCTCTTTTTGCCACAAGAGGCACAAGGTCTGAAAAGTCCCTTCTTTGGAGTATCAGCCATGGCTAAGCTGAAGATTCCTCACAGGAATAAAGTTCTGAGACAAAAATGTGGAGATAAATCCAGAAATATAAAGAAACTGAGCAGAGCTCAGAGGAGACTCCCTTAGCACGATGTGCGGTAGAAAATCTGAGGGACTAGGGCTCCTTCCAGGAAGGTTTTAGAGGGTGGTGAGATCTGATTGGATCCTGGCCAAAGTTTAGTCCTTTTTACAAGAGGACATGGATAGGTTACTAATGTGAGGCCTCTGGCCTATTGTTATGTATATGTCTTTATGACATTACTTTCTTTATATACCGGGGACTCCCACCCAGACGACGGGGAATGATTCAGGCATGTGAATCTATGAAAGATACCCATAATACTGGATAATCTAATAGTAACCTGTTTTTCAGATCTTGCCGTTGTCCCCCGGCACTGCCACAGCGGTTACCATGTCCACGTTGAGGTTGGTTCTGCGGCCTCTGGCTAGCTGGACGTGTGTGGGCGCCCCTTCCTTGGCCAGGAAAGGGGCGAATAGTGGAAGTTTGCTGGTGTTGGCCGAGGCCCAAGGACTTGGCCATAGCCCTTGAGTCCTTGAAACGCTCCAGCACACTGTCCGCCTTGTCGCCAAAGAGGCGACTGCCATCAAAAGGCATTTCCGTAAGAGTGGCCTCGACATCCCCCGAAAAGTTGGCAGACCTCAGCCAGGCGTGGCGGCGAACTGCCACGGTCGTTGCCATTGCCCTACCCAGCGAGTCCGTGGTATCAAAACCACACCGTATCGAATAGCTTGCTGCATTCCGCCCTTCCGCTAGGGCTTGGGTAAGCTTTGCCTGGACCTCCACGGAGCACTGCGGCAGCACTTTCGCAACCATATACCACAGAGTGTGTGTAACGGCCCAAAAGGCAGGTGGTGTTGACAGACCGCAGCCCCAAACTCCCGGAGGACAGTTTCTTCCCAAACTGACCGTACCTTTTGGATTCCCGATCCGGAGGAGCAGTCGTGAATGCGGTCTGGAATGTAGAGGTCTGTATCACCGGGCTCTCGGGGTGAGGTGAATGGACAGGAAGCTGGGGGTCGCACGGAGCCGGGTGTCGGGCCACATTAGGATCTACAGGAAGGCACATAAAGGGCTTGGACCAAGTGCCCACCAGAAAGTCAGTGAGGGCTTCGTTAAACGGCAGGAGAGGCTCAGAGGAGCTTGCCTGCAGTTTGAGCACCTCAGTGAGGAGGTTAGTCCTCACGGCCACGACAGGAAGCTCAAAAGCCAAGGACTTGGCTGCCCTAGTCAACACCACGCTGTAAGCAGCCCCCTCCTCTGTAGCCACGGTAGGAGGGGAGACCAATCCAGTGTCGGGCGAAGTGTCCAGACCACTGGCCCAGACCTCCCCCAGCTCGTCCTCCCAGTCCTCCTAGCCATCCATCTCCTTATAGTCAGGGAAAAATGGAGCCGGGTCGTCTGTGAATGGCTCACCGATTAGCGTTGAAGATGGTGCCGGGCGGCGCCGGTCCAACGCTGGACCAGGACCGAGACTGGAACCGGGGACGGCATTGTGGGCAACACCCTTGGGGACAATGCCAGCGGAGGGGTCGTAAGGTCGACTGGCGACATCCCAGATCCAGGCCTGGATCCTGTGAAGTCTGGACTGGAGTCTTCAACGGCACCCAAGCACCCAACGGCGCTGGGTCCAGAGCTGCCGGCCCGCTAGGGCTCCCAGACAGACCCGCGGGCCCAAAGGCACCTAGACGGGGCCCGATGGAGGGAAGTGAGTCCTCATGTACCACGAAGTCACAAATCTCCTCAGGCGTCGTGTGCAGGTCAGGGGCCGGCGGGTGTGGAGCTGGACGCGGCGCTGGCCTCTCCGCCGGAGCCGCGTGGGCGGTGTCACCCAAACCCCCCGGCCGCGTCGAGCGAGCATGGGGGGGGGGGGGGGGGGGGGGGGGGGTTGGAAGAGCGATGACGCCTCGACTTACCTGAGGACTTGGAGCCCGACGAGTGGTGGTGACTCGTCGAGCGCCGATTACTGTGGCCCCACGTCAAGTCTCGACCTCCTGGACCGGGACATCGAGTCGCTTACGGGACCTCTCCCGCCTAACCTTAGAGGTCAAGGCCCGGCAGTATGGGTACGACTTGTCATCGTGGTCAGCCCAGAGACAGTGAAGGCACATCAAGTGGTGACAATCCTTGCAGGATTTAAACCCAGGCATCCCCCAACAGCACTGCGAGTCGAGGATCGACTTGAGAAGTGATCCAAAATAGATCAAAAAGTTAGTCAAAAATGACTAAGAGTACTGCTCTTCCCGGATCTGCGCTTGCTGGCGTGGAAAAAAGAAGAACTGACATCAGCCAGTCAGATATCTATTATAATGCATTTACATCAGGGCACCAATGTAGAGAACATGGAGGAGGGTAAAGCAGAGTCACCAAACTTAGACCATAAATCGCTTTGCAGGGTTGAGGTTTAAAACCTGGGTCTTAGGCACCCTAGGGAGGTCACTGTTCCCACTAAAGAGAGCCACCCACCTTTTGAGCAATCGCATAGAAAACCACATTTATTGGACCAGAGTACAGCATGACCATCTTATTTTCCTAATATATATCAATGTCAAGATGTCATGAAAAGTAAAACAGGAGATTATACAGCATGGTCTGGTAGTGCTGGTCTCCTGAAGTGGGAGAGTGGAAATATAGGAAATGAAAGAGCCGGAGGAATGGATCGACAGACGGGGAAGGGCAAGGGAGAGAATTCACTAGGACCATCTGTGAGAAAGTGGCTCTATATATACTGGACTATAATGATCGTGTTAATATTGTAATCCAGTACTGGGCTCCTAGGGCCAGCACTGGGGTCTTAACTTAAAACAGGTAGGTAATTTCATTTCAGTATTTCGTGGTTATTTTTAAATAATATTTCAAGTTTTCAAAAGTAGACACTTAGAAGAAATTTCATAGAAAAGCAGACAACGGGTTCTATGGAGAAAATACAGATTACTAGTAACCCCGGCAAGGATTACTTTTGTGGTTCATTACTGTGTTACAAGGTACAGTACTGGCTTCTCCCCTGCTCACAGATGAGTACTTCGGAATTCGGCTGATTTTATATGAATATTTTCAGTTTCCAAAACTTGACACTTAGAAAATTCGAGTCAAAATTAGTCAATGTTATCCAATGGCAGGTAAGTTAGTTACCGGTTTCCAGGTGAGTACTTGGCTGGTGAAGATGAGGTTCTGGGCATAAACTCAAGGGTCCTCCAGGGTCAGGTAAGTACAGTTGGTTCAGCCCCAGCAGCACTGGGGCGGCCAGGTGCAGAGGAAGTTAGGACCAAAAATACCCAATGAGGGGAAGGGGGGCCTTCAGTTGGTGGCTGCTGGCTAGCAGGCCATGGGGCTGTGGGAGCTGGGCTCCTGGTCCATTGCTCAGGTCAAATGGGGAAATGATAGGACAAAGGTGGCACAGCCGGCGGCAGGATGCTTTTGAGCCGTTGGGCGCTCAATGTTATCCAATAGGAAAGGTCAAGAAGGAACAAAGGCTGCTGGCTCAGGGACGGAGACTCTCCAGGGGCGACCTTCACTTCGAGAGGTAAGTTGGAATCTTGGAGCACAGGTAGGTACCCCAAAGGGAGGCACAGGGGGCTGTAGGGCGCTGGGGGCTGTAGGGCGCTTGGTGCAGGGGTGTCTTGGGGTTTCGGAAAAGCTTACCCTCAGCTGGTCGCGTTTGGAGTGGCCCCTGGTTCTGAGTCTGCAGGCATCGTCTGGTTCATCGAGGAGGGTCTTTGGGCACTGGACTTCGGGTCCCAGTCGCCGGGGGGGCGTCCTCGTGGTCTTGGTTCAGTTGGGCTCGGTGGGTGCAGAGTGGGCTGGTCCGGAGCTTTCTGGCTGGCACAAGGGGGGTATTGCAATAGAGCCTCTACTGATGGGAGTCCCAATCTTCAAGAGGGTCAAGGCAGGCAGGTCCTCTGGGTGCCCCATGGTTGCTGTCCGCAGGAGTCGCCGGGATTAAGCAGGAGCAGGATCCAGGATCAACAGGCTGGTAGGACTGGGGCCAAGTTAGTTGTTGTCGTCCTGTGGTTAGCAGCTGCACGCGGATCTCCTTGATCTTCTTTATTCTTTTCTTCTCTGGATCTAAGGAAGGAAGGTTTGGGGAGCCCCTAAATACTGAATTTAGGGCAGTTACAGGTAGGGCAAGGACAGGGAACAATGGGCCCCTATCCTGGGGTGAATACACCCCCTGGCCTGCTCCTCCTGTGGGAGGGGGGCAGGAGCCTAGCTGTGATTGGGCTGGGCTCCCCATCTTCAAGCTGGCCGTAGCCCGGGGTTGTGCTTCACCTCATCTCCCCCACCTGAGGGGTGGGGTTGGCACAGTCTGGAACACTCGCCCTTCCTGACGGTTTTCCTGCCAGACTTCCCGCCAGAGTGGGGGTCAGGACTGGTGGGGGCTGGTTGCTGGGTACAGCAGATGGTCTGGAGTAGCTCACAGAGGCGGCATGCCTTTGAAGCTTCCCCCTGCCCATCCTGGGGGAGGAGAAGGAGTAGTTTCTGTCCTGTAACTCCAGTTCTGTAGTAGGGGTATCTCTGTTATAGTCATAATCTAGTGAATAGTCCCGCCCATGTGCGTGGACCCCGGCAATCAAAAATAATCTCTTAAATTGGCAAAATAATGCAGAAACTGCAAAGACACTTAAGAGAGAATTTAAAGACAAATAATGCAGCCTATATCCACAGGCTACACTGTCCAGTACTTCAACTAGAAATTCCACCAAAAAAACACCACACACAGCACAGCCTGCCAGTTTCTACCATAGAGAAACTTGCCTCCCCCAGTCAAAGACTCTGGAATGATAGAGAGGAAGGTAGGGACAGACAAGCCCCATAGGCTGCCATTATGTGGCTTAAATAGGATACTGTGCCTTTAAGAGAACTTTCCAGAACTTCTCCCAGTATCCCATAATGCATAGCAGGTCCCTCTACTTTCAGTTCTTTTTGAAGGCGAAGCACGCCAGACCTGTCGCATTCTTTACATGATGAAAAATCTCCACCGGGGAGGAGGGCGGGCGCTTATGACTATAACAGAGATACCCCTACTACAGAACTGGAGTTACAGGACATAAACTACTCCTTCTGTAGTAGGGGATCTCTGTGTATAGTCATAATCTAGTGAATAGAATGGCAAGCCCATCCCCACACCAAAGCGGCGGTGGAGAACATAACGCCACTACTGTGCGAACAAATTCCGCAGCGAAGCCTGCCCAACCTGAGCGTCTGCCCTGGCGTCAGTGTCCAGGCAGTAATGCTTAGCAAAGGTATGAACCGACTTCCAAGTGGCTGCCTTGCAGATTTCAGCAATCGGCACGTTACGGAGCAGAGCCGTCGTGGCAGCTCTGCCCCTGGTGGAATGAGCCTTAGGCTTACCTCCTAAGGTCTTATTAGCCTTTTGGTAACACAATTGTATGCAGGACACAATCCACCTAGAGATGGACTGCTTAGAGGTCGCAAGACCCGTCCTGACCGATCCATAATTGATGAACAACTGGTCAGACCTACGAATATCCTTGGTTTTATACAGATAAAATTTCAACACCCTCCTAACATCCAGGGAATGGAGAGACCTCTCCGCTGGGGATGAAGGGTTCTGAAAAAACGTAGGCAAAGTTATAGTCTGGTTGACATGAAAATCAGAAATAACCTTGGGAAGAAATTTAGGGTGAGTACGCATAACAACCTTAGCAGCATGAAATACAGTATAAGGTTCAGTACAACACAACGCCTGAATTTCACTCACCCTGCGGGCCGATGTAATGGCCACGAGGAACGCCGCCTTCCAGGACAGGTGCTGCAACGAAGCCTTATGAATAGGTTCAAAAGGCTCCTTCATCAATCTGGACAGCACCACATTCAATTCCCATGAAGGCGAGGGAAGCCTGACAGGAGGGAATACTTTCTTCAAACCTTCCAGAAAATCTTTGATCACAGGGATCTGGAAAAAGGAAGTCTGTGAAGGGCATTTCCTGTAGGCAGTCAATGCAGCAAGATGTACCTTAATGGAATGGACATTAAGGCCAGACTGCGCCAAATGTAAAAGGTAAGGAAGGATGACATCTTCCTTGCAGGTCGTAGGATCATGGTTCTTAGACTGGCACCAGATACAAAACCTCTTCCACTTGTAAGCATATGAAGTCAGAGTGGAAGGTCTCTTAGACTCCTTCAGTATGTCCATGCAATCATCGGGCAGATTCAGATGGCCATATTGCACTATCTCAGGAGCCATGCCGCCAAACTCAAAGACGAGAGGTTGGGGTGTAACATCCGTCCCCCGAACTTCGTGAGAAGGTCCGGCCTGCACGGCAACCGAATGTGAGGAAGGAGAGACCGGTGAAGTAGGTCCGTGAACCACCACTGCCTGGGCCACTCCGGGGCGATGAGTATCATCCGAGCTCTGGACCGGGCCAGCTTGATGAGCACCGCCGGAATCAGGGGAATGGGAGGAAAGGCGTATAGAAAGCTGTTAGTCCAGTTGATCCATAACGCATTCCCCAGCGTCCCTTGCTGGAAGTACCTGGAGGCGAAGTCTCTGCACTTGCTGTTTTCGGCGGTGGCGAACAAATCTACGTCTGGAGTTCACCACCTTGCGAAGACTTCTCCTAGTACTTCGTCGTTTATGACCCATTCGTGGTTTTCCTGAACCAGTCTGCTCAGTGCGTCTGCCTGAACATTCTGCACACCTGGTAGATGGGTGGCCGTTATCGTCTTCCTCTGGCTAGGAGCCAATGCCAGATCGTCTGCGCCTCCTGTGACAGAGTGCGCGATCTCGAGCCCCCCTGCTTGTTGAGGTAATACATCGTGGTGGTATAGTCCGCCTGTACAAGCAGAGAGTTGGTCTGGAAGGACAGAAGAAAGGCCTTCAGCGCCAAGTGAACAGCCCTGAGTTCCAGGAAATTGATGTGATACGTGGCCTCCATCGGTGACCACGTGCCTTGAATCTGTAGAGTCCCGGAGTGCGCTCCCCATCCCAGAAGAGACGCATCCGTCACGACAGTCTGCGTGGGAATGTCCTAGTGAAAGGGAACCCCTCTGAGGAGATTCTCCGCCGAACACCACCACTTCAGAGACTGAAGAGCATGCAGCGACAGTCGAATCTTGTCGTCCCAAGATCCTTTCCTCTGATCCCACTGGTCCTCCAAGCACTCCTGCAGCGGTCTCATGTGCAGCCGTGCGTGTGACGTCAGGAAGATACAAGAGGCCATCGATCCCAGTAGAGAAGACACCGTCCTCACTGTTGTAGATGGAGTCGTCATAAGAGCCTGAGCCTTCCGAAGGAGTGATAATCGTTGCTCTTCCGAAGGAGACACGCTTGCTGACAGCGTATTGATGGAGGCTCCCAAGTACTGTATGCATTGGACCGGAGTCGGGACAGACTTGGCCATGTTGATCTGCAGCCCCAGCTTGTTCAAGAGCATGCACGTCTTCTGGAAGTGTGCATGCGCTTCCGAGAAGGAGGATGCCTTGATCAACCAATCATCCAAGTACGGGTAGACGAACACCTTGTTCTTCCTCAGGTGCGCTGCTACCACCGCCATGCACTTCGAGAACGTTCTCGGCGCAGACTTCAGTCCGAATGGGAGTACTGTGTATTGATAGTGATTGGTGCCGACTTGGAACCGCAGGAACTTCCTGTGTTTGTGTGCAATGGGCACGTGGAAGTAAGCATCCTGTAGGTCTATAGCGCATAGCCAGTCTCCCTGTTGCAACTGAGGGTAAATCTGATGCAACGACAGCATGCAAAACTTCTCTGCGAATCCATTTGTTTGCCTGTCGCAAATCCAGAATGGGCCTTAACTCGTTCTTGTCCTTCTTGCGAACCAGAAAGAACCGGGAGTACAGACCTCTTCCTCTCTGAGACAGAGGTACGTCTTCTATCGCCCTTTTCCTCAACAGGATATCCGCTTCCGCCTGAAGCTCGCGCAGCTGAAACTGCGAGCTGACCGGGGAAATTGCTGGAGGAGGGCTGGTGAACCGAAGACTGTATCCATTGCAAACAATATTCAGCACCCACTTGTCCTGAGTAATTTTTCTCCACTCTGCCAGAAAAAATTGAATGCTTCCCCCTACTGGAATGGGTAACCGATCCGGGGGAAGTAGGTTCCTAGGGCCTAGACCCAGCCTAGCCCTTGGGCGCTGGGGCCGATTGCTGGCCACCTCTGCCCTTCTGGAACGGCTTACGGAACTGGTGTTGCTGTTGCGATTGCCCCGAAGCCTATCCCCGTCCTCGGCCTTGCCCGCCGAACCGCCGTTGGAAAGGGCGGTACTGCTTCTTGGTCTCTTTAGACTTCTCCAGGCCCACAGCCGTTAGCGTCTCGGCCTCCGCCTTCATGCGGGCCATTTCATCGTCCGCATGCTTCCCGAAGAGGGTCTCGCCAGAGAATGGTAGGTTGGCCACCCTCTGCTGTGCGTCCGGTTTCAGGGACGTAAGCCGGAGCCATGCGTGGCGCCGTTGGTTGACTCAGTGGCAAAATCCGTGAGCAGCCATCAGGGAAGAGTCCGCTGCCGCGCTGATCTGGTTGGCCACCAGCATCCCCTCACTCAGTACTTCCATGAAGTCTTCACGCTTCTCCCGAGGTAAATGCTCCGCAAAGCGATCGAGGGAGTCCCAGAGGGCACGGTCGTATCGGCCCAACAGCGCCGTGGCACTCGCAGCTTTCATGGAGGTAGCGGAAGTGCCACAGACTTTCCTCCCCGCAGAATCCATCCACCTTGACTCCTTATCCGAGGGAACCGTGGAGGACGGAGTGGTGGCATGCTGCTTGCGGGCCGCCGTCACAATGACAGAGTCAGGAGGAGGTTCCGTTCTCAAAAAGGCCGGATCCGAATCGGGAGCCTGGTACTTCTTCAGTAATCTTGACGGAGCTGCCTTCGTCACCGCAGGGGTGAGAAACAGGGCCATAGCCGGTTCTTCCAGACCCGGCACCAGAGGCAGGAGAGGACGATACAGGTGTTTTTGATGTAAAGTCTCAAAAATGACTGACGTTTTCGGGGTAGGCACCGTCAGGGAGATGCCCAACTTCGCAGCTCTCCGTAAAAGGACGTCATGGAACGCCACCAGGTCATCTATCGGGGACACTCTCGTGTCCGGTGACCCCGATAGGGTAGGAGAATAGTCCCTGGTCCCAGAGGACCTCGTTTGTGAGTGAGATTCGCACCTCCTACGGCGGTGTCTCGACCTAGTGGATGATCTGCGTCGCGATCTCTCCTTCCTCCCAGAGCGAGAGCGAGACCTGCCTGCTCGTGGCCGCTCCTTCGGTTTACGTGGAGGGGTCTTCTTCGGTTCCTCACGGGGTTTCGTCGGTTTCTCACGGGGTTTCGGTTTTGGGGTCCCCTTAGGAGGAACAGGCAGGGACGGCAGGGAAGTGGACCTCGGAGGAGGAACCTTCGGCTGCGGGGTGGGCCCATGCGGAGGGACCGGAGGCGGAGGAGGGTCTCCTGAAGGCAGTGGAGGTTTGGGTGGAGGGTCCTCCTTAGGCACAGGGGGAGGAGTCGGAGTTCTGGGCCGAGATGGTGTGTACACCTCTGAGTACACCGAGCCCGGTGACCCTTTAGGCGAAGGGAGCGGAGAGCCAGCCCCATCAGCAGGTGACCGCTTCCTCTTGCGTCCTCCACTTGAAGCAGCGTGACTTCTGGGACTAGAATCCCTCTTGCGTCGTTTTGGAGAGGCTGACCGACTCCTAGACGCTGACCGCTGTCTGCTGGACGCAGAGGGACGCTTTTCTGGCATCGAACGACGTTTCCTCGACTCCGGCGTCGATCGCAGTCTCCTCGGCGTCGACCCTCTTTTCCTCGGCGTCGACCGTCGACTCCTCGACGTCGACCTCTTCTTCCGCGACGCCGTACGCCGCCTTAGACGACGAACATCTCCGTCTTCTCGATGCTCTCGACGTCGAGGAGCCCCTCGACGTCGACCGGTGCCTCGACACCGATCGGCGGTGTCGCCCCGACGGCGATCGACAGTGTCGCCTCGACGGCGAGCGTCGATGCCGCTTCGACGGCGAGCGTCTATGCTTTTCACTACGCCTCCGGCGTCGGTAGGAAAACCGACGTCGACGAAGACGATGACGTCTACGGTGGCTTCGACGGCGACTTCTCCATGATCTTCGACGTCGAGCTGTCACGCCGTCTCGACCCGGAGCCCCGGGGAGAAGGGGAGCACACCGCCGTCATCCCTCTCGACGTAGTCGATGCAATCGACGTCGACGGAGACCGGGACCGTTTGCTGGACTTCCTGCCTCCGGGGAGCCCCCCAGAGGCCTCAGCAGAGGCAGAGGGAGCCTTCCCAACCTGCCCAGACCCACCTGCAGCCTGCAGATGCCTCTCTTCAAGGCCAGAAAGCCTGATCTTCATCCTGTCCCTCAGAGTCCGAGCAGTAAACTGCTGGTAGATGGCACAATCCTCAGGGACATGATCTTCAGGGAGGCACACGATGCAGACATCATGGGGATCACTCTTGGCCTTCTTCCTCCCACATGCTGGGCACTTATCAAAAAGGCCAGGCATTTTAGAGCCCTAAAACGCCTAAAACAGCACAAAAAAGGAGAAGAGAACACCAAGAAGTAAACTGCAACACTTTTAGAATTCAAAAGTGTCAAAAAAATCCAATAAACCCTTGAAAAAGGGAGAGCTCAATGCCAGGGTCCTGTAAGAAGGAGCCGGAAAAAAGAACTGAAAGTAGAGGGACCTGCTATGCATTCTGGGATACTGTGAGAAGTTCTGGAAAGTTCTCTTAAAGGCACAGTATCCTATTTAAGCCACATAATGGCAGCCTATGGGGCTTGTCTGTCCCTACCTTCCTCTCTATCATTCCAGAGTCTTTGACTGGGGGAGGCAAGTTTCTCTATGGTAGAAACTGCCAGGCTGTGCAGTGTGTGGTGTTTTTTTGGTGGAATTTCTAGTTGAAGTACTGGACAGTGTAGCCTGTGGATATAGGCTGCATTATTTGTCTTTAAATTCTCTCTTAAGTGTCTTTGCAGTTTCTGCATTATTTTGCCAACTTAAGAGATTATTTTTGATTGCCGGGGTCCACGCACATGGGCGGGACTATTCACTAGATTATGACTATACACAGAGATCCCCTACTACAGAACTAGCACCTCGCCCAGGATGTGCATTGTTGCAGGCCCAGGAGAGCAGGGGCTCTCCTACCCAGGGGTCCAGCAACAGGTCTGCTGTGTGGCAGTCTCTGCAGCCACTCAGCCCAGACGTGGATTGTAGGTTAGGTTTTCAGGGGGCATCTCTCTAGTGCATTTTACATTTAATCCCACACTGGCATCAGTGCGGGTTTAATGTGCTGAGATGTTCGGTACCAAACTGGTCAGTCTTCAGTGTAGCCATTATGGTGCTGTAGAGTTCGTAATAACCTCCCAGGACCATATACTCTCAATGGCATCACTGCACTTACAGTGCCCAGGAATGGCCCTGGTTACTGTAGGGGCACAGGGCTCATGCACCTGTGCCCACACCTCTGGCATAGGGCACCCAGCTAGAGGGGTGACTGAAGTATGCCAGGGCAGTGGGTTCTGTGGGCATGGCACACAGGGATGTGTGCCATGTCGACTGTTTGGTTCTGTACTCACACTCAGCCTGCAAATGCAGTGTCAGGGTACAGGGCCCCTGAGGGAGGCACAATAAGTGCTGCAGACCTCAGGGGTCTTCTCTGGTCACCATACCCTGGGTACCATTTACTAGGGACTGACAGGTGGCCAGAGATGCCAATTGGGGTTTAGTTTCAACACAGTTTTAGGAAAGGAACACAGGCCCTGGGTACCTGGTTGGCAGTACCCCAGGGCACTCAGTCAAAGCACATCAGCAGTTCAGAAAAAAGTGGGGGCATACCAATGCAAGAAAGATGGCACTCACACAATCAAATGATATAAGCATGGGAGGTAGAAGATGTAAGGGTGGAGGAAAGGGTGTGGGAGACAGAAAGTACCTGGGCAATATAAATGAGGTACAGTAAATGGAGTAGTGGGTTTCAAAAAGGCTGTGAGGTAAAAAAGGGTGAGTGGGTGGGACGGAAGGGGTGGTTGGGGCTGCAGAGTGGGTGAGCTGTACAGCAGAGATGAAAGAAAGGAGCCCATGTTGGAGCCAAGGGGAGGTGATTTAGCAGGGGCAGACGGAACTGGGAGCATGAATCGCAGCAGTAGAGGTGGGAGGGGACGGGGCGGAGCCAGCTGGCATTGGGTATTACTAGCAGCAGAGATGTGTGCGCAACCAGGGATGGCAAGAAAAGGAAAATGCTACTTATCAGAATGCATCCGTTGTTGGCATGTAGAGCTGCACAGTTACACACTATGCATAGATGACCACCTAGTGTTGGGCCCGGATGTTCCTGCGTCTGGGTACGATAATCAGAAACATACTGCTGCTGCGCGTAACCGCAAGTATTACGCTGTGGGCATGAACATGGGTGGGACTAAAAGCCTTTGGCCAATTGTGTGCTGTCTTTGTTAAAAAGACGCACGCAAACGATAATAGCCTGGGACAAAACTAAAAGCACACGCGCGAGCATGTGGTGGGATTTCAAAAAGCCCTTATAGTTGAGCAGCGCATGCGCGCTGTGCTAGGCTCGACCTAAAAAAGGCTGAGCTCAGTGCTCCAAAATCCTATTACCAGGAGCAAGAAAAAATACAGAGTTAACTACCACCTACTGGGCATGCTCGGTTTTGGATATTGGTGGGCTGGAAGCCCTTAAAGGCAGACCGTTCATATCTGCAAAGCTGTAGTCTATACATCTACATGGTCTTCATTTTCCATTAAAAAAGGTTTGTAAATGAGATTAGGACAAATCTCCTGTTAGTAGTTCCTGTTTTTTAAATTATATAATACCTTTAATGCAATTAAAGCAATTGACCAATATAACCTTATTTATTCACTGCAAAACATTAAGTTAAGTGCTTGTCCTGACCTTACAGAAGAAAGGCAAACATCTACACTTAGAACACTTCATTACGTGAATAATTCGAGATCAACACACGTGGGCAGGATTATTTATTTCTTATGATCATCAATGGAGCTACCTTAAGAGAAAGAAAGTTTGCATTGCGGATATCGAATATGCTACTTACCAGTATGCATCTGTTCTTGGCATGTAGGGCTGCTGACATTCATATCTGTGCATAGATCGCCGCCTAGTGTTGGGTCCGGATGATTGCACATTGTTGTCCTGGAAGAGTCTTCGAAGTATCACGAGATAGGTGGCTCCTCCCCTAGACTACAGTGTGCATGGGCATCCACTCCATCCTCAGATTGTTTTTAGCCTTTGTGGCAGAGATGGAGTGTAATACAGTAAGTGATGACCATGTCAAGAGTAATTACCGGGGAGGAAGGCGGGCGATATGAATGTCAGCAGCCCTACATGCCAAGAACAGATGCATACTGGTAAGTAGCATATTCGGTTCGAGGCATGTGGGCTGCTGAATTCATATCTGTGCATAGAATATATAGCAGTCCCTCTATTAGCGGCGGCCGCCCATGCCAGCTGCAGCAGTCTGAAAAAGTGTTTTTAGAACAGCCTGCGCTACAGCTGCCTGCTGTTTGGAGTGCACATCTATGCAGTAGTGTTTTGTAAGTGTGTGTATGGTAGACCATGTGGCTGCTCTACAGATTTTCTCTAAAGGAATGTTTCCAAGGAAAGCCATGGAGGCCCCCAACTTTCGTGTGGAGTGGGCTCTCGGGGGAACTGTTAATGTGCGCTTAGCCTTTTGATAGCAAATCTGTACGCACTTAACGATCCACCTGGTAATACCTGCTTTGGAAATGGGGTTGCCTTTGTGTTGTGGTGAAAAGGCAACAAACAGTTTTGTTTTCCTAAAATCTTTTGTCCTATCTATGTAGTACATTAGAGCTTTTGACGTCTAGTGTGTGGAGCATTCTCTCTGCCACTGACTCAGGATTCAGGAAGAACACTGGCAGTTCTATAGTTTGATTTATATGGAACTGTGAAACTACTTTAGGCAGAAACTTCGGGTTAGTGCGTAGTACCACCCTGTTGGAGTGAATCTGTATGAATGGCTCCTGGATAGTTAGTGCCTGAAGTTCACTAACTCGTCGTAGCGATGTGATTGCTATTAGGAAAGCCACTTTCCACGTCAAGAATGAATATGCTACTTACCAGTATGCATCTGTTCTTGGCATGTAGGGCTGCTGACATTCATATCTGTGCATAGATCGCCGCCTAGTGTTGGGTCCGGATGATTGCACATTGTTGTCCTGGAAGAGTCTTCGAAGTATCACGAGATAGGTGGCTCCTCCCCTGGACTACAGTGCGCATGGGCATCGACTCCATCCTCAGATTGTTTTTAGCCATTGTGGCCAAGATGGAGTGAAACTAAGTGAATGATGACCATGCTAGAAGTATGTGTGAATGCTGCAGCCGCTACAGGCGCCCAGGAGGAGGGCAGGCGATATGAATGTCAGCAGCCCTACATGTCAAGAACAGATGCATACTGGTAAGTAGCATATTCAGTTCGAGGCATGTGGGCTGCTGAATTCATATCTGTGCATAGAATACATAGCAGTCCCTCCATTAACGGCGGCCGCCCGTGCCAGCTGCAGCAGTTAGGAAAAGTTTTTTTTAGAACAGCCTGCCCTACAGCTGCCTGCTGTTTGGAGTGCACATCAACACAGTAATGATTTGTAAATGTTTGTGTGGTAGACCATGTGGCTGCTCTACATACGTCTTCCAAAGGAATATTTCCAAGGAAAACCATGGAGGCCCCCAACTTTCGGGTGGAGTGGGCCCGTGGTGGAATGGTGAGAGTGCGCTTGGCTTTCTGATAGCAGATCTGAATACATTTAACGATCCACCTGGCTATACCAGCCTTGGAAATGAGGTTACCTTTGTGTTGTGGCGCAAAGGCAACAAAGAGTTGTTTAGTCTTCCTAAAATCCTTGGTCTTATCAATGTAATACATTAGGGCCCTTTTGACGTCAAGTGTGTGGAGCATTCTCTCCGCCAGTGACTCTGGATTTTGGAAGAACACAGGTAGTTCTATAGTCTGGTTGATATGGAACTGAGACACGTCCTTAGGAAGGAATATAGGGTTAGTGCGAAGCACCACCCTGTTAGAATGAATTTGAATAAATGGCTCTTGGATGGTGAGCTGGAGTTCACTAACTCGTCGTAGCGACGTAATCGTTATAAGGAAAGCCACGGGATTAAAACAGTCACCTACGCGGACGACACCCAACTAGTTGTCTCGCTAACCCAACAAGAGGGATGTCTGGATAACCTCTCCGCCTGTCTTGCCGGAATATTCGCCTGGATGTCTAGTTCGTGGCTCAAACTAAATGGAGCAAAAACGGAGATCATGCTCCTGGGTCATCATTGTACATCTCTCCCCAAAGCTGTCTGGCCCCCCTGTTTGGGTGAGTTGCCCTTACCGAAAGAAAAAATTAAAAGCTTAGGGGTGTGGTTTGAGCCTGACTTAACTTTTAAGACGCAGGCACAGAAAGTTGCAGGCATCTGTTTCGGCCTATTAAGATCAGTACGGAAAGTGCTCCCTCTCCTGCCACCCCAGTCTAGGAAACTGCTGATTCAGGGGTTAGTCTTATCCAGATTGGATTATGGTAACGCCCTGTTTTTAGCAGCTCCTGAAGCTACCCTCAACACCTTACAACGGGTACAGAATGCCGCAACCAGGATGCTGGCGGGTGCCTCAAGAAGATATTCGGCTAGACCGATTTTGAGAGATCATCAATGGCTGCCAATACGTGAAAGAGTCATCTTCAAATCCCACGTCGGAGCAACCAGGATTAGAGTCATCTTCAAATCCCACGTCGGAGCAACCAGGATTAGAGTCATCGAGTGCTGCTTCAGCTTGCGTGCCACCAGCGGTATTAGAGGTGCTGGGGGAAAAGCGTACGCAAATTTGTCGGACCAGTTCATCCATATCGCATTGCCTTGCGACTGTGTGTGTGGAAACCTGGCGGCAAAGCTTCGGCATTTTCCGTTCTCCTTTGTGGCGAACAGGCGATGACCCCACCTTTGGAAGTACGGGTGGAGTACCGATGGATGTATCTCCCACTTGTGCATTTGGTGGCTGTACCTGCTGAGCAGGTCCGCCATCTGATTATCTTTGCCTGGGAGGTGTTCTGCCATGAGGAAGATGTTTCTCTGAATGGCCCACTTACACATGCTCTGAGCCAGATGAGACAGCTGTGGAGAGTGTGTTCCTCCCTGCTTCTGAATGTAGTACATGGCCGTCATGTTGTCCGTCCGGATCAACACGACCTTGTTGCACAGATGTACCTTGAAGGCTTTTAGGGCCATGAAGATCGCTATCAGTTCCAGAACATTGACGTGCATCTTCCTTTGCTGCGGTGTCCATAGTCCCTGCACAGTGTAATGGAGTACATGAGCTCCCCATCCCTTGAGAGAAGCGTCCGTCGTCAGGATGACCTGTGGCACAGGCTCTTGGAATGGTCGTCCCTTGCAAAGGTTTTGTGGATTCCACCAATGCAGAGAGTTGTATGCCCGACCGCTCACCAACACTAGGTCTTTCAACTGTCCGTGAGCCTGAAGCGGACACATATGTAGTCTCGCGTGCGGGACTATGGAGATGCAGGAGGCCATCATGCCCATCAACTACATGAACACTCGCGCTGGAAGGGAGTGTTAGAGTCTGAATCTTTGTATCAGCGATTAAATGCTGTTGACCCTCACTGAATTTGGCTGTGCTGTGGCTGCCAGAGTGTTTATCGTCGCACCCAGATACTGCCGTATGTGGGCGGGTTGCAGGTGGGACTTTGGGTAATTCAGTGAGAATCCCAGATCGTGAAGAAGGTGAATGGTGTGGGACATGTGGGCGGCACACTGCTGGGCTGACTTTGCCTGGATGAGCCAGTCGTCCAGATAAGGGTAGACGTGAATGTTTCGTCTCCTTAGGTGCGCTGCCACAGTCGCCAGGCACTTTCTAAACACCCTGGGTGCCGTGGTGACCCCGAAAGGCAAAGCCTGGAACTGGTAATGCTGGTTTTGGGACATCTCTTGAACGGGCTCCGTTCCATGATGAGTAGTCAATAGGGTCTGTGGTGTCGACTGGGCCCTCCGCGCCGAAAGCATGCGGTTCTATGGAATCCGGCTCGGAACTGAGATGGAAAAATCAGGCACCGAACGCAAGACTATACCGACGAAGAAAACTAAAGACCTTTTGGCCTCAAGAAAAGTTTTTTTATCGATTCCGACTAGAGGGAACCAATATACATCCGAACCCAATGGTGGAAAAAAACAATCTGAGGACAATGGAGACACAGTCGCCCTCATCCTCCTCGACCTCTCCGCTGCCTTCGACACAGTCTGTCATAGCACCCTGTTACAACGCCTCAGAAACATCGGAATCCAAGGAAAAGCACTGGAATGGATCACCTCGTTCCTTGCCGGAATAACCCAGAGAGTCCGCTTTCCCCCCTTCAAATCAGAGGCCACCGAAGTCATCTGCGGCGTGCCACAAGGATCTTCACTCAGCCCCACCCTCTTCAATGTATACATGAGCCCCCTCGCGACCATCGCACGCCAACACAACCTCAACATCATCTCCTACGCTGATGACACTCAACTGATCCTCTCACTCACCAAAGACCCTCACACCGCCAAAACCAACCTACATGAAGGAATGAAAGAAGTTGCCGAGTGGATGAAGCACAGCCGTCTGAAACTGAATTCAGACAAAACAGAAGTCCTTATCTTGGGTACCTCTCCCTCCGCCTGGGACGACTCTTGGTGGCCAGAGGCCCTCGGAAAAACACCCATCCCGACTGACCACGCACGGAACCTGGGCGTCATCCTGGACTCCTCACTCTCCATGAACAGACAAGTCAACGCCGTTTCATCATCTTGCTTCAACCTTCTTCGCATGCTCAAAAAAACATTTCGCTGGATCCCCACCGAAACTAGAAAAACGGTCACCCACGCTCTGGTTACAAGCCGCCTGGACTACGGAAACACCCTATATGCCGGCACCACCGCCAAACTTCAGAAAAAACTCCAACGCATCCAGAACGCATCAGCCAGACTCATACTAGACATCCCGCGTAAAGACCACATTTCTGGTCACCTGAAAAACCTCCACTGGCTCCCCGTCAATAAGAGGATAACATTCCGCCTCCTAACCCACGCACACAAAGCACTTTACGAACTTGGACCGAATGCCTCAACACAGGGGTGGGGAATTCCCATCTCCAGACGCCCGAGACATCAAGATTTCTTACAAGGGCAAGAGGTTTTCATTTCTATTTTGTCCAAAGGACAAGTAGACAGTCTTACGGTAATCTGATACACAGCTGTTCAACCCTGTTGGTCACAGCCAGTTTATAAGTAGCTCTGCAAAGTTTATTGGCAGTGAAAGGGTCAATGTAAAAGCTGGGGTCTGCATTTTAATTTCCCCAAGAGCAGAAGCACAAAATGATGAAGCTGAGTTCAAAGTTGCAGCTCTGTATAATACTTCCACAGCACTGAAGTCTTTTTGCTTTCTCCCCGAGGCTCATGTGTGGCTTTCAGGCCCTCCCCTGGTCCTTTCATTTTCTTCGAGCACAAAACGAACATGGAGCTTCTGCAGCTCCAGAACACTCACATAACTGGAAGGTAATGTTATCGGCCTCTTGGCTCCTGCTCAGACTTGAACCTTGTGACCCGCTGCCTTTTAATCTGTGCTTCACCCTTGGGCCTCAATCGGCCCCAGGATCTCTCCTCAGCCTCGCCTCCGTGGGCCTGCAGGAAAGCACATGCTTTCCCTGATCATCATGCTCTTGCACAACCCTCCTTTGCACTTTGCCTTTACTGTGCACCTTATGTTTCACCCAGTGCCTGAATTTGCTAATCCCACCCCCCTCTGTTACCCCCTCTGACTGCCCTGACCCGCCCCCTTGGCCTCTCATATCCTGCATCATCCAGGGCTTACAATAACGCTCAATAGTTTCCCCATGGGGAATTCATGCAGTCTTCAGGCACACCCTCATGTCTGTCCTTGCACTGGGCCTCTCGTCTCACTTCATGCGTGCACCAGGGGCATCTGAACACCCTACAGCAGCTGTAGGGTTCTTCATGGGCCTCTTATTTCTGCAGGTCCAGACAAAGGTTCATAATTGACGTGAAAGGATATAGACATGGATGAATGAGTTAAAGGATGGATGTAAGGATGGATGAGTAGATGGATGGATGAGTGCAAGGGTGAATGAATGGATGGGGAGAAAGTGAATGGATGAGTGAACGGATGAATGGTTAAATGAAAGCGTGGATTGATGGATGTGAGAGAGTGGATAAATGGATGGCGGAGTGGGTGTATGGATGGCTGGGTGGAAGGATGGATAGATTGATGGATAGAAGGGTGGTTAGTTGAGTGAAACGGTGAATGTAGGGATGAATGAAAGGGTGGATGGATATGAGGAAAAAAGAGGATGGTTGGGGTGAAAGATGGAAGAGCAAAAGGACGGATGGAGGGATGAGTGAAAAGGTGAATGGATATGATGGAAAAGAAGGATGGAGGGGTGAAAGATGGAAGAGCAAAAGGATGGAAGGATAAGTGAAAGGGTGGATAGAGGGGGTGAAAGTGGATGGATGAGCTAAAGGATGGATGTATGGATGAATGGAAGGAAGGAAGGAGGGATGAATGAATTTAAATGATTGATCTAGAGCTGGAAGAATAGGTTTGGACCGGGGCATTGTGAACCCCTCTCTTTAGCAGCTACAGTGGGGGTGGAGCTTTTAATGGGCCTCATCTTTCTGCAGCTCAGCAGTCAAAGGCCCATAATTAATGTGTAACAGAGAGTGAGTGGATGGATGAATGGATGAGTGACTGTAACTGGCTTACTAGATGAAGGAATGAGTGAAAGGATGGATGAGTGATGGGGATGGTGGATGGGTGTGTTGATGAAGGAAAGGGTGAAAAGATAGATGGGTTGCAGGGTGTATTGATGGATGGATGAGTGAAAGGGTAAATTGATGGATGAGTGGAAGGATGGATGAGTGAAAGGGTACATTGATGAATGAACGGAAGGATGGGCTGATCGCTTAGGTGGATGGATATGGTTCGGGATGGATGGGTAGGTTTGAATATGGATGGATGGCGGGCGGATGGATGGATCAATGAACAAACAGAATGGGGAAAGTCTGATGAAAGAATGAATGGATACCAATGTAAACGTGAAATGCTAGATATTAGTAGGTAAATGAAATGATGAATGGGTAGATGTGCAAAATAAAGAAATCACTAGTATTCGAAACCTTCTATAATCTGAGCCCGACATAACCAGAGAGGCTATTATCCGAGCTCTCTATAATGAGAATGCTGCCATTCTTTGACGGTGCACTACATGGCACCAAAGGGACAAGTGGATTTAGTTACAGGACAAGTTGATTTATAAAGCAACCAGTCCCATGGACAAGTAGATATTTTATTAAATTCCACACCCCTGCTCAACACACGACTTTCCTTCTACACCCCCTCCCGCCAGCTACGCTCTTCCAACCAAGCCCTTGCCGCTGTCCCTCGCATCAACAAAACCACCATGGGAGGAAGATCCTTCTCCTACCTGGCGGCTAAAACCTGGAACTCACTTCCTATTCACCTTCGCCTCACTCAGAACCACCTAGCATTCAGAAAGCAACTTAAAACCTGGATATTCGACAAGTAATTCCCCACCCATCTTCAAGCGCCTTGAGACCCTCTGGGTATGTAGCGCACTATATAAATTAATTGAATTGAAGCCCACATGCCTCGAACAATCCGGTACAACAAAACCCTGCAAATATACTTTCAAACAGAAAGTCTACTGCTCATCTGTACTTGAGACCAGAAAGTAGCCGCTGCAGGACATCTTACTGGCACCAGCACGGACTGGAGAAAAATAAATAAAAATCGGTACTTCTTGGTCATGAGAACCTTAACAAAAACACACGCTATTGTAAGTATGCTGCTTTGTATAAATATGGAGTTTGCCTGTTATCCACGCATGCGGCATCTGAAACATCGCATGAACCAATAGGAGGTAAACTTGCAGGACTGCATTGCAGGTATAAATGAGTGCGAGCGTTTGATTATAGCCAAGCCTTTGAGCTTAGTGATTTTCAATTTCATTTCTCTCTACATACAGTTAGAAAAATTACAATAACTGCCCGTGTCATCAAAATCTTTTTTTGCCTTTGAAAAGTGAAGTTGCAAAAAAACAAAAAAAAACACAATTACTAAAGGCAACTGTGTAAAGTTTACAACTTCAAATTTGTTAGCAAACAAACATAGTCACATATACACATCTCTGGATGTGTAAGAGTTAGAATTCAGAGCATTTCCAGTCAAAATGCATTAAGAATGATAGTTAAGTCAACTTTGTATCATGCAGTACATTTTCATTACCCAACTATGAGAGCTTTCTGCCTGGTTACCTAAACGAGCTGCAAGATCATGCTGAAAACTGCAGTCAATGTCACAATGCATAATAACAGAGCTGCTTCCCCAATGTAAGGAAACGAAAGAATTAACTTTTCTGCAGGTTTATTCATTTCACAGACAATCACTCAATGCTAAAAGCTGGTCCACCACAAGTAGAGGTGTGCACTGCCCTATGTCTCCCTAAAGCAGGCCCTCCTCAATAATTTCCCACCAAATTATTTCTCACCCCAGCTTTTAAGAGACACTTACGGTTTTGCGTTCTCGCTTGGTTGGGATGTGTGGAGGTGCGTTTATCATTACTTGGGCAGCCTGGACACCAGGAGTAAATTGCTGGACTCCTTGAGCAGGGTAATAGGCTCCAGCTACAACAAAAAATATAGCAATTAGAATGCAACATAGGGTGCACAAGAAAGGGCTGGAACACTAATGCAACTCGTTTTCAAGACTGAACTTAAAAATGGCCATGTCGGTGACTACATTTTTTACACAAATCGTTCAATAGTAAACATGCATTGACGGGAAATGTAATTCTAGCAATAGTACAATTGGTCAGCACCGGTGGGTTTCTCTCAGGAGCAATAGTGATTAGGTAAAATCAGGGCCATTAGTTTTAAAGAGGTTAACTAATACTAGAAATAGAGGGAAGAGAGGCTGCCAAGCAAGTGCATAATCCTGCAGTATTCAAGAAAAGTTTCGCAAAAACATTTACATGTGGAAGCACTGTACAATCTGTGACCAAACTATATTTAAAACACAAAAAGAGGATAGCCGGAATGCTGAACACTGTCAAACATTCACCCCCAGTTGCAGATTCGGGTTAAATCCATAGTTTATTTGCTCAGCATGCCTCCACAGTTTGGACCCGGCCATATGCAAATCAGTCCAACACTTACAAGTGTCAGAAGACGCTACAGTGTGGCAAACAAATGCTAAGAGACCAGGTTATCCAAACCACTTCCTCAATGCAGCCTGACCCACTGGCTGGAGACTACATGCAAGCAGTATACTCTGGTAAAAGCATGTGTAGAGCTCCAGGTTCCTGCCTTCTAAGCATCAGCCAAAAGGAAGCCAATGATCCTGCGGTTAATCTTCTGCTTGAAAAATGTACCCAGAGATTCCTAGGCAGAAAACTACAGAGCTCTATGCAAGACAATCCACTGATAAATTGTTTGTCACCATTGGAACCGGTTAAGCTTTATTTAAAGTTCCCTGCAATGGATGTTCAGTTTGAATATCAACGCATAAATATCGCCACAATTGTGTGCAATATTTCCGCTGTGGGTAATAGGTTTGGCAAAAAGGCAGCTAAATCAATTTTCTTTGAAAATTTGAGACCACTTTAAGCATGAAGAATAGATGTCATTAAACGTAGATGAAGTTATTACTAGCAAGAAATGTTGTTTCCAAGTAAAAAGCTGTAATGAAGCATCACGGATAGACTTCGAATGTGAGCTCATCAACTTTGCTAGAACTTGTTTTCATTCCAAAGGAGTAGACCAGTCTCCTGCTTGAAGGGAAGCCCTTCTAATGCCAGGGCTCTTCATTGGCATGTTATTGGTTCGATATTCTGCTGCATATACAAGACAGAACTGATTTGAATCAACTGACTGGGAAGTCTGGGTTGAGTGACGTTTAGCATTGCGGAAAGTTTACAGGTCCATGTTAATTAAATGTTTTGGGCTTTGGAATAAATGGATAGAATCACAAAGCCAGGTGAACTGGCTCAAAGAGGGTACTTCTCGTCATTACATCTGTAATGAGTCATAAGGAACAACCTCTCATCACGGCCTCCATTTTAATACAAATGTCTTCAAAATGTGGGCTAAAACATGAGGAGCCAAAGAGAAGAAGCATTTAAGTTTGTGTACTAGGCTTGGTAGAGCCATGAAACTGTTGTAAAAGCCAGAGTGTGGCATTTTAGAATGGACAAATCAAAAGAGCTCACAGAAGCACAGATAGCCAAATTTGAAACTAGCAACCCTTTAATGCTCACTTAATGAAAATCTTGGTCCGTGTCCTTGGGCAGATCCTATGCAAATCAGACTAGACACCCAGCACAGTATTCCATCTGAGCCGAACAACTTTTAGACTTCATGGCTGCTGCTGTTTACAAACTTTTCTGAAACACAACGAATCATTTAGCCATAAAGAGAAAGCTAAGGCTCAAGGAGTGCACATCGTCACAACTATAGCGTAATTCGGATGAGTATCCATTATCTGAAGAGAAAAGCCATGCTCTGTTGGTCTATATTTTTTTCAGCATCCGGAATGTCAAAGCTTTTGTTATAGCAAGTAGCAGACTTTGCCTTGGGGGATTTGCATAACTTGCTTACTAGTGGATAAAGATCTACATGGCGTGCGTAAAAAATTAAAATGTAGTCAGAAGGACTGCAACTGGTATATTTAGTATGGCTCAACTAGTCAAAATATGAAATGCAAAAATGTCTTCCAACTTTTGTGATTCTTGACTGATAATAGCGATCGCGTAGGTGTGTGTGCGAATATTATTTTACATCACTTTGACCTGCCATAATCTTCTCCATTCCTGAAGTTTCCTCATGCTCAGTAAAAAATAACAACTCAATTGTGGCCGCTAAACATCTTCACTCCAACCACAGAATGTGACATTCAGAATCATCAAGGGCCTATGCAAAAAGACACGTCATCGGATGTGAACTAACTCCATGGATTGCTGCCCATCAGTAATATCACCCCATTGAGGTGTCTAAGCAAGCCAATATTCATAAGTCATCACTTTCCAAGACATCTGCTAAACCATCTCTTGACTGTGCATCGGTTGGAGTGGCCACGTGAAAAGAGTCAGCATTGGGGCATATTTTTCAGTCATCAAATCCAATGCGTGGATTTTTTTTACCCAAGTCAGGAATGAACAGTTTTATCCACTTTTTCAGAAAAGGTACAGCAATTATATCTACTACACGCCCACTTAAGCCACTTCTGATTTTATTATCTAGC
Source organism: Lissotriton vulgaris (assembly GCF_964263255.1). Lineage (NCBI taxonomy): Eukaryota > Metazoa > Chordata > Amphibia > Caudata > Salamandridae > Lissotriton > Lissotriton vulgaris. Next base: position 1,068,148,630 of record NC_141699.1, read on the forward strand.
CGTTTTAGCTTTTTGTTCATTTACAAGAAAGGAGGCTAGGACATGCGGTTTTATTTTAACAGTGCATTACGCCCATTTACACCATCACTTCATATTGTATACTTAAGGCGGTGTCCTAAATTAAGCTTACCTTTTTTGTTTAATAGTCTCACCTACTATTGTCATTTTGCAATCGGTTGCAAAAAAAATCGTGAACCTCAAATGTTAGAGTGGGATTTGGACCAGCCAATAGCTTACAACTAGTTTGCTTTGTCACTCGTCTGCTTCTTATTCGAGGGTTTTCCTGTAGGAGTACGATGCACAGAGTATATAATAACTAGCAGCCCGTCCCGACCTTGTCCGGGAGCAACAGGCAGCTTCCCCGACCCCCGCCCGCCCATATATTGTCCATCAGGCCGGGCCCCCGCCCGGCCAGTCCCCCGCCTTCCTCGACCCGAACCACTTCTCAATGGACTTGTGTACAACATATCTCTCTAGAGCGAACTCCCACTTTCGTTGCAAGGCAGGGCAAATCTTTAAAAAGTAACCACTCTCCCACTATGCATATTTCAGAGTGGCCTGACCGAATGACTATAACAGCCCGTCCCCCGCCCGGCCCGTCCCCCGCCTGCCCCGACATGGGTCCCCTTACCTCCGCCGGCGCTCCTCCCGCCTGTCTGCTTGCACCGCCGCTGGCCTGTCCACTGCTCCTCACGTGACCGCTCCTCCCCCGCGCCATGTCCGCCGCTCCTCCTCCGCCGGCGCTCCTCCCGCCTGTCCGCTCGCAGCGCTGCTGGCCTGTCCGCTGCTCCTGACGTTACCGCTCCTCCCCCGCGCCATGTCCGCCGCTCCTCGGACGCCGCTCCTCCCCGTGCTCCTGAAGTGAGCATGCATGTCGCGGCCGGCGCTACTTTGAGGGGACTACTTTTTTTAAAAATATAAATATTGTAAATAACGTTTATTTTTTTACATTTAGCCTATAACCATCTACACACCCTGACGATTTCAACAGTGTATCGGGTGTGTAGATTGGCGCCGTGGTTCCCGAGTTTACCCGCCTCAAAGCCTGGAAGTTCTTACTTTATTATAGTAGTATAGATAGAACACATTTAATGGGGGGGGTAACACCCCCCTGCCCGAACCTGCGCCTTGGTGGTTATGCGTGCGCCTTTAGCAAACACTGGGTTGTAACATTTAAGAGGCAGGTTTTGTTCGAACTCTTGCAGGACCAACTCGACTCTTTAACCTTCGGAGTGGATGTGATGAATAACAATGCCAACCAATATTGAAGCAACATGACACGGTTTGCGTGATACGCTGCATAATCGTTCAATATTTCCATTAATATTGATAATGGACAGTCCTTACCCATGGTGTTGGAATGCACAACCCAGTAAGCTCCACAAACAACCTTCTCTGTTTACGCCCGACCGCGAAAGAAGCTCCGGCAGTGCAAAGAGGTATCTTCCTTCTGCGGTCCGCTTCCTGTTTGCGTGCCTTCTGCTACAAAGTTTGCAAATACCAAGGCTTTAAGCGGAGGGAGGGTGAGGGGCGGGCGGGCAGCGCCAGTTGTGATATGCTGATGAGAAAGGCCGGCCTGGGGAAGAAAAGTTGAGGCGGGATTCCTTGAGCGTAGGTATGCAAGGGGCGCCCGGAGCAGGGAGAGAAAAGTGGCAGTCACCAGCCAGGGGCAGAATGTTACCAGACTTTGATCCGGCTGAGCCCAACCGTAGTATGCTCCACCCTGAGGGTGAAGGCCGTGCACCATTTAATTTATGATGAGGCGGCCGCGCTTGCAACTACGGCGAGCGTAACGTAAGTTACGTAACTCCCAGCATCCGAAAAGGTTCAGATGTGTGGAGTGCTAAGTGGTTGGTGGCTGCGACTGGACCACGCCGGGGGGGGGGGGGAGTTCTGTGGGGACCTGTGTTACGCCCCTGGCTGAACAGCAGACAAACTGGTGTACAACATGGCTAAAACATATTGCCAAAGCCAATAGCTCTCATATAGGCGGGATGTATTGGTTTTGCCAATACACATGCTTCATTCTTTATTGGAGTCTCAGGCGTATAATCAAAAGTATTCTCATCTAGCCAGGTCCACGTTTATTGCCCTTTGATGTCGCTCTGGTGGGTCATGCCCTTCATTCACTTTCGTAAAAATCTCTTTGGCTGCCTGTCTTTCTGCTTTCAGAATTGGAAACCCATAAAGTTTCCCGCTAGCATTTTACTTCAAGTATTGACTTCGAATTCGAATTTGTCATGGGACTTAGTCACTCCTTGCCAAATTGCATGTGTGGAAGAATTAGATTTATTTATTTATTTTATTTAAAGAGTTTTATATAGCGCAAACAAGATCTTCACAGATATCAGAGCGCTTTACATAGACGGGTACATGAGGGAGCAAAGTCAAACAAGCAAATCAAGCTTTACATAGAAGGGTGCAAGGGGGAGCATATTCAGACGAGTAACTCAATAAATCACAGTATAATAGTACTACTAAGTGACACAACCACTCATGTGGATGATAAAACAACTCATACAAATAAGTCAAGAATCAAACATGTAATACAGAACGGTGCAAGGTGTTAATGGGATTCGAAATAGTAGCTCAAGTGTATTTAGCCATGAGGATAGCTTTTACTTCTTTTTTAAAGAGTGTAGTGGAGGAGATCAGCCTGGTTTCGGGAGGGAGTGAGTTCCAGATCCTAGGCGCCATTCCTGAGAAGGAGCGCTTGTATGTTTTTTCCTTCCGAAATCTTCGAGGTTTTAGCAGGAGATTGTTTGTGCCTCTCGTGTTTCTAATTCCCCCAGAGATTGTCAACTTCTGAGCGAGGTAGCCGGGTGAGTTTAGGTGTACCGCCTTGTGTGTCATGCAGGCGATTTTCAGCTGTATTCTGCCTTCAAAAGGCAGCCAATTCAGGGATTTCAGGTCAGGGGTAATGTGGGAGTACTTTTTTGACCCAGTGATGAGTCTCGCTGCAGCATTTAGAGAAGCTTTTAGTGGTGCGGTTGTAGTTAGGGGGAGTCCGCAGAGGGCGGTGCTGCCGTATTCAATTTGTGGGATGACTAGTGCTTGTACTGCAGTTTGGAAGTCCTTGGCCGGGAGGTAGGGTTTGAGTTTCCTCAGAGTATTGATCTGGAAGTTCGCTCCCTTTGTTGCCTTGCTGATATGTTGCTGCATGTTGAGATTAGTGTCGAGTGTTATGCCTAAAGATTTTGCTGAGTCCACGATGGTGGGTTGGACATTGAGTGCGGTTAGGAGTTTAAGCCAATGTTGAGTGGTTGATATCTTAGCTGGAGGTGAGATCAGAAGGAACTCTGTTTTCAGGGCATTGAGTTTGAGGTGGTTATCGGCAAGCCAGGATTGGGTGCAACTGATCGTTGTGTTCAGGAGCAGGATGTCATTGGGTGATTGTAATTTGAGGTAAAGTTGGGTGTCATCAGCGTACATGTGAAAGCGTACATTGGATGCTTGTAGCAAGGTGGTGAGAGGCTCCATGACTAGGTTGAACAAAGTTGGGGATAGAGAAGATCCTTGGGGGACGCCTAGCGTTACAGGTATTGGCGAGGACATCAGGTTGTTGCTCTTGAATTTTTGCGACCTGTTGTGAAGAAAGGAAGTGAACCACTTGAGGACAGTTCCAGATAGGCCCATTCTTGTGTTTAGTAGTTCTAGTAGATTCTCATGTTTGACGGTGTCGAATGCTGAGGAGAGATCAAGAAGGATGAGGAGGCAGGTGTCGTTTTGGTCTAGCATTTGAAGTGCGTCGTCAATTATGTGAGTCATAGCAGTTTCTGTGCTGTGTCCTGCTCGGAAGCCTGACTGGTGAGGGTTGAGGAGATCGAATTGCTCAATGTGTTTAGACAATTGTAGTTGTGCGCATTTTTCCAGCAGTTTGGCGAGAGTGGGGATATTGGTGATGGGACGGTAATTGTTGAGATCCGAGGGGTCGGCTGTAGGTTTCTTTAGTAGAGGTGTGACCTGGCCAACTTTGAGGGAGTCAGGTATGCTGCCTTGTTGGAGAGAGCTGTTGATAATTTTAGTCCAGAGAGGGAGAAGAAAAGGGGTAAAGTCTTTTACAGCGGAGGCAGGGAGGGGGTCCGTGAGGTGATTGGATGGTTTCAGGGTGCTGAGCAGTTTGCCAATTTCTTCTTCCGAGTATATGCTGAAGGTTGACCATGTAGCATTGTTTTTTGGTTCAGTGGGTGCTAGGCATTGGGGTTTGGAGTAGAGGCTTGCGTCAATGAGGAGATCGCTTTTTATTTTGTCGGTTTTTTGGATAAAGAAAGCAGCGAAGTCTTCACAGGAGGGTGCCTCACGCCCAGTGTTTAGTGGTTGCGGTTGCTCTTTTGATTGTGACTTGATTAGCTCGAACAGTTTTCTCGGGCGGTTTTTTGCTTGGTCGAGTTGGAGGCTGAAGAAGTCGGATTTTGAGCGTTTTATTTTCCTGAAGTAGGCGTTTCTCTTTTTCTTCAGATCTTTTAGGTGCATTGCAGAGGGGGCTGATCTCCAGGTCCGTTCTGCCATTCGCATGTCTCGTCTATCTTCGTTGAGACTCCCGTCGTACCATGGTTTGGAGATTTTAGTAGAGACTCTTTTTAGCTGCATAGGTGCGACCTCATTAATTATAGAGGTCATAGCATTGATATAGTGGTCAGTCAGAGTTTGGACGTCCGTGGCGCCTGTAGGTGGGAGTAAGAGATTGCAACTGTTAGGGGGCAAAGAGCCTGGTTTGAGTTTTTTCAAGTCTCTTTTCCAGACTTTGGGCTTGGAGAGTTGAGCCGGGATGACTTTGACTTTTTCATTGATAAAGAATGTGATAATATAATGATCTGACCAGTCACAGGGTTGGATGGATTCGAGTTGGATAGATTCCTCTTTGGAGATGATCAGGTCGAGGGTAGAGCCTTTCTTGTGGGTTGGGCTGTTGCATATTTGGGTGAGGTTAAGGGCAGCGAGGAAATTTTTAAGACCATTTACCACCGCGTCGTTGCGGTCATTCCAGTGGAGATTGAAGTCACCAAGGTATATTTGGGTGAGCTGCCGTCCGGAGTTGGTTGAGATCATATCCATGATTTCTTGGGAAAAGGTGAGATTGTCCCTGGGTGGGTGGTAGATGCTGTGAAGAGAGCATATCGGTTTGCCCTCACTAATGATGTCGAGGCAGATGTATTCCCAGGATGTAGGGGATGGTAGGGATGTGGAGTTGACTTTCTGAACAGAGAGGTTGTCCCTGTAGATGCATGCGATTCCACCACCTATTTGGCCTTTTCTGTCGAGCCTGATAATGTGATAGTTGGGAGGGACCAGAATGTCCATTATGGGTGTCGAGGATTCAGTTAGCCACGTTTCAGTCAGGACGATAAGATCAAGGTCCTGTGATAAGAGTAGTTCAGCAATGGCGGCGGAATGTTTCGTGGCCGATCTGCAGTTGAGAAGAGTGCATTTGAGGCTGGGTGTGTAGAGGGTGTTAGATGATTCTATGGAGAGAGGGATTTTTCTAAGGTTATCGGGGATAGAGGATCTGCTGTTTAGTGTAGGTGGTCTAAGGGGATTTGGGTGTATTGTGGGAATGTTGCGGTGTGGTGTGGTTGAGTGAGGTTTGGGTGTTGGGTCATAGGAGCGGAGAAGGGCGAGTGTGTCGAGGTCAGAGGAAGAATTGTGGGTGCGGCGAGGGCGGTTGTTGCGATTAAGAACTGGGATTGAGGTCGGATTGGGGTGGGTTAGCTGAGCGCGAGAGTTAGTCGGAGGGGTGGGGGACACGTTGGGCGGGGATGTGTTGATGTGTGAGGGGTTGCGGGGGCGATGCGGGGGACGAGGGCAGTTGCTGTGCCTATGAGCCGGGATTGACGCCTGGTGAGGGGCGTGATTAGGGTGGGAGTCAGCCGGCGGAGTAGGGGACAAGTTGGGAGGGGAGGTGGAGGTGGGTGGGGGGTGTATGGGGTGTTTGGAGAGTAGTTCTTTGATGGCGTGTATCTCTTCTTTGATCTGAGTGAGGGTGGCCGTGATGTATTCCATCGAAGGGCAGGTGATGGGGGTGGGGGTGACCGTCAAGGGTGAATGGCTGGCCAGGGAATTCGTGTGCAAGTGGGAGAGAGGGATGGTGTTTGAGCAGGTCTGCGTTGTGTTGGTGTGAGGGATGGAGTTAGGGGGGCAAGGCGTTTTGGGCGGTAGGGGTGTGGATGAGGAAGGGAGGAGGTTGGTGTTATGGGTGAGGGCATTGGTGTGGATGAGGGGTGTGACATCCCACACTTGAGACATATCCCGTCAATTAAGTGGTCCCCTGCAGCACGCACTGCTCCTCTGCCCTAACTCATAGCTGCCAAGGTTTCAGATTGCTTATGTGTGACATTTTTATAATTTCAGTGTAATTATGAGTGACATTCAATGACTATGAGTGACACTTTCTCGGGAGCAAAATGAAGCAATAAAGAGGCAAAAATGGCCTCTGCACTTGCCCCTCTCAACCATGCCCACCTCTGTCAAAGACCTCGAAAGGCTCCAAATTTTACCTGCGTCAGACTTGCAATGTACATACTCTAGTGTTCTGAGTCGCAGATGGGACATTGGAGGATGGACAGAGAATCACTGGCAGTGTGATCTCTCCTCACTGGGAAATGTGAAATAGTGTTAATTATCCGGTTTCTGCAGGCCTAGACAGTAATAAAATAGTGACACTCGCAGGCCCACATGTGCCCCCTCCAAAAACACCATCCACAGCAGCACCACCTTTTGAATAGCGGAAGAAATAACACCGTTAAATTTGATCCCTAATAGGAGAAGCTCCACAGTAGCCCGTGCTTGAAAATGCAGGAGGCCCGAGCCTGCAAGGGGAAGGGGTTATTGTAAACAAATAGGCATTCTGATAAAAAAAATAATTATATCTACCAACTGAAGGGGGTATAATGAGGTCAGCACACATGCCACCGGTAGTGGAGATGGGGAGGGGGCGGACTCACCCAGCTCGTCCTGCACTTTTCTTCTCTCTGAGGGTGCTTGACTTTACTCCGTTTTTTTAAGGCTCAAGTCTGTGTTCGAGTACTGCAATTGGCCCATTAGTCCTGCAGAGAGCTGGACAGCTGCAAAGAGAAGCAGCTTCACTCTGCCTGCACCTCCCGGAACCCCTTAAATCACAGGCACGTGCTCCGGATCGGAATAATGATTATTTGCTGTCAGGCCCAGGGGCAGCAATAGATGATTTAGCCCCACAGCAACAGGCAGCCCGCAGTGCTGCCAGCCAGCCGAGCACCATGATTCCGGTGCTGTCCGTAAACCAGTGACCTCTGCAGCCAGTCTCTAGCTCCAATTGAAGTTCCCTACAAAATAAAACTCTGCTGCGCGCCCTGGCAGAATGACATGCCCTTATGTCCCCACTCCACCGTTATGGCGCCATGGCCAAGTTGAATTTTAACATGCGGCTCCTCCCCGTGCCGTGCCTCGCCTCCCCAGTTCCAATTTCAGAGTTCCAATTTCGGCACTTTTTCTCTTCCTATACTGTCTGCGTCCCTAGGTTTTTTGCTCGATCATTATCCCCCTTTTGCGCTGTCGCTGCTGGCTACTCTATGGCCACGGAGGGGGCCCCTGGAGCACTGTGCCCCGCACCGCAGGGGCTGCAGGGGCCTGTGTTACGCCCCTGAGCAGCTGTCTCCGGGGTCTCTTTCAGCTTCAAGAACACACACTTTGCTGTTCGGTAAGGTAAAATTAAACGTTTAGCAAAGCTTCATGTCTGTTGTCAGGCCTCATTGTTGTTAAAACAGCATCAGGTTTTTATGCCTGCGATACTTGTGTGTAAGCTTGTGTTTTTTTGTTTTTGGGCATATCGGTTTTCTCCGGGAGAGCAAGATACTTTAAAAAAAAAACTCTACGTTTTTGGTATTTCTTATTTTGCTAAAAGCACTCGCTTGTCTGCAGGATTTTAGGACGGACAATCCTCCCCTCGCTTCACCTACCTCAGCCTGAGTTCCTCGCTCCTGTCCACTGCTCCTCGACCTCCTCGCGTTCCTGTCCGCCACCCACCCCCCCACCCCCCCCCCACCCCCCCCCCCCCCTCTGATGTCAGCACGCACATTCACGTCGCTAGCACACACAGCCGGCGCTACTTCCAAGGGACTACTTTTTTATGAACGTATATTTTTTATAGAACGTATATTTTTTGGGTATATATAGCCTATGTCACTCTGCAGACCCTGACAATTCTAATGATGTATCGTGTGTTTGGATTGGCGCTGTGGTTCCCGAGTTTACCCGCCTCAAAGGTTCAAAGTTCTTACTTTATAATAGTATAGATTTCTTCATGTTTTTGCAAAATCTGCCCTTGTTTCTTCTTTACTTCTGAACCCACTGATTGGTTAGGGTTGTGGTGGTTAGGGTTGTGGGCCTAAGTTTTGCTTTAGACTGGTATGCAGGATCCCCAGTGTCATTGCAATTTCTCACACTAATCAACCTCCTAGATCCTTTATTAATTCGGTGTGAGCTGTGTCTTACTCTCTACAACTCACTCAGCACTTTTCCCATAGGTCACTAGAAGGTACACACATGACATATGATGTGCCCATCACCACTGGGTCCACCCACTTCCCTTCCAGCCTACTTCTAACAGGACGCCCAAGTCAAGTGTGGATAAGTAAAAGAGAACTTTCCTGTTTGAAAATGCTAGGGCTTGGAAGGTCGTTTGGCTTTAATCAACATAGCCCCTACCACTCAAAAACTTTCCCTCTGCACCCATCCACATATCCTGCAAAGCGACCACATTCGTTTCAGAACACCAACAGATGCCAATGCTATGTTCCTAAAGAGACCTCATTGGTGAATTAAGCTCCCATCAATTCCAGTGTAGACCAAAGACTAATTGGTCCTTCAAGAAGGATTACCCAAACACACATCTATGGAGTGGGGTGTTAACTTTGGCTACACTTTAGGATCAACACAGACCCATTGAGCGATGGGGTTTGATTTATTTGCATTTTGGGGAGAACTTGATGGGAACATGTTGGTGTAGTGTGTTATTTTCTTGTACCACGCTTGAGTAGATATTCACAGGCCCATCTACTGATGGGGTCTCTGGGTGTTTTTGGGTTAGGAGTTCATCGCTCTAGGATATTCCCCTACCCAATAGACCAATTTATTGGTGGGGTCCAAGTACCTTACAGTTGCACTTCCACTGCTTTTCGGCACAGACTACAATGATTACATAGTGGTACTGTACTCAAATGTTTGAGAATCTGAACAGGTGTTTTAGTACTTTCTACGCCACTTTAGTCTCCTCGTTTGCTTTAATAGCCATGCAGTGGTGTTTCGTGCATGTGTGTACAGAAGATTGTATAGTTGCTTTACAGAGGTCCTTGCTGGTTCTATTGGCAATGAATGCCGCTGGCCCCTTTTTTTCTTTGAAGGGTGAGTTCTTGGTCTTTGGGCTAGCTATACCTCAGCCATTTTGTAAAAGGTCTAGATAGTTTGGATGCGCTATCTTGTGATGGTCCCTTTTGTGACCAATGTGCCCTTGTTGGTTGGTGCGATTGAGAAACAGTTAGCTGATTTTTCTGAGGTTTCCTGTAAATAATACCAAACTGTCATACTAACGTCAAGCATGTGCAGGGCTCATTCTGCCAGTGTTTCGAAGTTTTTGAAGAAGGCTGGTAACTGCAAAATTTGATTTAACTGAAAAAGTGATTTGACCTTTTGCAAGAATTGTGGGTTTGCCATCAATATCATCCTATTTTTGAGTACTTGCATACAGGGTTATTGCATTGTGGGCACTTGTACCCAACTCTACCCAAGGAAATGACATTCATTAAGGCGGCCATCTTGAGAGCCAGTGTGAGATTTACTTTGCGCACACACTCAACTGGACTTGTCATAACCAGATATAACACTACGCCTAGATTCAACAGAGGTGAAGCAACGGCTGGTGGGAGATTCTTTTTGCTCCTTCCAGGAACTTATTGATTACCAGTGTTTTGAAAAAAATTATTTCTAGGATTACGCTGTATGAAACTATGGTGTACCTTGCGGGATGCGTACAATAGCCCTTCATGTAGAAGATGGGTGAGGTATTTGACTACAGTGATCTAGTGACAGTCGTTCCCATTTTGTGTTTAAAATAAATAAAAAATTGATCAATGTGTAAATCTGTTCCACTTTGCTGTTTAACATTTCCTACTGCTTCCTCAACTTGTTTTAGTATCTCCATGGTTCTGCGCGGGAGGTCTAGGTGGCAAACTTAAGACCTCGAACCATGTTTTCATGCTGAAAGGTAGCTGGCTCTCTGTGGTATGTCTGGACTTCTTTCATTGTTAAAAAGTCTTGTTGAGGCATCTGAGAATAAGGTCCATCTCGTCCTTTGTGGGGAACCTAGTTTTAGGGTCATAGGGGCCTTTTTGAAACTATTCAGCATCATAGGTGGCAATCAGATTGGTAGAAAGGGGTACGCAAATCGCTACGATCGGTCAATCTACAGGGCATTCCCCTCTGACCCCTGGCGTCGGTACCTGAACACAAAGCCAAGGCATTTTGCGTTCACTTGCAGTGTAAGCAAGGTCAATCTGGTTTTCCCGATCTGCAGAAGATGTTTTCCACTGTTTGTTGCACTGATGTGACAAGTTTTTGCCTGCTCAGACTGCACACTTCAGTGTTCTACCCCCTGGCTTGTGGCCGGCTACTAGCGTAATCCCCTTTTGGATACCCCATCTCCATGTTTCTTGTGCCGACTAGTGTGGTGCACACAACTTTGTTCCTTCCTGCTTGTTGAGGTAGAACATTGTGGTGCCAGTTAACCCTTTGATCGGAGCTATGCCCTTTTTTGGAAAGCCTTCAATGCAAACAAAAATGCCTTAAGCGCCAGGATGTTTAGTGCCTCTTTATGGCTTCACAAGCCTCCATTATTTAATTTCACAATGCGCCCTCCCCACCCTTTGCGGGATGCACAGGTCTGGTTGGTCAGAGTGGAAGTTGGTTGTTAGTTTCACCACTGTCTCACTATGTTTGCAGTGACAACCAATGGATCTTCCCAACTTCTAAATGCCTGTAACCAAGTCCTTTTAGCCACTCCTATAGTGGTCTCATGTAACTGTCCGTCTGGGACCTGGGGAATTCAGGAAGCCCTTATTCCCATTATCTTTCTAACTCTCCTCACTCCATCTTTTCTGATAGTGTTTGCTTCTTCAGTGACCGGGTTCTCGCCGGTTGGGAAGGCTTATATTTTGTTGGAGTTTGTTACACTCTAAGGAATGTCTTTTCTGTTAGTGGTGTTGGTGAGGATTTCTCCATATCCTGCCTTAACTGTGCCACCACGAACATCAAATATGACAAGTGTGAACTGGTAATGTACCTTATTTACCACAAACTAAAGGAACCTCTTGTGCTTCAAGTTCATTGGCAAATATAGATAGGGGTATTTTAGGTCTACGGGTGCCATGTAGTCTCCATTCTGCAGGCATGGGATGACCTTATGTAGTGTGACCGCTTTGAACTGGTCTTTCTGAATTTAACATGTGCAGGTTCAGAATGGTTCTGAGGCCGTTCTGTTTTTAGTACTAGCAAGTAGATTGAGCAAACTCCTTGTTTTTTTAATTTACTTGTACCTTTTCAATTCAGGGAGTCCTTGATCTTCTATAGTTACACTTTTGTGGTCTACAGCACACAACCTTGCCTTTGGTCCTAGATTTGAAGGGTGTCTTAGAAGTTCTATTCATTATACTGTATTATGTTAAGAATTCATTTGTTTGAGATGATTAATTACCATACCTTGAGAAATTCTCTGTTCCTGCCCCATAAAGGTGTTGAGGATAGGTGGGGTTCTTGTTGAAAGTAACCTGGTTGAGTGCCCTGCCATTTGTGGAGTGGAGCCTACTTTCCTCCATGCTTCGAAAGGGAGGTTTCCTGGTGTGCAAAGCTTTGCGAGGTGGTAGTTTGAGAAAAGCTGGTGTGAGGGGGGATTCTCCCCTTCTACACTGTTGCAGTCCTCTGTCGCCCTTAGGAGAGTCCCTTGAATTGGAGAGCTCTATGGCCTTTGCAGTGTTGCAGTCATTCATTGTTTGCAGCAACTCGTTCATACCTAGCCCAAGGAAGACATCACTGGCATGTTTATGACAACTGCCTTTACCTCTTGTCTGAACCCTAACACCTGCAGCCATGCTTGCTTTCTCAAGATTGAGCATTAGAGCTGTCAACTAGCTGTGGGAGCAGCATCTAGTGCACATCTGCAGAATGAGCTTCAGGTGCCCTTGCCTCAAAGTGAGTTTTGCAGTGGCTTGGTACTTCTCTGGAATGTGTTGCAACAGCCCCTACATTTCTTACCACTGCTTTTTGCATAAACGTTATGCAAGGCATTAGAGTTGGCAATGTGTCATAGTGTTGTAGCGGACCTTTCAGTCTTCCACTCCACCATGACTATTTTTTCCTGTCTGGTGGGGGTTGCTGTGGTGGTGGGGGAAGTTGACTCTTGGGTGAAGGGCCAGCTATAATTGAGTCAGTGCCTACATTGCCTCCGACGTAAGGTGGAGCTTCAGAAGGTTTATTTGTTCGCCACCCATGGTGCTGTAGCTAGTAGCTGAAGAATTCTTGTCTGTATGAAGACGGCTGGTAGCATGGGTAGAAACTGTGGTAATACTATCCAGAACAAACAAAAAAACCACAACTGGTTGCTGCTCCTCTAGCTGGGCTCTATGCGTGTCAGCTGCATTTTCTTATCTTGGCATTGAACATTGCAAAGTCATCTGGAAGGATAAGTGTCATCTCCTTCCTCAAAGACAAACTTCCATATGTCCTACCACCATTCCTTCCTCTGTGACTTTCTGGTCAAACGGACCTTGTTCTTTTTCTGACAAGAGTTCTTCCTCTTTCCTGTGGCTTCGGTGTTGGAGGTTCGGATTCTACCACTTCAAATTCAGAGTCCTCCGACTGTGGCTTCAATGTAATGTGAAATCTACTTTGAGGCAAACCTCTGGTGTCGACCGTTTGGCTCCGCACAGCCTGCTCAGGTGGTCCACGACTGCTTAGCATATAAAAAAACATTAATGGATTAAAATACGATATATATAAAGCAAAATTAAATATAATTAAGTTAGCATCCCAAGATTAATTTGAGACAACAGTGTATGTGCAAATAATATAGTATGGATGATGTAATGTAAATGGTTTATATAGTGCAGACTGCCACCCTACGGGTATCCTGAGTGGCCTCTCCTGAATTTACAAGCGCTCCAACCAATACAATATATATAAAGCAAAATTAAAAAATATAATTAAGTTAGTATCCCAAGATTGATTTGGGACAACAGTGTATGTGCACAGAATATAGTATGGATGATGTAATGTAAATGGTTTATATAGTGCAGACTGCCACCCTACAGGTATCCTGAGTGGCCTCTTCTGAATTTACAAACGCTCCAACCTACCCGGTATATTTTTTCCTTTGTTTGTGAATATTTCATCAGTTTCATGAATGCTTGTTTCTGTATTTGAATTGCGATGTTTTTGCTGTTCGAATCATAAAAAATGCTTAGGCAAGGGTCCCTGGCTTACAGAAAAGAATTAACTAATTTGGTGTCCCCAGATTCCAATGATGCAGTGGGGGCCCCCAGGTTCCAGTAATGTTCAAGTGGGACTCCACAGAAGTCAAAAGGTGAAGAACCACTGGCTTGAGGGATTGATTGGTCAAGTTCCCTCTCTTGATGAAGGCCTCCATTTCACCCTCGAGCATGCACTTATTCCTTTCAACATCAAGAGTTTTGTTTGACATAGAACGTAACGGCCTTCCTAATTGGCGCCATGCATTTATCGCTCAGTTTTTTCCCCCCTCTTCGATCTGGAAGGCCTTTTGGAGTAGGTCAGTTCAGTGTCTTTCGAGTTTAACCTTGAGGGGTTATTTGCAGTTTTTTAGATCTGTGCCAATGGGCCCCTGGTATCACCTAGAAGTTTTTCAGACTCCTTTGATAACTTTACTTTTCTTTTCCTGACTCTACAACTCCTTTGGCGTCAGTCTTACCAATGTGCTACTTTGGCAACTTGGACATTCTCATCACGGGTGATGTTCTTGTCTGCATCACGATGTAATGACCCCATCCCGCCCCCCTGCCCCCGGGTTGAGGCCTACCAATCCCACTTAGAGCATCACACTAAATACAAATAAATGATGGATGGATTGCTGGAATACATTTCGGCCACTGGTAATTACTCTAGGCAACATACCAGTTGTATGAAGCTGGCTCTATCGATATATCAATATTTTAATATACAATGAAGAGACACAGGATTCCCTTATGAGTGGATAAGGGCTTGCTAAGCAATACCATTGTGCTCTATTAGGGGGTAGTGTGGTCGAGCACCCTTCGGCTTAACACAGGAGTGCAAGACATTTGCAAATCCACACAATGATTAATAAATGACAACTCTAGAGATTCGTTGGGGTGTGGGTCACGCACTCCTCAGTGTGAAAGCGTAAACAGGTTGTGGCGTGCTTCAAAGATATCACCCCCTGACAAAGAAGGTGTGGGAATCAAACTAATGGTTGGTGACATCTAGCGTAGATGCTAACTCTTTGAGCACAACCTAAATGAAACAAACGAGGTTTCTATAATGGATGTTCCAAATGTTTCCAAAAAATTAAACAAAATTTGTGTCCATGTTTCTCATGTTTTATTCACATGAATTTCATCAATATCAACGATGATCAATTCGATTTATTCAACCAAATTCATTGTGTAAATGATCATGTCCCAATGCATTTCGGACTCTAGGTCCTTCGTCAGGGGAATCCTAGGAAAAATGATAATAATGCAATCTAAGTATAATACACCGAGTAGCAAGTCTAAATTTACAGCTGGTTTTTTTGCTCATGCATGCGTTTTTTAGAAAAAATGATAAAACAAGCGTAAAAAGAAGCATCCAACTGCGTGTGGGTTACAGTTTCCACAATTCGTGAATAAAAAAGAAGAATAAGAGAAAGTTGCTATTAATCTATAAGATTGTGCGAGTTCGAGATAAATTAGGTACCACCAGAAAACCGGAGATTTAATAGTCACCGTGAATAAGAAAGAATAGACCCCCATAAAAGACTACAAGTTGTGAACCAAGTGAAAACGCCTCGGTATTCCAGTACTCACGGAGAATTAAATGCAAGATCACGCGTCCTGCCGATACGCCCTTCGCTAAGGTGTGTGAAACAACCGTCCCGTAAATACGGAAGTGGATGAAGCAGAGCAGTGTGTGTAGAGAGGACTCTAGATCTAGCAGCCATCTTGGAGTGGTGTCGGAAAGCGAAAGAGCCAAAACAGGGTAGACATCATGTGCGCAGTATAGGAGATGATAGAGAGATAAAATGAAAGCGGAATAAGGCGAAGTGGTGATCAGAATGGTGTGTGAGCTACGTGCAATCAAATGAAAACCAACATAATCATGCATGTCAAAATTACATTCCCACAGATGATAAACAGATCTACAAATAACATAAAAATTCCATCCGATCATTCGCTGCAGTAGAAGTGGTCAAGAAGCGTGACGACAGACAATAACTTTTTATTGCAGCGTGAAAACCATTGGATTAAATTCCTCCAATCTATGAAGCCATCTGGTCTTAATGATCGGATGGAATTTTTATGTTATTTGTAGATCTGTTTATCATCTGTGGGAATGTAATTTTGACATGCATGATTATGTTGGTTTTCTTTCTTATTCACGGTGACTATTAAATAATCTCCGGTTTTCTGGTGGTACCTAATTTATCTCAAACTCGCACAATCTTATAGATTAATAGCAACTTTCTCTTCTTTTTTATTCACGAATTGTGGAAACTGTAACCCACACGCAGTTGGATGCTTCTTTTTACGCCTGTTTTATCATTTTTTCTAAAAAACGCATGCATGAGCAAAAAAACCAGCTGTAAATTTAGACTTGCTACTCGGTGTATTATACTTGGATTGCATTATTATCATTTTTCCTAGGATTCCCCTGACGAAGGACCTAGAGTCCGAAATGCATTGGGACATGATCATTTACACAATGAATTTGGTTGAATAAATCGAATTGATCATCGTTGATATTGATGAAATTCATGTGAATAAAACATGAGAAACATGGACACAAATTTTGTTTAATTTTTTGGAAACATTTGGAACATCCATTATAGAAACCTCGTTTGTTTCATTTAGGTTGTGCTCAAAGAGTTGGCATCTACGCTAGATGTCACCAACCATTAACTCTAGAGATTCCCCACCAATTTATAAAAATAGCAAGTATCTTTATATATGATTCAGAAGAGAAAAATCATTCCGGTATGTATGTTTTCAAATATAAATTCTTTTCACTTTAAAAAGTGGACAGTGCAATTTATGGGTTGTGCAACATTTTCGTATGGAAGGATGAACAAGTTCTGAAAACGGATACAGTACATCGACTTAAAGGACCAATCTCCAGTAGTAAAGGTGAGTGGTGGGAAAGGTCCAAGGCAGCACCAACAGTACTCTACCAGTCAGCAGCTGCTGCTTCTCTTTTGCAGATTTTCTGTCTCCTCTTAGGTCATCAGGATCTAATCCTCTGGTGCCAGGAGCTACCCTAAATACTGAATTTAGGGGCGTTAAGGGAGTGTAGAGTAGTAGCCAATAGGCTAATGATCATTATGGTCACTACACCCCCCTATAGGACCATTTCCTGCAGGAAGTGAGCATAACTCAGTCTTAGAATTCCTAAGTAGGCCATCGCAAAGATGGCTACTTCTGAAAAATAGTGTGCACCTCACAGCAGCCAACCTTAGGGGTAGTACTAGCCTGAAGGTGGCACATCTACCTGACTAGCTAATTTTCTCACCTGTCCAGGGGCCAAGGGGGATCTGGACAGGGGGGGTTGGCTTCATCTCCTGTGAAGGAAGCCAGACGCATTCCAAAGGCAGCAACTTGCTTCAAGTTCGCCAGCCCATGGAGGCTAATCGGCAGGTCATCCTGTGGGAGGGGAGGTTCCATCCTCTTCCCATACTGGCTTTTGTTCTGGGTCTCCTGAGAGCAAAGGCTCTCACCCTGCAACAACCAGACAACAAGGACACCAGAGACAGTTAGGTTAAGGGGCACCTACCTCTAAGGTGCCCTCTGGGAGCATGTCTTTAAATTTAACTGTGTTAGTTAACCAATACGAGATGTTTGATACCAAACATCCATATTTTCAGGGAAGCAATCATGTAGCTGGGAAACTTGTTTTCACCAGTGTCCAGCACATGTTTTGAAATGGCTTCCCTGTCCACTTGCACTGGTAGTAATGGGACTAAATCACACTGGCATATCTAGTCATGCAGGTATGCCCTCGCATGTAATATTCAGCATCCTGCCTTCAGGCAGCATTAGGGATGACTTCTAAAGATTACATGCAGTGTTAGGGGTATGGCACGCAGGGATGCGTGACATGTGTTTTCACTTTTGTCTGCACCAAGACATGCACCCAGCAATGGCAGTCTTGCATAGGCTTGGTGAGGGGTCCCTTTGGGTGGCACAATTCGTGCTACAGCCATTAGGGGCCCTCCTTAGTATCTCAGGGCCTAGGTACCAGGGTCCGATTTACTAGTGACTTAGAGGGTGCTAAAGGTTTTTTCAATTGGGGAAACAATTTGCACAGTTTAGGGAAAAGATCTGGCACTGAGGACCTGGTTAGCAGAAACAGAGTGCACTTTTAGACAAAAAAAATCATAATTTACCAAGCAAAAAGTGGGAGTGTGTCAAAGAGGAGCATTTTCGGGCTGCAGGGCACGGAGCCGAAGTGAGGGGATATACATTGTAAACGAAAGCCTGTGACTGTCCGGAAGGACCCGTTGCGCCGGCGGCTGCCATTAGACCAGAGCTCGAGTGCCGGGAGTGTTGACGGAAGTTGCTGGAACGAACTTTGGGCCGCGGATGAGTAACGTGTGGGAGAGTGGAGCCTCCCTGAAATAGATTCACCGTCCCCGGGGAGCGCCAAGAGTCAGAACAGCTGAGCAAGCGGCACCGGAGAGCACCGTTCACACTCCAGGGACTGACCCCGAGGATCGAAGGAAGTCAGCACCCGTCCCAAGGACAGCAGACAAAGGGAGCACGCGTCTGGAGGGAGCCGGGCAGGCCGGACCGGTGAGCACGAGGGGCTCGCAGGCGCCGAACCCGGGGACTGCCTAGGGGCTCCGAGTCATGGCGTCCTAATCTGAAGCTTTGTCTGACAAACCCGAATGCCCACCTGCACCTGCTGGACTCTAAAGCTGGTCAGCGTATGTGTTTTTTAGTCTGTTGTATTGCCTTTTGGGTTGGTTTTGCTCAGAAATGCTGTCTCTGAAGAAGTATTTCACAGAAGGCCTCATCCAATTCACCATCCTACTGAGCCTGATTGGCGTGCGTTTGGACGTGGACAGCTACCTGAACCCCCGGCTGCCCCACCTGCGAGAGATCATCCTAGGCCCCAGCTCTGCCTACACGCAGACTCCGTTCCACAACCTCCGCAACACCTTGCAGGGCTATGACGTCCACCCAAAGAGTGTGGACCTGGACAGCTTCTTCACCACCCGCCGCCTCCTCAGCCAGGTGAGAGCCCTGGACCGGCTGCAGGTCCCCATCGCAGAGGTGGATGCCTGGCTGGTTCACAGGGAGCCCGAAAGCTCCGTGTCTAGTGCCCAGCCCAACCCACCCATCACCATCGACAGTGTCGGCGGGCAGCAGGAAGTCGGTAACCTTGAATCCACGGTGAGGGCTGAAGGCTTGTCCGAGCAAGGCTAGGGGGAAGAGGAAGACCAGGGAGCGGTGGCACCCCCCAGCAACGACGACCTTCCAAAAGAGGACCTGGATCTCATTGACATATTATGGAGGCAGGACATCGACCTTGGAGCTGGGCGAGAGATTTTTGATTACAGCAACAGACCAAAGAAAAGTGATGTGGAGAAATTAGCACATGAAGAGATTGATGCTGGTCGCAGATTAGAAGAGGATGAAGTCCGATGCTCCAGGTCAGCTGTGGATGGAGAGACTGGAGAAACCCTCCCGGTACAGGTGTCCCCCTTGGCGGACCAGACAAGCCTGTCTCTAGAGGAATGCTTATGGCTTCTTGAGGCCACATTCCCCTTTGGAGAGAACTCTGAATTTCCAGCTGCTGTTCCCTCCGGTTTGATAGGAGCAGAGTCCAGTGTTAGTGAAGGCACACCATCAGTGACTTCAGAGGATGTTTTATCACCTCTTCTCCCAGATACAGAGTCCCCCCTGGATTTGGAGCAGCAGTGGCAGGATCTGATGTCTATGATGGACCTACAGGCACTGGATGTGAATAAAAGAACCGAGGATTCACTGTACAACAGCACAAGCGGCGATCTGCTCAACATGAACTTCAGCTTAGCCCCTAGCTCACCATTCCACCAGAATGTGAGCTTGCATCAGGCGTTGTTGCCTAGCTGCACCCAAGACCTTTCTTCACTGTTCAGTCCGGTGGTTGAAGGAACGTCCTCAACCTCTAATTCGGCTTTGCTTCAATTGGCTCCTGATAACTCCACCCACCTAAATTCAACCTTTGGCTCCACCAACTTCACTGGCACCTTCATCGAGCCTCAGCTGAACAGTACCACCAATGAGACCTCCAGTCCTCAACTGCCAGATCCTTTAGGGGGGCTTCTCGATTAAGCTATGCTTGCAGAGATCAGTATGATGGACCTTGCCATCGAAGAGGGCTTTAATCCTTTACAGGCTTCCCAGCTACAACAGGAATTTGATTCAGACTCCGGACTTTCCCTGGACTCTAGTCATAGCCCTCCTTCTCCTAGAAGTTCAGAATCTTCGTCCTCAACAGTCTTCTTCATCCTCTTCCTCTACTTCATTCTCTGAAGGAGCAGTTGGGTACAGTTCAGAATCTGAAGTTGTTGACTTCGAGAGATCCGAGGGGGCTGTTGGATACCAACCAGAGTATAGTAAGTTTTGCCGTATGAGCTACTTGGATCCCTCGCAGTTCCAGTACTTGCCATATCTAGAGCAGGTTGGCCACAATCACACATATAACATGGCACCTGAGGTTGTAGACAGCGATGAATCCCAGATGTCACCTGTGATGCGATTGAGCAGTAAAGAGAAACAAGAAGACTTCCTTGACAAGCAGATGGGCCGGGATGAGCAGAGAGCCAGGGCCATGAAGATACCCTTCACCAATGAGAAGATCATTAATCTTCCAGTGGAGGAATTGAACGAGATGTCAAAATATCAGCTGAGCGAGACACAGCTTAGCCTAATTCGTGACATTCGGAGGAGAGGCAAAAATAAGATGGCTGCTCAAAATTGCCGTAAGAGGAAGCTGGATACAATTTTGAACCTCGAGCATGATGTGGACGATTTGCGAAGAGACAAGTCGAAATTGTTTCGAGAAAATGCAAATGCTACTTACCAGTATGCATCTGTTCTTGGCATGTAGGGCTGCTGACATTCATATCTGTGCATAGATCGCCGCCTAGTGTTGGGTCCGGATGATTGCACATTGTTGTCCTGGAAGAGTCTTCGAAGTATCACGAGATAGCTGGCTCCTCCCCTGGACTACAGTGCGCATGGGCATCGCCTCCATCCCCAGATTGTTTTTAGCCATTGGCAGAGATGGAGTGAAGTATGTGAGTGATGACCATGCTATGAGCATATACATATATACATATGAATGAAATACTGCAGCTGCTACAGGCGTCGGGGAGGAGGATGGGCGATATGAATGTCAGCAGCCCTACATGCCAAGAACAGATGCATACTGGTAAGTAGCATTTGCAGTTCGAGGCATGTGGGCTGCTGAATTCATATCTGTGCATAGAATACATAGCAGTCCCTCCATTAGCGGCGGCCGCCCGTGCCAGCTGCAGCAGTCTGAAAAAGTGTTTTGAGAACAGCCTGACCAACAGCTGCCTGCTGTTTGGAATGCACGTCTACACAGTAGTGTTTAGTGAAAGTATGTGTGGTAGACCATGTGGCTGCTCTACAGATATCTTCTAAGGGAATGTTACCTAGGAAAGCCATAGAGGGCCCCCAACTTCCTGGTGGAGTGGGCCCTTGGTGGGATAGTGAGAGTGCGCTTAGCTGTAGCGTAACAGATCTGAATGCATTTCACTATCCACCTAGCGATCCCAGCTTTGGAGATAGCGTTTCCCTTGTGATGTGTGGCAAAAGCAACAAAAAGCTGCTTGGTTTTGCGAAAATCTTTTGTCCTGTCTACATAGTACATCAAGGCTCTCTTAACATCAAGGGTGTGGAGCATCCGCTCCGCCAGCGTTTCTGGGTTTTGGAAAAACACCGGCAACTCAATTGTCTGGTTTATGTGGAAATGAGACACTACCTTGGGTAGGAATTTAGGGTTAGTGCGGAGCACCACCCTGTTAGCATGTACTTGGAAGAAAGGTTCTTGGATGGTGAGCGCCTGCAGCTCGCTAACCCTCCGTAGCGATGTAATTGCTACTAAGAACGCAACCTTCCAAGTCAAAAACTGAAGCTCACAAGAGTGCAGTGGCTCAAAGGGAGGACCCATCAGCCTTGTAAGAACCACATTGAGGTGCCATTCTGGAGCTGGTGGGGTCCTTGGTGGAATGACTCTTTTGAGTCCTTCCAGAAAGGCCTTGATAGCAGGGACCTTAAAGAGTGACAGGTGTTGCCTATTCTGGAGGTATGCTGCCATAGCAGACAGGTGAATGCGGATGGAAGAGTACGCCAGATTGCATTGATACAGATGGAACAGGTAACAAATGATGTTTTGAATGGAAGCATCCAGCGGGTCAATATCGTGGTTAACACAGTAGATGACAAACCTCTTCCATTTAGCCGCATAACAAGCTCTCGTAGTGGGCTTCCTTGCTTCCCGAATGATGTCCATGCAATCGGGAGGAAGATTGAGGTAGCCAAACTCTAGGACTTCAGGAGCCAGATCGCCAGGTTGAGCTGTTGCGGATCTGGGTGCTGAATGTCGCCATGGCTCTGCGTCAGAAGGCTGGGAGTGAGATGAAGCCTTTGATGCGGTACCACGGACAGTTCTAGAAACGTGGTGTACCATGGTTGGCGAGCCCACGTCGGAGCAACCAGGATGAGAGTCATCGAGTGCTGCCGGAGCTTGCGTGCCACCAGCGGTATCAGAGGTGCTCGGGGAAAAGCGTACGCAAATCTGCCTGACCAGTTCATCCACATCGCATTGCCCTGTGATTGCGGGTGTGGGAATCTGGCGGCGAAGCTTTGGCATTTTGCGTTCTCCTTTGTGGCGAACAGGTCTATCTCTGGATGACCCCACCTTTGGAAGTACGGTCGGAGTACTGATGGATGCATCTCCCACTCGTGCATTTGATGACTGTGCCTGCTGAGCAGGTCCGCCATCTGGTTGTCTTTGCCCGGGAGATGCTCCGCCATGAGGAAGATGTTCCTCTGAATGGCCCACTTCCACATGCTCTGAGCCAGATGAGACAGCTGCGGAGAGTGTGTGCCTCCCTGCTTCTGAATGTAGTACATGGCCGTCATGTTGTCCGTCCGGATCAACACGACTTTGTTGCACAGATGTACTTTGAACGCCTTTAAGGCCATGAAGATTGCCATCAGTTCCAACACATTGATGTGCATCTTCCTTTGCTGTAGTGTCCAGAGTCCCTGCACTGTGTATTGGAGTACATGCGCTCCCCATCCCTGGAGAGAGGCGTCCGTTGTCAGGATAATCTGTGGCACAGGCTCTTGGAATGGTCGGCCCTTACAAAGGTTTTGTGGATTCCACCAATGCAGAGAGTTGTATGCCCGACCGCTCACCAACACTAGGTCTGTCAGTTGCCCATGAGCCTGAGTCCACTGACGTGCTAGGCACTCCTGAAGCGGACGCATATGTAGTCTCGCGTGCGGGACAATGGAGATGCAGGAGGCCATCATGCCTATCAACTGCATGAACACCTTCGCTGGAAGCGAGTGCTGAGGTCTGAATCGTTGGATCAGCGTCTGGATACTGGCGATTGTCACTGAACTTGGCTGCGCAGTGGCCGCCAGAGTGTTGATTGTCGCGCCCAGATACTGTCGCACGTGGGCGGGCTGGAGATGGGACTTTGGGTAGTTCAGAGAGAATCCCAGATCGTGCAGGAGATGAATGGTGCGTGACACGTGGTCGACGCACTGCTGTTCTGTCTTTGCTTGAATGAGCCAGACGTCCAAGTAGGGGTAGACGTGGACGTTCTGGCGACGGAGATGCGCCGCCACAGTCGCTAGGCACTTTGTAAACACCCTCGGCGCCGTGGTGACCCCGAACGGCAGAACCCTGAACTGGTAATGCTGGTCCAGAATCGTGAATCTGAGATACTTCCTGTGGGAAGGATGCAGGGGGATATGAAAATAAGCATCTTTCAGATCCAGCGTAGCCAGGAAGTCCCCTTGCTGAAGCAGGGGAAGCACTTGCTGTAACGTGAGCATATGGAAGTGCTCCGAGAGGATGTACCAGTTTAGGGGCCTGAGGTCCAGGATGGGCCTGAGGGATCCGTCCTTTTTGGGGATCAGAAAATACAGGGAGTAAACCCCTGTTCCCCGCTCTTGCAATGGAACGAGCTCTATCGCCCCTTTTTGCAGCATGACTAGAACTTCTTGCTGCAACAAGGTCAAGTGCTCGCCGGACATAGGACGGCTCCTTGGGGGTATGTTTGGTGGAATGGAAGTAAGTTCCAGACAGTACCCGTACTGGATAAGAGACTTGACCCACCTGTCCGTGGTGATGGATTTCCACGCTGGCAGGAACTGCTGGAGTCTCCCCCCGACCGGTGTTGTATGGTCGGGGGGCAGTGACAAGGCGTCACTGCTTGTTGGCGGTGGCGGACCTGGAGCTGTTTCCACGTCCCCTGCCCTTGACGTTATTGCCTCTGTAACCACCTCTACCCTTGTTGTTGTACGAGGTTTGGGCGTTACTTTTGTAATACTGGGTGGACTGCGATGCCTGACCCCTTGAGGTGCCTCTGGAGGTGGAGTGGCGAAAGGAACCACCCCGAAACTGCTGACTTTGTAGGGCCCCCATAGACTTGGCAGTTTCCGTATCTTTTTTCATTTTTTCCAGTGTGGCATCCACCTCAGGGCCAAACAGGTGGTCAGGATTAACTGTTTGATTCAGTATTGTAGTTTGGATGTCGGGCTTGAACCCTGAAATTCTAAGCCAGGCATGCCGTCTAAGCAACACACTGGTATTGATCGCCCTGGAGGCTGTTTCTGCCACATCCAGTGCACATTTTATGGATGCATTTGTAATGAGCTTTCCTTCCTGAATCAGCATTTCTCCTGCCTCCTTATACTGGTCAGGTAAGTGTTGCAGTATTGCCTCTAAGGTGTCATAATGAGCCCTATCATAGCGTGCAAGTAGGGCTTGTGTGTTAGATATTCTCCAGATATTAGCTGCCTGTGCAGCAATCCGTTTGCCTGAGGCCTCAAAGATCTTGGACTCTTTGTCTGGGGGAGGAGCGTCACCAGTAGTTTGTGAGTTCGCCCTCTTCCGAGCGTTGGAAACAACCAATGAGTCCAATGGCAAGTGTCCCTTGATATATGTTGGATCCGAGGGCGCTGCCTTATATTTCCTGTCGATGCGAGGGTTGACCACACGCGCCCGAGTGGGCTCCTTGAAGACCTCCGTTGCATGTTTAAGCACCCCTTTAAGCATCGGCAGCGTTTTGACTGACTTTTCAGCTACTGAGAAAGTGTCAAATAAGAAGTCCACATCCACTGGGTCCGAGTGCAGCTCGACGTCGTGGTTAGCCGCAGCTCTCTCGATCAGAGCGTTAAAGGCCGCCGAGTCCTCCGTCGGGGACGTTTTGGCGGCAAAAAGTTGCGCGTCTTGGCCCGACTGCGGGTCCTCTGGGTCGCCTCCGGCGGACCAAGGTTCGTGCCCCTCCTCCGGATCCGAGTACGCCGGATAGTTGTACTCGGCGTCTTCCTCGTCCACATCGCCTGCGGCGGAATGCGTCGGCGAGTGTCCTAGGGCTTGTGGGGACACAGGATCCACCAGAGCCGAAGAGTCCGCAGAGTCCCTTTTGTTTTTGAGAGGGATCTTAAAATGTTCCAACGCCGGCTCCGTTGTGATTTTCCTCTTAAGGAGAGACAGTTTCCCGGTGTTGGCGTCGATGGTTACCTCACGACGTTCCTCTTCAGCAAGCGGCTGGAGCCGAAGCTTCGACACCACCAAGGCAGCTTTCGGTGTCAATACCTCCGAGGTTCCGCCCTGTTTCGGCGCGAAGGCCTTCGGCGCCGACTTGGGTGGTAGGGTAAAACGGATAGGCGTTTGCTCCTTCGCAGGCTTAGGCGTGAGCTTAGGAGTTACAGTGTCCTGAGCGGGAACCACACTGTCCTTCTGTATCCGCTGCAGGGATTCCGCTACCTTCTTCGTCAAGGCCGGAGAGGGCTTGACCGGCTCGAGCGACCTCTCGGCATCGAGAGCCTGATCGCCTGCAGGCACTTTCTTCGAGGCCGACGCCCCATGCCTATGCGCGTCGTCGCCCTGAGGCTTCTTCGGAGCCGTCTTCGGGTCCACGACCCCTTTCGGAGCCGACGCAGCCGCGTCGGACGAGTTCGCCTTCGGCGCCGACCCCGAGTGTTTCGGGTCGGCCATCTTGGCGTGGCTCTTCAAGTCGGCCATCTTGAATTTCTTGGAAGTTGACGCCCCCAGAACCTTCTGCACCAGCGTAACTTTCACTTTCGGTTTCGCATCCGAGGGTGCGTGGCCAGACTGCTTCACTTTCGTTTTCTTCAACGTTAGTGGCTTCTCATAAATGTCCGTGACCGGGCCCGGAGGCGGGGATGTAGGACTCATAAGTAGATCTTGGGTAAGGCCCGAAGGCGATCCCTCGACCTGGGCCGTATGAAGGGGAATAACCCCTGAGTCTGATTGGGGATGCTCCTCCTCCGAGCTATCCCCCACAGTGGCAAAAGCCAGATCGCCGTCCCCTACCTAGTCGGCGACTTCGTCAAAGTTCTCCTCACCCGCGTCGTAGGTCTCCTCCTCGGACGCGGGACTAGAGTCCGAACCTTGCACATCGTCTTCGCCTTCAACAGATTCCTGGAATATGTCGTCTGGTGGGGGCGCCGCAGTAGCCGATAACTTAGCCTGGAGCCTATTGGCCCGGCGAATCTTCAGAGTCTTCTTGCACCGGAATTTCGAACACGCCATGCAGCTGTCTTCGTCGTGATCCGGTGACAAGCATGTATTGCACACAGGGTGCACGTCGAGGTGTGAATATTTGGAGTTACACACCGGGCACTTCTTAAACGGTGTTCGCTCCATAGCAGAAGTGTAGTGTAGGCCCGTCCGCGCCGAAAGCACGTGGAAGGGCAGCAAGAGATCGGAGCTGAGAGTCAGACAAGAAACCCGTACGCAACTATACCGACGCTCAGCCTTAAGACCTTTTGGTCTGGAGTAGAAGTAGAACAACTATCTGTTCCGACAGAGGGAACCGAAACACATCCGAACCCAATGGCGGAAAAAAACAATCTGGGGATGGAGGCGATGCCCATGCGCACTGTAGTCCAGGGGAGGAGCCACCTATCTCGTGATACTTCGAAGACTCTTCCAGGACAACAATGTGCAATCATCCGGACCCAACACTAGGCGGCGATCTATGCACAGATATGAATTCAGCAGCCCACATGCCTCGAACGATAGAGTTCCTCCGATCAATTCGGCAAATGAAGCAGAAGGTGCAGAGTCTTTACCTAGAAGTGTTTGATCACCTACGCAACGAAAACGGCCAGCCATACTCTCCTCATCAATATGCTCTGCAGTATGCCAATGATGGAAGTGTGGTGCTGATGCCGCGCACAGTGGCAGACCAGCAAGCCAGGCGACAGGAAAGAAAACAAAAAGACAGGAGAAAGTGATGGATTGATGGGGATCTATAATTTGTTACTATGGAGATGGGCTGCCCCTTAGAGGAATGCAAATGCTACTTACCAGTATGCATCTGTTCTTGGCATGTAGGGCTGCTGACATTCATATCTGTGCATAGATCGCCGCCTAGTGTTGGGTCCGGATGATTGCACATTGTTGTCCTGGAAGAGTCTTCGAAGTATCACGAGATAGTGCGCATGGGCATCGCCTCCATCCCCAGATTGTTTTTAGCCATTGTGGCCGAGATGGAGTGAACTATGTGAGTGATGACCATGCTATGAGCATATACATGAATACTGCAGCTGCTACAGGCGCCGGGGAGGAGGGCGGGCGATATGAATGTCAGCAGCCCTACATGCCAGGAACAGATGCATACTGGTAAGTAGCATTTGCAGTTCGAGGCATGTGGGCTGCTGAATTCTTATCTGTGCATAGAATACATAGCAGTCCCCCCATTATCGGCGGCCGCCCGTGCCAGCTGCAGCAGTTTGGAAAAGTGTCTTGAGAACAGCCTGACCTACAGCTGCCTGCTGTTTAGAGTGCACGTCTACACAGTAATGTTTAGTAAATGTATGTGTGGTAGACCATGTGGCTGCTCTACATATATCCTCTAAGGGAATGTTCCCAAGGAAAGCCATAGAGGCCCCCAACTTTCTGGTGGAGTGGGCTCTTGATGGAATTGTAAGAGTGCGTTTAGCCTTAGCGTAACAGATCTGAATACATTTCACGATCCACCTAGCAATACCAGCCTTGGAAATAGCGTTACCCTTGTGGTGTGATGCAAAGGCAACGAAAAGCTTCTTAGTCTTTCTAAAATTCTTGGTCCTGTCAATGTAAGACATTAGGGCCCTTTTAACGTCAAGGGTGTGGAGCATCCGCTCCGCCAGCAACTCAGGATTTTGAAAAAACACCGGCAACTCGATTGTTTGGTTTATGTGGAATTGAGACACAACCTTGGGTAGAAATTTAGGGTTAGTGCGGAGCACCACCCTGTTAGCATGGACTTGGAAAAAAGGCTCTTGGATGGTGAGGGCCTGCAACTCGCTAACCTCCGTAGCGATGTAATTGCTACTAAGAAAGCCACTTTCCAAGTCAGAAACTGAAGCTCACAAGAGTGTAGTGGCTCGAAAGGCGGACCCATCAGCCTTGTAAGAACCACATTGAGGTTCCATTCTGGAGCTGGTGGTGTCAGTGGTGGAATGACCCTTTTGAGTCCTTCCAGAAATACCTTGATAGCAGGCACCTTGAAAAGTGAAAGGTGTTGTCTATTCTGGAGGTATGCGGCCTTCGCAGACAGGTGAATGCGGATGGAAGTATACGCCAAATTGCATTGGTACAGATGTAACAGGTAACAAATGATGTTCTGAATGGAAGCATCCAGCGGGTTAATGTCGTGGTTCGCACAATAAATGACAAACCGCTTCCATTTAGCCGCATAACATGCTCTAGTAGTGGGCTTTCTTGCCTCCCGAATGATGTCCATGCAATCCGGGGGAAGATTGAGGTAGCCAAACTCTAGGACTTCAGGAGCCAGATCGCCAGGTTGAGCTGTTGCAGATCTGGGTGCTGAATGTCGCCATGGCTCTGCGTCAGAAGGCTGGGCGTGAGATGAAGCCTTTGATGCGGTACCACGGAAAGTTCCAGAAAGGTGGTGTACCATGGTTGGCGAGCCCACGTTGGAGCAACCAGGATGAGAGTCATCGAGTGCTGCCTGAGCTTGCGCGCCACCAGCGGTATCAGAGGTGCTGGGGGAAAAGCGTACGCAATTCTGCCTGACCAGTTCATCCATATCGCATTGCCCTGCGATTGCGGGTGTGGGAACCTGGCGGCGAAGCTTTGGCATTTTGCGTTCTCCCTTGTGGCGAACAGGTCTATCTCTGGATGACCCCACCTTTGGAAGTACGGTTGGAGTACTGATGGATGTATCTCCCACTCGTGCATTTGGTGGCTGTGCCTGCTGAGCAGGTCCGCCATCTGATTGTCTTTGCCTGGGAGATGTTCTGCCATTAGGAAAATGTTCCTCTGAATGGCCCACTTCCACATGCTCTGAGCCAGATGAGACAGCTGTGGAGAGTGTGTTCCTCCCTGCTTCTGTATGTAGTACATGGCCGTCATGTTGTCCGTCCGGATCAACACGACTTTGTTGCACAGATGTACTTTGAACGCCTTTAAGGCCATGAAGATTGCCATCAGTTCCAATACATTGATGTGCATCTTCCTTTGCTGTAGTGTCCATAGTCCCTGCACTGTGTAATGGAGTACATGCGCTCCCCATCCCTGGAGAGAAGCGTCCGTCGTCAGGATAATATGTGGCACAGGCTCTTAGAACGGTCGGCCCTTGCAAAGGTTTTGTGGATTCCACCAATGCAGAGAGTTGTACGCCCGACCGCTCACCAACACTAGGTCTCTTAGTTGCCCGTGAGCCTGAGTCCACTGACATGCTAGGCACTCCTGAAGCGGACGCATATGTAACCTCGCGTGCGGGACGATGGAGATGCAGGAGGCCATCATGCCTATCAACTGCATGAACACCTTCGCTGGAAGCGAGTGCTGAGGTCTGAATCGTTGGATCAGCGTCTGAATACTGGCGACTCACTGAATTTGGCTGCGCAGTGGCCGCCAGAGTGTTTATTGTCGCGCCCAGATACTGCCGTATGTGGGCGGGCTGGAGATGGGATTTAGGGTAATTCAGTGAGAATCCCAGATCGTGCAGGAGATGAATGGTGCAGGACACGTGGTCGGCGCACTGTTGTTCTGACTTTGCATGAATGAGCCAGTCGTCCAGATAGGGGTAGGCACTTCGTAAAGACCCTGGGCGCTGTGGTGACCCCAAAAGGCAGAACCCTGAACTGGTAGTGCTGGTCTTGAATGGTGAACCTTAGGTACTTCCTGTGTGAAGGATGCAGGGGAATGTGAAAGTATGCATCCTTGAGATCCAGAGTAGCCAGGAAGTCCCCCGGCCGAAGCAGAGGGAGAACCTGCTGCAAAGTGAGCATATGGAAATGTTCTGAAATAATGTACCAGTTGAGGGGCCTGAGGTCCAGGATGGGCCTGAGGGATCCGTCCTTTTTGGGGATCAGAAAGTACAGAGAGAAAACCCCTGTTCCCCTTTCTTGCAGTGGAACGAGCTCTATTGCCCCTTTTTGCAGCATGACTTTGACTTCCTGCTGCAACAAGTGCAAGTGCTCGCCGGACATAGGACGGTTTCTTGGAGGTATGTTTGGAGGAGTGGAAGTGAGTTCCAGACAATAACCATATAGAGATTTGACCCACCTGTCCGTGGTGATGGATTTCCACGCGGGCAGGAATTGCTGGAGTCTCCCCCCGACCGGTGTTGTGTGGTCGGGGGGCAGCGACAAGGCGTCACTGTTTGCTGGCGGTGGAGGACCTGGAGCTGTTATTTCCACGTCCTCTGCCTTTGACGTTGTTGCCCCGGTAACCACCTCTACCCTTGTTGGTGTATGAGGATTGGGTGTTGCTTTTATAGTATTGCGTGGATTGCGATGCCTGACCCCTTGAGGTGCCTCTGTTATTGGAGCGGCGAAAGGAACCACTCCGAAACTGCTGGGACTGTAGGGCACCCATAGACTTAGCAGTGTCAGTGTCTTTTTTCATCTTTTCAAGGGTTGCATCCACTTCTGGCCCAAACAGGTGGTCTGGGTTAACTGTTTGGTTTAAGATGGTAGTCTGTATGT
Source organism: Lissotriton vulgaris (assembly GCF_964263255.1). Classification (NCBI taxonomy): domain Eukaryota; kingdom Metazoa; phylum Chordata; class Amphibia; order Caudata; family Salamandridae; genus Lissotriton; species Lissotriton vulgaris. Next base: position 1,068,179,127 of record NC_141699.1, read on the forward strand.
CTGGTTTAAAGCCTGATATTCTAAGCCATGCATGCCTCCGCAGTAGCACGCTAGTGTTTATAGCTCTGGAGGCGGTATCAGCCACGTCCAGTGCGCACTTAATGGAAGCATTGGTGATAAGCTTCCCCTCCTGAATCAACATTTCAGCTCCCTCCTTGTACTGATCAGGTAAGTGCTGTAGAAGGGTTTCTAGGGTGTCATAGTGTGCAAGTAGGGCTTGCATGTTTGAAATGCGCCAAATATTAGCTGCCTGCGCAGCAATACGTTTCCCTGAGGCTTCAAAGACCTTCGATTCTTTGTCTGGGGGAGGAGCATCACCCGTGGTCTGAGTTCGCCCGCTTACGTGCGTTGGAGACAACCAAAGAGTCCAGTGGCAACTGTCCCTTGATGTACGTTGGATCAGTGGGCGCTGCTTTGTATTTTTTGTCAATACGAGGATTGATGACTCTTGCCCGGGTGGGCTCCCTGAAAACCTCGGGCGCATGTTTTATCACTCCTTTGAGCATTGGCAATGTCTTGACAGTCTTTTCAGCCACCGAGAAAGTGTCAAACAGAAAATCGACATCCACTGGGTCCGCATGGAGGTCGACATCATGATTGGCCGCAGCTCTCTCAATTAGAGCGTTGAAGGCTGCAGAGTCCTCTGTTGGTGAAGTTTTCGCAGCAAAAAGCTGCGGCTCGTGTCCTGACTGAGGGTCCTCAGGGTCGCCTCCAGCAGACCATGGCTCATTGACCTCCTCTGGATCCGAGTACGCTGGATAATTGTACTCCTCCTCCTCATCATCATCCCCGTCACCCTCCCCAGCGTTAGAGTGAGTGGGTGAGAGCTCCAGACCATGTGGAGATGCAGGCTCCATGGGGGCAGAAGTACCCGCAGAGTCCAACTTCTTTTTCAGTGGAATATGAAAATGCTCCAACACAGGCTCCGGGGTGATCTTCCTTTTAAGGAGAGAGAGCTTGCCTGTGTTGGCGTCGATGACAACCTCTCGACGCTCCTCGTCTGCTAGTGGTTGGTGCCGTGGCTTCGGCACTACCAAGGATGCTTTAGGCGTAGACACCAGCTTCAAGGGCACACCGGCCCCATGCTTCGGAGCGAAAGCCTTCGGCGCCGTCTTTGGCGGCAGCGTGAAGTGGATCGGCGTTTGCGCCTTCGCCGGTTTCTGTGGAGGCTTCGGCGCCACATCCTTCGGCTCGAGAGCCCCTGCTTTCTTCCGAATACGCTGAAGGGACTCCGTGACCTTCTTGGTAAAGGAGGGGGAGGGCTGGACCGGCTCGAGCGAGTCCTCCGAATCCGGATTCGGGTCGGCGACCAAAGGCACAGTCTTCGGAGCCAACAGCACCACCCTTGGCTTTGTCGACCGGGATCGGTGCAGCCAGAGACTTGGGGTCGTCCTGACGCTTCTTCGAGGCTTTCTTAGGGTCATCGACCTTCTTGGCGTCGACACGGCTCTTCAGAGCGTCGGCCGGCGTCGACGCAGCCGCGTCGGGCGTTTTCGCCTTTGGCTTCGACACGGGGGTCTTCGGGTCGGCCATTTTGGCGTGGCTCTTGATCTCGGCGGCCATTTTGGATTTCTTCGGCGCCGAGGCCTCTGGAGCCTTTGATCCCACCAGTGCGACTTGCACTTTCGGTTTAGATACCGATGGTGCCGACCCCGATGGCTTCACTTTCGGTTTCTGTACCAGGAGTGGCGCATCACCAATGTCCGTGGCCGGGCCCGGAGGCGGGGCCGTGGGACGAGTATTAAGGTCTTGGGTAAGGCCCGAAGGCGATCCCTCGACCTGGGCCTTATGCTGGGGTTCTGGCCCGGAGTCAGTATGAGGATGCTCTTCCTCCGAGCTATCCTCCACGGTGGCAATGGCCCCGTCGTCCCCTACCTCCTCGACGACTTCCTCGAACTCTTCATCTCCCACGTCGTAGTTCTCGTCCTCCGACGCCGGGTTAGAGTCCGAAACATTTAGGATGGTGTCGTCTTCAACATTTTCTTCAAAGATGTTGGCTGGAGGGGGTGCCGATAACTGGGCCTGCAGTCTTGCGGCCCGACGTAGCTTGAGAGTCTTCTTCGACCGGAACTTGGAGCAGGCCATACACCTGGCCTCGTCGTGGTCCGGCGACAAGCATCTGTTGCACACTGGGTGCACGTCGAGGTGTGAATACTTTGAGGCACACACTGGGCACCTCTTAAACGGAGTTTGTTCCATGTTGAAGTAGTCTGGAGCGTCGTGTAGGCCCGTCCGCGCCGACAGCACGCGGAAGGGCAGCAAGTGTTCGGAGCCGATGAATAAACCAACCCGAACTATAGACAATACCGACGCGAGTCCTAAAGACCTTTTGGTCTCAAGTAAGGAAAGTTAAACAACTATCGATTCCGACAGAGGGAACCGAAACACATCCGAACCCAATGGCGGAAAAAAACAATCTGGGGATGGAGGCGATGCCCATTCGCACTGTAGTCCAGGGGAGGAGCCACCTATCTCGTGATACTTCGAAGACTCTTCCAGGACAACAATGTGCATTCATCCGGACCCAACACTAGGCGGCGATCTATGCACAGATATGAATTCAGCAGCCCACATGCCTCTAACTCTTTAATCCTCCTTATCCCTTATCTTCTCAGGCATGACTGCTGACGGGTCAGTGTACAGGGAAATGACCACAAGTGAAGGTCGCACGCCATTCTTCTGGCCTTACCAAATGGCTTTCCCTCATCGAGGTGGATGTGGGAAATGGACCACGCTCCGATGCCTTCTTAATTATAGCATCTTGTCCTTGCAGTGGACAAATGGTTGGTGTTGGGAGCCTGCTGATGGGTGATCAAAAAACAGCTCTGCTGTTAGAAACAGACTGGTAAACCATGCTCATTGGAAAAATTCGAACATGTGGAGGGAAAGATTGAGAAATTGCTGTTTTTCTTAGTTATTTGCGTGAAATAGCTAATCCAAGAGAGAGCCGGTGATTAAAGATGAGTAGTTGCACTTTTCCCAACATAGGCTCAGGTAGGCCTCGCTATAGGTGAATAGAGCACAGCAAGTTACCCAATTTTAAATGTGCATTAAGGTTTGAACCGCTGCATGATGTACAAGGAGAGGTACTGGTGAAACATGGGCCGATAGCGATATGGCTGTATTTGGACTTAAAGCATCATTGAGCGACTGAACACAATAGTTACGGGTTTTTGAGGGGTACTGGTGAAACTGACCTGGGCTGATCAAGGTTTGTAGGTAAACTGCCTATGATATATCTGCATCCCTCTGGGGAAACCTAGTTACACGTCCTCACAGTTGATAGTCTGACATGACATATTGTGATGCCATTGTATGTCCGCACTCTTCATCCCCTCCCTAATAGGCTGAGGAACATCGTGGTGGTGCTCAAACACAGAATGCAGCTCCCAGTACTGCCGCGAAAGACTTTGAGTTCCTGCTCTGTGGGCCAAAGATCTGGGGTCTGCATGCTTTGCGCTACTCGCTACAAGCTGCAGTTCCCGTTCCTTCTTAATTCTCACATCCCTCATCATGTCACAGGTGTTTTTGGAATCTGACAACTAAGCTAGAATCCAGGGCTCTGTTTCCTTCACTTCACTCTTTTCAAAGTTCACTACACACGTTGTCTCCGTTTACAGTTTCAACATTTGCAGATTAATTTATGCAGCACGTAACGTCTGACCCCGTGAAATTCTAGCTTAAAAGTGCTTGAATGTTCAGTAGAATTTTGTCCTCCATATAAAACTGCTGCCTATGATGTGGAGAGGCGTCTTGCCTTTTTTGTGGGCAAGTCTGTTGAACCACACCACTCTGTGGTTTCCCAGGAATGTTAAATCTAGTCCAATTTCTTGCTCATTTGCTGGTTATTTATATTTTTGGTTATGCCTTTTTGACCAAGCAGTTTCCAGGTTAATTATGTGGTCCAGTGTGGGGTGTCCATATTCCCTGCGAATGACCAGGTGCAAGGCAGGTTTGGGTCGCACTGAAACACTGCTTCTGATTTTCTGATGGCTGCCTGGAACGTGAGGATAGCTTTAAAACTTGTTCCCAGAGCATTTTTATCTGTCCTTCACTTTTAAATCGTCTGAGTTTTAAAAACTGCGATGCAGTAGAAAATATCCAGCTGTACCTTTTGAAGAACCAATACTAAAAAGAACTGATGCAACCCTAGATGCCATGCATGATCTGTTGATGCGTGGTCTGAGAGCACAAATCCCATTTGCTTTAATCTTTGCGATCCCATGACACCAGAAGCATGGAGTTTAGAGCAGCAAGTGTTCAGTGTGGCAAAGTGTAGTACACTTTTCCTCTGCTCCTAACAAATCGTATTAGAACATAATACTACTGAGGTGTGTGTGTCTTTATTATTTTTTTTTTGGTTTTTTTTTGCAAGATTTCTAGGGATTTTGAAGACAAATAATCCACTAAAATATAGAAAGGGCGCAAAATGTGTACTTTTTGTTTTGTCTGAAGAAAATGAAGCAGAAAAAAATCAATGCTGGAAAACTGAAAAAAAAAGAGCATTTTCCTACACCAGTCCATTATTTTGCACACCAGGCCACCTCAGTTTGAACCCAGGTGTATGTAAATCAGTCTTCACCCTGCTCCAATTTAACAGTATAGCCTGAATTGCAGGCTAGGCATTCCCTGAAATAGAACACAAGCAACCATGGACTGGTTTCGTCATTCTGGCTCAGCCGGGTAAGCTTGGTTCCAGTGGCATATGACGCATGTGTACCACATCTGGTGGAGGACGCAGTGTGGCAAGTCACTGCCCTCAATTCTACTATGTGTGAATCATGCAGGGTAGATTCATATTTTTTGCAATACAGAAGGTAACTATCTTGGCTATATTGGCACCGAGTATTCATTCCTGCTTTGCTGCAGAACAACCAGAGGAATTGTCGAGCTAAATTTTTTCTGATTTGAGGAGGTTTTAGAAACTGAGTTCTCCTTCACCTCTTGCCCATCCCACAACATAGCAAGATATCGTCTGGTGGTTGGCTGTGTGGGTAGACCGCAACATCCTTCTGAGTAATGTGTCTCTTCTGTGCCATATTGTCTCCCCCCAGTCATGTCTGTTGTGTACTCACTGTAACTCTAAATAATGCAGAGCTCTAAAGAAAAATACATCCATGATCCTGCCACTAGTCAATCTTTGTTTACGAACAGCAAATATTGAACTGGGTAATCCAGAGAGGAGTCCAGTGCTGATGCATCACTTACTGAATCACTAACCACCATGTGGTGCAGTTTTAATTCTATCACTTTAAAAGCCTTTGATATGCTCTTCATTGATTTGTTCTTTTTGCAATGATATCAAAAACGTATTAAGTTATGAAGATTAAAATTTATTTAACAAAATAAAGTTAATCAGATCAGCCTTTGATCATTTCAAGCTTATTCTTTCTGAACTAAAACAAAAAGGTGGTAAACTAACAAGATGTTCAAGTCTGATGTTTCAAAACGTGTTCTCAAAAAGCTCCTTACCGTATGTTCCGTATTCTGTAGGGCTAGCAGCAGGGAAGAAACTGGGAGCGCCCGGCTGGACTGGATACTGCTGAGGCGGGACAACGTATGAACGACCCTGTGATGAAAAGTGCAAGATAATAATCAAAGTCAAACTGGCTGGTACTCAGCAAACCTTGGACTACGACTTCAACAAAAAGTTGCAGGAAAGAAGAGTGAAAATGGGAAAGGTGAGAGACAACAAGGCTAAATAGGTTTACTTCCTAGAACTCTTTTGCTGCCTTCAGCACCCAAACCTAGACATATTTTCAGTAACATGGTTGCTATTGCTGGGCATCGTCTGTGGCCATTTGGTGCTATGGGCGTCCTCCTGTGAAGTCAGGCATGCGCCTCACAAACCTGTATTGTCACCACCTTCAGATTCTTTTCCCTTTATGGTGAACTAGGCAAGTGATAACTTCCTGATGATTTAAGTTACACAGTATGTAACCCTCCTGACACCTTGTCACTTTCCTGGGAGGTGGAAGGTCTCATGTGAATCCAGAAAACTCTTCAAGCTGCAAAACTGCTCCTACTGGCAAGTGACCATTTATTTTTGAAGCATGAATCCTTTTCTGGATTCACATCCTGTGCATTGATTGTGTTGTGGCATCTCTGGATCATCTTGCAGATGGTGTTAAAATGAGGTTAAGTTTGCAAACAGGTGCGCTACAGGTCTGGTTTCCAAATGTGAGCCAACTTTCTGGTAACTTCGCTGTATAGTTTGCACTATCCATGTTGCAACTGTGCTACTTGTTACTGGGATTTTTTGCTTGGATCTGCAAAGGATATGAAGAACTGGATTCCCTTTCCGACTTCCTTTGTTCTTTCCAGGAAGTACATCACTGCCCAGAGTATAGTCCAGCATGTGCAGGGCTCTCAGCATGTGTTTTTTTGTTCAAGCTATTTTTATTTTCAAATAAAACACAAGTGTTTTTAGCTGTTGGAAAAAGACTGCGAGAATAGTTTGATTCACATGGAACTGTGAAATGTCAGAAGAAAGTGTGGGTCTGTCCACATAAGATTCTGATCTGTTTATTTGTACAGAGAGTTCCCGCTTGGATAGTGCTTGTAGTTCGCTCACCCTACATAATAATGTGATTGCAATTAGGAGGGGGTTTTTCAAGGTCAGGAACGATCGCTCTAACTTGTGCTGAAGTTCAAAGTGCCTTCAATAGTTCTGTCAGTACAAGGTTACGGTTTCACATTAGCGTTGGTGCTGACCTGGGTGGAAAAAATGAGTTACTTAACTTGGGTAAGGCCTTATCCGGTATAGACTATATCTAGCTGTAGATTCCTTACCTTTTAATTTCCCCAGGGATCACACTGGATCCGGAAGATTGTGAGCAGTAAACCCTGCGCATCGGCAAGTGGAATCTGTCTGATCCATGCAGTAGCAGCATCCGCGTCAGTAGTGACGTCGGCATCACATCTATATGCGCAACCTTGGCACATTGACAGCAGTTACTTTTCATGACTTTCCACTCCAGAAGTGCAGAGCCATAAAGTGCAGAGCCATGAAGTGCAGAGCCATGAAGTGCACTGAGACTGCTGTGTCCAAACTAGGGATCTTAAAGTGATCAGCCCTAGACATATGTCTGCAGAACAGAAGATAGGTGGGTCGTTAACAAATCTCCGGCTAGATACTGTTTCTAACAGAAAAGGCGTTACTCAAGGTAAGTAAATGGTTCATCACAGAGACCTCTAGCCACAGATTCTCTACTTTTGAATAGATACCCAAGCAATCCCATTCCCGGTGGTGGGTCTGTGACAAATTTGAACTAGGAAGTCCTGCAGGAGCACGGGGCAAAACGCCCATCCCTGCGAATCTGGCTGCTCAGTCAGTAATGCTAGGTAAACTCATTGCAGCCTCACAGGTGTCCAGGTCTGGGACTCCAAGTGCTAACACAGGAATCTCAGCTTTATGTCTGTTGGAATGAGCCCTAAAGTCTTCAGGAGGCTGCTTCTTTGCCAGTGCGCAGCAGGTCTTGATGAGAGAGAGACCAAATCGAGAGATGGTCAGTTTCTGACTGCCTGACCCTTCTTCGTACTAACATACCCCACAAAACATTGGGCGTCCACCCGGAACTCGTGTGCAGTCAAGACCGAATGACCATGCTCTTTTCGGGCCATCCCTCGGACACACCCTGTCCAACATTTACATGATCCCTCTCAGTCAGATCCCATGGACTCAACATAATCTATGAAGACACTCAGCTAATCCTCTTGCTGAAGAGGACCCCTCCAACACCAAAAGCAATGTTTGAACTGCCATGACGAACGTAGCCAAATGGATGAGACAACTACCTTTAATTCAACTCCCAAAAAAACGGAACTACTGATCTTCGTGAAGAACACCTCTGCATGGGACCATAGCTGGCACCCTGCAGAACTCCAACCTAGAACCACACCAGCCAGCCATGCATGCAACCTCTGCATCATCATCGACAGCCAACTGACCAGGAAACGACAAGTCCATGCAGTCTCCTTCTAATGCTTACACACACTTCACATGCTGTGAAGAATCTTCATAGATCCCAACCAACACCAGGAAGTCAGTCACTCAGGGCCTCGATACCAGCTACCTTGACTACAGCAACATCCTCTACACTAGCATCCACAACCAGTTTCTCAAAAAGACTACAGACTATACAGAACGCTGCAGTCAGACTCATCCTGGACCTCCCAAATGGACACACATCGCCCCCCCCCACCTGAGACCTCTACTTGCTCCCCCATCCCGAACAAATGCCAGATCAGATCCTCACACACCTTTAAAGCCCCCCACGACCCAGGGCCTGCCTACATCAACCAACTGAACTTCCAACAACCCTCTAAACACCTATGCTACTCACCCTCACACCCACCCGCATCTGTCGCAGCTGTGGCTGCACCTTCTACATCGCTGCAAAAACCTGGAACGACTTACCCTCAAGATCCGTTCAGCTCCCTCATTGGCAGACTTCAGGAAGACTCCAGACCTGGCTCTTCGACTGAGACAGCACCCATATACCCCTTGGGGTGACAGTGCGGTGCTTTACAAATGCTAGTTGATTGAGACAGTTGCTCCTCTTCCTTACACAGATGTGGCGGAGCATAAAGGTGGGCCGGTGATAAATTGGGCCACACAAAACGGTGTTCCCATTTTCGACAGGAAGAGGCCCTAGTACGAAACACCAGTTTGTCCAGATCAATTTAGAAGAATGGAGGCTTGGAAGATGAAGCCTACAGCTAACACCATCCAGGCTGATGTAAATAAGACAAGAAAGGAGGTTTTGATGATGAGCAACCTGAGAGGACATCTGTGTAGAAGCTCGAAAGGAGTGCACATTAAGAATGTGAGAACCAAGTTAATGTTTAACTCTGGCATAATGAAAGGGGAATGGGGGAAACAAATGCACAAGACCCTTCAAAAACCCATTTACAATAGGAGACTTTAAAAAAAGGAGGGTTGGTCTGGCAGAGGCAAGAATGCAGAAAGAGCAGTAAGATAGCACTTGAGACTGGCCAGAGCAGAGCCCAGCTGGGCAAGGAAAAGAATGAACAGCACCTCAGAAAAAGGTTCAGAAAAGGGATCCATTTTTTAGATGACCACGCCACAAGTTTTTTCCAACAGGAATATACCATTTTGGCGGGGAGACGCCTGCCTGCAAGAATAATGTAACAAACTTGAGAAGAAGGTCGAAATGTGTCAACTGCAGCCACTCAATCTAGGGAGACTGAGATGGGACAGGTTTGGGTGGAGGATACTCCCCTGCAACGGAAGATCCTCCAGAAGGAGCAGCCTGATAAGAGGATTGAGACAGGTTTAAAAGCTCAGGATACCAGACTGTCCAGTCCAGAGCCACTTTGACTTTAGCCAGGTCTTTCCTAACCTTGATAACTCTGCCAGAAGTGATATGGACAGAAAGGCGTACAGGAGGCCTGACCGCCACTCGTGACTAAAAGAGTCTTCGACCAAGAGCCGCATTGGAAATTATGTGCGCAAAACTGACATTGCACATTCTCAGCTGAAGGAGAACAGACCTAACCAAGGTCTTCCCACTTCTGACAGACCTTGCGCCACCTCGGGGTGGAGACTTCATTTGTAATCTGCTAGGTATCGATGGCAGACTCCATCCAACCTGGTGTACAGGGAAACTGCCAGGTGTTGAACCATCAGGAATATGCCCTGCTGTTCCAAATGCCCATAGACGCAGAGCCTCTTGACAAAGGGTCCACAACCCCATTCTGCCCTGTTTGTTGAAGTACCACATGGCAATGGTGTGGTCCATGAACACCTGCAACAGCCGCCCGTTGATGGACGGTAGAAAGGCTTTCAATGTCAGTCGGATCACATCGAGTTCTAGCATGTCGATGTGGAGTCTGGATTCAGCTGGAGATTAGGGTTCACCGATCTCCACCTCTCCCAGGTGCCAACCCCATCCCAGGAGTGACGCATCTCTCACTACTGTGACATGTGGTTGGTAAAGGGAGAGGGGTCTACCTCGGACCCAATCACGATTTGGTAGCCACCATTGCAGGTCGTTTGCAGTTCCCTTTGAGGTCTGGACCATGTGGGAGAGATTCCCCTGATGTTGCGCCCACTGGAACTTCAGGCCCCACTTCAGAGCACCCATATTCCATCTGGCATGTGTCAACAGCAGGATGCAGGAGGCCATGAGCCCAGCAGTATCTGAGCCAGTCTAACCAAATCCCAGAATAGAAGCTGAACCCTTTGCATCATAGCCTGAATATCTTTGACTCAGAGGATAAGCCTGAAAGTACTGTCCAGAACAGTTCTAATAGAAGGGTGTGTGAGAAGGTGTCCGGTGTGGAATGTTGATCATGAATCCCAGCAAATGCAGGAGATTCACTGCAGTCTGGAGGTGGGAGACAAAAGCCTGGGGCGAGCCTGCCTTCAGCAGCCAGTTGTAGAGACACAGGAAGACTGGCACCCCTGACCTGTGCAGCATCACCTTGGTGAACACACAAGGGGCCCTGGTAAGGCAAAAAGGGAGCATGGTGAACTGAAAACACTCTAGGCCCATCGTAAACAGCAGGTAGCGCCAATGGGCAGGCAGGACAGTGATGTAAAAATAGGAGTTCTGCAAGTCCAACACTATCATCCAGTCTCCTGGGCGCACAAGACCTAAGCAAATATGAGCATCTTGAACTTTTCTTTTTTGAGGAAGTTGAGGGCTCGGAGATCTAAGATGGGACAAAAGCACATTTCCTTTTTGGGGAACAAGCAGCGGGAATAGTAACCACAGCCTACTTCTGGTACTGGAACACTTTATGGCTCCCTTGGCAAAGAGCCACAACTTCCTTTCGGAGCAGGGACAAGTCATCCTATTTCAGCCTGTTGTAAGATGATGGCTGGGAGGGTGTAGTACTCTCAAAGGGGAAGTATCCGCCACCAACTGGACCCCCATGATCTTGAAGGGTGAGATTAGGTAGGTTTCGAGGCTGCAGCTGCTAAGGGGAGGGGGAGATTGACCTGACAGCTGGCTACCTCACCCACGGGGTCTGGTTACCACGCCCTCGCAAAGGATGGGAAGCATGCACAGCTTGGTGGCTGGGAGGGTATTGGAGTGTTTGAAAGCCCCTTCCCATAGCCACAACATAAGAGAAAGCAGACTTGGGGGGGGGGGGGGGGGGGAGGCAGCTGAGAGGCCCAAGTACTTGACCTTAGCCAGCATGTCCTTAAAGCGATCAAGAGCAGATTTTGCCTAGTTTCTGATGTAACGGGTGCCATTGTAGGGCATATCCATGAGGGAAGCTTGGTCCTCCCCTGAAAAGAGACATTCTCAGCTAGGCGTGGCATCAGAGGGCCACTGTCGTCGAAATCGCTCTGCCTAGGGAGTCAGTTGTGTCCAATCCACAGCAAATAGTGAACTTTGATGCTTCGCTTCTATCTTAGACTGTGTGGAAGGCAATGACCCAGGACTCCGGCGGGACCTGTGGCAGCACTTGCACAACATTGTCCCACAGCCTGTGTGGGAATAACATTGCAGTATTCACGAACGGCAATTCATTACTAGTGGAATATTTTTTTTTTCCCAAGCTGTCCAGCCTCTTTGATTCCCTGTCTGGGGAGGCAGCTGAGAAAGCACCAGAGAAGGGGAGGCTTGGACCACCAAGCTCTCCGGGGTGAGGTAATTTGGGCCCCCCTGGGGCAGTGGCACCAGGCAATCGTCCTATTCACTGGAGGCCCTGTGCTGGGTTTAGACAAGGTCTGCAGAAGAGCGGTGGTGAGGGCTTGTTGAATGAGTAGGGGTTACAAGTAGATCCCTGGTTGCAGCACCTCTATCAAGATGTTAGTCTTGACTGCAACCGAGGGCAACTGTATATAGAGGACCTCAGCCACCCTGAGCATCGCCTTTGTGTATGTAGATTCCTCCTCTGTAGCCTTTGTAGGGTGAGAAATCATGCCGCTATCGAGACATGCCCAGTCCACTGGCATCACCCAGTTCCACACAACGGATAGTGCCACTTAAATAGGAGATGCATGGCCTCAAAGCTACTTAATTTAAGTGGGGCCATTCCGACTCCTAGAAAACTGGGGCGGTGCAGAGTCTGCCCAGGGTTGAGCAACTAGGCCTTGCACGCCAATTTTCCTCCATCACATCGGCTGACTGATAAGTCTGTTTCTTGTGTTTTCTGTGCATCTTAGACCTGAATGCCCAGACAATTTCCAATGGGACGAAAAGACTTCGGACTCCTGGAACGGTCCCGGGACCTTCCTCTCGACAGGGACAATGAAATTTGCCAAAATCGCATACCGGCCCGCTAGAAGCTTTAGGGGGCTCTCCCTCCAAGTCTTAGGTGCCATGGCCTGGCAATCAAAGCACCAATTGGGGTAACACTCCAGACACCACAAACCAACGAGGTACAGGTCCATCTCAGACATGCCGTGGGAACAGGCGCCACAGGGTTTGAAACCAGATCTCAATAACATCCTCAACACACCAGGAGGAAAGAAACCTCAAACAAGTTCGACAAAATGTCACAAAGTGACAGGGGTAACTCTTCTCTCAGATCAGCACTGCCTGGCACAGAGAACCTACATCAGCACACCAAGGTGGCGCTTGTAAGTGACAGACGTCCCTTCCGGAGAGGGCAACCCCATGCGCAGCCAACCGACACCTCCTACCGGTGTGCAGGAGTACTGCTCAACAAATCTTCTGGATCCAGTCTGATGCCTGGGGAAATTCAAGGGTAAGGAATCTATGGCTAGATGTCCATCAGATTCGTCTCTGCCCCTTCTAGACACCTTTTAAATACTGGTGCGTTGAAGAGGCTTCTTCCTAGGTGTCATCTTGTGTATGCTACTATTGCTGCTAAGTGTACCTTTACCAAGCCGTATGTAGGGAAGTCGTCTAGCTCGAGCGAGAGGTATCTCACTACTGTGGTGTCCTACATTCTGCGGTGACACATCCTTGGTGCAGGAATAAGGAACTTTTATCTCTGCCATTAAGCTGAATAGCACCTTCTTGCCTCTTATAGGATGTCCAAGGACCATATTGAAAGGTGCAGGTGGCCTAACTATACCCTCTGGAGCCAGGCTCAAGGTGCTTACCTCCGGGTTGATTATACCGCCTTTGCATGGCGAGAAGGTTGAGCCTTATCAGCACCTTTATATTCCCCTGTGCCATCTTCACCAGGTCCACGAACCACATTGGTCTTAACCACTGTGGGACGATGAGGATTATTGTCACGGGCGACTGTTTGCAATTCCTTATGACTAGGGCTATGAGGGGAAATCGTGGAAAATTGTGTGCAAATCGCCCTGGCCAGTCTATCAACAGGGCATTCTCTTGGGAGCAGCAGTGTAGGTGTCTGGATGCGAAGTCTTGCCATTTTGCGTTTTCTGGTGTTGCCAAACGGGCAATCTCTGGGGTGCACCAGCTCTCGAAGAAACTGTCAGTTTAGTTCCTATTCGTGTGATAGATACTTCTTTGCAGAGTTTGTCTGCCTCAGTTTTGTACTCTTGCCAGGTTTATTGTTATGGTCATTCTTCACAGAATGCCCATGCGCATATTTCTTGGGGTAGTTTGGACAACACGTGTGAATGTTCCACCTTATTTGTTCAGACAGAGCAGTTGTTGAACTGTGAGTATTTGCACGGACTTCTTCACCTGTGTCTGAAAGGCCTTTAGGGCTAGGAAGACTATTTAGCTCCAGGACATTTGTGGGTTTGATGGTTTCATCCGATCTCCATAGTCCTCAGATTTTCACCTCCCTGTGGGCTCGTCAATGGTGATTGTGATTGTCAGTTGGAGTAGGCTGTGTGAAAGGGTCTGCCCACGGTTATGTTGCTCTTGTTCCACCACTTCAACTTACACATTGTGTTAAACCCGCTAGATCCTCCGAAGTCAGTTGTCTTTGACCATTGGTTCAGGAACCACTGGGGGGGAGGGGGGGGGGGGTCATGGGTAGTCTTTGATGCAGTGTAAGAATGCAGAAGGCCGTCAATTTCCACACAGTCCTCACGGAGACTACCCCTTGTAGTAGTGAGAAGTTGGTCTGTGAATGCTTTAGCCTCCACCATGCGGATTCTTGTCCTGTTAAGGCCTTTTCCCTTTCTAGCTTTGTAGATTTCGCCAGGATGATTGTGAAGCCTAGTCTGTGGAGGGAGTCCATGACAGTCCGGATGTTATTCTTGCATTGGTATATGTGGATCTCCTTCAGTAAGTTGACACAGTAGCCAGCCATTTTGTGAATACACTTGGTGCAGACTTGATTCAGAAAGGGAGCACTTTAAATCAGTAATGGATTTGCTTGATAACAAACCATAAGTATTTGTGCTCGAGGTTGACTGGGATGTGCTAGTAGACATCCTATAAGCATATGGTTGCCATTTAGTCTTAATTCCGTAGCCGCAGTAATACATCTTGTAGCGTGCACATTTAGAATTTTTGCAAATATAGGTTTCTTTAGAAAAATTGAGTTCTTGAATTGGTCAAGCAATTTGTCTGGCTTTGGGATGACTGTTGATAGAGTAGCTTCCTTGCATTCCGACACCCTTTTTTCCAAAAGGTACTGCACCTCGCGTTCTAGGTAGTGCTATCCTCTATCGAGTGTGATTTTTCCTTGGTTTGACTCCTGGTGGGGTCTTTACTAGTTCTATGCAATAACTGTGTTGGACAATGTTAAGTATCAATTTGATTATTGTGACCCTCCCCCAATCCTACAGGAAGGCCTTTTTTCAACTGTTGGTGCTTAATCCACTGCTGCATTGAAGAGTTCTCCAGTGAAGGGAGTGTTAAAGATGCTTGCCTGCATTTCGATTTTGAACTCGGACACCCATAGTCAGGGTGTTTAATGAGTGTTGTGCCTGTGATTATCTGTCTACTAGCTGTGTCTGCAGCATCAAGGGTAGATTTCAGACATTTGCTGGCAATGGTCTTGCCTTCCGACTAGCTTCCCGCTTTTGGAATTGCTTTGAGAGGTGTTAATGAGCTCACCCATTTCTTCCCAGTGATGGGCATACCGATTTCAATTGGAGTTTTCGATCCTTCACTATGTTGCTGCTCCTCTCCATTTTGCATCCCACCTTTTCCGGCCTTTTGCCCTCTTCCTCGGGTGGAGGGCATGTGTAGGTGGGTATTTTGTCTCTTCCTTGCTGCGGCCAAGATCAAAGACTGCAGCAGCATTCCCTCCAAGATACAGTTGGCCTTTGAAATAGTGTTTATACTTTCCTCCAACAACAGTCATGGCTTTGAAGGCTGCAGGCCTCCACTCCCTGGTCAATGACTGTAGGTTGCATCTCGTGATATTGGCTCCCGATATGGGAGGCTATAAGAATGAAGGAGAAAGCAGGTCTGTGGCCTTTTCTCCGAGTGTACTCCATACCAGTCTGCTGTCCTCATTACCACAGAGTTGTACATGGCGATATCATCTGGAGGGGATGGTCTTGAAGGGTAGGAGTTCTCCCTCTCCAGTCAAGTTTACTTCGATGTCTTGCCACTTGCCGCGTTCATCGCTTGGAATGACTGTTCGTCCTTTAGCTCTTCGTCCTCCAAGATTATTTCCCGTTCTTGTGGCGAGTTTGGTCAGCGAGTCTAGTTCGACCTCCTGATTCCTCCAGACTAAATTCTCCCAAAAGCTTTGAAATACCAGAGGGGATGCCTCAAGTCTTTTCTCTTGCAGAAGCGCAACAATTGGGGCCCACAGCGCCTTTCTTGCCAGGGGTCAATCGCTTTCTGCGTTCTTTTCTTAGGAGCCAGAGCTTAAAGGTCTGTTTTTGTCCTTTCGCGCCAGACATCGAGCAAGTCTTGGTATTTAGACTTCACTTCTATTGAGGAATCCTTTGGCACTGAGGTAGCCTTTCGGCACTTTGAGTCTGCAAACTTTTGGTCAGCTCCCACCTGCACACTCAGTCGGTACCAGAGATCTTTTTCGGGGTTTCTTTAAGGGTCAATGTACCATCTTGACGACCTCTCGCTTGGCGTCGGACCCTTCAAATTTTGCAGTTTCAGTGCCCAGTTTGTCGTCTTCGCTCAACAGCCCAAGCTCTTAGGGATAGGCACTTCTTGCACACCTGCATTGTGGTGTAGTGTGCCTCTCTGCTTGGCTCTAGTCCGGTGACTTTGCGTGGAACTGAGCGGACTCCTCGCAGCCTTCGGTGTTATGATCCCTAGATAAGAAGAGGGTAAACAATGTTTTTTCTTCTAGGCAAATTTGTGGTACCACATGGGCCAGAACCTTAAAGGGATTGTTAGCCATTTCCCTTGACAGGTCTGTTGTCTGGTCTGTGCTTTCCCCAACCGCATGGTCTCCCTTCCACGTTAATCAACTTTTCCGTGGTGGTCAGTGTTTTTCGGTGCTTTGTCTTTTCTCTTCCACAGATGTCTCTTTATGGTGGATATTCGCTCTCTCCCAGTCAGACGATCCATCAAACCTCAGACAGAAAAAAGAATCTGAAGATTACGACCATGCAGAGTTCTGGGGCACATGTCTGATGTCACAGGAGAACAGACATAGCACCAAACTGCCACATACGCCCAGCATTAAAAAAAAAACAGGACTAACAAAGCATTCTGGACCCAACCACTAGATGATTGCATAATGCACTGCATGTGAATCCAGAAAAAGATTCATGCTGCAAAAACTAGTTATCAATTTTTGGTTTTACTAGAAGAGTTGAATTTCTTTTCTTTAAAGAATTGATGCCCCCAGAAATTAGACATAATACAATCACCAAAAACAAGTGAAGGTTTATGTAACATGTCCTAAAGTGTAAATTTAAATTGCACACTAAGCAACAAACCACCTATAGGCTTGCCCTACAAAACATTAAGAATCATACTTTACAAAGCAGGAATCTTACAAATGTTAAGGATATAGTTCCTCCAATCTCATGCACAGAAAACAAATTGGCCAGCACCTGTTCCCTTGACCCCATGAAAGTCACTGAAGAACTCTGCAAACAATCCCTGCAGCTAGCGTGTAGAAAACAAGTTAACTTACCTGTCAACTATTCATTCTGAATGCCCATATACTAGGTCTATCCTACCACACATTTCCTTTCAAAGAAGACTAGGTTGTAGAGTGCTCAATAACATCTAAATAAAGTATCTTTAGATCTTAGGTCTTTATGACCATGGGCAGACAATGCAACAACAAAAAAGGACTCTAACAGTTACCTCTACCACTTCAACCATCTCATCACATCCAACATGTTTATTAAAATGCAGGTTAAAAAAACACTAGGTTCAAATATAACTTGATTCCAATAGTTTCTCTAGGAGGATTATATGCCTGCATGCTTAACCATGAAGACTGCAGCGGAAGTTCAACTAATTCCAATCTAGTCAATCTTCTGCTCAAAAGTAAGGTCATTAGAATCACGCCCTTCAGGGTTCTGCACTTTTTTCCCCTATTAGATCCACACATTATCTGCAACTCTGAGCTAAACAAGTACCTTTTAACAACTGTACATTGCCAGGGCACGCTAGAATGGGACAGATATATGTGATAAAAGTTGAAAAGCTTGTAAAGTGTTAATCCAAAATATGCTTTACAGATATTAAAGAAATAAAAAGAGCTTCTTTAAATGACACTAAACCATGCAGGTACTAACAACGACAATCTTCAGGACTAATTCCTACCATCAGCGGAGGCATGAGACTGCTGGGTTTGTGTGACTACGAAGAATAGAGTGAGAATAGAGTGATTTTTAAACACTACAGGACAATGACACAAATAAGGGAGTAGGCAAGCACAAGATGGAGGAGTGGGGGGGCGGGGGTGGGTGTTCGAGCAAAACTACAATGAAAATAAGAAAACCAAGTGACACCAAACAATGATGGGCTTAATGGCAGCACCGTTCTCACCTGCCCTTGAATATAGTATCCTTGAGAAGCAGGGTATGAAAGCTGGGAAGGGATCATCATCACCTGAGAACCCGCTTGGTAGACGTGAGCCGGGGGCACTGCCCGGGCAGAAGTCGTACTCTGAACTCTGGAAGCACTTGTTGGAGGCTGGGCTCTGCTCTGATAAAAATGCTACAGTTGAGAAAAGAAAAAACAATGCAATTCATGAAGCCAGTAAACTTGAGCACAGGTTGTGTTATAGTGTACTAGCATCTCTGAATTGTCAAAATAAAATTCTACAGTTTAAGCACGGGCCACACCACCCCTTGCTTAATACTAAGCCTCCCAGCACAATTCCCAAATTTTTCCTGCCACGCATTGTTAGAGCATAGCATACGCCTAAAGGGGGATGTTGTGAAGGGCACTGTGAAATGGGTGCTAACAGTATTAGAATCAACCTGAAAGTCACTCGTGTGATCTTTTGTCAACCTTTGCCAATAGTTGGAAACCATATCCCAAATTGGACTATAAACTGGGTGATGCAAAGTGACAGCTTTATTTTTTGGTTACCCCATAGTTTTTATTGACTTGCCTGCTGGTAATCTTCAACACTGGGGCACTGCTATCGTGGACCAAGTGCATGTGCTCTGACTTTGAAAACGTGTTGAAACTGGTTTAAAATCAGATCAGCTCATTTAATTTTCCTGTAAGGTCATAGTAAATTGTACAGCCGTGGCACAGAAAAAAAATCCTAGTTGTGGACTGCAGCACCTATATTGTCTTTCACTACAGTGGCAGTGAAAACATGGCTCAAGTATAACGCAGCATATTGAAGACTGTGCCACAGACCTGTCAAAATCAACCTTTTAACAGGTACAAAAACCTGATTTCAATTATTAAATAAGTCAACCCTAAGCGTACTTTACTGCCTGCAAGGTATGGTGCATAATATTCAAGAGTTGAAAGGGTGTGATACTAGAAATCTCATGTTCGCCCAAAACATTGTCACTGGTCTGGCTGTAGCTGGACCATAGGAAAAGTCAAGCTATAGATTATACACTTTAATCTAACTGTTGACCTATACAAGACTTTTCATATTTATTAAAAAACCCAATCAAATTGTAAAGTCAGATTTTTATTAAATAGCTGGGAATCTTCACTTTTTGAAAGTTACCTCTACGCTGCCAGAAAATCGAGTATAAAGAGCATAACCTATCCAGCAACTGCCCAGACTACTACTTGGTCTGAATGAGGCATTTAAGTTGTGAAATTATTCCAGGAGCTACACAATGAGAGATTTGCTTTCCTTTCGCCGTGCGGTGAAAACCTTTTTATTCCCTTAGGTTGTTTACACTGTTTGTTTTTTATTTAGTTGTGTTGTGCAGCTGCCTTGTCGGGCGCCAGGACGCTCCTTAGCTGGAGCATCTGTGCGCCAAATAAAAACGCATAACATAACATAACATAACAATAGGTTGAACTAAACAGGCACAGATGATGACTCTGTTCTCTTGAAAATATGCAGGTTGGGGGTGTGACCATCCCTTTTCAGGAAGAAAAGGTTTCTAGTTATAGTCATGAACATCTCAGGAAAGAACCTAAAGGCTTAGGACAGCCAAGATTCCAGTGATAAAAAAGCAATATTCACCGGTATAATGGTGCCTGGTTGCACACAACAGTAGCATGCAATTCTGTCAATCTCAAAGGTGACGGGGAAAGGAGAAAAACCAGTCTCCAATTGTTGTTAGAAAGCAGGATAAATAAAAAATAAAAATAAAATTTGTCAAACAGGAACTATAAGAATCATTAACCGTGTTGGAAATTTTGACTTTCTGGAATCTTAAGGATCAGAGGTGGCGGAAAGAGACAAAGAACTTTGAATGGCCAATTAGACTCCATGGACTAGGAAATTAGCTCATGCTCCAAAACATGTGGTGAAGGGAATAAACTGTATTCTTTGTCACCAACCTGTTTAACTCCGGAAACTGTAGGAAAATGCCCTTTTTTACATTGTCAACCCCACTTTTTGCCCTAGCACAGATGCTTTTTTGTCAAAGTGCACTGGGACCCTGCTAACCCAACCCCCCCCCCCCCTCCCTCGGGCTCTCTTAACACAGGTAAAGGTAACTATAACCCCATTGTCAATGGCTTTAGCACCTATGTAAGTTCCCGATACATGGTACCTCTGGTACCAAAGGCATGGGCACTGAAGAGGGTCCCTTTGGGCAGCAGCATGTTTTGTGCCACCTAAAAGGGACCCACATAAAACTGCATGCAGCCTGCAATTGCAAGATGTGTGAAATGGTGCAAGCCATTTCAAAAACACTGCCCACTACTTATGCCAAAATACACTGCATACATCATATGCAAGTCATCCCAGTCACCCCTACAGCAGGACTTGGAGTCCTAAGGCAGGGCGCATTATACTTTATGTGAGGACATATCTGCATGAGCAGATGTGCCCCTGTGATGTCTGGTTCCATTACCACAACAGTGCAAGTGTTCAGGGAGCCATTTTATGCATATGTACTGGCCACTGGTCATTACGAGTTACCCAGCTACACAGTGGTTTCACTGAAAATAATGGTGTTTGGTATCAAACACCTAGTCTTAATAAATCCACGGATACCAGTACTGGATTTATTATGACATGCACCCAAAAGGAACCTTAGAGATACCCCCTGAAACCTACCAGTCACTTAGTGTGCAGGCTGACTGGACTCCTCCAGCCTGCCACCATGGCAAAGTTTGACCCCCTGCTCGGAGAGTCAACTCTCTCAGAACAGGAACAATACCTGCTCCAGAGGAAGGTGAACACACCACCAGGATGGCTAGCGAATTAGTATACGAAGGCTAGAGGCTTCAAAGCATCTGCCGCCTTGGATATGCGGCCCAGGCTTCCTTCAGACCTGGAAAATGCCATTCCCTGCCCAGGGGCCCATTTGTCACCAGAGCAAGTGGGAAAATTAACTAGTTAGTAGGTGTATTGCACTATGAGGCTACGGACACCCATAAGGTGGTCCACCTGAGGTAGGCACTCGAAGAAGGGTTTCACCATCTTGTTTTAGTGAAACTAGGAACTCCGGGCCAGGTTTACGCCCACTCCACAGGAAGTGGTCATATATGGTGTGTAGTTATCCCAGGGGTAGGTAGCCCATTGACTACTACCTTAAACTCCACTTAACACCCCTAAATTCAGTATTTAGGTTGCCCCCGGACATAAGGAACTCAGATGTGTCTACTGGGAACGAAAGGAGGGACAAAGAAGTCAGTCACCGTGAGAACAGAGGACTTTACCACTACTTGGAACCAAACTGCACCTTGCAGCTGGATCCAAGACAACTGCACTGACCTGACTTGTACAGAAGCTGTGCAAACTACCAAAGCTGTGGAGGACCATTGAGCAACTTCAACCACCAGGCAGCATCTCCCATGGGGTGGAGGATCCATCCCCCTGCACGTGCGGGAACCAAAAGCATCTACCCGGTACCTCGTGTTGACCATCAGGCCCATCGAAGGAGATCCCAGAGGCTCCAGGGCAGCCCTGTCTCAGATGAGTTTCAAGACCCTAGATCTTCCAGGAGCCCCCTGGCACCAATAACCTGACTACCTGGGCACTTGCCTCCACCAACGTTTGTTTGGGTTCAATCCAAACACCACCACCGGGAAAGATTACCAGCACTTCGAGAGACATCAGACGAGAAAAGCTCTAAACAGTGTCTCTGCTGTTTCTATTACCTTTTCTGCAGGTAGCCCAAGTACGGTGAGAGCCTCCAACACTAAGTGGTCAGCCAGAACCTCTGCACCCAAACCCCACAGCCCAATTTCACAGCTTCTGCCTGTGTTCTCTTGGCCTAGAAGTCCCTACGAGCAGCTCCACGTTGGGTTCTGCCTGACTTGCCCCCAAGTCCAGTCTTTGCAGAATTGTTTTGACAGGTCCATTTAAACTTTACCACACAGGGCTCGAGGCTACCAACACAATGCTTGTGGTTTCTTGGAACCTGGGCCCCAAGCACCTTAAACCCTACAGGATACCTTCTACAACAGTTTGCAGGTATACCTATACAGTACATCTTTTCCTCCCATTGGGTAACATTGTCGTGTTCAAGGCTCATTCCCTAAATATGACAGCTGGGATTTTCTACTGTTCATCTGTAAAAATCTATAATGTCTAAGTTAGTTACCTGATCCCGAAGATTTTGGTGTCTAAAACTATATTTAAAAAGTGTTATTTTTCTAGATTGGTCTAAAAAAAATCATGGGTTAGTTTCAATTATTGACTGGTGTGTACCATAGATGCTTAACACTATGCTCTGGTAAGCCTAAACTGCTCGAACACACTACCATAAATAGCGCACTTGGGATTGTTAATTTAAGCCCTGTACGCCAATATGGGTAGTCTGTACTTTTGCATGGTGTGCCCTTACATTGGTACTACCACATAAAAAACAATCTTCCTACAGAAACTACTTGCAAGACTAACTGAAGAAATGGATTGGATCGGCAGCAGTTTGGAAGCTGCTATATGCAAACGGTTGAGTTCCATTTGGATACCAAGACATTCTTCGGATAACCTTATACAGCAAGTCTGAGGTGGTTGTGTGAATACTTAAGTAGGCATCTAGGAACTCTAAAAGTACTCAAGATGTAAGGCTTCTAGAATATGCACCAGAATAACCAAAGAAAATAGGTTTACTAAGACAGGTGATTCAGGTCACGTGGACCAGATAACCCTTGCTGTTTGAGGAATTTGAAGTATTTAGGGCCTTCACTTGCTCTTAAAAAATTATATAGCCCATGGAGCAGAAGATTAGGATTAATCTGAAAATATGAAGATGTGAATGAGGTTGGGAGATTGTTTTAAGGGGTTACATTCAAAGATTTTTGAAACCCACAGATTGTAAAGGAAGTGAGGTTTGCACAAAAGGGAAACCAGCATCCTCCCACCCAAAAATGCCTATTGTCCCACATTACAGCAGCAAGTGGTAATATAATAATCTATGAACAGCATTAAGGACCACTCACAGCAGGAAACAGGCGATATACAGCAGTTTAATATAAGACAGGCTAGGACTGTTTGAACGAAGGACTTGCAGAAGTATTATTTGGAGTTCCTGATATTGGTTGGTATGAGGTGCAAATGCATGAACGAGTTTCAACAGCTTTATTCAGAGTATTCATGCCTGCTGTGGTCGTGCCTTATATTTGGTTACCTGTCCCCAGTATTTAACTTCCCCAATATCCTCCCCTCGAAGAGTGATGCGAGTCGCCTGAATCCCATGCTACAAATATAGTAGATCTGCACCAGAAGCTTGGAGGAGCAGAAATTCAGGTGTTTATGATTGCTGCCAAGGATCATGTAATGGGGTGGTCATCTGTGTTTCTTGCCCCTCGCCTCAATCTCTTCATAGGGCGTAGTTGGCGAGTTTAAGTGCAGTTCTTTATTATACATAATCACATCACAATGAAAAGGTCTGTGGTTGGGTACTGGGTTTCAGCAGTGTTCAAAAACATAGAAAGAGAAAACACGCAACTTGCAGTAATTGGCAAACTCTGCATTTTACCACTGCAGTGTCTGTATGCTTGTGTGTGTATATATATATATATATATATATATATATATATATATATATATATATATATATATATATATATATATATATATATACACACACACATACGCGTGTGTGCGCGCATACACAGATGGTAAATATGATACATTTATTACCTAAATATAAAGATTACAATGTGTGGTGTTTGAACTAGCATCACCAGTCTTAGCTTTTACTTCAACCATTATGGCCTTCCTTTTCAGTGCATGCACATGTGTACAAACATTGTTCATATCACCCATGATTGAGTCCAGCCTGGAAATAATCTACCTTGCACGAATAAGAGAATCCACGGTTTGCAAATTTGCCCATTTGGCACAACCCCTGGTATTTTAGATCACAAGACTTAAGATTTGTTAATGAACTACTGCAGGTACAGGAAAGTGACCCCAACAGACTAATGCATTCAAAAGGAACAGGTAGAATGGTCAAAATGTGCACAGCAAAAGCAATGTCTGCAAATGGCAGACATTCACAGTTAATCTAAATCCAGAGAATTCAGCCTACCAAACAAAGGACACCATGGGGCAGGGCATATCAACCTAATTCAAAGGCGCAAAAAAAGACTGAGCCCCATAACTGAAAGACTGAGCCCCATAACTGAAAGACTGAGCCCCATAACTGAAAGACTGAGCCCCATAACTAGGGGGAGAGAAGATCAATGGCGCATTAGGCTGGGTAGGGACAGGACATTCATCCTAAGGTGGAGATAGATGGCTGAAGTCAACAATGGTGAAAGGGAGATCAGTCAGCAGCAGGAAACTGAGGTCATCTCACTGAATAGGCCAGCTTACTTCAGAGATATAGATGAAATGAGATAAAAGCAGGTCTTGTTGAATGAGGTATGTCAGTCCATTGTAGAGGGCACTGGGGCAAACAAATATCAAAATACATCAGCTCAAGCTAGTCTACGCCGCAGCAACTGACGGGGAATCATGCATGGCGTTTAGTGGGAATGACAAAGGATGAAAGCAGATAATAAAAGCATTACCTGTATGGAGCGAAATCCTCCCTGTTAGCAGCAGCAGGCAGACACACACACAAGGGGAATAGAAGGAGAAGGGGAGAAAAGAGAAGCGTTGAAAAAAGAATTCCACAACCAAACACAATGAGAAAGCTACAAGAGCATACAGGGGTGGGAGGCTTTGTGGACATGGGGAGCGAATTGTAAGCACAGCGAACATAGTTTGCACATCCCATGTGCACACAGGTTGCAAAAAAGGTGCATCACAAGAGAAGTAAACTGGTAAAGCGAACAAAATAATCTGGCACACAAGATCAGATACCTTGGGAAAAAGCAGTAAAAAGCAGACATACAGCACAGCAGAAAAAGGCACTTCGTAGGGTGTAACTGAGTTAAGCTAGGAGGACAAGGATTTAACACTCGATTGGCTTGGGGAGCAAAGGAGAGGCACAAGCAGAGAACACTGCCAGAGTGAAAATCTATTGCCACTATTTGGGGAAACCATGTGCCAACAAATCCTGAAATGAAAGGCAGAGTAATGCAAATGGGAAATCTTTGTTTAGGCATAGGATTTAAGAGAAAGACAAAATTAGCAAGGAGACCCTTGGGGGTGACAAGGAGCCAATCAGAGTGCTTAAAAGACAGCAATGAGCCACAGACCATGGTCCACAAAGGAAAACCCTACGTGCAAAGATCATTTGTTAACATGGGGAAAAGTCAGGCATGTATCAAATGAGCGAACATGAAGTCAAACCAGAGGCACTGCCAACATGACAATCTATACAGACATAGGATGCATATCGGAGGTACAGCAAGTAGGTGCCGATCATTATACATGCAGAGCAAGGATCTTATATGATCATGGGGAACAAGTAGGCACAAAAAGAGCCAATGTGAACTTGGGATGCAAAGTAGTCACACCAATCAGAGCAAACTACCTGAATGGAAATGCAATGCCAGATAAAAGCAAGCCAACAATATAATGTACTTGAGCAACACAGAAGCTGGATGAGGAAACACGACCTTCCTTTAAATGAGGGCCCCTATTTGATTTTACATTAGCAACTGGCAGCATTCAAGTTGGGCAAGAATAAAAGTTTGAGTTCATAACTATCAAACAGTGGGCAAGTGGCAACCTAAATAACAGTTCGAAAAGTCACCTTTCAGTTCAGATTAATATTTAACCTTTGAGATTAACAGAGGAACATACAGTGGCACATCAAGGGCGTTGTGATGAACTACAGTGCTGGAACTACAACGCCACTATGTAATTTGTACTTGGAAACTTCACATTTCAAACTTGAGAACTGTTGAAATGATGGCCGATTACAATGCCAATTTAAGAGCTGTAATGATCAGGGAGTTGCCAATATTCCATTTGTGAGGAAAATAATTCATATAGGTCCAATTTCTAAAATATTTTTCTAAAGGCTATGAAACAAATGTAAATTTTTTGTGAGTATGGTTTTTCCTCTCGGTCTAGTTCCTCCTGTTGTGCACACTCTGATAGAGGGAGCATCTAGGGCTTTACCTTCGGGCAAAATATCCAAAAGGACGGCTGCCTCTGGAGGCTTGGTACTCCACAGGACACTTAACACCTACTCAAATGTTTTTGTGCATGTGCCTTAGTAAGATATTGTCAGACTGGTATCAGCATGCGAGAGTGGGAGCTATTTTGGCACGGGGAATATCAGTTTCTGCCACAAGTTACAGAATGGAGTGTAGGCTTGTTTGCAGTAAATGGATCACAAGACCGAACTTGGTTTCCATTTTGGCCAGTATATTACTCTAGGTCTCAAGGTTAATCAATCTATATGCGCCACATTCTTGAAAAATTAGACTATCTTCTAATTACTCCAGGCTTCTATACATGGACATCATTTGAAGATACAGCAAAAGAAAATGGCATAATAGTAACTGTTCATAAAGATCTACAAAGAGCTCTTAGAATGGTTTTCCATTTGGTCCACTCGCCAATACAAAACATTAACAAACTTTGCTTGTAACTGACAAGTTCTCGCAATCGAAAACGCAATGACAGACAACTGACACTGGCCAATTATACCAGACTCCTAAGGATCACCCAGAACTCCACAGCAGCTTAAGGCTTTTGCCAAACAAATGGTGTAGGTAACAGACTAATGTTGGCAAAAAAGTTATTCTAACCACGCCTTACTGTTCCATGTCATCCTAAGCATTATGTATCTGCAAAGTAATTAACTGGTAAAGGGGTCAAGGCTTCAAGCATCCTTGTAAACTTCACTAGAGTAATCAAAATTAAGTTAATCTGCAGCAGACCTTTTATAACCATTTGAACATGCTTCCAAACCTCAGTATGCAGGGGACCCAGAAGAGCAATATAGAGCATTGAGCTTCTCATGATATTGAGCTGCAGCACACTGCAAAGCAAAACGTCTCAGCATGCAGACTAGCTCAAAGCAAGCCTTATAGACAACAGATCGGCAATGATCACAGGGCAGTCAGCAGCTGATGTGCTGTTTCTCCGGTGGTATTAGCAATCCTCTAGCCATCCCATCCGCCCTGCCCTCGCCCACCAATTCGGCTCCTGACCACCCCAAACTTTACTTTGTGAGGGAGAACAAACATCTTGCAGTCTCAGATTAACAGCAAAGGGGCAATCACAGCGTTCGAGCTAAGGGGAAACAAAAATTATGTCGCTGGCAGCTTTGATCTCTCCAAAACAATATACTCGAAGATCATTACCATGGTACAGAAATGGCAATCATGAAAACAATCAGTGGCATAAAAACACGATTTCGGAGGCACAACAAGATTTAATTGGCACAAGTGATATTCTTTCGGGTAAAGCATCACATTTAGGTTAGAATGAAGCCGCTAGCTATGAAGAAAAGTGCACAAGTTATGAAGTTGCTCAATGATGAGGTTAGGATACAGAAGATCTGGTAGGTTATTTCGACATGCTCTCGATGATTGCCAATCAATACTTTCAAGTATTCATTTCACAGCTGGACTTGGCAAGAGAAAAAATGCAGAATAGCCAATTTCCACTAAGAGTACAACATAAAGGAATTACATTAAAGGATCATCAACACTAATATACTATTTTTAAAGTTGAGGTGTGAAAGATCACTTGGGCATTGCTGTATATCAGGATAGGAAGTTACATAGTAGTGAAAAATTAGGACATGTTGATTAACAATACTACCCCTGTACCATGAAGAGGATGAAGACCCCATCAACAGAACTTAATTTCTGGATGCATGAGGGCCAGCCACAGGAATTTCTAATCCTGAATGTTTGGGGACACACTAGGGTACAGCATCTGTCCTGTGAGTATCCACCAGATTTCTGGCAATGCAACGATCTTCCTGCTCACTTGAGACAGGGGAGCTTAACGGAGCCAGCAATCATGAATACTTTGATACATTTGAGCCAAACTGTTCCAAAAGTAATCTCCTCAACCGCATCGCTGCTGCCGTCATTTTTGCGCTGTGCGGCTTTTTTCATTTTTCCGCATTATATGACGAGCTCAGCTCGTCAGCACACGCCACCCATGGGTGATGACGAGCTGAGCTAGTCATCAGCATCGAAAGGGTTAAATCTCATCCAGACCTAAACAGAACGGTCAGTGGCTATCCAATGGCAAAATTCTGTGATTTTTAAAAATTTTTTTTAGAGAAAGCAAATTAAAAAACAGCAAAGACTTCAGCAAGTTAAGAAATGAAGTTAGTGAATACCAGTCTGTCGACAGTTTGCAGGAGGTGGCCCAGTGGCACGGGAACTTTGTTTTGCAACATATGTTCTGGTGCACCAAATATCCACGTTTAGTACATAATCACCTTTCCTTCCAAGATACTCATACTTCCCAAGAGAGCATACACGAACACTGAGAAAGTGTTTGGGACAAAATAACTGCACAGTTCAGAAAAGCTGGGACCATCTGCCCACTTTGAATATGCCAGACTAGTGCTTCGGTTTTCATACAATAAACTCATCATGCTGTTCTACTGGTGGTCTGCTAGCTTTCTGCTGTTCACCATAAGATCCCTGCTCTACCTAGCCGGGAACAAACCCAGTGTTTGCAGACTGGAGCAGAGTGCATACTGCGTCTCAGCCCCAGCCCATGTAGTGGTGGTTGGGGCAAACAATTCATAGCCCCAGGCACTGGCCTTTTTTCCTGTATAACTGGGGGAAGAGATGCTAGCTTTTCCTAGCAAAAGAGTAGCCCATTTTCTTCTAAGTTACAACCCTTGCCTTAATCATGTATGGTCACTAACGTCCTGATGTAAAAACATTAGCACAAATTTAGAACCGTACTTTTGCAACCAATGCGGAGTTTTGCAAACCAACCCAGGTACCAGCAGGTCAGTTCCAAAAATGTTAATTCAAAGTGGATAGTTTGGACCCATTTCATAAATTTTAATGAAAAGGGTCGCAAACTGACTTGCCATTACAGGGATAGTGGCCTGCACTGGCAAACCACCATGTCTGTAATTGAATTAAAATGAAGAAGTCAATATCTTTTGATGAATGCAGTCCATTATCGTTAAAGATAATCAGGATCTGTTTTTGGTTAATTTTATCAAAATAGTGTGCTCATTGAAAAAGTTTGTTTTAGGAGTTGGCAGTAGTTATGTTAAATAAGATTTCTAAAGCGCACAGCTACTCAAACGAGTATCCCGCGCTTAAAACAGAGGAAGACCCAGAGCAGGCGGAGACAAGGAAGAGAGAAAAGGAAGACCAGATAGGAAACGTAAATATTAGTTTATTTGTTGAAACAGCCAGGTTTTCAGTTGCTTCCGGAAAGCAAGCAGATTAGTGACTTGTCTAAGAGCGAGAGGCAGCTTATTCCACAGTCCAGCCACTTGCACTTGAAAGGAGAGACTGCCTTTGCGGGCTTTAAGGTGTTTAGGGGTGACCATAAGGTGTTGATGGGCAGATGTGAGATCTGCCAGGTACATAAAAAAAACTCTGCTAGAGATATGTGCTCCTATACCATGCAGGGCCTTGAAAGCGAGGACCAGAGCTTTAAAGCGGATTCTACTGCACATCGGTAGCCAATGCAAATTCTTAAGATGGCGAGAGACCCGGTCTATAGGCCCTAGGCTCAAGACAGCCCTGGCTGCTGCGTTCTGCACCACCTGCAGTTTATTAAGTAAGAATTCCGGAAGGCCCAGATATAGGACATTGGCATAATCAGGCCTTGAGATAATAAGTGCTTGAATAACCATTTTTCTGTGTTCGATCTGTAATAGAAATAAAACCTCCGGAGCATCTTCAGCAGACCAAAACAAGTTCCGATTAACGACAGAACCTGAGGTGCCATGGAGAGGGCATCATCCATTTTTACACCCACGTTTAACAGTCCTAACCGCGGACTGGGGAGGAGACATCTTGGGGCCACCATTGTTTCCAGACATCCAACGGGGGAGGCCAAAGAAGATCATTTCAGATTTGTCGGCGTTACATTTCAAATGATTATGTTTAAGCCAGGCAAAAGTTTTATTAGGCACTTATTGATGTTCTCCCCATTGAATTCCTCACCCTTCCTGCAGGTGAACAGCAATTGGGTGTCATCGGTGTATGATATTATTGTGACCACTTTATCTTCCGCCAATGATGCTAGTGGGGCCATCTATAGGTTAAAGAGTACAGGGCTCAAAATAGAGCCCTGAGGCACACCCACACTCAAAAGTCGACACCCTGGCCGAAAAGGGGGGTGCCCAAACATCCTGGTTTCTACCCTCTAAAAAGGAAGTAAACCACTGCAGCACCGTGCCCTCAGGCCCGCATTCCCTCAGTCTCTGCAGGAGGTGGCCATGGGGCACGGTGTCAAATGCCGCGGATAGGTCCAAAAGGACCAAAACCGCTTTGCCACCTACGTCCAAGGTCTCTTTAATGGATTCAGATACCTGCAATAATGCAGTCAGTACTAAGATTCTGCCTGAAACCAGACTGGCTAGGATGAAACAGATTAACCTCTGCAAAATTGCTGATCACTGTGTGGACGTATTTTCCAACTGTTTTTGCAAAAAAAAGACAGAAGAGAAATAGGTCTATAGTTAGTAAAGACCATAGGATCCGCCGTAGTTTTTTTTTTAATAATGGAATTATTTTCGCACACTTCCATCTGGCTGGGACCCGTCCACTATGAGGAGAAGTGTTATACACACGATTAACAATAGGGTTCAAAATCTGCCATAGAAGCCAAAAATGTGGCCGGACAAGGATCTACAGGCGAAACAGATTTCAATCCCTTGATTATTGCTAGGGATGTCTCTAAAGGCATAGGCGGAAAGATGGAGGGAGCACCCATCTTCCCGGCACTGGGGGACAGCCCGTAGAGAGGTCCACCCATCTGTCAAGTCTGGATCATTGAACAAAGCTTGTATAGACACTATCTTAGTGTAAAAGAAATTGGCTAGGTTCCCAATCCACTCATCCGAGGGAGAGGCAAGCCTAATAGCAGCATTAGGTGTGGAAAAGGTTCTAACAATGTCAAAGATCTCCCTGCTTTTGTTTCCTGCAGAATAAATTTTTGAAGCAAAGAAACTCTTCTTAGCTTCCTGTATCTTTTTATGGTAGCCTGTGAAGCCTCTTTATAGTTTTTTATTTTCCGCTTTAAAACCCTTCCTCCAAACTCTTTCCTGACGTTTACAGTCTTTTCTGCACTGACTTACCGTGTCAGTGAACCAAGGAGCTTAAGATCTAGTTATTCTTAGAGGGCGTGAGATAGGAGGGGCCAGGGACAGACTACCTTGTGAAATCCATTTTATTTATCAATCAATCAGGAGTTTGTTAAAGCGCAACTACTCACCCGTAAGGGTCTCAAGGCGCCAGGGGTGGGTGCAGGTTCCATTCCATCAAGGAGGGGGTCTGTCGAAGAGCCAGGTTGAGGTTTCTTGCGAAGATGGGGAGCAATGTTGTCTGTCTGAGGTGGAGCGGAAGGGCGTTCCATGCTTTGGCTGCGAGGAAGGAGAAGGAGCAGCCTACCGATCTTGTCTTTCTGGTGCGGGGGACCTCGGCGTAGGAGCTGGGCTGATCGTAGGGTCCTTTGGGGTGTGTGGAATTTGAGCCGGCTGTTCAGGTATGCTGGTCCGGTGCCGTGGAGGGCCTTGTGTGCGTGGGTGAGCATCTTAAAGGTGATTCTCGCCTCGACGGGGAGCCAGTAGAGTGTGCGCAGGTGCTGGCAGTGTTTTGGCAGGTTGAGGACCAGTCTTGCGGTGGCGTTCTGGATGTTCTGTAGCTTATGGATGAGGTTTTTGTTTATTCCGGCGTAGAGTGCGTTGCCGTAGTCTAGTCTGCTGGTGACGAGGGCTTGGGTGGCTGTCTTTCGGTGTTCGAGGGGGATCCATTTGAAGGTCTTACGAAGGAGGCGGAGGGTGTGAAAGCAGGAAGATGACAGTTGATCTGGCGGTCCATTTTGAGCTCGGGAGTCCAGGATGATTCCCAGGTTGCGTGCATGGTCTGTGGGGGTTGGCGGGTTTCCGAGGGCAGTAGGCCACCAGGTGTCGGGGTTTGGGCCCATGATGAGTACTTCTGTTTTGTTGGTGTTAAGTTGTAGGCAGCAGTTTTTCATCCATTTGGCGACGGCTTCCATGCCTTCTCGAAAGTTGCGTCTGGCGGTGTTGGGCTCGTTGGATAGGGAGAGGATGAGCTGGGTGTCGTCTGCGTATGACATGTTTAGTCCGTAGGTTCTGACGATGGGGGCAAATGGAGCCATGTAGACTTTGAAGAGCGCCGGTCTGAGGGAGGAGCCCTGGGGGACTCCGCAGGTGGTAGGTGTGGGGTCTGAGAGGAAGGGGGGGGGGGGGGGGGGGAGTCTGACCAGTTGCGTCCTGCCGGAGAGGAAGGAGTAGATCCAGTCGAGGGCCTTGTCCTGGATTCCTGCGTCGTAGAGTCTGCGTATTAGGGTGTGGTGGGAGACTGTCGAACGCCGCTGATAGGTCTAGGAGGATGAGGGCTACTGTTTCTCCTTCGTCCAGTAGGGTGCGGATGTCGTCTGTTGCGGCGAGGAGGGCGGTTTCTGTACTGTGGTTTTTTCTGAAGCCGGATTGGGAGGAGTCGAGGATGTGGTGTTCTTCAATGAATGTGGCGAGTTGGCTGTTCAGCATCCAGGTATATATCACCAATAAGAGTGGGTGGATAAAGATCTAATTCGCATTTAAAAGCCTCTGGAGTGATCTTATAAAAAGCTATTGAGGTGAAGGATGGCTGCTTAACTTGGGCCTGTGCATACTTTATCACCTTAGGTAGCTTAACCCCTTCGCTGCTGATGACGAGCTCAGCTCATCATCAGCCACGGTGGTCGTGTGCGGATGACGAGCCGAGCTCGTCATGTAACGCGGCTTTTGGAAAAAAGCCGCACAGCGGAAAAATAACCGCCGCAGCGATGCGGTTAAAACTGATCAGATAATGATTGGACCAGGGTAGGGGTAGGGGGGCTCGGTCTGAATTAAACAGTTTGCAAATACTTGATCAAGGGTATGGCCCTTCACATGCGTGGGGGCGGATATATGGCACAATATCAAACGCCCTCAAGGACTCCAACAAGGAAGAAGATTCTGCTCTATCCTTACACTCCAAGTGTATATTAAAATCTCCCAGAACCATAAAATGTTTGAATCTAAGAGCCAAAGGAGCAATAGCATCACCAATAGACTTGACAAAAGCTCCTGCATGCCCTAGGAGTCTATACACAAGGACTCCCACCAGGCACTGATGGGGGGACAAAAGCCTGAAAACAACATTCCGTCCCTTCAATATCCTCCATGGGAATACAGGTAATAGCTACGTCCTCTTTACTGATAACGGCAAGCCCAGCTCCTTTGCTTCCAATCCGATCTTTCCTAGTAATCAAGTAGCCCGGGGGGATTGCTGAAGCTATAATCAGATTAGATGAGGCGGACACCACATCAGGATTGGTTTCAGCCAATATATCAGATATGAAAGGCATGTTTATCAAGTGAGCGAGAGTTTAAAAGTAGAACCTCAATAAATTGTTGGTGCTCAGGTATAGCAACTGGCTCTTCCTGTCCTTGAATATAGACTTTGTGATGTATACTAAAGATATCATTGACGATATCTGTGGAGAAGCGTGGCTCAATGATTAGAGCGGCAGAAACGGATGCAGAGGTCTGGCCCGGGACCAGGATTCAATTCCCACCTCGGTGGCTCTTGGACTCAATCTCCCCAGACCTGATAATTCTCGCCTCAATGCCTAGTCTAATCATGGGTCCCACTCTGACTCTGGGCAATAGCTTGCTTAATCTCCACAACGGCCCCAGCAGTGGACATCTCACAGGAAAGCCAGGAAGGGTTCCACAGCGGTATGGATACAGCGCTACGAGACCTCTGGGTAGAAGGAGCTATATATATACAAACACACTTCCATTTATCCCAACTGCAGTATCGGCACCCTGGTCTCAGATAATTCGTCTCTATGTTAACAACTTTCTTACATTGAGAGCGGGAACTTAGCTCTAGAAGAGTTTCCCCGTCATATATAAGTACCTTATTCAAAGATGGCCTCCAACCTGCAAAATGCCCGGCTCCGGCTGCGTCTGGGACGCGGACGGGCGCAGACGGGCTTGCCTGCGCAGCCGGACAACCATCGGAATAAGTAACGTGCCGTCTGCGGAAAGGACGCCACCATCTATTCCACAACAAAATTCAATTCACAAATATGAGAAGATTCCATGGGTACCCATTCCACTTTGTGACTCCATTACCAGCCCAACTCATAAATCACATTTATCAATGTTTGGATATCAGGTCAGTCACAAAAACTGATACATCACATACCGCTCTGGAATTTACAAGCGATGCCGAAGGCATGCTCCTTCCAAACTGCATATTGGTTTCAATTCACTATCCCATTCTTAGAGTCAGTACAAGGTTATCAGCTCTTAAAATAGGATTAGTACATAGTATAAAAAACTATTTTGCTGTCGCAAATCGCATTTACAACTGCAAAATTGACTTTTACATCAGGCCCGATGCTTGATATAAGTTTTTATGGCACAGCAAATTGGGTTTGTTATGTGGAACTTTTGTGCACGCTGTATACAATGGTAGTTCTTCAGGAAAGCGGTCTTAGAAAGAATTGCCAACCCTAAAGTATTACCATTACAAAACCCGGTCTACCAGTTAGTTGGGTTTTGGAAGATAGCCTCCAGGAGGGCAGGAGAAAGCTCCCACTGCAAGTGAAATCCAGGCATCCCCTTCTTACTGTGAAACTGATTGTCACAGATTACGGTAGCTAGTGCTGGCACCTAAGGTATGAAAACCAAAAATTACAATGATCACTTGCAACATACCTGATCTGACCTAGCACTACAAGTCCAAGAGACTGAAAAGGGGAGTTCCAAAATGCTTCCCGTCGTCAACACCAAGGTGGGATAAATGCAGACTGTCTTAATACAGAAAGTCATTCTCGTTTGGAATTACAAGGGGACTCGGCACCAGTGAACGAACATGCTGAATAGGTTTTCGCTTTAAACCAACAAATCACATATCTACCTAGAACACCAAGTAAATTTGTACTTCGGCAGCTTAAAAAAAAACTTCCACAAAGCCTTGCTTAGGGCCTTTACATGCTAGATGTTAAGTATGTGCATTCACATGCATTATTGTTGGACAGTTGGTATGACAAATGTGATTTCTAAAACAAGGTATTCTTTAGAAAAAGGCAGTTCAGGCAACTACACTGTATTATACTGGTTGGTGTGCAGTTACAATAGTACATAGAAGGGGAGGTTTTGGTAAATATGTAATCCTTGGCTTGTTTCTGGAAAATGGAGAATTCTTTAATTTCAATAATTTTTATAAAGATTTCCAGAAAATAAACAGCAAAGTACACAAAGTAAAACAAAGTATAAAATCACAACAGAAGGAAAGTAAACCTATTTCAGGTCAAAGACATGCTTCTAATGGGATGTTTAAGATTAAAGTAAAGGGATTCGGAACCACGCGAGATGGTATACTTGAGACTCCAGTCGTTGTAGTCCGCAAAGAGCTGTTGGACATCATGGCTTTGACATCATCCTGATACATATTGAAACATCAATACGACTCATACCTTGATACATTGATCACATAACTTAGGACTATGTTCATGATTAAAGAGTCTTGTTGTGTACTACATAGCATGCATAAGGTAATAGACACAATGACATTAAAGGCATTTTAGTACATACATGGAAGACATCCATCGAATGATACCTTGATTCATTAACATATCTTGTGCCTATAGTCCTGATAAAGTATCTTTACACCCTTTGAGATAATTATATTCTTATATATAAGTCTAAGTACCTTGAATATGTGTGTTGTATCTATGGTTTTCTTTAAGGCATCTTGTTACATAATATTCAATAGTTAGGAGAGTACATTGATTCAGGTCATAAAGCAGGTCATCGTCCATACTTCATAAATGATTAAAGGGATAGAAAAGAACATTTAACCAATGGTAGAAATGTACGATATGATGGAAGAAAAATTGTCAGCATTAATTTGAGTATATAAGTCTGATCCTTCAAGGAAATTGCCAACCAGTTAACATTAGGACCAACCTAACCCCATGAGTGGAGTATGGATATACAGTTAATCAGGGTGGGTCGTATCAAACAGTTGCGCCCAGGGTGTCCCGCATCTTTCTATTTGGTGACCTCAAAGGCGATAGTTGTAGAGATAGATTATAAGGCCCTCGAAGAAAGGAGAGCTATTCTTGCCACATCCTAAAGGTGACTTTTTTTCCAGTTATTAAGAATTAAGACTTAAAGCTTACACTTGCATGTAAACTAAGAAAGTCACCCTTGTTTTGTAGTTGAGGATCTAGATAACCTAGGATATAGGAGAATTCTCTAGAGGGCTCAATATTGAAAGGGTTTTCTATACAGTCAAAGATTTTGTCCCAGTAATGTTGTAGAACAGGGCAATGGAAAGCATATGGCTCAAATCGCCTTCCTGAAGTTGGCAATTCCAGCAAGTCGGTTTCTGTGACAGGTTGAGATAAAACAAAATTCTAAATTCCGTCCGGTAGGCTCAATTAATGATCATGTATTATGTTAGTGCAAGTGAAGATGTCTTGTTTGAGAGGGGTGTTGTGTATACTTTTCCAGTCAAATTAATTATTTTTGGAGTTGGGTTCTGATTTCCATGTCAGTTTATTGCGGGAGAGTGATGGTCTTGGAGAGTAATTTATATATTTTAGAAACTATATGCCCAGATTTTAAGAGCAGCCCCCTCAACATGAGAATGGATGGATGCAAGGGGCGTAATGAGAGTTTTGTTAAGTGAGCTTTTAATTTAAATTTTTTTTTAAAAAAGTCTGAAGATCTAAACTATTACGTGTTTGCAGACTCTACAAAGGTCTTTGTCCTCAAAGAGGTCTATGACTAAATTAATACCACAAGTCAACCATGTTGGTCAGTATGTCATTTGTCCATCCATTTTCAGAGTGGGATTGAACCATAGAGAGGTCAGGATGGACTTTTGGATTTTTATCCTCGAAAGGTGGTCTAGCCGCAGGAGCGCACATTTCGGGTTTTGGATGATATATTTAGAGTATGGTATGCGATTGAATGTCATTTTTAAGACTGCAGAAAGTGAGTTGTTATTTAGAAGCGATTTCTCTACATTCACCTATATTGGCAAATAATCTAAATCATTGAACCACAAGAGTCCCTGTTTACAGAGATATGCTAGTTGATAATTCCTGAAGTTGGGAAGTCCTAAACCACCATTCTCTTTGGATAGTTGAAGTTTTTTTTAAGTGATATTCTTGGCTTTTTCCCTTGTGAAAGGGAGGAGTTATAAATATTATACATTTTGTTAAGGAAGTCATTAGAAAGGGTTAAGGGGAGCATGCTGATTAGATAATTGATCAGTGATCATTTCTAAGGTTTCTACTCTCTCCCAATAGGAGAAGAACTTTGAGACCCACCATATAGAAGAGTTGATTTTTTTGATAAGACTACTTTTGTTGCTCTGCAGGGTGGCGATTAGGTCCTTTGCCAACTCTATTCCAAAGTATTTAATACACCCTGGTTGCCATGCTAGGCCAGTGTTCCCTAGGATTTGTTTGTTGCCAAAGTTGTTAAAAAGCTTTGTCTTTGTTAAGCGGGTATCCAGAGTTTGAGAATCTTGGTATCGTGGACATTAAGGCTGGGATAGTTTTGCCTGCATTTTCAGAGATTAGATCTGCACAGGCCCAAATTTTGACTGTGGGGTCTCAGAATTGTATACATGTAATGTCTGTTATCTATTAAAAGGACAAAGAAAAGGATCTACTGCTAATAGAAATAAGGATGGGGAGAGTGGGCAGCCCGGTCTTGTGCCCTGTTTTTGGTCTAAGAGGTGGAGGGGAGGATGATGCCCCCTGCTCTTACCTTTGCGGTTGGTTTATAGTATAGGGCCATGATCATCCCAATTAGGTTCGCCTAGATAACTATTTTTTAGACCTGCTTTCAAGTAAGACCAGTCCATCTAATCAAACGCTTTCAGTGTCTAGTGTGATAGCGGCTGATGGAGATTTCAAAAGATTGGCTTTTTATTGCGTGACATAATCCTGGTGTCACTGGAGAGATTATTCCTTAAAAATCCAACTTTTGTGGGGTGTATGAGTTTAGAGGTTTTTTTTATACTGTTACCTAAATCATGGCGTACATTTTACAGTCCAAATCTATCAATGAAATAGGCCTATCATTTTTATGGAGACAAGGGTCCTTCCCATCTTCTGGTATCACAGTAATGATTGCTACTGCTGGGCTGCACTTTATTTGTCCTGTTTCAGAGAAGTGATTGAGCAGGTTCAGTAGTGGAGAGATTAATGGATTGGCAAAGGTCTTAAAGAATTTGGCAGTATACCCAATAGGGCCTGGAGCTTTCCCGGTTTTTAGGTTTTTTAATGGATCTACAATTTCTTCAGATGTTATTGGCCCATTAAGATTTTTCTTGTTCTCTAAGAGCAGGCAGGTTACACTAGTTTAAGTAGTTTTGGCACTTCGCGAAGTCCAGTGTTGTATTATTCTCCTATAATTGGATAGAAATCTTTTAATATCTCCGCTATTTTATTTGGGTCGGTGTCAATGAAGCCGCGCAAGTCTTAACTCATTTATTGTATTTCTCTGCATTTTGAATATTCGATATGATGCTTAATTTTACCTTGCTTTGTTAGATTCAGTTTGATGCTTTTGCTTACTGGTCCAGACTCCAGCTCTGGTACTTACAATTTTATTATATTCGTACTTCTTGTTCACTATTTTATTTAAAGGTAGATCATCCTTAGAAAAGATGTGTTTCTCCAATTCGAAGATCTTTCCCCAGTTTCTGGAGAGTGTTATTTGCTTCCTTGTTCATGGCGGTCTTATTTTAATAATTTTGGTTTTTAGTGCTCCCAGCATATGAGGTCAGGTGTATCACCTATTTTATTTTCTTCCAGAAAGTTTGATGGACTGATCAATTAGTAATCTATTCTTTTCCGATGAAATGGTTATCATCATTAAATTTACAGAGAGGTTATTTTTGTGCATGGAGATCAGTAATAGAAAAGGTGATGCAGGAAAGATCCGATATCATCCTTGGTTCAATAGTAGTTTGGTCAATCCAATGAATGGTGTTTCCAGATACAAGAAGGTTGTCTATTCGCGAATATGAATTATGGGGTGAGAGTAAAAGGTGTAATGTCTTTCTGTGGGGTTCTGTTCCTATTACCTATTACATTAGAGTATTGATTAGATCCAAGTGAGTTAAGATTGGTTGCATCAATCTTAGTTTCTTGCAAAAGAATATCATCCCTTGTTTATAGATTATGTCAAGAATTTTCCTCTTTTTGATTGGGTGGTTGATACCCTTAACATTCAGGGATATCATTTAATAGCCTTGAGTTGTCGAACTCATCGCCATTAAGGTACTGGGGTCTATATAGACCAGACTACAAGGAATCGTGTAGTAGGAGTCAAAGTATCGAGTAGTTCTTAGGGTGAGCAACGTTTATGGATATTCATCAGTGCACCTGTGCGCTTTGTTGAATAATGAGTGGTGCCTAAGAGACCAAGCAATATCATCATGTAGACATGTCTGTAGAGATCACATTCCTAGTGAATTTGTCAAATTGTCTGTTGTGAAATTGGGTAATTTTACCTTTGGGAGTGCCGACAGAATGGAAATTGAGGCTGACAAGTTTTAAGAAAACAGTGCAATTAGAAAACAATAAGAAAAAACGAATCCCCCCCCCCCCCCCCTCCACATAGTTTGCACGTATGGCGATAAGAGGAAGAAGCATTCCTCCAGGAAAACAGATACTCATCTAAATATCTGCAACCAGAATTTAAAGTGAAGGCATTATGGTTACCAGTTAGAACCTTATTTTATAGACCTACTAAGATTATATTATCTAGAATATCAGCAAACAAGCATTAACAATTAAGGCTTTATGACTCTACTAAGAGTTCACAATATTGCAACTATTACAAATGTTAGCTATAACGCCCAACTGACTTGTAGCACGTTGAAAACATCAATTAGCACATTGAAAACCTGTATGAGCACATTGAAAACATTGAAGAAAACATTGAGCCACTGTGAATGTACGTTATTGGAGTCAGTAGAGTTCACTCTTGCCTTGTAGGTCAGTATGAGCCTGAGCATGCAGTGTGAGATTCCTTTGGACAAGGTTGACCTTATGATTGCATATTAATCATTTTGAACAGAACCTTAGAATTCAGGATGAATGAACTAGTGTGCTAGTTAGCTAGGAGCAAGAGAACACAAGATAAAGTAGAGATTGAAATGCAGCGTATTTAGGTAGTGCACTTGCAACAGTGGTGAATTATGGTAGTACAATTGTACATTTGTCGGATTCATGCAATAATAGTGTGCTAATACCAGGTTAAGAATTCCCGAGTGGCAGCTCAGACAAACTGTGGCGTTAACAGTGGAACAATTTTAAACTAGAGTAATGGATCACGAACACTAGTGAGCATATACACCACAACAGTTATGTCCCCAAATACATATTTGGGGACCTTGTATAAATTCATGAGTCTTGAGACAGTTCACTATCTGGAGCGGACAGAAACCTACACATTAGGAGTTAGGATTGGGCGTGTTACAAGGCAATATGGGGGGTTGCATCTATTATAGACTTTTCTAGTCTATAAATTTCTTTAGAGCAGTATGGTCCGTGAAGATGTAAGGAGCACCTTACACTAGGACATAATATTGTGCAGTCTCGGGCGAAGGGCTAGGAAGCATTTCCTCGTCTCAACCGTGGTCTTGCAATAGTCCTGCGATATGAAGATGTTGCCCTTCCATTGTATGTGCTTTTGTTTCCTCATGAAGGCCAAAATCAGCTCAATGTGTTGGTATCAAAGTGGCTTTCAAACGATCGGTCTCAGATTTCTGCTTTGGGAAATTCCTCATAGGCACCCTGTGTGCCCAGTCGAATTATTGAGGTTTGAAGAAAACCAGATGTGTTGTGAGAACAGTTTTCCCGGAAAAGTGATGCATGATCCAACTAAATCCTCTTCACCTTCGCGGATGCCAAAAATATTAAAATTTCCCCCATCTGTTCAGGTCCTCCAAATCCGAGAGGAGCATATTCATTGAGGCTGTGGTGATACTGAGTGCCTGAAAGGATTTGGTCAGTTTAGAACCAGTCTTCCAATTGGCTGATCCTGCATCTACAATCTTACAGTTGGTAATTTTTATGTCTTAACGCATTGCAGAGATCTTACTCTGCATAATATTAGTATTCTTTTTGGTGGATTTCTCCAGGTCATGTATGACCAAGTTTTTTTCGGATGGTTTCCATGGTGGATTTGATGTCCTGCTTATTTTTAGTTGGAGAGTCAGGATTTGGGGGCGGGTAGGGTGAAATCAGCTTTCACTCTTTAAACTTGTTTTTTCTTCTTCTCTGCCATTTTTGTGCAGAGGTAGTGTTTGTTATGGAGCTTTTACGCGGGCAGTTCTGCAGGGTTTACTCTCCTGATGGTGTGGGTTGAGTTGCTTGGTTGCTGTATTGCTGGTTCAGTAGGTTGTCATTCTGTTTTGAGTTACTGGTTCTGCCGATTGTTGCGTGTTTGTTAAACCTAGTTATTGACACTCGCAATTAGAGCGTTATGACCCCAATGGCCGCACTATCTACTAGATATTTATTCCGGTTATGTCCGCTGTCAAATCTTGTATTTTGTTTGTTAGGACCTTTTACCTCCTGCTATTCAAGCTTGTAGTATGGGCTTAGCAAGATCAAATCTGTGCTTGTAACTCCCAGGAGATTACTTCAGGCAAATAATAGAGGCGCTAAGCATGCAATGGCCCTCCGTGGTATAGTTGCGATGGCCCAACACGTGTGATCATATTTCTAGGGATCGTTAGCTGCTTTCTGCAAGCCACAGCAAGCAATGCACATTTGCCAAACGTTTAAGAAAAACGATGCGCTGTGTTACTTTGACAACTTAATAGCTCCAGGGAAGTTGAGACTGCCTACCACTACATGAAATCTAACTTTTACAGGAATATCTGCAAGTACGTAAGAAAATACCAAATTAAAGTGTAACTGCTTATGTATGAGGCCTGTTCTGGCGGTCTTGTGCAGTCAATGGTTTACTAGGCAGTGGTCTATGCAGAAACTGTTTACTATTAGTTCTCCGGGGCTGCGGCATACACTTACCTGCAGCCAGTTTACTCCATTCAGACCTGTTAACCTCCAAGGTAGACTATAGCAAGCCATCATGGCATACAAGTCCAGGAGGTGTTTTCCTATTTAGCTTGGTTAAGATACTCTGAAAACTTTGGATTCACTCAGATACCCAGATTTTAGTATGAGTTAAGCTCTTGCAAAGAGCACAAAAAGACAGATCCAGGTCTTTGGGCCTCCCAAACTCCACTCCTCTTTGGTACAAAGGTGATGGAATTAGAAAAGACACCCCTACAAATGTGGTCTGAACGGGCCTCACCACAAGGAAAGGCTGTTGCTCTGGTTAAAATCTGAAGTGTGTGATCAAGATGTGTGTAGGAGTGTGTTTGGGCGGGGTAATAGGAAGGGATATATCCTGGTGATTAACATGAGCAGGAGAGAGGGCACCGCCAACTGGTGTCCACAGACCAGTTAAGGACCGAAATGTTTGCTACAATCTTTAATGGACGGGATTCAAATAATGCACTGATGAGCCAGAGCCACTATAGAGATCTCAAGTGCCTTTTTTTGTTGCAGCCTGTATCTACCACTCCATATCAATATTTCTGGTGGTGGCCGCACAGGGCCTGGGTACCACTGCAGTACCAGCCAAGTCTATTTAGGGTTTGGCTTGTACTTGTAAATGACTTCAAGGAGAAATCTCTGAATCTTTTGAAAATAGAATGAAAAGCATTAAGAAACTTCGAAATATGAGCAACGTCATCCAAAAATAGAACTAGGCTCCAAACTGGTGTGAAGTCTCACTGCCACATAACCAAAATGAACTTGAAGTTGGGATAAAGGCACTTCTATTAGCATGAAGTGGACTCTGGGATGGTGCAGACTCGCCTTACACAATGCAAAACAAGCATTTACAATGCAATGGTTTTGCCTTTGTTAAAGTTAGAGCTATTGGCATTGCTCTGGACATTATTTTTATTTATGTTTTTTTTAACATAAATAAATGCATTGTCATTTACAATGCCAATAGCTTAATGGACGTGGTAATAAATTAGTTGTAGCTTACTTAAAAATAAAATGTTCACAGTGTCAGAAGGAAGCAAGAGTATGGGTGTATGTAGGAAGAGCATCCAGCTGAAAATCTCATACTCAAGAGTCCCATATGTCAAAGAAAGGGCCAGTGCTGGGTGACTTGCTTTCTTTGTATGAAATGATCTGCCTGTTGCAGTTGCTGCAACTGTGATGTGGGTTTCTTGCAGCTGTGACAGGCTTGCCAACTCACAGGTTGCCGACTGCACCACATGGTATCGGCTTCCTTTTCAAGGTTACCCGGTGAGGAGCCGGTTCCACAAGGTGGCACGGAAGACAAGCTGGAAAACACTATGCCAAGTCTTCAGTGTCTTTGAGCAGCCAACGTCCATCAGGGTGTCTGAAAACACCCCAGGACATTAACACCAGCCTCAGCAAGCATTTTTGTTTTTTGGATGGTTGGTTGGAGGGGTGAGGGGGCACATGTGCTTCTCAGGCAGTTCTTGGCACGAAACCCCGCCAACTCTCCATGTTCGCACAGTGAAATATTTTTATTTAGGTGGCAGGTCTGCTGTGACGAATTGAAAAAGCCACAGCCACAGCTCCTGAATAAAGCAGCAGTAACTGCTGTTTTGGTATGGTTTCTTCAGGGCAGCTATACATGTTTGATCACCACAGCCAAGACCACCATGAACGGTTCGAGATTTAGCCTGTTGCCTCAGGCTCTCCCAGACATGGGGAGGTGTTCTGGATGTTGGATCCTAGTTCCGCCAATATTTGGGAAGATCGGGTGGGCTAAGCCGCCTGGCTCATACATACTTGGACTCTGTGCCCTGCCCTCTTGCAGAGCCGCCATAGCTAGCTTCCTCAGTGGCTCTCTTGCTCTCCTTCTTCGATGTCATTTGATCAGTCTGCTCTACTCTACTGCCTTTTGTTCTATGTGCTCAGTGTTTAGCCCATGCTAGAAGAAGGAGTTCCTCTAAAATTGTAAATGTAGGAAAACAAAGCATTGGCAACGTCAAACGTTTAGGCTTTTGTATGTTGAAAGGTAGTATGCTAGACTGGGTAATAAACAACAGCAGTAGCAAATTGTATTGATATTTACATAATGTTTTCGAAACGGAGAGACCGATAGGGGCCCGTCTCAGCACCAGCTTTTAAGAACTGCTGGTGCTGAGCATCGGCAGGACCCGGCACACTTAAAATCCTGACTG
Source organism: Lissotriton vulgaris (assembly GCF_964263255.1). Classification (NCBI taxonomy): domain Eukaryota; kingdom Metazoa; phylum Chordata; class Amphibia; order Caudata; family Salamandridae; genus Lissotriton; species Lissotriton vulgaris. The sequence goes on from NC_141699.1 coordinate 1,068,223,355, forward strand.
TATTGGTATTTAAATAGCCCTTACCAAATCTTTAGATCGTATCGTTATGTGCATTTTCCCTATTCCTGTACAGGATTGATACTCAAATAGTGATTTCCGTATGCTTTGCGAGGCCTAAAACACCTTCGAGGGTTGCGTAAGTTCCAACTGTGTTATTTATATAGCGCCAAGTAACCCAGGGTTGGATACACACGCTTCTTGTTTTCCTGAGTGGCCATCGGGTGTATGGTTGAAAGCATGTTGGTTGTAGTGAGTTCCAAGTGGTAGAAAAGTCGGGTGACTTGTGTGAGGTTGAAAGCAGATTAAGCTTGTGCATCGAACCTAAACGAGCACATATGCGTTGGTGTTGTGGAAAGTGTAATATATATGTACATAGCCACACATCTAGGTGGTTAGAAGTAACAAATGTTTAATTTCCCACACGTTGCATATGCTGTACCTCTAGTTTGTGCGTGAGAGAAAACCTGCACGCCTGTCTCTAGTCCTGTAAGTGGTCTTCGTGACTTGCTACGGTATGGCTGCCGATGATGACGTGTGTTGCAAGTTAAATAGTATGGGTAGACACCTCTTCTGTGTAAAAAAGTGAAAACTATCACCTCCTTCAGGGGTATCAGGAGGTGACGCTCCCCTCGAGCCCAAGGAACATGGATGGAGCAGGCAGGATCCTTCTCCCACGGGCAGAGTAGGTCCTACAGGGCGATCCGCAGGGCAAGAGCAGCGCTCGTACACACAAGCACGCCATGGGAGTCAGCAGTGCTCGTTTCCCTCACACACAAAAATGATATCTAGTTCTCTTATCTTTGCCAACCTGTTGCTGACTCACCATTTAGCACTACAGTTAGGTTCATGTCTATGAGCGCTGTGCAGTGCAAATGTAAGTACCTTTCCAGGAAACAACAATAGTGGAAAATAGAAGTGGTAAACGCCGGCTATTCCTGAATAATAAAAAGGGCAGCGTAGAGCCGATCACACGGCGCTATCGAACCATGATGACTACAGACAAGCAGCAGCCTGCACGCCTGGGACGGGTTCACGTGTCTTTGGATTGCTATAGCTGCAGGGTACAACAGACTCGGCCGAGCCAACGGGAGAGGAGTGTCTGCACGGTATGTGCAGAGGCGGCAGCGTTCAGCGACCCATGTTCAGACAAGAGAGTGGAGGCGGTAACGAGGGGAGAGACTCTGGCAGAACGCAACACAGCACAGGGCGTGAGTAGGGATGGAGAGACAGCACACACCGGCGATGGCGATACCGCTCAGAGCTTTACTTTGGGTCACAAAAACTCCATCATTGTATGTGTCCAACAGTACATCAGCGGAAGCACTCCTTTTGGGGCTTATGTGACTGCTACAAAAAATAAATGGCTGTTAGCAGGTACAATGACAAAACTATACTTCATAAATGACAGTTGCAATCAATCAACGGATGATGATTGGGGCTGATCAATAGCTGAATTACGCTTGCAGCAATCGCTAGCGGAGCTGGGCAGAATTGTACACCTCTCAAAGAAGATCATAGTATCTATGGATGTTCGTGAGCCAAGGCATCGTTCACAGTGCAAGCTAATAGTCACAATCGCATGGGCGTCAACAGGCCAGAGAGAAAAAGAAGCATTTCTCCCTCCGCCTTTCTAATGGCCAGATATGCTCCGTTAACTCTCAGGACATATTCAGACGGCGTAGAAATGCGCTAGGGCCTGGCTTAGAGCACTGCAGACCGTTTAAGGTAGAGGTCACTTTGAGGAGAAACTCGTCAACAAACTATGAATCACACCTCAATTCTGTTTAACCGACGAATGACAACGGCTCCGGGCATGCTCATCTCCCCTACCGCGGCTCCAGCGATGACGCGGCGGCTCGAGAACCACTCCTAGCGCGGCGGCACTGAGGGGGCTCGACCGCCTCAGCCAATGGGAGGGCAGCTCCTTCGTTCTTGCTCTCCGCGGCCCCGGCGAGGTCCTAAAGTTATTCTCGGCCCGGGCAGCGGCGGCAATCAGGGAGGCAGCGTTTGCACCATAGTAGGAGGCGGCAGAGCGCTCGGGGTGCCATTAGTGCCTTACCAGATTCGGGGGCGTTCCAGAGGGCTTTTGGCTGACATAGCGTGACGTCGCCAAAAGCCAAAAATTCTCGAGAACGCCCCCAAATCTGGTCCGGCATTGACGGACAGAGCCAACTCCCAATGGTTAGCCTCCATTTATGGAGCTAGCCAATGGGAGGAGGGGGCGTAGACCCGACTCCACACACAGATCATAAGATTTTTCCTAGCGCATGCGTACTTCGTACGCATGCATTGCTAGTCAAAACCTAAAAATGAAGCTGCTCATTGAAATGAAATTAATTTGTACTTGTATAGCACACTTATACCCTGAGGCATCTTGGCGCTGTACACATACCGCTGTGGAACACTTCCTGGCTTTTCCCTGTGAAATGCTCACTCCTGGGCACCCCCCAACGTGAAGCCAGGCATCCCAGCGCTGTTGGGGCCGTTGTGGAGATTAAGCAAGCTATTGCCCAGAGTTGCAGAGTGGGACCCATTATTAGAATAGGCACAGAGGCGAGAATTATCAGGTCTGAGGAAATTGAGCCCAAGACCCGCTGAGGCGGGAATGGAACCCTGGTCCTGGGCCAGACCTCTGCACCAGGGTCTGCCGCCTCTAACCATTGAGCCACACTTCTCCGCTGACCCAGATGCTATTCTAACTACCTCCAGGCCAGAAGGGGTGTGATCTAGTGGTTTCAGAGTTTGGTAAGTCAATCTGGTTGTTTTCACATGGGTCCTTCGAATGAGCGAGAATTTCTGCAGATGTGCCCTTGAATGGGATGATTCTGTATGGCAGGCACAATCTAGCTCCTTGAAAGAAAGCATAGTCTTTTCACCAGATTAAGAAAAGTCTAGGAAGAGTAGCAATACAGGAGACCACTCCACCATTAGCAGAGTGTTTAGTCTAGACTAGACTGGCGTGGGGGCTTAGACGTACCCATGCAACAAAAGCTACATCCTGGATGAGTCCAGTACTTATTTATACCTTTAGTAGTTAAAATGGGCTAGGGTTAGCAACATTGCAAAGTTTGAAGGCTCATCAGTCCTCGAGAAGCATTCTTTCATTGCTGCCTGCAAGATTGTATAGGCTTCTAAAGGCAGATAACAATGACTAGGTCTGACCAAGTTGTCATGTCGCCCCACCTCAAATTGAAGTCCACATTTGCTTCCATCACTAAGCGAAATTAGCAAAACTTACGAAAAGGAGGCTGTGGAGGTGAAGGCATAGGGTCACCCAGGTAATGGAAGGAAAATGTTACTTACCCAGTAAACATCTGTTCTTGGCATGTAGAGCTGTAGATTCACAGGCTTTGCATACTCCTGCCATCTAGTGTTGGGTTTGGATGTTTGCAAGTTGTTTTGCTTCAAAGAAGTTTTTCCAGTCACAAGGTAAGGGGACTTGACTCCTCCTTTCGGAGATAGTGCGCATGGGTATAGATTCTTTTCCCGCAGAAGGTGAGAATGGAGTTTGTAGTAAGGACTAGAGATGTCCATGCGTGTATGTAAATTGGAAACTACAACAACCACAGGAGACTGGGGAGGCGCATGTGAATCTAGGGCTCTAAATGGCAAGAAGAGATGTTTAATGGGCAAGTAAAATTTTCTGTTCGAGGCATGTGAGCCGTAGATCACATGCTTTGCATGGACTATGTAGCAGTATACTTCCAAAGCAGTGACTAACCTGTTGTAGTTTGAAATAGTATTTAGTACTGCTTGCCTACATTTGCTTGTTGTCTCGCAAACACATCTACACAATAGTGTTTGGTGAATGTGTGCGGTGTAGACCATGTTGCGGTCTTAACCACATCCATTCTAGAGTGTTTCCCCTGCTGTGCTGAGCATGCAGCATTCGGGCGCAGTTCCATTTATTGTAGTTGCACTGGCGTATGGTATAACCTGTGTAAGTATTTGAAGTGTAAGAGCCGCAGTTTATAATATGGAGAAGCGCTTTGGTTGAGCGCAGCAATAGGCCCATTGTTTGTGGGTGGTGCGTCCAAGTCAGAGGACCACTGCGCCAGCACGTTTGGTGTCGTGATCGGGCTGGACTGCTGTGTAATATTATGAAAGTGGGTTACAAGCTTCTTGGACAAGGGGTTCACTAATCTGTTTTCCAACTGAAGTAGGGGTGTAGGTGCAGTGGGAAAAAACTGCATTTGTCAGCAGTTGGCCCTGAGTTTGTGGTAGAGTAGAAGTTCCAAGGGAGGGGAACGTGCGTCCTCCAGGTTTTGTAGCTGAGGCAAGAACTCCTCATCCGAATACAGGTCAGCAAAAGAGGACAGCCCCATTCGTCGAGCTCTTTGTGTAGAGCCGGCGTCTTGCATTGGAGGGAAGCTTGGGTGGTGGGCTAGGGGCGTAAAGCTGTGTTAATTTCGCCCGAAGTCTATCCCAAGCCCAGCGCAAATTTTCAACTGTATTAATTTCAGCATTGGGCCTTTTGTAGATGTAATTGATAGCAGCTGGTAGAGGAGCTGGGAAGGCTACATCCCTCTCCACCGCCATGTGGGGTTGAAATGGAACAGGATGGACCCAGTAGTGGAGGTTTTTGGTTTGAGCGCTCAGAGTGTAGAATTCAAAGTCCGGCGCCCCAGACCACCTTGTGTTAATGGTAGTGTCAGAACCTCCCAGGAAATGCAGGTTTGTTTACCTGCTCAGACTAAAGATTAAAAGGGAGCGTAATAGTTTGAAAAAAGCCTGTGTGAGTTGATGAGAATGTTGGCAAAGAGCTATAGGATCTTGGTTAATATGATCATTTTAGCGATTGCTATCCTGCCAGCAAGCGAAAGCGGTAGTTTGGTCTAAAAGGAAATCCTACCCTCTAGCCAGGTGATTAGGTGGTCGAAGTTCAGATGACCGATATTCGAAATCCCACTAGAGAGCCATATCCTAAGGTACGGGACTGCTGGATCCGCCCATGTGAGTGGGAAGTTCAGGTCTGATTCAATTGGAGCCGGTGTTAAGGAGAGGAGGGTAGATTTGGACCAGTTAACCTGAACACCTAATATGCCTCTGAATAGGAGGATTTCCCATAGTGTGGGGTTAAGATTTGTGGCCTGCTCCCGGATGTATAATGTAATGTCGTCGGCATAGGTTATGATCAAGCCTCTGTCTGTGAGGCCAAGTCCAATGGCAGCGCGATGTTGGCGCATCCTGGCTGCGAGAGGCTCCATAGCTATCATGAATAATGAGGGGGACAAAGGGCATACCTGCCTAGAGCCTAGGGCCACAGGGAAAGACTGGCAGCACATCATTCACCTGAAGTCTTTCAGTCGGGTTAGTATAAAGTAGGTGGAAGAGTTACAAAAAATTAGGGCTAATGCCAATCTTGGGAAGTACAGTAAACAGGTACGACCACTTTAGGGAATCAAATGCTTTCGTAGCGTCTAAATACGCTGAAAGCACTGGTAGGCGAGGGTCAAACTGTTGAAGTATAGATAAAAAAGTGTGCAGGTTGTGGGAGGTGGACCTGCCAGGATTGAAGCCTCTCAAGCTTAGCATTGAAGGTAAAGCAGTGCTCCCCGTAAGTGATGTTTAACTCTTGTTGGACTTCGATGCTTGAAAAAGTATTCTATAAAGCTTGACTCACTTTAGCTTGTTGATTAGCCAAGACAACACAATAGTGTGGATGTATATGGGTTATTCCATGTATCTGCTTTACAAAATAGCCACTAGTGGGATGTTTGCTAAATTACCATTGAGGCTCCTATTTGCATGTGGAGTGAGCCCTTGGAGTTAGTTAGGACTCTTGTTTGCTTTTTTTGTAGCAAGGTTGAAGACATCCAACTATCCATCTGGCTATTCCTGCTTTGGATATTGGAGATCCTTACTGTGTGTTTGTAAATGCAACTAAGTTGTGTGTTGAGAAGAGAGTTGGTTCTTTCCATGTAATACAGTAATGCCCTTTTAACATTTTAAAGTGTTCACAGCTCTGTTACAGACTCCAGATTAGGGAAGAAAACAGGTAGCTCAATTATTGATTTGTGTGGAAAGCTCACGCTACTTTTGGTAGAAATTTAGGGTTAGTAAGAAGTACTGATTATGCTGGAAATATTTGAAAGACATGCTCTTGTAATGTAAGGACCTGGAGCTCAGATATCAACATCCAAGCCCAATGGTGGAAAAACAGACCAAAGGAGCCGAGTAACATGCTCAGTACAGGCTATAGGAGTCACTTTACCTTGTGACCAAAATAACTTCTTTGAACAAAAAAACAACTTGTAAAGGTCCGAGCCCAACAGTAGATGGCAGGAGTATGCTAAGCACATGCATCTACGGACAACACATGCTATATATATTAACTTACACTACATAAAGGGAATCAGCTGAGACCTCACTGCAGCCAACAAATGGCTTCATGGATGGTAACAGTAGGGGTGTACATGCTGGCTCGGGTATCCGATGAATATTCACAGCTTGTTCGAAACAAAGTAACCAGCACATAAACATGGGGTCCACTGTTTATTAGTAAGCTGCATACAAGAGAGCCTTTATACATATCTTAGTTACAGTTCTGGGAACAGGGTGGAACTTTCCTTTTGACAACCCCGCTGCTACCTCCTCCATTCACATGGCAGAGTTGAGTGGTAGCCACCCAAAATGGGGGTACACTAGTGCCCCTCAGACATCAAAGTGCAACTCTGATTTAAAAAGTCACCATACATACATGATCTTTACTAAGCTATGCATACGTTTTTGTTCTAACATGAGGGTAAAGGCATAAAACAGCAGGATGAAATACCATTAGACCATATCGGCCACAACTCAACTAAAAGAGGCAAGAATTCTACTAGCAAGGTCTTGCTTGCATACAAATCTGGATGCTAAGTGTTTGTGTTAAACTAAACCAGAACAAAAATTAACTATCTTTGCCTACGAACAGCAGTAAACCTAAATTCATCACCAGAGCTCAAACGTGTGAAACCGGTCAGATTCCACTGCAACAGTGACACTGACAAGAAAGGCAAGACTGCATACATCTAGCCGACCATAGGCATCCACCAAACTGTTCCCAAGTATTATTCAGTCTGGATATGCACCTACCTGTGCCCATGGCTTTTTTTGGGCCAGTGGTCCATTCATTCTTTCCTTGGGTAGTGCGGGGGTGGTTGGGTTCAGACAGCTCGACATACAGACTGGAAAGGTATGCCCACTGCCACAATCCATGTACACTAGGAGACAAACTGCTCCAAACTGTAAGGACCAAGGTTAGGTAGGCGAGTCTGGGGAGGGGTCTATGCAGTCTGCAAAAGCAGTCCACACATGCAACTAAGGCTCTCACTATGGATTTAAAATTTCTGGCTACACCAACATCCAGCTCTTAACTTCACATTGGTGAGATATTATGCCCAGAAGGGTCAGGAATGGAATAGTAAGGTGCTCCAGGCAGAGTGGTTTGACAAGGCTATTGTGAGGTTTAATAATTTTATGGTGCAGTTTTGTACGATTCTTTATTGCAGTTGCCAATAAAAAGATTTGTAAGGGGAAAAAAAGGTGCCCCAAGAATTTCCTTTAGTGAAACGGTTTTAGCAAAGTCAAATTTCTAACAGGTTAAAAGACTGTAGGGTTTAACACAAATCCTACAAGACTTCAGTGGAGTCTTAGAAAAATTTTCAAGGCTAAGGGTTTTTGGGGTTCTTACAGGAAGTGTTCTATGTCCTCACTACTAGTTAGGCATCTCTTTGGATTTATTCCATTATACTAACCTAGCTATTAGTCTCATCTAAATTACAGATAACTATCAGGAGGTGGGAACATGCAGGAATGTCCTGGACCATTTTCCTTGCGCCTTTCAGCCCAATGTTTCGGAGTATCATTTGCGCCACTTCCTCCACATGCAATTTTCCTATGTTTTAGATGTCTGATATTAGAAATGTGTGGCATAATACTGTAAAGGCTGTCCGAGGAGCGGTTGATCCTTCTGGTCAAGGACACCATTTAAGTGAATTTATACTGTCCCAAAGAAGATTTTAGAAAAGATGTCCAACCACGGTCATCCTGAGCTGAATGTCTGCTAATCATTGCTCACCAGCATCAATACAGACGACCCAACTGAAGGTCAACCTACATGACATCTGGAATGGCATTCCAGTCCTGCAATTCAAAAGGAAAATAAAGGACATCCTCTTCGAGAAGCACCTCATACCTTGCTTAGGACAGCTCAGTACTTCAAATCCCTTGCAGAAACAAACCTCCTACCACTGTGTTGTATACAACCACAAACTGCTCCCTCGCCTATCAATTAGTCCTTCTACCTATTCCTAAGTACTACCCTAATCCATTCTATGAAAAATACCAAGTAGTATGCATACAAAGATCAAAATGTTTGGTCAAAAACAACTGCTAGAAGTGTGTTGCTAACTTCTATAGGAACGTACTATTGACTGTGGTTGTTTCACTGAGCAGAGAAAAGCCTAAACTAGAGAAAAGAATAGCTGCAGATCACTCAAGATAAACAAAATACATTGAGCAAGGGCTCTTCATTCAGAAAATAATGAACGAACTAAATACAAGTACCCTGATGAACCAAATTATGAAGTAATAAAAACAAGTAGACAAATAGTTGGTCAATGAAGCAAGAGTGACTGTACCCTTAGATCTAGTACTCCGAAAGTTTCCTTGACCCTCATGTGTCTAAAGGAAGTCTTACAAGTTACTAATAGTAACAAAACGTTACTTTGTCAGGAGGACGTTAAGCATGTACATAAATTATATGCTGTTAAACGTCTTAAATCATTTAAGAGAAATACCTCTCCTGATGACTGCCATTCCTAGAAAAGAAAAAAGATGGTATTACGAGCTAACCCTATGCACACTGGTATGGAAGAAGATTAACAGAGGAAAACGGTTCAACTTAAGTTCAGTGAGAGACAATCCCCACCCACAGACAGCACTGAAAGTGGACAAGTTAATTGTGTGGATTGCCTCACCATTCAAACAGTGCCAAGCACAATGCTGCTCAGACCAGCTTCAACCTCCAAACTGAAGTCATATTGGAAATTTCGGCTGTGACCGATAATCAGGGTGGCTGGTAAATTACGCAGAAATAGATCACATTTTTTTCAAGGAAACAGTAAGAAAAACTAAACAGCAACACTTATAAGATGAATGAAAAAAATCTTTATCTGTCAAATCAAGCATAACGTTTTCTATGCAATCACAGTCATTTTAAGATGCTGAACATTCCCAATCATAGGATTTTGTTTTTAATGTACTGTGTTAAACCAGAATTCAGTTTTCTCTAGACTTGGGAGCCATGCAGTAAAGGAAGTACCCCATTAAGCCAACAGCTTATAACCCCCATGATTGTACATAAGACACTGCAGGGACTACCAAGAGTTGTATTGGTTGGTCTGTTGTGTTGCTTAAGCTACGATTCCAATGGCACCAACTTGCACAGGATGTAATGTGTGTGAAGGATTGCCCTACTGCAGGAACCACACAAGGAAACCGCAAGCTTAGATGCTTAAGGAAAGCAAGCCAATGCATGTTTGTACATCAACATTGACTATATTTCATATTTTTATTTGGGGGCAAAATATTTCGGGCATTTTCAGGAATGGGGCACTTCCATGCCCAATGGTGGTTTTTGGCAGACCCCACCATGAACCACAGGCAAAGTCTGTGGGACTGCAGGACTGATACATGAGAAGAAGCATCTTGCAAGTCCAAGGACAATACTATCGCTGGGTCCAGAGCACACTAACAGCATTTTGAATGTACGCTTCCATAAGAAGACATTCACAGGCTGACTATCCAGAATGGGCCTGACCACAGAGTCCTTTGGCACAAGGAAGTAGTGGGAGTAAGACCACTCTCGCTCTTCTGAGTCTGGCACACACTGAATTGCCCCCCTGAACTAGGAGCAAATTTACCCACTACAAAAGGATGGCATGGTCCTACAAAACGTGAGCTAAGACCCCAGGGATGCATGCAGCGGATGAAATTTAAGGTAGGGCATATCCCCTATGAATGATCTATAGGGACCCACTGATCCCAAGTGAAGGGCTTTCGGCTGTAGAGGATAAAAATAAATATGGTCTCTTACTGAGTATTGCTATGCAAGGGGAAATAAGAGCAGCTTAGAGGCCAATGTGGCCAGGGAGTAAGTAGAGGATTGATGTTTTAGTTGGAGAGCCAACTTTGGCTACCAATATGCCTCTCTGGAGGTGCTAAAGTTTGCATTACTGACTGAGGGCTGCTGCAGACTATATGCCAGGGCCTGTGAATAGCCCCTAATGTTCCTGTATTGCTGGTAAAAATCACAGGCCAATGAAAGCCACCATATGGATGGAGCGATAACAGGGATGTCCTTAAATCCATCTAGCACCGGGTCAACCTCCTCGAAAAGCTAGAGCAAACAAATGTCATGTCTATCAGGGATGCCTGTACATCTCCCAGCAAATCCAACTGCATCCATTCAGCTAAGCCACCTGAGCACGAGGCAAGTGCATACTGCGCTTCCCAGCGTGATGTCAAAGACCGCATATAAAACATACTTTGCCACATCCTGCATATCTTGGATGTCTGGGCAAAGGTTGCCTGAATTACTCTAACAGCCTGAAAGATTATTGGCCTGGTCTTATAGCACATGTGTTTATCGGCCCAAAAAAAAAAGAACACATTCAAGGCTGTTAGGCTAGGCAAGCTGAAGCAAATGATTTCTTTCCGAATGAGTTTGATTTCCGGTCCGGAGGTGCAGAAGGAAAATCTTTTAGATTAACTTAACTTCTAGATGCTTGAAGCATAGGAGGTATCCAACCCACTAGCACTCTGTAGGTCCAAAGAGTTTTGTATTAGTGTTGAGGTGGAATACTTTGGCCACCTTGTCATTCATCGTTTTGGGGAATGTTTTCGAACCCCCGGACTACTTCTGATTGGAAAAGAAAAAGGGCCTCAACCCTGAAATGGTACAGGCATGGAAGAGGCTGGGATTGTATTTTAGTGTGATTGGTTGCCCCTCCGCAGTGTAAGCACCAACAATTGTGGGGTGGGCCTACATCAGTTCCAGGTTGGAGATTGGGACCAGATCAGTCATGGGTAATAGCTGAGTCAATCAGCACCAGGTAGGGGCCCATAGTGCTTAAGAAATGCTGGACCGGTGTCTCCATGTGGCTCCAAGACACTCCAGAGGGAGTAGTGAGCGTCTTGGCCTCTTTTAAGAAGACCTTTATCTGCTGCAAAGTAGACAATGGCCTTCGAAATTCAGAGCATGCAGCGACCAACCAAGGAGGACTCCTACTTAGTCTTTTTGCGCTTCAGATGCACTCTGGACTTTGACTTAACTGAAAACTTATAGTGTAAGCAATATTTGGCGCATGAGCTAGAGAAGGAGCAATCACTCAACTTTGAGGTGGCCCACAGCTTCTTGTGCTCTACTATGTACATTACATCAGGCTCTCCGATTACCTTCAGGTGCATAAGGTAACACTTGTATAACAAAACGTCAAAGGGCCAAAGCCCAGGTACTAATGTTATGTCCTTTGGGTTCATGTCCAACATCAGCTTGAATCCTGGCATTTGGGAGGGGGCCTAAGTCTTCCTGGCACTGTCCTACATTCGGAATTATCAAGAGGCAGTAAACATTGGGAGTAGAACTGAGCCAGTTTCAAGAGAGACAAACGTTATGAAGAAACGAATGTCAGTGAACAGAGGGTGGCTCCTATGTGTGGCAATGCTCTATCACTTTTAAGATGGTGAAAAAGTCTGCACTAAATATGGCAACATGCAGAAATAGTAGCACTTGGGTATATTCTAAAGGAGAGTAATCTTGGGGTTAGATGTAGGCATTAGACAAACCACACTAAAATAGTGTAGTCACAGGTCCTTTTTATTAATCTTTGGAACTGTTGGAAAGGACCGATATATTATTAGGATCTACTGTAATCTCCCAAGCTATAATCCTATCTTTCAGTACAATACAAAAATGGTGGCTGTGGAAAACCACAAGCAAATGTTAAAAAAGACTAATTCACGTTTTAAAAGCAATTGATATCCACCTTTCAAGACTTACCAATTGGAAAAGTGGTATCAACCTTTATTGGCAATCTCTTAGCTCGTATTTCTTACATTTCTCTCATATGTACCTCTTAAGGTATGCATTTTGACTCTGGCCATTATGTGCTCCTATCAAACAGTCAGCCTTTACGTTTACCGACCAAACAGCAACCCTTTACATACCTGGTTCTGATAATATGCAAGTCATTTTTAGACATTTGAATTTTGCTTTCAGTAAATAAAATAGGCGCAGTACTCATGGAGTAGGCATTGAAGACCCACTTTCAGGGCCTAGTGAAGTAGCATGACCGACCTTATTAGCCTCTTGTATACCGAGACATTTAAAACAAGAATGCTATTTTGCTCCAAAACGTTATCCCAACACGCAACTTGACAGTTGTGTTAAAGATCACATGCCACCGTGGTTGTGTCAGTATAAAGTAAATGAGCTTTTTCTCCCCTGGGGTCACACAAGTATTGCAGACTTGGTAACCATCTAGGTCCTAGGCTTGTCTGGTGGAATTAATCTCATGGGGTCCACGTGTTCCTTAGCCCTTTGCAGCAGAGATATTGCATCCTGAAGTCAGCATTCTGAGCCAAAAAAACAAAAATATGCGCCACCAAAGTGCTATGAAATTAGCAGGTGACAGCAAACCGGTTGAAAAAAGATCAGCATTCCTACAAGTAATCTACTTTATGGAGTGTCAGAGCAGGGAGAATTCTGCTGTCACATATCGAAGCATAGTTGCGGGGCTCTACTGTAGGAAGATTCACTCGCTGATCATACTAGCTCATAATGCAAGCAGGACATTGGGTAGAGCAGTGTATTGTGGGAGAAGAAACTGAACAGCAGTTCCACTGAGCAAGGGTATATGTGGACAGACCAAAAAATCACCGAAATCTTTTTGGAAACTTTGGAGAATGGAGCTAAAGACAAAGTGAAGAATCTGGACCATTCGCTGTTTATGGGCCAGAAAAGTAGTCTCTTGGACAGATTAGGCAGACTTTCCAGAGCTACAGAAACAGACTAACTTGAAAATTATCTGAAACCCCTGCCCATCCAGAGAAAGTTAATGAATAATCTTAATCTAGACATTGGGAAACTCCCCCCCCCCCCCCCCCCTATCTATCATCCTCCCAACTCCGACAACTAGAGCTAGTTCACGGTTTGCATATAGTTCGGCACTCCAAGATGCAAGACCGCAAAGAGGTTTCTGACAAAATAGAGAAAGATGATTCAGTGCATTTTTTTATCCCTCTGATGCTCCAACTGCCTCCAAAAAGAATCTAAGATTTCAGCACCAGAACAGTAAATCAGACAAAATAGGAAACATCAAATTCCTACAGAGCTAAAATGGAGGTAGAAAGGTTACTTACCTTCTGCAAAAGTTTCTGGTTGATACTTTATCTTCCTGTGAATTCTTCACCTCAGAAATATCTAGGCGAGACTGGATCTGGAAATGTTCAACCCAGCAGTAAGTCTCCAACATTGCCAGGTGGCACAGTGTGGCATTAGCAGGCCAAGATGAGGTGACAGATGCATAAGAGTCAATTGGCATGCTCATTTCTAATGCTTTTTCCACAATTAGAGGTGTGCAGAACCGAACAGAGCTCATAAGTAACCGCGGCATTCACGGCAGATGACACCTTCGGATACAGAGGTATCTCATCACAAATGCAACTAGCTCGTTGGGGAAAGCAGGAGAGGCAAGGAATCTGCTGGAAGATACAGAATCCACCAAAAATATAAACAAAGGAAAGTAATTTTATCTTCGGATGGAAGATAAAATTCTGTACAATTCAAGGCACCATGTATGGCACACCGTGCAAAATACCGATCTGGTCCATAGATTCTTACTCACCTTACAAGGCGCACAGATCTTTGGTCTGCCAAACTAGGTATTCTCACCGTTCCAAGAGTTAAGAGTGGCAGCTGGTCCTTTGCCTACCTGACTCCCAAGTTGTGAACTCTCTGCCTGTCCGTCTTAGACTGGATAAAAACCGGTCTAGTTTTAGAAAGCAACTGAAAACTCACTTGTTTATTTAAGGGGGAATGATCTCCAGCAGGGATGGCTAGTGCTGGGAAGCCAAATTCAGGAAGCCATGCGCTTAATAAATGTTGCTAATAATAATGGATACTTTTCCAGCGCAGGCTCTTCATTTTATAATGGAGTACAAAGGCAATGCCCTGCAAGAGGGGAATTGGGTAGTAATGAACTCATTGAATCATGCCACTGAGCCCTGGCAAAGTACTGGGCGCAGAGCTTGAGCTCTGAGACAACCTGCCAGAAAAATGTCAGCCACTATGATGGTCTTGGTAAAAGATGCAGAAGATGCTGTGGCCCTGGTTAAGCAAGCACAAATATCTAGAGATTTCACTTAGGGAAAGTTACGAAAGAAACAAATAAAGTAACCAAACACTAGGTCATGCGTGGTTCCTGCTTTGCCCCTATTTGGAATCAGTGTATGTGAACAGAGCATATGACAACCTGTAGTCATGTGCTGTCAGTATAAAACACTGCATGCTAGGGGTTTAATCTATGTAGATGCACCCATCCATCTCCTCACTTTCCTTAAGCACTATTGGCAAGACCTTTATCCACCATCTGGAGTGTAGCAAGACAAAGTATGAACTTGGTCAGTGTCTGCACCAGCAATGGAATCTAGTGTCAAATATGAGCTGCCCTTTAAGGAAAAGTACTCAGACAGGTCATGTAGAGCACCTCAACTATGCTGCTCAAATTCAATATGGAAGGTAGTGAGACCTACGAAAGAAAAGATTGTAAAACCCTAGTCAGGCAATAAGGTTAGTGTGCTAAAGGTGTATCATGTCCAAATAAGGGCACTCTACTCCGCTACCTTAACCTGGCATCAGTCTTCCAAGAACGTAAATTCATGGATTCCTGCCCTTCTTAGTGAACCAATCATTACCCCACCGCCTTGGTGAATTAATGAAGTCAGACCATAAAGTAGAATCACAGTACCTGTGCACAGGGAGAATCAGCATATGGAGGTGGCACCAGCAAACCCTACTGAATGAAAAGATTCAAGACCTGAAGATGCAGTAAGAGTCTCTTCAAGGTCACAGCCTCCTTGGCGCCTTTGTTCAACAGGACAAGAACCTCAGCCTCCAAGACAGAGCAAAGAGACAGTCCTGGTTTAAGAACCGTGGTCCGGAGAAGACAGGAAGGATGTGTCACAGCACTTTAGGATAAGCTGGTCACTAAGAAGTCTCCTGTGACTGTCTGGTGGCGAGATGGGGGACCTATCTCCTACAGGAAGTAGACGCTGAATGGAGGCAGAATTTATTTTTTTGGCCTAGAAAGGACAGTTGCAGCTACTAAGTGCTTGGAGCAGCTATGCAGTTTAATGGTGACAGAACTGTTCTGC
Source organism: Lissotriton vulgaris (assembly GCF_964263255.1). Lineage (NCBI taxonomy): Eukaryota > Metazoa > Chordata > Amphibia > Caudata > Salamandridae > Lissotriton > Lissotriton vulgaris. The sequence goes on from NC_141699.1 coordinate 1,068,238,775, forward strand.
TCGGAGTAGCCACAACATTTTTAGCACTCCTAGAAGAACTGGTTTCCAGTATAGGCAAGGCCCAGCAACTGTATAACTGTTTTGAACCACGCTAGGGAGGAGTCTGCCTTTACTCTGAAGAGCCATTCATCATGCATGTCCATTAGGGTTGCTTGGACACCACTGAAAAAACCTATGGAGTGTATCCAAGTGTGACGGTGCAGGGGGCAACCCACTTCCCCCTCAACCTGTATAGATGAGCTGCTACCAATGCCATCAACTTGGTGAACACCAGAGGGGCGCTGGTAAGGTCAAAGGGGCGTGCGGTGAACTGAAAGTGCTTACAGCTTACCTTGAACCGTTGGTAATGCCTGTAGCTGGTAGGGTGAGGATGGGAAAATACGCATCCTGCAAATCAAACGCTACCAACTACCCTGTCTTGGGCAGACAAGACCTGAGCAAAGTGAGCATCTTGAATTTCGCCTTCCTGAGGAACAGATTGATTGTTCCGAGGTCTAGAATAGGTTAAACACCTTAGGATTTCTTGGGTATTTGAAAGCAGAGGGAACAACCACCATTTACTACGTCTGATATTAGAATCATCTCTACAGGCCTCTTGGCTATGAGAGCTGTAACCAGCATGGTGCAGTGACAGGCCCACATGGCCTGAACCCTACCTTTCTATAGAACATTCCCTCAACACCAGAAAAAAACTTCGACAAACATCAAAAAAAGACAGTCAAAAAGACACAGAAGGGTAGCTCTTCTCTGGATCAGCTTTTTCTATATCAGAATTAGTACCAAAGAGAAAACCAGTGACTGAAGTTTCAGGAGTTGGACATTTTTTTTATGGTAATCTTTTTTAGAACATAGACCGGAAAATTACAGGAAGTGCTATGGCATGTCCCCGCAGGCTTTGGCCGAAGAAAAAAAAAAAAACGTTGACTTCCGTTCTCCGATGGCCTGTGGCTGCAAACGAGTAGGATGTCCAAGGATCGTGTTCAGTCCCAAACAAGTAACTTACCTTTGTTAAGCAGTCCTTCCCAGGTGGAGTCTGTTGAATGGTCTGGACAAGGAAATCTTGCAAGGCAGAGCACGTGGTGTGCTAGGCCTGTCACACCTGGTTGTCTAGGCAGTACTGCTTCATAAACGTGTGGAGAGATGCCCATGTTGCTGACTAGCAAATGACAAGAGCTAGAAGACAGGATCCCTCTGCTACACTTTCCTGCTAACACGTGAATGTGCTGTATGCATCTCTGATAGGCGCAAACATCTTGTAGTCTGTACAGTTCCAGGGTCGTTCATGAAAAACACAATGCCACTGTTTTCCCTTCTTTCTATGCTCGTTAGGATACACTAAATTTTTCACCTCATACGGGCAGCTTCCATGCTAAAGCTTTTGGAGAGAAGCATTTCTATGCTGGATTGTCAGACCCGCTGCAAACTGAGACGCAGCCCTGATGACTCCAACCTCCATTCTGCTAAGGAAGACTACCTGTGCACTGCAACAAGCTTCCTGAGACCAAAGACCAGGGTACAGGGTTTAGATTATCCCATTGATCTGGCAGAATGATGCACCAGCTATCTGTTTAGTACTGTATTCGATACAGCTATGAGTAAGCAAACATTAGCAACTCATAACATGGTTGAATAGTTCATATTGTTTACCACTCTAAAAATCCTGATTACAGTAACGTCTCATCTTTCCTACTACAGCTCTTGCTTTTTATGCAAGAATACGATCATTTCAATAAATGTTTTAAAATGCATTGTCTTATCGTTCTACTGTTTACAGTGTGCATGCTAGAGTGACCAAACAAAAGGGTTAGATCGATTTCCACTGATTCCTTAGGAACCAGTGTCATGTTTGAGTTTGCCAATGACCTGTTACCAGTTTCAGTTTAGCAGTTGGATGTGGTACTGTGAGCTAGCCGAAACCAATCAACACTTACTGGTGGTAAATGTGGACTAAGTCTCCATACTTTGAAGTTAGTGTTGGTCTAATATACTGTTCCTACAACCATAGCAACACAATGCAACAGTGGAACGAGGGCACAATACATCCGGTAGTTGCTCTTTAGCTAGCCCATTACAGATCTTGTTGCTTAACAATCCACCAGGAGATGGTTCTCTATTGCACCACTTTGCCCTTTTCCCTAGCTAAAGAAACTAAAGAAAAGTTGGTCATCCTGGCTCGGTCAAGGTGGAAACTCAAGGGCCTCTTGTGGTCCAGAGGGAGTTGCCCTTGCTCCTTGGAGGGATGGAGTGGTGCATTGGAGGCATGTAAGGTGATGGATTGCCCAATGTTGAAGGGTGTTTCTACCTTTGGCAGGAATGCCACTTGTGCAGAGGCTAGCTTTTCTGGGTAAACAGATTAAAGGCTGTATCACAGACAATTGCCTCAGATGTTCTGTCAATAAGGAATGCAGTCTTGATGCTGAGCAGATAGAACACCTGAAATGCACTCCTCGAGTCAATGCACAGCTAAGTCGGGACCAAATTAAGGTCTAACTACGGCATAATAAATGGTGGTAGCAGGAACATATGGATCAACCCCTCCAAAATCCTCATAACTGGTGAATTGGAGAGATAGCTGGTCCAGGGACCATAAAGAGGGCAAATGATAACATTCAGGTGTTGCCACAAGGCCTTGCTGGGCTAAAGAAAGGAAGAACACCAGGATATCAGATAATTGTGCATTTGAAGGTTGGGCGTTACATGAGGAACACCAATCTTTTCCAAGTGTCCTGCTCATACAGATATGGTGGATGAACGTCTGTCTGCCAAGATAACACCAATCATTTTGGGGTGAAGGTCAAAAGCAGTCAACTATCACTGCTCAATCTCCATGCATGGAAGTGTAGATTGTGCAGGCTCGGATGCAGGACCCAGCCTTGCTGCTGCCATGTGTTCCTCCCGAAGGGGCAGCTGGATCAGAAGACACGCACTCCTAGCCAGAGGTTCCGAATAGCACACTCCTCGCCCAGTCCAGAGCCACTAGGATGTCTTGGGCATGGTCTATCTTGCACTCTTTCAGCATTCCAGGCAAGAGAGGCAGCAGCGGAAAACCTATCAGACTGTCGACCACAATGCTGGTGAAGAGTATACCGCAACATGCAAAACTTTCAACACGGTGCGTTCTCTGCAATGGTGAATACATCAAGACAGGGTTCTACCCAGTGCTGGAAGATGCCCTGGTGCCACCTCCAAGTGTCACTGCGGTTTGTGATCGCTAGGCAAAAATTAGTCAGGGTTAGTCTGTCCTGGCATTTAAAGATCGTAACAGATTCTAGGTGATCAGAGATATGCCCTGAACTTTCAACCACATCCAGAGACTTGGAGACCACTAGCAGAGGGTCCAGGGCACCACTTTGCCCTGCTAATGGCAATACCAGAGTAGGGAGGTCTGGTTCTCTGAGAACCAGTTTTCCCCCTCAATGGTTGGGAGTAAAAGCCCTTAGTGCCAAGCTCATAACTACAACAAGCTGATGTTAAGGCAAGCCTCTGCCAGAGATCCCTAAACCTCACCTCTACCAGGTGGCCACCCAACTCCGCAATGGTGCATCCATCACAACAGTTTGCTCTGGGTGGGGTAGAAAGAGGGGTCAGCTTGCTTGTTCAATTGCAGTCAAGCAGCACCCACTGCAGATGTTTCAGTCTCCTTGGACATCTGGATGGACTTGGTCTCCTTGGTGCTGAGCCTACTAAGGCTTTAAATCTCATTGCAGAGCCTGCATGTGCTACTGCGTGTAGTCCACAAGCAGGAGGCCGAAGAAAAAGGGGACCAGAAAACTCAGTCACTAACTAAGATCCAGGTCAAAGAGTAAAACAGATCAAAGCCCGAATGTCGTGGACTTGAGGTAGCCAAAAAGCAGTGTCTAGGATCACTCCAATAAAAGGGGAGACATTGAGAAGGAGTCAGGTGTAACTTGGGAGAAAATGTGGCCAAACGGCTAGGGCGGTCGACCTCCGAGCTGGGGAATCGGGTTAGAGTCTCAGCAGGGACGCTCAGCATTCTGTGATTCTGGGCAAATCACTTAATCTCCCCGTGCCTAACAAAAATGACTGTGTCCGTATGCAACGTAACTGGTGCTTATGTAAAGCGCTCCGACACCTCTGGGTATAGTTAGCGCTATATAAAACTCCATAAAGAAATGACCTTTGGCACGTGGATGGAAAAGCCCAACAATAACAAGTTAGATGCCGTCTTCAGGCGAGCCCGCCTACAGTAGCCAGTCAAGATATGGTGAGACTGGTATTCCCAAGCACCACAGACTGGCTGCAGCAATCATCACCTTTGTGAACCCCCGAGTTGCACAGTAAAGGCCAATGGGAGACATGGCGAATAAGTATTTGATGTATCTGAAAATGCATGTAGGGTTTGTTGGGCTGAAGGACGGAAACCTGCCAATGGGCACCCAGCAAACCCAAAGCTCAGTCTCCTTGATGTGGTGTAGACAGTACTATGGTCAGGAACAGCATTTTTAACTTGTCCTTCTGGACAAAGAAGTTTGAAGGGCATAGATCGAAGATGTGGCGATGGCCTACGTCCTTTGTCAGCACCAGGAAATGAGAACAGCCAGACCAAAACTGATGCTCGCACCCTCTCTACTGCTCAATAGTGGAAGAGTTTGAACCTCTCCTCAGATTACGGACTGATGGTTGTATGGGAGGTGTTGAGGTGTGGGGGGGCAGATCCATAGTGAAACTGGAAGGATGGGGATTAATAGTGTTCCAAGGTCAGGAGCACCTGCCACTACTCCGAAAAGAAAGGACGGCTTGTTGCTGTTGGGGTGTGTATTGAAGCTGCTACTGTTGATATTCCGGTTTGCTGTGAGGTTTGCCGAACAGGTGGCGGTAGGGCCAGAGAGTGAGCCGTGGCTTTGCTTTCATTAAATCTTTAAAAGGCAGAGTTCACCTTCGCTTCAAACAGCCTAGAGCCATGGTAGGACATGTCCATGACTGATGGACATCTGGTGAAAAGCTTGTAGAGCGAATCCAGGAGTTCTGGAGCACCACCACACTGGTCCAGACTGCCCTACCCAGACAGTCATGTGGAAGCCTGAACGGATGAAGTATTTTACTGCGTCCTGGGCATATGTGATTAATTGCTGTAAGGTTGGCTACATCTTCTGGGAGACTTCACAAGACATCCATTATTCGGTCTCATATTGTGCAAATTTCTCCAGGAGACTAGTGTTCAAGGACCTGAGGGCAAGGCTGGTAGACGAGACTACACCTTTATAGAACGTTTAAATGTGCTACCATTCCTAGCCAGACCGAGGTGTCAAAAGCATTAGGGTTCAGGTTATTGGTAGATTCTTGGAGCAGTAGGCTCTCTGGGTTGGGGTGCTGAAGCATGAAGTTGGGATCCCCGTGTGCAGGTCTATGCCACCTTGCCACCCGTGTTTCCAGATGCACCTGATCCCAAGGGACACTGAGACTCTTGGATGGTTTACTTCGTGCTCAGGAACTCAGTGAGGACACTGGTTTTTACTTCTGTTTTAAGAGTGTGTGACATCTAATACCTCTGCATAACAATTTGCTTTTTCAGACTTGCGACCGAAATGGGCACAGTGACTTCGATGACTGAGAGTTCAGTGACAGTGTCTCTTCCTGATTGCAGATGGCCTTGCAATTCATTTCTACACACCACTCACAAATCAGAGTTGTGCATGGATCACTGGCATTTGTCAGTAACAATCTCAACAAGTCTTAAACTTTCTAGTCTGAAAAATATGTCTGGAAACTTTAAAAACTGGAGAGAAAATTCAGTCAGAATTGCATAATTTCAGACTGGCTTTGTATTGGTAGGCTGAGGCAAAAAAAAAGAAAAAATATGTCGGGGACGCATATTTGGGGGTCCTACAACATCACTTCTGGGTGCAGACAGATCCAAAACAGAGCTGCATAATACCACCTGGTGATGCACGAGAGAACTGCAAGAAAAACATTTTGGATCCAGTCGGACGCCTGGGGAAATGCACAAGTTGAGCTATCTGCGATTAGAAGTTTCTATAAGAAACCATATGCAGATGTTGCGTGGATCACAGACATTTTTAAGACATCTATGACCAGAATTAAACAGCGCCCTCCCCATAACCACCTAGATCTTGGGGTAGGCCATTGACAATCGCTGTCAAAATCTGATGAATTGTGTCTTAGAAAGATCTAGGGAGATTGAGAGCACCCTCAATGATGGGCAGAATAACAGGAGCCCATGGCATTGCACCAGTCAGCACCATACGTATCTCACTGACCATGCCTATTGGGACAACGTTCCTGCACAGTGCCACTGCTGGGGAAAGGTTTTGTATCCAGTCCGGCACCTGGAGGATATTCACAACATGAGGAATGTCAGAAAAGTGCATATATATTCAGTTGAACTGATTCATCTAATTCGAAAATGCAGCCCTCAAACTAAACAAAACTTCCTATTCACACAGAACAAAATATATTGCTTTGTGTCTAAGCATCAACTATTAAGTCTCAGTACTTCCTGAAGGCCTTCCTTCTGTTACACTTCAGATTCTCCATCCACCCATACATTCCAACACAGCAAAATTAACTGAGATACTCCCCAGATAAAGACATACACAAGATATCTTACCGGCCGAGTCTGAGAAGGCGTATTCATTTGTGTAACTTGTGGCGGGCCGAACACCACGGATGCCGTCTGAGCAGGTGGGTACAGTGACTGGTGAAAAAGGAGACACTTGGAGGTCAGTGCAAAAAGGACCCTCAAAAATTCGGAGCAAGTGATGTAATGGACAGGCTGACCAGCAAGCATTGGTGAATAAGCTGGTCTTGTGCAATGCTCTGCCCTGTAAATACAACTAATTACACTTTAACATCTTTGACAGTGAAATTCACCTTTGAGATTTTTATCTAACAAACGGCCCTGTGACACACTAGGGAACTTTATCTTCATGGCGAATATGGCACTATTAGTCCTACACTAGAACACTTTAATTTCATGGTGAATCTGGTACTCTCAGTTCTTGCTTTCCACAATTGGTTAGCTCCACCTTACGTGCTGTGCTGTCAGTAATGTCAAATCTTCCACAAGGTGTTGCAAGGGACCACAGAGCCAACACTCAAACCCAGGTTGCAGGCCCTACCCCAACCAAAGAGCAACCAACTAGCCCAGCACAGAACTAATTTTTTTGCCAACTTTTGAGCCAAGTAGACGCTGCAGTGCAAGTAAATGACTGGGAGATTGTTGTGAAAGAATGCAAGTAGCAGAAGTTCAGGAACAGCCCATGACGGAAATATTTTTGTACTAGGCCCTCCCATGTCCTAAATTGGCTAGGAACCAGACTTCATTGCACAGACAGCACCAGGAGGGGAGAAAACATATGCCAAATCAGGGCCTAACAAACTTGTTAACTAGTACTTCCTAGCTAAAAACTGCATTGTTCTGGGAAAATAAAACTGGTGGGTAATGATTTAGTTGGCGCTTATGGAATAGCTTTAGTAGTGGTCAGCTAAAATTAAGCAATGCGAGTAGGCTTCTGGGAGCAAATGTTGTAAACTTAAATGTGAAGAGGACCTTAAATCTCTGAAGAGGCTAAAAAGCTTGTTCAAAGGCATGGGCTACAGACACGCATCTATATAGTAATGGTACCCTTCACTTTGTTGCCGGGGGCAAGGTCACTACAGGTGTCAAGAAAAGATTAGGTTTTTGAAAGGTATTTGTTCCTTTTGACAAAATCTTATGGTGCCAAGACACTTCAAAACTTCCAGCTTTGTAGTTAATTGGCCATTAGAACAAGAGATCTGGGTTGACAGTAGAATTTCAGCACTTTGTGAAAACTGCATTAGAATGTACACTACATTAAGAGCAATGACTACATGATTAACAAATCTAATTCCAACAGCAAATAGCAACTGCTGTCAGTGAAATGGTAGGGGAGGGGCTGAGGTGGTCTAGTATTCCTCCTGTCAAATCAAGATTACATGAGCAAAGAGCCCAAAACCAATTATGCTCTTTTTAGGGTTACAAATGGAATGTTGCTTTTAATACGGAAAAGGGTTAATGGAGTTTCTACCGAACGAGTCCTTCCTATGCGCTGGCGACTGATTTTACAAGTTGATTTGCTTGACTTTAATACAGAGATCAATAATGTACGGTGAATACTTGTTTACTATTAGACTTTCCATCCTTTCGAATTTAATAGTAAAACTGAATTGTAATTCCGTTTAAGGCTGGCCGGTAGGTGAATTAAAACCATGTTTTTTCTAAGGAAAAATTGCTAATATTTGCCTACATTTTATACTTGTTGGAAATGTTAAACTTTAAGGTACAGCCTCTGTATAGCCTTAGCAATGTTTAATTTCTGCCATGATCAAATCGCCTGTCCTTTCAAGGAAACTATAGACAACCTTTATACAATGACATCGCATCAAAACCTTTATAAAAGGAGAGGTTCACTTGGTCTTCTGGAAAACTAGAAATACACCTTCAAGAAATAAAGCTCAGCCCTAGGAGAAGAGATTATTAAAAAGGCTGTTTTCAAAGCCAGTATGTCAGTGTCACAAAAGGTCAAATACATAAATGGTTTAGGATTCAAAAACCCAATGGACCCAAACCCACATCCCTCCTGAAAGCAGCATGATCGGTTTTAAGTATGTAAATTGGCAAGAAGACAGTCTCCAGGCGTTTGAAGACTGGCAGCCCCAGAATATTTACATATAGTGGAACCTGGAAAGTACCAAGGAGCTATTGCAGAGCCAAGAAAAAAAGCTGCAGCCATGTGTGCTTCCTTAAAAGCCAGCCATGTGTAGTCTCTGGACTCCAAGTGACATTCTGATTTGTCAATCATTGGTTTCTTGGGAACAAGGCCCCTGTTTTCTACAGGGTGAGACGATAAAGATTCAAGAACCCCTACTGAATCAAAAGATCTGCGAATAAAGCTTTAGGACACAGAGAGGAGAATCAAGAAGCAATCTGCATGAGCCAAAATGGGGCTAAAAGTGGTCACAAGTTCAGATTTAGTCAAGTCTTAACAACCAGGGAAGCAAACTAAAGCCAACCAAAAATTGGAGACCAGGTCAAAAGTAGAGAATGTTACCAGATAAAAGAATGGAAGCCATTGCAAACTGTGCTTTGCTTTAAACCTTTTCAAAGATATCACCACTGTGCATTATGGTGTCTGCTTAAACAAGGTGTTCAGAACTTGGCAGTGAGCTGCCAGCTGTTGAGGAGTCAGGGATTTTGGGTTTGATGGCTGTAAAGACTGAGGAAACTGGATTTCTAAAGTCATCAGGAGATTAACTCAAAACGTTTAGCTTAGTAGTAAATCTAGTGAATTTAGCAATAAAGCTCCATTTTGGAAAACTTCTTAGGCTTGCTCTCCCAAGGCTTGGTATCCTTTTTTTCTCTAAAAGCTACTGTAACTACAGTAAACCGCACCAAACTAAGGCACAGAATGGTTATCCTTGGGTCAGGTTATTTGGTATAGAGTGCTTAGAACACAGCAGGTTAAATTGCAGTCAACTTCATACGGAAGCCAACTGCACAACAGATTTGCAGGGTGCCTAAATGAGCTTTACATTAGGCCATGAGAGCAAGTCTGAAAAACCGATGGGATAAGAACAGTCAACCCATTCCAATGCCTTTTTCCTGCGTACAGAAAAGTAGTTTGTTGGGGCATCTGACAAGAATCCTCTCCAGGACAGCACCAGTATCTTTAATACTCTTCCGCTTCTAACAAACTCTAGGGGAACAAGGGACTGCTCACTAGTAGATGGGAAGGCTCGAGAACAGAATTAGTGTCCGGTTAAACTATGAATAAACTTTATTTGTGCCATAGTAAATGCAGATTAACATGCCCGTGGAACAATTATTTTTTACGTTGAAATGAGAAATTGTTTAATCATTCAAAGATACTGATGGTAAAGAGGCCTGAGAGTCCATTGGGACAAAAGTCCACAGCTTAGCTTTGAAAAATTGGTTGTTGTCTTCCACATTTCAGTACATTCCCCAAGTGCCCTCTACGGGTTACCTAATCCCTTGAGAACCCTACAATACAGGTCATTCACTACACACAATATTCCTTCAAAGGGATGCAGTGTTTACTGACAGAGTAGCCACATACCGTCTAGTGCTCGGTGGACATAAGACACTGGACTAGAGCGATATTAGCCCCCCCCCCCCTCACCACCACTAACTGGAAACCCATAGACCATTCCAAATTCTCCTAGTACCTACAGATATAGACCTTAAAGAGTGAACTGTTTGGGAATTTGTTTTAGCCCAGTGGAGTGTGTACATTCCTGAAATTAATAAGAAAACCATCATCAATTTGACATTCACTCAGAGGTTCTGGCAAACCAGTTACAAATGCTGTAACATACATCTTTGTAAAGAGCTTTACATTTGCATTCAGATGACTAACCTCATAAACCCAATTGCTTCTGGGCTCAGTCACTTACAAACTTCCACCCATGGGTCACATTGCCCATTCAACAAAAATAAATTTTAAACCATTTGAGGTTGGTTCTCGGCTCGGCTCCAGAAGGTGTGAGGGAGTTTTAATTTGTACATGAAAGTTTTAACTGGTCTGAGCTATTACAATCTTGTGCTTTCAAAGTAAAGTGCTAGCTGGACATTCCATTTACTGTTACCTTTCGTGTTTCACTGCAATTTGACTTTAAGCACCTGTACCACCTGGATTAAACTGGGATCACTCAACAGGTCTTCTCAGAGTGTGCAAAACGTATGGTGCCATGTCAACTGGAATGTAATAGTACTGTGATCTTAGGACAAAACTGATAAATGTGGCTACAGTTTAAGGTCCGGAAACCCCATTTCCCCCAGGAATCCAGAAAAAACCTCAAGCAACCCAAACATTGTTATTTATCATTATACAGTACACAAGAGGTACTAAACACTTAAATGACAGATCCGAAATCATTGCCCTTTTCTTGCCCTCTTTCGCTTGATTCAGCAGGGGTTTAACTTTAGAATGACCCCGTTGAAACTAGGTGACACTTCTTCGCTGCTACATTTTTTAAAGTATTTAAGAATTGTGTTCATAAATGAATCATTTTTTTGCATGGCTTGGCAGAATGATACCTGTTTGTACCAAGTGGAGGTTTTTGTATGGTTTCAGGTCTTGTTTAATATTTCTCACTACCATGTTTAAGCCGGTCGTGTTACATTTAGTGTACTATACGTAGTGTATTTTATTTGCATCCTAAAGCTTTCCCCAATGGCATTTGTTTTCAACATAAACTAGATTAACTATGCTGGTGTTTACCGACATGAGAGAGGGAGGTTCAGCTAAACAGAAAACAATGAAAGGAGGTGGATCAGGAGAACCTCTTCCCTGCGTCCTACCAAGAAGCAGAAAGAGGAGCAGCTCTTAAAAAAAAAATTTGCAACAGCATCTTATAAAGATAAACTTTATAAATGGTAGCAGTGGGTGTAATTATCCGCACATAACAATAAGCATTATGGCTTTATAAGAAAATGCAAACAATAGATATACAAAGACATGTAAATGGGTGCTACACCAGACAGAACCTTTGCTACCAGAAGGGCACAGCTTGAACAGGGTGGAATGTCTCACTTAAAGAAAGTGTTAAATAGTCTGAAACACCACAAGAGTATATATATCAATGGTAATGTTTAGTGTAAGGTGAATAGTCCAAAATAAATTCAATGGCCCAAGTGGTCACATTTATTTCAGTTTCTCGATATGAAACATTTTCTTGTATTTACAGAAAGTCATATTTCCACAAGTGGACGTTTGCTATAAAAAATATATATGGATGAAGTCCTTGTGATGACAGAACCAGCAGTATCACAGAAGAAAAACTGATGTTGGTACATTTGTACATTAAATCGAGAAAGACTGAAATAGGGTGTGGATACAGCCCACACGTGCTTCGTCAAAGACTTTTCCAAGACTAATATACATATAAAAGTATTGCAGTAAACACAATTTGTTGGAATAAGGCAAAGGAGGAGAGTAGTAGGAGTCTGTGACAAACCTGCACGACTATTTTCAAATCTTAAAGAGAAGGTTCGGTCATTTAGAAATTGGAAATAGCTGCGAAGGTATGCAACCAAAAAGAGTAAAACAACAAGAAAGGACAATCCACTTATCCCTTGTGAGGCTGGCTATCAACCAATGTAATGGTAATGTGGGGACAATGGAGTCACTAAAACTAATGTTCTCCAAGTAGAGTAGGTTGATTGTCGCGGAAAGGTAACAACCAGAACTAATCTGAAGGTGTAAGTCTAAGAAGTTATATAGCCATCTGAACTGATCTCGGATCACAGATCAGGTGTACACTATAACCAAGGTTAATGAAAAAATCTTTGTATTTAGTGACAAAGCAAACAGAAATTAGGGTTCCTTTACAACTTCGCATCATCTAGTGTGAACAGCAACAAACAGCAGTGATTGCAAATGGGTTTCTACACACTAGACCCTTCAGGAATCCGGATACCGCAATAATAAATTTCCTCTACTTTGAGGTACTGGTAGAGACGCTCAATCAGGTTGATTCCAGCTCCCTTATCTCCATCACCTCCGGTCATCAAATGCTCAAGCACAGATGCAAAACAGAAAAAAGTGATGCATATACATTAAGCTGGCAGCTCCCCAAAAACCCTTAACTACCCTAAGTGCAGTCCAGCCTACAAAATTAGAACCTTTTCCTTGGTTGCATAAATGTATGTATACCAACATTTAAAAGTGTATATTCGAGATGTTAATGTGGGTATTTTCAAAATGCATAAGCAGATGTTTAGAGAAAAACAGTTTAATCTCCTAAATACTTTTAAAGTCCATAATTCAGTGGCAAATGTGTGTCATGGGAAGACTCATTAGCTTGGTGCCAGGGGTACAGCAGCAATGGGTGTTCTGTATTACCCCTGTAACGGCATTCCACGAAGATATCATTTTTTAAAATTACTGACAAGCGTGTCTGAAGCGGAGTGGAGCTCTGCTGGTACTCTAGCATATAGCGTCAACTATGTAACCATGTCTTTAATGGTCATAATTACAACACCATTAGTAGCTTGATTATTTTCATTGAACTCAACTGACTAATTACAGAAAAGATAGGAGTATATAGATTCTATGATGCTTAAACCAGAAGTCATGGTATTGAAAGCAGTGGCCCTACATCAAAATCAGGTTTAGAGACACCACTGACCTAAACGCCTGGCCAAATTCCTGGAGCAGTGAGTTTATCGCCGAGTGAACACATACTTACAGATTTACGAGTTAATAGTGCCATTTAGCATTTTAGTGTTCTTGATTGATTGGACAAACTAAAAAATTGAAATAAAATTTGTCAAAGACTAATCAATTTCACTTTTTGAAAGGGATGCATTTTTGTTTCTGGTCTTCAATATCCTCTCGTGCAGATGCAACGTGATCTTTCATAGCAAAAATCAATTTGAGTAACCTGGGAGAAATCCAATATGGATAATTTACTCAAGTGGATCAATTAAAGGATATACCATACTTTTGGAGTAGGTTTGACGTGCATTGCCACATATGAAAGAATTCATTGGAAGGCTCATTCTCCATGTAAACTATCCTACATATTTTTCCATGTCGTGGTCAAGTTCTAGAATGGCTGTTCTGGCAAGGTAGCAGGACACTAATATATGCAAAACATTGTATAAACCGCAGCGATCTGCCTACAGTACCAGTGGCTTTCAAGTTGAGACCAGCTGGGAAAAAGGTCTTGTAGCACGAAGAGATCTTTAACGCTCCGAAGAACACAATTTAAAGACTAATGCACAATCATTTTACTGCCTGGTGCGTAATTAAATGAAAAAGTTACTTACCGTTGGTAACAGAATTTCTGGTAGATACTCTATCCACATGCAGATTCCTAAAGTCTTGAATACTCTCACGGTTTCCCGACTAGTCCAGAAAACCTTTCTCCATATCTCTGCCGATAGTAGGTGGCACCAGCTCCATCTGACACTAGCAGAGATGCTCCTGTGACAGACACCCATCTAGCACCCCGCCATCTTTAGTTTCTAATCACATTTCACACGTAAGGCGCACACATGACTAGGCTGAAATCTAACAGTGCAACAGAATATAGGGCTCTTATTTTATAATTCTTGTGAGGAATCTGCTAGTAGAGTATCAACTAGCAACAGTTACCAAAAGTAAGTAACTTTCTTTCGGTAGTTACATGTACATGCAGATCTCACCTCGAACAGATTTCCATGAAATACCAGGCCTTAACCCTTTCCAGGTTGATGACGAGCTGGGCTCGTCATGGCGTAGCCTCCTCGCACGCTGATGACGAGCCCAGCTCGTCACGTAAAGTGCGTTTTCGCAAATCTCAGCGTGCAAGCGGAATGCTAGCGCGCATGAGGTTAAAAAATCTATTTGCCCACTCGCTGTGGCGCGTCGTTCTCAGGAAGAGTTATTTTGAGGATCCACTTGCCAGGTCTAAGTAGCAAGCACATACTGGCATAGAACAAGTGTTCTGCTGGTTCATAAAGAGAAAGAACATTAACGATAGCTTTAAATATTTATCTGGTCACATGAGCTGTGCATTCAAAGACAGGTCAAATGTCAGCTTATGTCTTCTTACAAAGTATGGCTTAATTTATCCAGAGATTGGAGTTTACAAATCCTCTAACTTTGCAGCCAGAGAACGAACAGTAGAAGTAATGAACGATTGTGCTGGGTTAGAGGTAGTGTGAAATTGAGGGCTGTAGGATGTAAGGTCGTTTTCTAACAAATAGCTTGCAATTAAACTGTACAAGTATTTCAACATTTCTGTAGTTATGAAAGCACTTTTTTGTAATTCTGAAGTGTTATAAAAGCAAACATCAAACATGTTACTTGGATATGTGCACATGATAAATACTGAACGCGTGTACACTATATAGTTTCATCAATAAGGGATGAAAGGAGGAGACTGGACGGGTACGGAATAGCCCTCTTCCAAAGTTTGTAAGACTCAAAGGTCTAGAACTATGGCCTTTGAGACCTGTGGCTAAAGGGAAACCTGGCTTCTTAGCAGCCTGAAATGAACCTATAGAATAAAAGTAGCTTTCCTGTCATGGCTGTATTGGTTGTTCTACACTGACGGGGCAGCTTGAAGCTGTTAAGCCTCTCCCAAATCCACAAAACCTATGAAACTAATATTTTTGGGAGTTGCAGACCAAGGGAAATGTTCCACGGCTGCTACCTCCCCAAATAGTTTGGTGTCGTGGAAGTCTAGAAGGGAAAACTGGACATCAGAAGAAAATCCAGACTCAGTAGGCCTGTCTGCGAACAGCGATGATGTCCCAATAGACTCACCAAACAAATAGGCTGTATCCAAAACGGAGTAACTCTCCGGATGCCGCCAGACTATCTTTGATTAGGTCTCAAAAGTAAACCAGGTATTCCTGAGGGAGATTAGGGATTACAGTGCCCGCCATATCCCACAGCGCATGAACAGTCATAGCAGGCACGCAGCATTCCGGGACATGAGTTCTTATCTACTAGCTACAAAGATCTTGACCCAAACCATGATTTGTGCTTGCAAAAATGCTTGAGAAAATGTAAAATTAAAAGGGGCTTAAAGCTCACCTATTAATGTTCTTTACTTACTAATGGTTGGCTCCCATGTTATTAGTTTTTTTGCTTTCTATTGGTTGGCTTTCCTGTGCTTCAGTTCTGTCTTTGCTGTGGAGCATAGAGCATGTACTGCTTCCTGTGGCCTTCCAAGGGAGACAGCCTACTTCAAGTACTTACTTTCACTTAACCCCTACCATCCTTTTCGGTAACCCAATCATCCCCACCTTTATTTCCCACCCTCCCTCCCTCTTGTTGCTTTTTTTTGCTGATTTAGGTTACTCGACCCGAAGGTATTGGAGCGCTTTACATGGGCACGAGTTACATTACACAGTAACACAATCTATTTTGGTTTTTAGGCACAGGGCAATTAACAGATTTCACCAGAATTGCAAAATGTTGAGACAAAGCTTAAACTAAGTTCCGCATTGTGCAGTTCTGGCAATTACGCCACACCCTCTCTGATATAGTTGCATGCCACCCCACCTACCTGGTTTAAGGCATATTACACAGTGGCACTGGCTGCTGTGCAACATATCTTTGGGTTAGTGATGGCTGCGCCATAGCGCTCTTTCTATTTACGTCAAGACATGTTGTACAGCAGTCTACGCTTGCATCGTAGTCCAAATAATAGAGTCTGGTAAAAGTGTGAACAGATTTCTACATAGCTGCTCTGCATAATAGGAATAGTCAAAGCAGCTGTAGCTGCTTTCCCTCTAGTGGAATTAACTTTTTATCTACCGAACAAAACATTTTCTTTCTGGTAGCATAACAGTAGGCAAGAAATCCCCCACCTGGATACAGATTGGTTAGACATGGCTAAACTTGTACGTACCAGGCCATAGTTTACAAACAATTGAGGAGACTTGCAGATGTCTTGTTTTGTCTAAATACAATTTTAAGACTCTCCAAACATCTAAAGCCTGGTGAGTTCTTTCTGGTGCCGTGGCAGGGTGCTGAAAGAATGTAAGCAAAGTAATTGGTCAAGGTTAAAATCCAAAACAACTTTGGGCAGGAATTTCAGTTGAGTCCTCATAATAACCACCTTACTGCTATTGAATACTGTATATAGTTTGTAAAATATTAAGCTTGAATCTCACTAACGCTACATGCGGACGTGATGGCTACTATGAAAGCAGCCATCCAAGAAAAGTGTTCCAATGAGTCCTTGTGGATTGGCGCAAAATGCGATGCCATTAAACGTGTGTACTATGTTCAATTCCTAAAGAGGGTAGTGACAGCGTATTGAAGGGAAACTATACCCTCCAGGAAGACGTGAATGACACTTTGAAAAAAGAGGTTTGTGAATAACCTTTTCTATAGGCAGGAATTGCTGCCAAATTGACTAATAGGAGAGAATGGCAAGCCAGATTAAGCAAGTATTGGAGTAGAACTTTTTGGCCAGTAGCTGAATCAAAGATCTGGTCAGAACACCAGATACAGAATCTTATTTAAGAGATTAAGCTGAAAGTGTTGGACATTTAGCCTCCAAGAAAACTCATGCATTTATGTGATAACTTTAAATGTCCATATTGTATGAGCTCATGAGCCATGCTGCCAAACTCAGACTCCACTGGTCTTTCAAAACTCTTGTAGTGGAAATGTATGCAAGAGGCCATTGATCCTAGAAGAGATTACACTTCTCATCATTGGATAAAAGACTCACGAGAAACTGACACTGCAAACATGGATAGCAGTCTCTCCTCCAAAGGATACACTTTTGCTCTTATGGCGTCAATAGCTGCTCCTAGATAATGAAATTAGTGAACTGGCGTTGAGGGAGATTTCTGGTGACTGACATTAAGACCTAGCAGATCTGCCCGACCTCTTAGGTTAGTTTGAGACACAATACCTGGATGACTTTCTGGAGTTGGATTGGAAAACCCCCTCTACAGGATTAGAATGGCAGACCAGAATTAGCAGAGCTGCCATGGCTGGCGGGCCCCCTCTGACCCGTTTTTGGACAGTGCACGGTTTATATAATACTAACATGTTAGAGGTACAGCTTGGATGTAATGATGTGGCTAGATGTTAGAAGAGGTCTCCCACCAGACAACGTAACACTAGGCTATGTTGTTGTGTTCCTGAGCATTGGCTGAAGTGTGCAGATAATGTTGCCGGAAAGGTTTCCTAAAAACAAGCAGCGTGTACAGTGTTTATATTAAAAATAAGTGCTAAAATGTGAAAAGTATAAAACTAAAAGGAGAACCAAAGCAGGTCCAAGAGGGCCTCGCTACAGTTGAGGGCAGGTGAATTTGAGAAACATTCTGTACCATATTAGGAACCCAGGCATTATTTGTTATGGATTTTTACTGTTCGATAATGAGAATTCTGCTCCTACCCACAACTTCCCAGAGTGGGTAACAGAAGGAGGGAAAGCAGAGGCTCATTGTTGAGGATGTGGGAAGCTTTCCTAGCTTGAGCTGGTTGATGGCAAGCTCTTCATTTGGCCGACGCCTTTGGTACAGGTGGAAAGTTATTTTCTGCCGCTGTTGGCGATGTCCTTGCAACACCGGAGGTGTTGCAACCAATGGATAGAAATGTCTTTCCTAAGGTTTATAAGAATGCTTTCGTTGCTCCTTGCATTTCTACAGACCAACCACCTTCAAGGTCTCCAGCTAGGTCTTAATTCGAGCCATTTCATCATCTGTATGATTCCCAAACAGTGTTACCAGAGAAAGGAAGATTAAGTATTGTCTGCTGAGATTCCTGCTCGAGTGTCATAAGAAGCCAAGAATGTTGTCTGAGGGCCAAACTGTGACAGCAGCCATGGGCTGAGAGAAAGGATAAATCTGCAGCAGCACTCATCACTTGGTTCAAGACCATCATGCCTTTATTCATGATTTAGAGGAAGTCTTCTCTGCAGTCTCTTGGGAAGTGTTTAACAAACTGATGCAGGGAGTTCCAAAGGATCTGTCATACCTGCCTAGCAAGGAAGATGCACTGGCCGGTTTCATGGTTGTGGCATCTGTACTGCATACCAAGCGTCCCAGTGAATCTAGTTGCTTACATTTGTCTGGTGGCACGGTGGATAAAAACTTAGTAGAAAGCCCTTTCCTAATCAGGAGTAAGATCTGACCGCAGGAATAACTGGTTCTGCCCCAGAGACTTCATTTTTTTTCTGAAGTCTAGAAGGGGCCTTGATGCTGCCCATTGGTTTAGAGTTGCAAAGATCAATGATGTACACATTGATGGAGCAGTCAATTAAGCGTTCAGTTTTGTAGTCACTTGTACAAGCACCTTTTGAAACGGATTGTCATCAACTGGCAAGAACCTTGGCTGGAGAGAATCAGTCAGTGTCAGGAAGTATCTTCCAGTACTGGAGGAATAGGTGGAATAAAATGCACTCTGCCATGATCGTGACCTATGTATGGACCTAGGACGAAACGGAGAGGAGTGTTTCGAGAAATGCTGAGAACAATGACAATCTCTCCAAAGCACTCATGTTCGAAAATCCATGGCACGTTCTGGACTGAAGAGATCTTGATTTCCAAGTGGAAGCTGGAGGTCTTGCCAGAAAAGGAACTCCGAAAGTTGTCTTACTGAGGATGTGGTGGATGCAAAATGTGAAATAGGTGCAGACTGAGCAAGCGGCGGACAGTTCAGACTAAGAATGAGCGATGATGGCAAATACACCCTGGAATATTCTTAGTCAGAAGTTGATAGTAATCTTCTTAGTCTCAATTTCCTGACCATTTGTTTCTCTACAGCAATTTTTCTCTATGTCTCGATGTAGACAGACTTGGAGTGTCTCCTGATTCTCAGTGTCATGGAGTACCTAGATGTTAACCCATCACTGAACGTCTAATGTAGTCTCCTTTGCTACGTCGAACATGTAGGCACCACACCTTGTCTTAATATCCTAGACGTCAACCTGGAACAATGTTTAAGTATTTCCTCTTTTTGGATCCACCTCTTCATGAGTCGTCAGAGGAAGGTGAGAGCCCCCTGGTAGAAGACTGGCCCTCTCCTTGCTCGTGGACATCCCACCTTCAGGCTGTGCCTCTTGCTGTCTGCATTGTACTTATGCTCAATGAAGGCATATCTTCTTCCTGTTGCTCATGATACACCTGGAAAAATTCATGCGGTGTCGACATCTGTCTAGGATGTGGCTGGCAGGTAGTTAAACCCACATCACGGGGGTCTGATTTGGCTGCCTTTCTGCCACAGGCTGGGCATCGGTCAAATAAAGATGGCATTTTATTGGACTAGAAAAATTGTCCTGTTAGAAAATTACAGATAACCTCATATGTGATAATGAAGGAGGGAAAGTAAAATAACTTTTGCCTAGGATCACTCAATTAGGTTAAGTGAGGAAGCCGGGATTCATCTTAGATTTCACATTACGCAATATAGTTAGCCAAAGTCCTTCCCCCCCCCCCCCCACACACACACACACACACACACACACACACACCCAAAAGCGGCCTTATGTGACATCACAGTCCAAACTTTTTGGCTATCCCCTGGGAAAAATGTGAGTACCTTCATCCAGAGTACCAGAGTGTACATGAGGAACAGATACAATGGGTACAAACTAAGCATTGTTGATCTCCGACCCATTACCTAGTATGCATTGGTACTATGTAGACTGGACCTTAGACCACAGGACGTTGTGATTAACAATTACAATTCATGCTAAAGAAAACTATACAAACTAGTTGAAGCAAAATATAAACCCTTAAGGGTTCATAACTCCAAATAATGGGCCACACCATGCTTCTTTTTAAAAAAAATGGAGAAACTGAAGGTTGAAGCACAGACTTCATAGGTAATTAAAGCCTTTTTTCCAAAACTAAACTGACAATTATGAAAATGCACCAAAATAAAAGCAACTAACCCCAGCTAGGAATCTGAATATATCAAGTAAATGATCCTGGGTGAAAAAGCAAACGGCACACTGTAGTATGAACAAGGTAGACTGGTAACCAAACAGGAGAAATGGTGTAGCACCTGTGGGGTACTAAGATACTGTGTGTACTATTTTCTGTTAATAAAACCCCCCTATATTTGAGTTACTACTAATACAGTACCTAGTCTACATAGTTTTCCATCTCTATTAAAAGTCATGCTATGTCACGTGATATTGTTGGTTTCTAAAATACACTTTAACGGTTTGATACAAGTCAGAACAAGTTCTCAAAGCAAGTTCCCTGAATGTACTAAAACCCATAGACATATTTTGCTCACCTAGTTCTGCTAACATTGTATCCGATAGACATGGCCGCAGAACCCTTAACTTTTGAATTTTCCCCAGGAGTCAACTGGATCCAGAAATTTTTCAGCACTACCTCTGCGCGCGGGCGGTGTTGTACGGCTTTGTGATGCAGACTCCAGTTGTGCCGCCAGTAGAGCTGTATAAGTCCCAACCTGCGCGCAGAAGTTTTTCTTCTTTTCCACACTGTACTACGGATCCAGAGATGAGCATCTCAAGCAATTGTTTGACCTTCTGTGACGATTTTAGCCTGAAACAGTGTGCCAGCTTTTTATGCCTTCTCGGTTTAAATCCTGTGGATCTTATACTCCGATGTCTGGTACGGATCCTCATTCCATATGCATGTGGTGCTTGGGCAAGCACCACAATGCCTAAGAGTGCAAAGCATGTCATTAGTTAAAACCAGCGGCGTTGCAGAAGCAACAAATGAAGATCCTGACTACGCAGTTGCCGAAGATTTCCAGTTCTTCTAAACGGCGTTAGACTGCGGTTAGACAACAGAGCAGCTTCAGAGTCCATCCTTGTAGGCGTTGATCACCATCCAGGGAATGCAATAAAAGTCCCCGTCAACATCCCACAGTAAGTCATAAGCGATCTGGGGCTTCTATAAAACTACTGCGGTTTCATGCAACTACTCACGACCTCGTGCTGAGGACTCAGCGCACGAGTCGCTCCATTGCTTCCCTGCCTTTTTTGTATTATGATGCTCTTCATATATTTGGGTTTGCATTTTCCCCATGAGCATCTCCGGGCCCCAAAGAGGTGATGGTTGCAAAAACTACGTCCTCACTGATGGGCTCAGCTGCAGTGAAGCCCTTAGATACAGTGATGCCGGTGCACAGCCCTTTTGGGTTCACGCCGGTGCCGACCAACTCCGGAGCGACATCTGTTCCAACTGGATGTTTCACTGGCACCAATAGGCTCCGAATCGCAGTCGATGCATGACCGCGCCGAAGTTTGAGGCATCAACATCCCCTCAACTCATTGTTATCAGTATAGCCGACATCCAACAACCTTCCCCTTTCTCATCCAGAGGTTAAAGTGGCAGTGACCTCGTCAATTGGCAGTTTACAGAACAAACAGTTTGTGGACGGAAATGAAGGGGTTCTTTTTGTGCAACCAGTGCCCAAAGATCCTCCTATGATGGATAGCTGGATTTCGGTGTTGGACGAAGCAAGCAGGTTAGAATCATCTCGCCTTCTATCTCCTCTTGGACTGGTCTCGAAAGCCAGCTCTTCCTTGGCCAATACGTTAAAATGGGTGGCTGATCTACATTTGACTGCCTCCAACCCCCCCCCCCCCTTATTTGATGTTCTTCATCCGGATCAGTCATGGATTTAGCCTAGGCTACCCTTTTGAGAGGCATATGATTTACTGGGGGAAGGGGGGGGTGCTAATGGGCACGATCTGGGTCAGTAGATTTCGGATGGCAACAGGCGGCTAGGTTAATCATTAGGTGTGGAAAGGACACCACTGATTTGATTGGTCAACCTATGGTGTCTTTTATGGCGTTACACCAGTTAGTTTGGCTTCGTAAGACTGGATTTTCAGGGGCAACCAATCAGCTTTAATGGACATGCAGTTTGACAGTGGTCATTCGTTTGGTGCCCATGCAGATGATACTCTGCATAGGTTTAGGGACAGTCTGGGAGTGGCTCACACCATTAGCCCCTTTTCCATTCTTTCAGCTTTTGCTGTATTTCAAGTGAGATGTTCCTGTGCATAAGGCTCCTTTTGGTTTGTAATTTGGCTCAAACACTGCAAAAAGCATACGAAAATGCAGTTCACATCACCAGATGTGGTATCCCTGCTCTTGCAGGCCTCAAATTCTTACATTGTTTTTGCTGTCAAACAGTTTTTCTTTGAAGCTCTAAATGTGTTTTTTTTCCTACCTGTAGGTAGGTTTTTTGGTTGACCAGGTTAAGGTAATTCTCATTCAAAAGATTTGGATCTATGGTTTTTGTGTGCTGCTTGCAAAAGCACTTGCTGTAGGCTTTTTCACCTTTTCTTTTCACTAAGCGTGGGTCTCCGTTACAGGACCTGACATTTTACTGGGACTTCAGTTTCTTGGATCACTGTTTTCTTTTGATAATTTTGTGTCTTATTTCAGAAAATTGAATCCCTTAAGATAGGATGGTACACAGCTTTTAGTTGCCTCCTTTTGGAGTGTTTTTCCCCCCCCTCTGTTTTTTCATGTGTGTATTCTTCAATCGATGCAACGCATTTACTTTGGATACATTCCATTGTACGGCATTAGGGTATTTTTATTCCTGCAGATGTGTCATGCTACCTCCGATAGGATAACGGGTGTATCCATCTATGTGGATTGACTGTCCCTTACAACTACACTTTTTTTGTTCTTCTTTTGAGAGCTCATGCGTTTAAAAGGTTAGGTCAGGAAGTGCTGCCAATTACCTGTTTTTGGGGTGGTAGGTTTTTTCCCCTTCCTTCTTGGAGTGATCCTCATTAGCCCTACTGATGGGCAAACCATGTAGTCGTTTAATGGAAGAACTCTTTATTCTCCCTTCAGTGGTTTCCCTTGAGGCTTTGGCTTTCTGTGCCTGCAGGGTGGGTTATTTTCACTGTCAGTAATGACAATTGTTTTAAGGAGCCATGCTCTCATCTAATTCCTATGTATGTCTTGTCTGTGGCTAATTCAACCAACTAGTTCTTTCTGAACTTTTGTAGGATTGGTTTGCAGTCCTACCTCCTGGTTGGGTAAAGCTATGGCATTTAACTCAAAAGTTAATTAATCTACGGCTAGATGTCTATCAGATGGAAATGTTACTTACCTGCAGTAACGATTTATCTGCTAGAGACACAGGCTAGCAGCACATTCCTTAACGACGTGCCCATCCTCCCGCTCTGCAAACGACATAGGATGTACGGGTTATTCTCCGTTTCAGTACAGGTTTTATACTCCAGTGATAGTTTCGTGAAGTGGTTGACAAACCACGTAGTCTTGCCTCCTAGGTTTTGTTCTAGAATTACCATAGCAGACCATTCATGAGTATCTGGTAGAGGTTTTTTCTGCAAGGCTAGTTTATACACCAGTGCGCAGGGTTTCAAGTAGCTTGTGCTTCGGTGATTTTTTGTCTTGTCCTTAAAGTCCTTGCCTCGTATGGACATACCATTTATTGCTACTTTTTAATTATTGATTAGAAGATTTTTGTTCATTTTGGCACAGTTTATACAGCCAGTTTCTATAGTGGTGCCGCGTTCCGGCGCAGAAGGTTTCACAGAAGAAATCCACGCAGAGAGACTTATATGGCTCGACGAACATCACAATCCGAGTCTATGCCATCAAGGAGCTGTGCGATGCCGTCAACAGGCGCGCAAAGTGCCTAAAAAATTTCAGGATCCAGTCTGATGCCTGGGGAAAAAATTCAAAAGTTAAGGAATCTGCAGCTAGACTAGGTCTCTACCCAATACACCATTACCAAAGGTAAGTCACTTTTCCATCATTTGAGCTTTAGAAACAAGAATGTGAGAACTATCGAACCATAATGTATTGGTGGGAAAAAAAATAATCACAGAATGTATTCTATGTAGAAATGTTTCAGACTGTTTCCCCAATTGTTAAAACTTAATCATGTGTTCCCACTGGACGTGCGAAACATGTTGTCTACATCCCTATATAAGAGTGCACAAGAGTTGAGAGCGCCTACCCATTTCTTAGGAGACTATGCCGGATTTTATCTTGACTGTCCCGAGTTCCTTTACTTATGATTTATATGCTATAATTCACAGATGGCATATTCTGTATCTGGACTTTAATATTTACATAAAGTATTTAACCCCTTCAGCGCTACGCGAATTCCGCTGCGGTGCTGAAGGTTCTAAAGAACCAATGGAACCATGACGGAACGGTTCCGTCATAAGCACAGGCCAACCGACGCTCATGACGGAACCGTTCCTTCATGAGCATGGAAGGGGTTAAAAAGATCTATGGTCTGTCATTCTTATGAGAATGTTTCAGAAGTGTTATGGGGGACAGATTTGATTCTAAAGTGACCGTTTTGATCGTGAGTACCAAAATCCAAGCTACAGGGACTACGTAGCTCTGAAAACGAAACCCCGGCACCAAGTTTGTATGGCTTTAGTTAGGAATCTTGTAAGACTTCCAAGTGGCGACAGCCTCAACAGGCATTGTAGCTGCCCTGGACGCAACGGATTATTTAAGATAACCGGCAAGCTGGCATCGGTTTGACAATTTCTCCATGCACAATTAAGGTGTGCAGAGAGGAAGAGAGCTAGTATCAACAAAAGAGACACCTACAACAGGTGTTTTTGCACACCATGCAATTTTATTAATGGCAGCAATAACGGATGAGTGGAAGAAGGTGGGCGATGAGGAATTTGCAGGAAGCAGCGATTACTGAAGGAAAGTATCCTGCATCAATGCCACACCTTATGCATAAATGAGTCCCAAAATGCCACACCTTATGCATAAATGAGTCACCAAATACTATCGGGTTTGGGTAGTGCAGATTAACCAAGAAAGTCATGTAACTACCATGATAAAGTACAAGTCACAGGGGGCCATGGTTGATGGAGAAATATGCTGTAAAGGTTTACACCGCTGACAGCTTGGCCATACTGCAGATAAACTCCTGGGCTACTTCTTGTAAGAGCCATGGAGAAAAGGGCAGGTGTGAAAACCCAACCTACCCAGGTAGAGTACATGAATGGTGGACAAACTATGAGGGCCTAAAGTTCACCAACATTACAGAATTAAGTCACTATCAATAACATATCAGTTTTGCCAATGCTAGTTTGTCTCGCCTATGCAAGAGCAATTTGCTTTACCAATGTGCTTTAGCCATGTTTTACACCAGCATGGCTGCTGTTCAGCATTACTATAGTTCATGGCGGAAAGGGGCACACAGGGGTAGTGGGGTAGTGCAGTGGTGCAGCATACTTGGGCGGGGTCTGCAGCTGCAGGGGGGGGTGCAGAGGGGTGAGCAGTGGTGTCACGTACAGGGGCGGGTGCACAGCCACAGAGGGGGGGGCTGTGTAGAGTACAGGAGCAGGGCTCACACCCAGAGGAGGGGTAGCAGGAAGAGGGGCATGCAGTGGCATTGGTTCAGGTGCAGGCGCAGGCGCAAAGTGAACGAAGAAACTTACTCTGGAGGATGGCCAGATGTTAACGGGCTAGCCCCTTTTAGAGGTGGCCAAAGCACTTATTTAGTAAACTCAAATTAAGGTCAGAATCAGCGCTGTAATGAGGGAGGTTATCATTCTCAAAGTCGTCATCCTCTATCTGGGCACAACATCCATCAGGCAGGATGTGCGCATCAGAGTTGGACTCGAAAACATATTTCAACCAGGCAAGCCTCTGGGACCGGAGAAGTTTCTGCGCCAAGGGCTCATCAAAACAGATCTTTACTACATTTTCTGACTAAGTCAGAAGACTTTTTTGAGGGCTTCAAAGCATTAGCTGAAAGAGGGCTCTGAGGAAGACACCCAACATAGGGGGCACAGATTGATGGTCTTGATAGATTTGGATGCTGCACAGACACTAGGAGGTACAGTATCAGGGTCTGAGCTGTCCAAGTAATCAAACTCATAGGATTAAGCCTATGGCCCAAAGGGTAAGTGACCAGTCCTAAAATAAATAAAATAAAAATATTCAGCATGGGTAGCTGGACGGCTTCGACATGTGCAGGGTCTGCTGAGGAGCTAAAATGCCAACTTCACCTTTTTTAATGTTTGAATTCAATCAAACAAAGAGCAAAATATGAGAGAATGATGCTGGAAGCAGGACTTTTTACTCGAGGAAGATCTTCATTTCTTTCAATTGAGCATTTTGTGTTTGAGCGAGGAGCTGTCAGAAGCGTGTTCCCTGGTAAGGAACTTAACTGATAGAGAATGCTGCATGTGTCCCTCTTGGCACTGACCAGAAACACTTCACTTTCTGGGGCAGAAAGGGTCTATGCAGAGGCCACTGAGTGTCACTTTGCAATGTTGGCGAGATTCAGTCAAGTACCTGAAGTATATCCAAAAGGTGAAAAATCTACATAAGATACATACATCATAAACAGAATGCTAGTGAAGTAAACACTGCAGTATTAGAGCATTAGCTCAGTTGATTCGGAAGTACTTTCCTCATTTAAGATACTGTAGCTGGTAAATGTATATTTAAAACAAGCGAAACGCATGAATTGCAGAGTTTGCCCAATGCGACAACTGCCTGTATGGGTGCCCTGCTGAAACAAAGATGCATTTGAAAAGGCATTTAAACCGTTGCAGCGTTTTTTGTTAGTGAGACGCTTTGTTACTATTGAAAAGGCTGTTTAGCATTTACAGTGTTTTTTTAGTGCAATGCAACCAAAAAGATAGACACCTCCCCCCTCAAAGTACAGAAGGGTTTGCCGACTTTTTTGCAATTAGTGTACGACCCACGTATAGCTACACAGCTATTTTACAGGGGGCGGGGGAATCTGGCATCGACCATCAGTGCCTGACTGACTGTTTCACTTTGTCAATATTGCCTATCCAGCCCTGAAGAACAGAAGCACAACATAACACAAATTAAAGTATCCGTTAGAAGAGCTGCTTCTAGAAAGGCCATTCTAAATCTTTTTTGTAAATAGGAGTGGTCTACATTTTTACAAAAAAGTTAAGACCTCAAATATACCATGTGACCATCTTATAGTTTTACCAATTTCCCGGAGAGAAGATACTCCAAACCTTGCATGATTGACTTACATTATATTGCATTTGTTATTTCACTTATACAACCTCAACCAAAACTTAATGCAACCACCAAGGTCTTCCTGCTTCCCCAATACTTCCTATCCCATTCTGTAAAACCCAAGGGATATAGCACGACTCATTCCTTTTACAACCATCTCCTAGTAACCCTAGCATGAAATGTAAGCGTGCGGCTCCCGACCAGAAATCTTAGACCAGGCACCACCCATGAGAACCGCTCACCCCAGCACTCCCAACTCATTTCTAAATAACACTCCAATAGAGGCAGCCAAGCATTCCCAAGGGTGGGTTAAACTCCGTGCTTTAAAGACAGCTCTTGCAACAGCCCTTTTACACACCACCCGAAGATCAGGAACCCAGAAAAAGTGTAAGATCACACAACCCCTGTACAAGACCTATACTCGAATGGCTTCAGGTCTGCCTATGCCGGACCCCTGCCTACTTGGGAGGGGCTGATGGGTATTTGTGAGGTCATAATGGCTCCACCATCCAGTCCCAAGCCCCTTCTAGGCTAGTTAAGAATTGAGACCATCTATCACGAATCACCCTTTGCTTTGCTGGAATTAGGAGCATATACTTCAGGTGTTTAGGCAGTCCAAGAATGGCCAAATGTGGTAATCATCACAGTCTTGTCTGACATGTAGAAGAATATTGGTTGTTGAAGATCCAGGCTATGATGGCCTTGGGAGGGGCACCATGTGGTGGAGTTCCCATGGTTCTACGGTTTCTTTCCCCAACAAAACATGCAGACAAGCCCTTGGGTTTTAGTGCACCCATAATCCAACGCCCCAGAAAGCCTTCTGGTGTGGAGCTATTTGCTCGTTCTGAGAACCCCACTGGTTGTCTGGTCTATTAGATGGCAGCCAGGATCAGAGCCCCTTTTGGATCAGCAGCTATCATTGATACCTATGCTTCCTCACTCTCCTCGGTG
Source organism: Lissotriton vulgaris (assembly GCF_964263255.1). Taxonomy (NCBI): domain Eukaryota; kingdom Metazoa; phylum Chordata; class Amphibia; order Caudata; family Salamandridae; genus Lissotriton; species Lissotriton vulgaris. The sequence continues at coordinate 1,068,267,174 of NC_141699.1, forward strand.
ACCATGCCTCCCCTTTGTTCTTGCTGCATATTGATCCATCTGGTCTGCTGTAGATTCCTGGATGCTGTGTCCCGGCATAGGTCAGATGTGGTATTTGGCATATCTTTTCTAAAAAAGTAATTCTGTGGACCCCCCTCTGCAGTAGTCCATCAACAGCACCACTGGCAGGGACACTTTCATACGCACTTATCTTAGGAATAGATTAAGTGAAAGATCAGAGCCAGGCCCCTACAATGCTCAGGCAGCCTTTCGTTTGGACTGGTTTGCTTTTCTATTTGACCTATGGGTCAGCACAAATCATAGGCATGGACCTCCCCAAAGGCCAGGTCCCTCAACAGGATGTGGGAAGCACCCTCCACCAGCAAGCCGCCCAGTTCAGGGGTGCGGTTTCCTTTCACCAGGCTATCCAGCACTCTCCTGTGGCATATTCTATTGCAGCCCATTTCAGTGGTAAAAAGCGAGAGAGGGTGGCGGGGAAAGAAAATGGGATATTCCAATCCATCAAGACCAACATGACTGAAGTTAAACACCTGTGACAAATTGCCCTGCAATATTCCGGCACTGGGATTAGCCGGAGGCCTAATGAATCCCTCAGTATGTAGAGCTTCAAAGCTAATTATGGCAGTAGCACACTTCAATTAGTCCACAGGCAAGGCCTGGTGCGAGCCAGAGATCAAATGTGCAAATACACGTCCTTCAATATTTCTTGGGCTTTAGATGTAGAAAAGGGTCCCAATCCCTCCCGTTCCCGAGCAGCATAGACAGCAGCCAAAGGGAGCACGTGTGTCCCCCAGCAGCAGGCTCATCAAGTCTGCTGAGCAGGTATGGAGCTCAAAACAGAGCTAGTACACTCCTCACCAAGGCACGCCAATGGAGGTCCCTTATAGCCCGCCTGTGGAGAACCACTAATCACGGAGCTTCTGCCATGCACACCACCAACCCTCACACAAAGCTCATCAGTTACCAGCAGCCACTGCACCAGGCATCAGTCGGCCGGTGACTGTTGGTGCACCTTGTCCCTGGCCAAGTCTGTAATGGTCTTTTGCTGTGGTAAGAGTCATGAATGGCAAGTGCATATTACACGAGACAAGGGCCCACGTGCAGTAAATATCCTTGCAACATGGCAACTGGACAGCAGAAGGCCGTCTCATGCCACTGAGGAAGCAAGATGCATATAAATGACAAAAACGAGCATGGGTTACCTGTGAAAGTCCGGGAGAAGGGGCGGGGTGCGGGATTGTTGGGGGTCCTCCTATGGGCTGTGGTGCTTTGTTCATCTCATGTGGTGCTGCATAAGGATCCCCTTACTACCTGTGGACAAGAGACGCAGGAAAACAATAAAACAGTTGCTACACCGAGGAAAAGCTTCAATTCAGTTTACAGTGAAAAGGAGTGGGGATGAGGACATTGAGGAAACCGCTTTATTTCACTTCTTGCTCATCCACCCACTGACAGTCAAAGCAATTAGGATGGCCTTCAAAAAAGTAATCTATGCACATGGACAAGTGACTGGGTGCCTAAAGTTTAAAGTATGTAACAAGAGGTCTACTCAACTGAACCGGAAAGGGGACTTTCCGCAACATCCATTGGAGACATGTGACCTTAAAAGCATGTCTGTTTTATTTAATTTCAGAGGACCCTATAATGCCCTCATTAACTTCAGGCTTTCTTCTCAAACAAAACTACATGCGTAGTGCAGTAAAACCACTTTGTTCAGTGTGCCCCGATTAGCAGTCTGTATTAAAGGATGCTATCCCACGCGCAAGCATGTGAACAGCAGTCTAAAATTAGGCAATGCCTGAGCAACTTTAGAGTGCTTAAAAAGGAGGACCATGTAGGCGAAACAGCGCAGCAACCCGTTCATGCTCATGATGAACATCTTCACACTTTATAGTACTAACACCAGTGACTGAATCGTAATGAAAACATTAAATACTTTTGAATTATTCCATGAATGACTTAAACACCATACGAGGACAGTGCAGGCAAATCTGTTAAACCCACTCTAAAAAGTACACAATCTCTGGATGGTCTGGTGCACAGTACAGCATCAACTTGCTCTAGGCACTGAGATTTAAAGGCTGCACCATAACTGGAGAGTCAGGATCGTAGGAGTCGGTTTTAGGGTTGAGGACTCAATAGCAGAAAGAGAAGCTGAAAACTTAACATGTGTCAATGTATCACTGTATCCTGAATAGTTCCCCAATAGAAGGATCACCAATTGCAGTAGCAGAATATTGTTATCAGCATCAATGAGTGGTCAACAAGGCGGTGAACCACCCTAAGAAAAGTTTGTCATCTCGCGTAGTGTTTGGACATTAAAGTAGACCGACACAGAAGAGTCAATCCTTCTCTAGTAAGACTTTCATACATAAACAAGTGTGCATAGCAGAATGTATTCAAATATCACCCACTTCTTTTACAATCCTGTGTCTCGCAAGCTCAAAACATTACGTAGAAAAAAAAAAATCACCTTACCACCACAGTACTCATCCCTTACACATTTCCTGTAAAAATCCAAGGACCAAAATATGCTTTCCTGCTAACAGTGTGCATCGAGAACTCATCTACTCCCTTTTACTACTCACAATCCCACGAGAGCCCCACAGGATTGTAAAAATTGGTTAAAAACAATATACATATATCATCTTCAGATTACTTATTCCTTAAAAACCTCCTCTAAAGGGGGGGCATGCCTTTCGGCTGCCCCCTTACATAGCTTTACTTAATTTCCACAATAAATGGTAACAGCATGCATTTCATTTCCAACATTCTAGTAGCCAGCCAATCAGAGTGCCCACTCAGGACTTGCAAGAGCCTCTCGTGAGACTCACTCGAAGAGACGGAACTGAAGTGCTTTTCTGAATGCATGTAGAGATGAGGTACAGAGCTGGAGAGGGAGGCTGTTCCGAACTAAATGCAAGGTAGAAGTAGCATCCTCTGCTCATATCTTTTAATGAGGGAAGTGTGGGCATTTAGGAGAAACATTGCTGCCTGGCTTGTAGATAGAAACTCAGTCTCTGGTTGATGTATGCCGGTCCTAGGTTGTGCAGGGCCTTGTATGCGTGGGTCAGTAGCTTCAATTGGCACCTCTTCTGTACTGGGAGCCAGTGAGTTCCTTGAGGTGACAGAAGATGTAGGTCCATCAGGGGAGGTTAAGGAGACTGGAAGTTACGAAAATAAATCTTCATAACTGTCTTTCAGAGATGGAACAGTAGATTCATGAGCATTGTTTGAAACTGAACGCAGGGAAATCTGAAATCCTGCTCTTTGGAGGTGCCAAGTTTATTTGGGACCCCACACGGTGGCCGCGAACACTCTGCGCTTCTCCTATCGCTAAGCAATGCGCAAGAAATCTGGGGATTCTTATTGATGATACCCTATCCATGAAAGACCATGTGCAGGCCCTTTGTGGTAAGGGTTTCGCGACCTTGAAACTGCTATCTAGGCTTTTCCCCTGGATCCCTTTGGATTGCAGAAGAACAGTTATGCAAGTCCTGCTCATGAGTCAGCTTGATTACGGAAACGCCTTATTCGTGGGCATGCCAGAGTACCTTTTCACGCGGCTTCAAGTGCTTCAAAATGCCGCAGTCAAACTGGTATGCGATAAAAACAAATCAAGCTCTGCATCAATGTGCATGAAAAACCTGCATTGCCTACCCATGCGTCAAAGAGCAGTATTTAAATTGCTCAGTCATGCACATAGAGCACACTATTTAAGCGGCCCTAAGATACTCCAGGAGAAAACTGAGTTTTATGTCCCCACAAGGAGCCTACGGTCACTACATCAAGCATTAACCAGAACAAAGCGTATCAAGAAGTTGATGACTGGAGGGCGCTCTCATATCTGGCAGCTAGGAAATGGAATGAGCTTCCCCTGGACATATGGCTCACTCCTAGCTACCTGGCGTTCCGAAAAAAAACTAAAAACTCATTTATTCCCTAAATACTAATACTCCCCTGTATCTCCCTATCAGCAGTCATGCCTTGTTTGCTACTAGCGCCTTATTATCCCTTGGGATGAGTGTTGCGCTCAATTCAATTCATAAAGCTTTATTCAGTGCATATTAAAATGACCATAAAAGCACATGAGCGATACATAGGATAACAGATATTGCAGAATTTAACAAAATACTTACATAAAGTTTAAACATACTTTTCCTGGCATTAAAGGATTGGTTTAAAAATTTAGTAGTAAAAAAGAAATGCGTTACTTACCTGTAACTGCAGTTATCCAGTATTGGTGTCTTTCATAGATTCACATGCCTGAATCATTCCCAGTCGTCGAGACGGAAGCCTCCGGTATATAAAAAAGTAATGTCCTATAGACATAGATAGAAAAGAATAGGACTAAGGATCCCACCTTAGTGGCCTATCCACGTCCTTTTGTAAAAAGGACCAAAGTAAAGAAGCCAACCAATCAGCTACCACCTCCTTCTAGAACCTTGTCAGAAGCCTAGGTCTCAGATTTTCGTACGCACCAGCTAGGTAGGCGTAAACTTGTTAGAGAGATAGGAGAGTCCTTCCAGGGGAGGCGGGAGGGTGCATGTGATGCTATGAAAGACACCAAAACTGGATAACTGCAGTTACAGGTACGTATGCATTTCTTATCCAGTATTTAGGTGTCTTTCATAGATTCACATGCCTGAATCAGAGTAGCAAGCAATATATTTTGCACATTTTTGATGGAACATATACGAGTCTGTAGATAATACATATCACACGACTGTAAACCACCAAAATACATTGTCATGTAAATATTAGTAAAAGAATGTGCATACCAGTAAAGGATCGAGGGATGTCGGAAGGCTCACCTCACTGGAATAGATGGCGAAGAACTGCTTGGCCCACTGCTGCATCCTTCATCAGCTCAGTGGCCAGACAGTGTCTGGTGAAGGTATGCAGTGACTTCCAGGTCGCCGCTCTGCAGATGTCCAATACTGGCACTCCAGCAAACAGTGCCGCAGATGTGGACATGGCTCTTGTCGAATGAGCTTTGACTTGCGTCCAAAGGTCGTCCGGCCTTGTCATGGCAAAAGGTGATCGCCGAGGAAATCCACCTTGAAATGCTTTGTTTTGATAGGGGCATGCCTTCCCGTGGTCTACTAAAGGCAACAAAGAGTTGAGATGATTTTCGGAAGTGTTTTGTCTTGTCAATGTAGAATTTAAGACATCTCTTCAGATCCAACGAATGTAGAGTTCTCTCAGCTACAGTGGTAGGATTTGGAAAGAATGACCGGAGGACCACTTTCGGAATAAACCGAGGATTTCGTTCGTAAGATCACTCTGTCCTCTGAACTGAATGAAAGGATCTTGAATTGAGAGAGCCTGCAACTTGCTGACCCTTCTAGCAGGAGGAGGGCCGTTTTCCATGAGATAAATTTGATGTCTGCCCTATGGATGGGTGCAAAGGGGTGCTTCATTAATTGGCGAAGGACCACATTGAGGTGCCACGACGGAGGGATCAGTCTTGGTCGTGGGAAGGATCTGTATAGACCTTTAAGGAACTGCTTTATAAGTCTGTCTGCCACAGGGATGGACCCTTAGGGGTCCTGGTGAATCTTGAGATCGCCGCCAGATGCACTTTAATGGATGCGTGTGCAAGGCCCGATTGTGCCAGATGTAGTAAGTATGGTAGCAGCTGTTGTGGAGTGATGTGGAAAGGGTGCAGGCCTTCGGCCACACACCAGGAGCAAAAACGTTTCCATTTTAATGAGTAAGTTTTATTAGTGCTGTCCGCTCTAGCCTTTGCAAGGACGTCTCTGCACTCCTACAGGATGTTTATGTGACAGAATTCCCGGTACTCAGGAGCCAAGCTGACAATTTTAGAGAGCTCAGATTTGGGTGGTGTACCTGTCCTTGGGACATTGTGAGCAGAGCTGGATGTTAACGCAGGCGAATAGGTGGCTGGGCAGAGAGGCGGTGAATGTCCGTGAACCAGTGCTGCCTCTGCCAGAATGGGGCGATCAGAATCAGAGTGCAGGGCTCAGACTTAATCTTCCTGAGAACCCTGGGTATCAGTGGAAATGGCGGAAAGGCGTATGCAAAGATGTGGCACCATGCGATGGAAAAAGCATTTCCGAGGGTTCTTGGTTGGTGATGCCTGCTTGCGAAGCTTGGGCATTTGGCGTAGTTTCTCGTGGCAAAGAGGTCTATGCGCGGAGTTCCCCATTCCGCGAAGAGGTGTCCCAGCACTTCCATGTCTAGTTCCCATTCGTGGGATGGAGATCCCCATCTGCTCAGAGCATCCGCGAAGACGTTGTCCTTGCCCGGAACGTACTCTGCTTTCAGCGTTATCCCGTGTTCCACAAGCCAGTTCCAGACCCTTTGCGATTCGCGAGATAGAGAGCGATCGCGTCCCCCCCTGCTTGTTTAGGTAGTGCATAGTCGTGGTGTTGTCTGTTCTGACGAGCACTGGGGAGTTTTGAATGCATGGCAGGAAGGCTTGTAGAGCTAGGAAGATCGCTCTTAACTCAAATAGGTTGATGTGGAGCTGGGTTTCCTGTTCTGTCCACTTGCCATTGATCTGGAGTTCTTGGAGGACCGCTCCCCAGCCTTCTAGGGATGCGTCCGTTATCACATGTGGCTCTGCGGGAAGCAGGAACGGCAGACCCGGTGACAGGTGTTTGAACGATCTCCACCACTGTAAGTGGTTGACCATGTTTCAAGTGACTCGTATGCGGTCCTCGAATGATCCTGTACTTTGTGTCCATTGGTTTGTCAACTCCTCCTGGAGTGGGCGCATCTTGAGGCGGCAGTGGGGTATGAGCATGATACATGAGGACATCATGCCGAGGAGGGACTTGAAGGTGCGGACCAGTAAAGTCTTCCTTGATGCCACTGACGTGGCCAGGGAGATGAGTTTGACTTTCCTTTCCTGAAAAGGCAAAGCCTTGACACGTTCCGTGTCTAATGTCGCCCCAAGAAATGTAATGACCTTGTTGGGCTCCAGTGCAGACTTCTCGCGGTTGAGGGTCAAACCTAGACGCTGGAAAATATCCAGACAGACGCTGGAGGATTTGGCTGCGCCGGTCGCGGATGGTGCCTTCACCAGCCAGTCGTCCAGGTAAGGGAAGACTTGGTGTCCTTGTTGACGAAGGAAAGCCGCCACAGGTGAGAGGCATTTGGTAAATATCCGTGGGGCAGATTTGAGGCCAAACGGGAGGACACAAAATTGGTAATGCTGCCCGCTACAGCAAATCTGAGGTATTTCCTGTGCCCTTTGAGGATAGGAACATGGTAGTAAGCGTCCTGCAGGTCTAAGGACGTCATATAGTCCCCTTCCTCCAATAGTCCCAGGATCTCCTGGAGAGTCACCATACGGAACAATTGTTTCCTTAGGAACACGTTGAGTGCCCCGAGGTCCAGGATTGGTCTCCACTTTTTCCCTTTCTTGTGGATGAGGAAGAAGTGGGAATAAAAACCTTTTCCTTTGTGGGTTGGTGGAACTCTCTATCGCTCCCATCTGTAGCATGGAAGAGATTTCCTGCAGAAGCAATCGTAGGGGCCTGTGGGACCGTTTGCGAGGTGGTGTTGTCGGGGGGATCGTGACAAATTCCAGGGAATGTCCGAATTGAAAGAGCTGGAGCACCCACGCATCTGTCATCAATCTCCAATTCGAGGAAGTGTGTGAGTTTCGATGGTGGATGGACTGGCCATTGACACAAGTCATTGGCGGTTGCGAGCAGGTTTTTTCTGGTTCTTCCCTCTGTAATTAGACTTGCCGTAGGAAGTCTGACGCCCTTGCTGCTGTTGTCACGGTTGGTATTGCGTTCTGTTTTGGCTGTATGAATAGGAGGACCTGTTCTGGTATGTGCCTCTATAAGAAGATTGTCCTCTACTTTTGTTTCCACTAAAGGACTGGTTCCGGAATTGCAGTGTTCCAAGGGCTTTGGCAGTGTCCTTGTCTTTTTTGATAGTTTTTAAGGCCTCAAATCTTTTCCCCGAAGAGATGTTGGCCGTGATAAGGCATATCAATAATATTCGTCTGCATCTCCTGGCGGAAAGGAGGGGCTTTGAGCCAGCCTGGTCTTCTGAGTACAGCAGCACCTGCCAGTTGCATGAAACCGGTCATGGCGACATCCATTGCGCAGTCAATGAGCTCAGAGGCAGATGTCTGCCTACCAAGAGGAGCGATTGAGCTTCCTCCTTAACTTCCTCTGGCAGGTGAGATAGGCAAGGTGCAATATCTGCCCAGAGTTGCCGATTGTAGCGGCCCAGAAGTGCGATGGAATTGCCACCTTTTCTGTCATGGCCGACGTGGTGGAAAAACGCTTGCCAATAGTATCCAGTTTTCTGCCTTCCTTGTCAGGTGGTGTTGACAGAGGCTATGCTGGGTTACGTGAATTTTTCTGTGCCGCCTGGGTTACCACAGATTCTGCCTTGGGGTGACCTGTGAGGCATGCTGGCGCTGATGAAGTCGGCTTGTATTTCTTTTCAAGCCTGGGTACCACTACTGGGATTGAAGCGTGTTTGCATCAGTAATTTCCCTTGCTTCCATATAAAGTCAATGATGGGAATTGACTTGGTTGTCTTTTTAGCTGGTTCCTTGAAGTCGTACAGGAAGCACTCTGTTTCCTGAGACTCCATAGCCATGTGGAATCGTTTGGCTGCGCGCTCTACAAGATTATGGAATCCGCTGATGTCAGCGGGTGGAGATTGAGGACTGTGGTTCCGGGGAGGCCGGAGAAGGAGCAACATAGTCTTGATCTACGTCTGGGTCAGACTCGTCTCCACGGACCTCGCCCTCTTCCTGGTCCCCTTCTTTGTCATCAGACTATTGAATTTCTTGCACTGGCTCTTGTTCCCCACTAAGCGTCAGTGGTGGCGGCTTGTGTCGGGCCAACGGAGTGGGTGCGTGTACAGATATAGGTACAGGCGTAGTGGGTTTTTCCAGAAACCGCTGTTTATAGTCTCGGATTAAGAATTGCAGGTCTGATACAATGGCCGCTGGTAGGCACACCATCGTTGTAACTTGTGTGCGGACTTGAGTGTGGACTGTATGTTCCACATGTTTCACCTCCTCCATTTCCTCATCCGTTCTTTGGTACTTGACCACAAGGTCTGATGGGCTTGTGTGTACAACTCTTCCTCCGACTCTTCACCTTGAAACAGGCAGGATGGAGGCAGCTCTTGCACCTTACTGGGTGACGTCAGGTCTGGCGTAATTGGTTTCCTCGAGCTTTTGATGCCGATATGGGCTGTCTGTGGCGGCAAGGTATCCATGGCTTGAGATAGCAACACAGACTCTTTCCATTTCCCTGTTGGAGCCGACGACGATGATGCATTTCCAGGGGTCGTCGACGACTTAGTCAACGGCGTCTTCGTCGACATTACCTTCGTAGACTATTTTCCCAGTCGTCGACGGTGTCCCTGTCGACGGAATTCTCGTCGACGTGTACTTAGTCGACAGGATGATCTTCGTCGACGGCACAATCGTCGACGACTGACTTAGTCGTCAAGATCTTCGTTGATGGTGAAAATGGAATGGTTGACGACACTGGCATACTCTCCGTCGATGAAGGAGTCTTCTTTGTCGTCTATGAGGAGGCCAACGATGCTGTCGACGTCGACACGGTCGTCGTTGACATTGAAGCAGTTTTTTGCGCTGAAGAGATAATCAACGCTGTCGTCAAGGTCAGCGGTGGCTTCCTGGGGACAGGAAGATCCTTGCCAGACACTGAGGTTTTGCCCTCTGAGGACTTCTTGAGAGTCTTCTTAGGAGGGTTGTCTGAGGGGCTAGGGGAAGTAACCCTTGGCCTCTTCAAGGAAAATTGTGAAGTACCAGAGATACTCTCACTTTCTTCTGACTCCAAGTCTGTCCTCTTCTTTAGCCTGTCCAGCCAGAGCAGCAGGCGTCCTTCTCGGTCTTTAAGGGTCTTATTTGAGAAGGTCCTACATATTTTACAGTCCTTGGGTAGATGGTGAGGGTAGAGGCAATACAAGCAGGTTTCATGCTTGTCCTCTACATGGAGCCTTTTCTTTCCAAACGAGGAACAGGCTCTGAAGAGAACCTTTTTCTGGGCATCAGCCATAATGTAATAAGTTAGGTAAATTCGTTTTTTGGAGAAAAAGAAGAAAATCCTGAGGAGAACTCAGGTGGAGACTCCCTAGCACAACGTGGGGTAGAAAATCTGAGAGACCTAGTCTCCTGACAGGAAGGTTCTAGAAGGAGGTGGTAGCTGATTATTTGGCTTCTTTACTTTGGTCCTCTTTACAAAAGGACATAGATAGGCCACTAAGGTGGGACTCTTGGGCCTATTCTTTTCTATGTAGGTCTATAAGACATTACTTTTTTATATATACCGGAGGCTCCCGTCTCGACGACAGGAAATGATTCAGGCATGTGAATCTATGAAATACACCCAAATACTGGATAAGCATACATCTGCAGATTGCATGTTAAAAATTAATTTCATTGCATCATTAATAGTCTGTGAACCGTACTTGATAAACAAAGGTTTTAAGTAGGCAATACGAAAACTCTTGTAAACTTTACATACCAACAAAAAGTGCAAGGTGCTCTGCTTAGATAGACCATAACATGGACAGGGTCTGGTCGGATAATTTTTAAGGTGGGGGATGCCACCAGATGGTGTGCCAGCCCGAACCTAAGTTTAATAAGTACAAATCTATGGGATGGCCTGGTCACCATACCTAGATATAGGGGGTAACCTTCATTAACTATATGGCTATTGTAAAACAGAGTGGAAGACAATACCCCAGTCTTTAATGACCACCTCCTCATTCTGTGCACTAAGAATGTTGACTTCAGCTCACTTTTAGATATTGCGGCAGCAGCACATCGATCGGCATTATGTTTATGTCAAAGATTTCCAGAAAACAGTCGACAACATATTTTAGCCAGGGGATTTTAAAATAATTATTTAAGGCGAGACAGTCCTCTATAACAGATCTATTAAAAGCGGTCTCCTCCTTTAATCAGATGGATCGCCAAACCATAAGAGGCCTTAGGGATAACAAATATATCAGGTAGTTAATCCCCAGTTCTCTAAGGATCAGCGCAGTTGGGGCGGAAGTAGGTAAACAAAAGCTTTGAGGAAAGAATTTTCCTCCGTCTGCAAACTATAATCACAGCAATGTCCCCAGACTCTTGCCCCATATAATGCAATTGACACATCTGGCTTGATCGATCTGAAGCATATCCCTGATAAGTCTGTCTCCGATCTTAGCCGCAAATCTAAAAACACTGAGCACTTTTAGTTACCTTATTGCTAACATTAGTAAATTCATTAGACCATTTCTATCTTTTGAAAAGGTTATTCCTAAATAACAAACTTTGTCTACATGTTGCACTTTTTGGCCATCTATAAAAAATGCAGTATGCAACTTTTTTTTGGCCCCACAGGTCATGGTATGCATTTTCTCTTTGTTGATAACCAGTTTCTTGTCCTTGATAAAAACAGAGAATCTGTCAAACGTTGCAAGTCAAAGGGGGTTCTCGATAGTAGCACGGCATAGTCTGCGTATAATAACACAGGCACTATGTCCCCATTAACCTGGGGGGCATCAGCATTAATAGTTTTTAAAACTACATCAATTTAATTTATAAATAAGGTAAAAAGCAAGGGGGCAAGGACAGCCTTTTCTAATACCACTATTAACGCTGAATTTAGGGGTACACTCCTTTGACGCCGTAGCACACGCTTGTTTGCAATTTTTTATAAAGCCTGGCCAAAAAAATGATTATACCCTCCGGTGCCCCATGCTGTAACAGGGTTGGCCATAAGATGGAATGGTCCACCAGATCAAAAGCACTGCTTTGATCTGCAAAGCAGAGATAAAGTGAACCTGGTTTGGCCTGGGTATACTTCCCGATCAATAGATCTAAATGTATACATTGAGCGAGTGTTGCGCTATATGTATATAAGTATATAAGTCTAGCTGCAGTGTTCTGAATGGACTGTAGCCTCTGGAGATGTGTAGTGATCCCAGAGTAGAGCATTGCTGTAGTAGTCTGCTAGTGATAGGGGCTTCTCTGGCTGTACGTCTGATTTTCATGGGGAGCCACTTGAACTTTTGAAGCATGCAGAGCGAAGAAGCAGGCAGTGGAGACTGTTGATCTGGGACTTCATGGTCGGCTTACTGTTGACGATGATGCAGAGGTTCCGGACGTGGTCAGATGGGGTGGGTGTTGGACTTGGTCGCGGAAACCATCAAGAATCGTTCTGGGTGTGGAGTTGTCTAAGATCAGTACTTCCATTTTGTCAGTGTTGAGCTGGAGGCAGCGGTCTTTCATCCAGTTGGCGGCACTCGTCATGCACCTGTGGAATCTGGTTCTGGTGGCAGTGGTGTCCTTGGAGAGGGAGAGAACTAGTTGTGTCGTCTGCATATGTGATATGATGTTGAGCTTGTGGGAGCTGGCTATGATGGCCAGGAGTGTCATGTAGGTGTTGAAAATGGTGGGGCTCGAGTGATTAACCATAGGGGACACCACAGATTTCCCTGTGTTCCAAGGTGAACTAAGGTAGGTTGACTTGGAGTTCTCCCAGTGAGAAATGAGGTGATCCATTTAAGAAAGGTACCCTGGAGGCCGATGTTGTGTAGCCTGGTGATCAGCATGTGCTAGGATACGGTGTTAAATGCTGCTGAGGTCTAGGAGTATCAAAATCGTCATCAATCATTGGTCAAGGAGGTCTTGGATGCAGTCTGTGGCTGGGATCAGGGTAGCCTTAGTGCTGCAACTGCTGTGGAATATGGACTGAGAGGAGATGAAAAGATAAATTCTCAAGATGTGTGCAGTTGATTTGTTAGTTTTCTCCAGTACCTTGACCAGGAAGGGGAGCAAGGAGATGGATAGTAGTTCTAGAGTTCACTGGGGTTGGCTGGTTGCTTCTCCAGTAGGGGTTTGATCTCGGTATTTCTCCAGTCTTCTGGGAATGTGGCTGTGGTTATCGAGGTGTTGAGTAGGGAGGCGAGTTTGTGGCTGATTGTCGCATCCAAAGTTAAATATGTGGTGTGGTCAAGGGTCAATGGGTGCATCTGAGTGGATGGAGTTCATGAAGGCAACAGTGTCCTGGGTGCTGAGTGTGTTCAAAATGGTCAGATGGTCTGAGCTGGTTGTGGTGTGGTTGTGTAGGTCGAGTAGGTCAGTAGACTTTGGCTTGAAGGCTTTGCCGATGGAGATCTTCTGGAAGAAATTGCAGAGGTTGTCGCCGAGCTCCTGTGAAGGGGTGATACTGTTCAGTGGCTGAGCAGTTTGAGAACTCCCAGACCATGTTCAAGAGTTTCTTGCTGTGGCTGGAGTCGATGACAGCAGCTAGGGCAGCTCTTCTTTCTCAGTAGCTGGTAGTAGAAATTTAGGGATGTCTTTAAGGAGGTCCTGTTGGTGGTGTCCTTGCTGGTGCGCCACCTTTTTTCACACTGTTTGCAGATGCGCTTAGCCGCTCGAAGTTCTTCGGTGTAACAGCTGGCCTGTTTTGAGAACCTTCAGTGATTGCAGTCTTTGATGGGGCAAGGACGGTGGCGCAGTTCATGACCTATGTGTTAAAGTTTGACACCTTTTTCCATGGATGTGGTGGGGTTGGATGCAAAAGCCCAGGTAACCAGAGGTTGCATATAAAAACAACCATAGAATCCTGTGGGCTAATTCTCAACACATTAATACATTTTAGTCATACGTAATAAAACTTTCAAAAACTGCTTGTGAGAACAAAAAACAAGATATCTGTTCATTGAAATGGTTGATTAAGTGGTCGGTCCACGTGAGGTCGGTGATGTGGCTTTAAGGGCCGCGGTTGCTGGAGGAGAATATGGGGTCTAGCATGTGACCTGCACAGTTGGGTATGGATGAGATTGGAGTGTCCTATGTAGCTCATGCTTTCAAGGAGATTGATGATGTCGTTTTACTTTGTATGTCCCACAAAAAGCTTTACCAAGGAAGAAAAGATAACCGGAGACTGGGAGGTACCACCACAATCACGGATATGCCTCCACCCCGATCTAATCGGCAGGCAAACTGGCGGATAGGAGACTGGACCAGGGTGAGAGCCTTCCTCGATCATGCTCCCCCTCAGTTATTTCAAAATACACATAGCAACTCAATCACTAGCGGACACAGACTTCCGGTTCATAACCGGTTTGAAATCCTGTCTGGCCTAGAATCCTGCGATTGACATGAAGAGTCCGATGACTTGGGTAGCAGGAGGGTGGACGCCACACGTGCTGTAATGGCCGAAACAGTTTGGGGAAGATTAAACAATCTTATCTCCTGGAACATTGCAGGTTTAGCTGTGAAGTTAGAGAACCCTAGCTGGATTGCTTATATTAAGCAATTTCTGATAATCTGTCTGCAAGAAACCTGGTTGGTTGAATGCAATCTACATTTGGAAAGATATACGGCACATTTTGTTCCAGCAGCCGTTTCTACCAGGGGAAGAGCTAAGGGGGGTTTGGTTATTTATATTTCTGTAGCCCTGGCATGTAAAGTATGTAGAGTCAATACATCTAACCCGGGTATCCTTGCTTTAACTTTAACAAAAGGGAACTATACGGCAGGTCCGGTAAATTTTTATAATTCAGTTACTTTTGGATCTGATCATAGTTATTTAGTTGCTCTGAATGTTTTTATAAATAAGTCTGAGTCATAGCCTACACAATCTCATGGTCATGGGTGATTTAATATACATCCTTGTGGCAATCCCCTATCCGCATGTCTCTCGGACTTAAGCTGCTCTCGAATCCATGGATTTCATTTTGAGCACTCGATCATGGGGGAGTTCTTAATGATCTGATTAACGATTTTGATTTGACACCCACTATGGCTCGGACAGACCCTTACACTATATTTGAGCAACCCACTTTCAATGGTCACGGGAAGGGGACATTTATTGATTTCATGCTCATTTCGTCTCCTATGCAGCCGTTTGTGGACTCCTTTTTAATTGAGCAGAACGAATTGAGTGATCATAATCCCCTTTCACTGTACTTAACAGGTCCCTGGATCACAAAAATAGGACTAAACACTAACCAGGAACTAATAAGTACAACAGATGGGAAGCGCAGACTCAGATGGACTTAAGTCACCCCGGAGTGGTTTTACAATGATATTCAATCTGTGTGCAGCAGAAATTAGCATCTGCCTACTGGAGGTGCAACACTAAGGTGTTAGCAGCTTTCCAGATTATCTCAGATAGGTTCACGGAATTGTTATCTGCACCAGTTAAGAAACAGTCTAACGTGGGCGCTAAATGGTTCGATGAGCACTGCTCAAAAACGGCACGTAGTCTAAGGGTAGCCTTATCCTCTAACCCCAGAGTGCAAGCAGATGTAATACTTTGCCGTAGGGATTACAAACAAGCATTAGCTAAACGTATGCAGACCTTAAGGAATGAGGCATGGAACGAGTTATTAGATCCTGAAACCCTCAAGAATAGCTCCAAGTTCTGGGGTATATTAAAAAAAAAACATTTCTTGTCCAGGAGTCTGGTGATGGTCTTGAATGTCATATAGCTAAGGAGGATTGGAAGGCTCATTTTGAGCATATGTATGACTGCCCCCTGGAAGAGGATGATAGTTTGAGATCTGTCCCAAACTCCACTAATGTACCGGTTTTTAAAAAGGTGGATAAAAGCAGCAAGCACTGCTATAGACCCATATCACTCTTACTCTATGGTGAAAGTTCTGGGAAGGGTTCTCCTGCAGAGACTCATTACTTGGGTAGAAGACAATAACATCATGTCTGTCTCCCAGTATGGTTTCTGTAGGGGACGCTCTACGACTACTCAACACCTGAACCTTTTCTTAATATTAAGTAAATATACTGTGGCATGTAAGGGGACCATTCATCTTGCCTTCATGGACCGGTCCTCCGCTTTTGACTGTGTAAACAGGCAGAAGCTGTTGCGGTCCATGAGGGCAAAGGGGGTTGATGCTGGCTTTGTGAACTTCCTAGAAGACTTGCATAGATACACCAGAGCAAATGTAAGATTCTCAGGATCTGAGAGTGACTAAGGATTTTAATATTAAAGGGGAGTCCGACAAGAATGCATTTTGGCTGCCTTTTTGTTTAATTTTTATATCAATGATCTAGATAGCGTTTTACAGGAGGTGGGGGCTGACTGCCCCAGAGTTGGACGTCGGCGTACTCCGGTCCTATTATACGCGGACAATGCGGGCCTTGTATCAAGGACCGAAAAAGGCCTACAAGCTCTTTTAACTGCCTTTAAGTCCTTTATGACAGATAGAGACACAATAAATAACTCTAAACCTTATATCATGCAAGTAGGCAAACCGCAAAGACGGAACATCCAATTTAATGTGGGCGGTGCAATAATTCCCATATCCAGCACATTCTCCTATCTCGGAGTCCTTTTTGATAACAAATTAAACTGTGGCCCGCATGTTCTAAAAAAGAAAGGGGATGTTCCAAGGGTGAACGCTTCAATTTTGAATTTCTCATCTAAATTGTGGAATAAGCCAACTGGTGCAATGTTGCAATTACAGAATGCTAAATCAGTGGCTATAGCAACATTTGGTAGCGAAATTTGGGGGTATATCAGGGGAGAGCAACTCCAGATAGTGGAGAATGTTTTTAAAACGTCTACTGTGTCTCCCGCATGGTACGTCCAATGTAGCTGTTCATGAATAACTAGGGGTCTAGTATGTCAGTGATATTTTCTCACTGCGCCCACTGTCCTGTTGGCTGAAATTATGGTGTAATCCTGATATTCCCTTGACGCATATGATTTTAAAAGATTGTCTCTCCATGGATAATTAATTGGCTATAACATGGCTGAAATATTTAAAGATGAGTTTTCTAAGCCTAAGGCGGGTCGAGCTCTTTGAAACCCCTGATTGTATTTCCAAGAAGGATGTGGAGACAATTAAAACGGCATTCCTCATGGAAAGGAGAACAACAAGGGATGCCACAGAGGTTCAGAAATAGAGTGTCATTACATATGTTATGTTAAAAACAACCCCACTCACTGAACCTTATTTAATGGGCTCATTGACCTCCTACGAGAAATTTTTATTAACTAGATTACGCATGAATCAATTTTACTATTTGCTTGTAAGACCACAAAGAATTCGTTTTAACAAAGAAGCAGCTCCCTGCGACGGAAAGTCTCCGCAGGACATGCTGCATTTTATTTTTTTATATACATTTTATGAATTTCCCCGCAAGCGCCATCTGGTACCTCTTTTAAAGAAACTCAACTTTTAGCAGATCAGACCTGCTATGATGTATTTACAATTATTACATAGCGATAGTATTCTTTTTGTACTAGAATTTCTGAAATCAATTGTAAAGTATAGAAAATGCTTGGATTTGTAATGAACTTTTCTTCAGTATTTTTACATTGTACTGTATTGCTATATATTGTTGCTAATTCTGTACTATTGTAACCTGACAATGACTTTTTTTAAATGAACTTGGATTGCTGCATATTGTACTTTTATGGTTTGCAAACTAAACAGAAATAAAGTTTTTATTGATTGATTGATTGATATGCCTCCACCTCCTCTGCCAGTCAAGCACCACAACTCAGGGTGAAACGTGGATGACTGTTGTAAACCTCAAACATTATCCACTGTAAGCAAATGGTGATGTATATTTACATATTTTAGAAGTGAGAGAAGGGTGAGGGATTTTGTGCATCAAATGGGAAGAACCATTATCGGCGCTCATGGAATCTTAAATGTATCCTAGACTCACGAGGGGCGCACCAGCAGGGGGGGCAAACAATACCTTGCAGGCAGTGACAGGCCCCTAGCTCAGCTCTTCTAGGCACCAGTGCAACCACCCACGGGGCGCTGCACGGCAATGCTCGGCTCACTGAAGGTTCTGTGCTGGCACATGCTCGCTGCTGCATCTGGACTGGGTGAGGTGCAGCGCGTTGGCAGGCTAAGAATGAAACCTCCTGCCTTAGCAATAACTCTGTACTTGGGAGAGGGGATGTTACCAAAGTACGAACCTGTGCTTTGTGGGGGCTGGGTGGGGGTGGATCCATTTTTTACCAAGGCAAGCATCTGTCTACCTTGTCCTGTCCCAGGACACCCCCAACGCCGCACGGCTCCCCAGCTGCAGCGCGTCTCTGCCCCAGCGCCTCTGGCTCTCCCCTGACCTCAGCGCCCTCACTGCTGCTCGTTCTCATCTCGCTGTTGCCCTCCTTGTGATTCCTGCCCTTCTTGTGATTCCTGCCCGCCTTGTGTTTTCCTGCTCTTCGCTGCTGCCCTTCCTGTGATTCCTGCCCTCCGTGTGTGTTCCTGCCCTCCTGTGATTCCCCACCGCTCTTCGTGACTCCGCTGCCCTCTTTTCTGTGAATTCTCGTTGTACCTCCTGGTCTAGTATCAGTTCTTTGCCCGCTGGTATTGTACCCCCTGCTGCGCCCCCCCCCTTCCCGTTGCCCCACCCCCTTTTTTCTGTAAATCCCCACTGGCCACCCCGCTCCCGCCTCCCAGCTGCTCCTCCCTCCCACTTTGCCTCATATGGAGCCCACGCACCGAAGGCACGCCAAAGGCAAGCCCGTCAGCGCCCGTCAGCGCCCGTCCGCGCCTGGACCGCGCCCAGCGCCAGGACCCCTGGCCCTCAATGTCGCCAGCCCATCCGACGGTCTTACGCCGCCGCCCTCCACGGACACCGACCGATAGCCCACCTGCCACCGCACCACCCCGAAGCGTACCCACGGACCCTTCACCTGTCTAGCCTGCAAATTCACCTTCCTACGAACTGTCACCGCACCCACCAAGCCGAGCACCAGCAACCACCTCAAGTGCATCCTGCTCAACACCCGCTCCATCCACAGGCACGCCGTCGAACTCTGGAACTTCCTGGACACAACATCACCAGACGTCGCCTTCCTCACAGAAACCTGGATGAACGCCTCCTCAGCCCCCAACATCGCCATAGCCATCCCGGATGGCTACAAGATCACCTGGAGGGACCGTGTCAACCAAACCGGAGGAGGCATCGCCATCGTCCACGGAAACACCATCCTCATCACGACCAACTCAGACGACACCCTCACCGCCGCCGAGGGCCTTCACTTCCAGATAAACATCGACCCCAAGACCACCCTCAGGGGCACTCATCTACAGGCCCCCGGGACCACGCACTCAATTCAGCGAAGCCATCGCAGACCTGGTCAGTCAGCACGCCCTCACCTCCACAGACTACATCGCCCTAGGGGACCTCAACTTCCACCTGGAGAACAACAAGGACTGCAACACCGCCGCCCTGCTGGACAACCTCGGACTCAAGAAAATGGTGAACACCCCAACCCACTACGCCGGCCACACGCTTGACCCGGTCTTCCCCTCCAGCAAGCACATAGCCTTCAGCCACTCCACCGGACTGAACTGGACTGACCACAGCTGCGTCCACTTCGACTTCAGGAGAACCACAACCCACCAGCACCTGCAGCAGGCTCCCCGCAGAAACTGGAGCAAGATCACCGCCGACCACCTCACCACCACCCACAGCCAGAACCCACCCACCAACACACCAGACCCCGACGAAGCAGCCCGCAACCTCACACAGTGGCTCACCGACGAACTCGCACCTCTGAAGAGGCCTCCCAGCAGACCGGGCAGCCTGAAAGCCTCTTGGTTTACCTACGAGCTCAAGAACTCCAAGAAAACCTGCCGCACCCTCGAGAAAGCCTGGTTCCACAACCAGACAACAGAAAACATGGAAGCCCTCAAGAACGCCACCCGTAAACACCACCAGCTGATACGCACCACCAAGAAGACAGCTTTCAAAGAACGACTGGACAACAACACCCACAACAGCAGGGAACTCTTCAACATCGTGAAAGAGCTCTCCAACCCCAGCGCCAGCAACAACGACATCACATCCTCGCAAGACCTCTGCAACTCTCTCGCCTCGTTCTTCCACCGCAAGATCACCGACATACACAACAGCTTCGGCACTCCGACCACAACAACCACACATCCCACCACTGAACCGAAACCCGCCACCACCCTCTGCACCTGGACCCCTGTCAACACCGAAGACACCACCGGCCTGATGAACACCATCTACTCCGGCTCACCCACCGACCCCTGCCCACACCAAGTCTACAACAAAGCTGCCTCCATCATCACACCCCAACTCAGACTTATAATCAACAGATCCTTCGAATCCGCCACCTTCCCGTAGAACTGGAAACAGGCCGAACTGAGCGCCCTGCTGAAGAAACCCACCGCGGACCCCACAGACCTCAAGAACTTCCGCCCCCATCTCACTCCTTCCCTTTCCAGCCAAAGTCATCGAGAAGAACGTCAACAGAACTCTCCGCCTTCCTCGAAACCAACAGGTCCCTCGACCCCTCACAGTCCGGCTTCCGAGCAAACCACAGCACAGAGACCACTCTCATCGCAGCCGACATCAGGTCCCTGCTAGACAACGGCCAAACCGTGGCCCTCGTCATCCTGGACCTCTCAGCAGCCTTCGACACAGTCTGCCACGTTACCCTGATACAGCGCCTCAGCAACACCAGAATCCAAGGAGCAGCCCTGAAATGGATCATCTTGTTTCTCACCGGAAGAACCCAGGGAGTCCGCCTCCCCACGTTCCGATCTGCGGCCTCCGAAGTAATCTGCAGCGTCCTGCAAGGATCCTCGTTTAGACCCACCCTCTTCAACGTCTACATAAGCCCTCTCGCAGCCATCACCCGCCAACACAACCTCATCTCCTACGCCGACTACACCCAAGTGATCCTCTCCCTCAGCAACGACCCCGCCACCGCCAAAGCCAACCTCCAGAAAGGAATGAAAGACGTCGCAGAATGGATGAAGACCAGCCGCCTGAAGCTGAACTCAGACAAAACAGAAGTCCTCATCCTAGGACCATCTCCCTCTGCCTGGGACAACTCCTGGTGGCCCCCTGCCCTGGGCACCGCACCCAAACCAACGGACCACGCACGCAACCTGGGCTTCATCCTGGACTCCTCCCTCACTATGACCAAGCAAGTTAACGCGGTCTCGTTTTCCTGCATCAACACCCTGCGCATGCTTCGCAAGATCTTCCAGTGGATCCCCACCGACACCAGAAAGACTGTCACCCAGGCCCTCGTCACCAGCCGCCTGGACTACGGGAACACCCTCTACGCGCGAACCACAGCCAAACTCCAGAAGAGACTGCAGCGCATCCAGAATGCCTCAGCACGACTCATCCTGAACATCCCTCGCCGCAACCACATCTCTACCCATGTTCAGACTCCTCACCCACAAGGCTCTCTACGACACAGGCCCGAAGTACCTCAACAGCCGCCTCACTTTCTACACACCCGCCAGCTCCGATCCGCCAGCCTCGCCCTTGCATCCTTCCCTCGAGCTCGGAAACCCACCATCGGAGGTAGATCCTTCTCCTACCTGGCGGCAAAGACATGGAACTCCCCCCCCCCCCCCCCCCCGCACCTTCGGCTGACCCAGGACCATCCCTCCTTCAGGAAACAACTCGAGACCTGGCTGTTCGAGCAGTAGCGCCCCCCCCCCCCCCCCCTCAGCGCCTTGAGACCCTCACGGGTGAGTAACGCGCTTTACAAATTGTGTGATTGATGGATTATGGCTGCAGAAAGGTTCTTTAAATATATTCAAAATTGTGTTTTAGGTCTCTGGCACTCCTGTTTTGTTCATTAATTTACGAACAAGCACACCCAGGAAGGGACTTCGCGTACGTGTTTAAAGAATCCCCGATACGCTGTTCTTTTCGTTTTGAAGAACAGAGTAGGCACACGGATCAGCCCCCTTCATGAACAAAACATTGCACAACTAGGCGTTTGCGATACAAACAGGCCCCCGAAGAAGGGACGTGGGTCCCGAAATGCATCGGGCCAACAGATTCAGCAATCGCCGAATATGTTTAATCATGATTGTACAATAATGATGAATAAGTTATTGATTTTGATTTTTGCATAATGCAATACATTTGAGAACTGATCAAAGAGAATGTATTAGATGTATTAGATATATACATGTGAATAACCTGCAGAAAAAAAAGGTTGAAGAATAAATATAAAAATCAAACAAGAGTATTGAATAAGGATAATCATTGAATAGGGGGAAACAACGTGCAACCAGCTGTGCGCTCGGTAAGGTTGTGATATCTTTAAATATATTAACATGTCATTTCTTAAGGCAGTGCGAAACAAAGCGCTGTCTATAATCACGTAAACGCCGCGTGGCAGCAATGCCTCTTATGACATCATTCACTGCTCGTATTTTCAAGAACCGTTCTTTGCACATAGGAAAATTGAAGCCCCTTTTTAAAATTAAAATAAAGGGGGGGTAGAGCCTCGAGCTCAAAAACAGTAACCTACCAAACCACCCTTTTTAGGCGGTACCAAACGATTCCTCGGCCATGAGGGCGAGAAAATTCCCACGGCTTGCAGTAAAATCAGTCCTAAAAGATAAAAAGTTTACTGATCAGCTAAAAAAAAAAACTGACATCATTAAGCTCCCTCCAATAGGAGGGTTGCCTATTCAAGCCTAAACAAGACGTAGAACGTACGAGTCGCGGAGGCTGCGAACTGCAATGGAGGTGACATCTTTAGCGCCCTTGGCCCCACTCCGTGGCCTCTTCAGAGGGGGGCTGCTGGGGCCCTGCGCCCATTCGTCCAGGCTTCCCCTTGTGCCCTACCACTAGTTGCTGGATGTTCAGGATACGGCAAATCATTAACCCTGCACCTGCCGCACACCGACCTCTGCAAAGCAACGTTCGAAATAGACTTCGATATGCGCGTGTATTTATATCTGTATCTAGAGAATTTTGCACTTTTATAAAGCACCGACACGCTATACGAGAGCACTGGCACAGCCTGCACAGTCCAATAAGCAGTATAGAAAGAGCGCAGGTGCAAGGCTGGAAGGGGCCAAACAATACTCTGGTTCGTATCACAATAGACTTAACTCTCAGGCCAAGTCCAGTATCACGGTCAGCTTCGAAGGAGGAAAAACAAACAGGAATCTTCCTCCCTTGGAGGCCATCATCCAGTTCTTAAGTGCCCTGGTCATGACCCGAACTGATCATGCCAATTGCCTTTACCTGGGCCTTCCCGAGGTACGGAGTCGGAGGCTCCAGCTGGTCCAAAACCAAGCCGCTAGACTGGTCTGGCCTCATCCTAAGCAAACACGAGATGGATGGGGCGCTGCAACTTTTCAGACACTCACCTCCAGTCACAGATCTGGATTGAATCCATCATCATTCTTTAGCTTCCTATGCCAGCTCACTTCAGACCCAGCTATATGCAAATCAGTCTGACCCTATGCCTCATGGGAACAGTCCAGCCTGAACTGCCAAGCCAGGTCTTCCCGGAAACTGAAACAAGCATCCTGGTACCGGTTTCTGGGTAACACCTTTCATCAGCCAGGCTAGCTTGAATCCAGTGGCAAAGTGCATTTGTCACCCCAAGTGGGACGGGTATGCCCAGACGTGGGTCCCGTGCTCTCCATGCCACTGGAGGCAAGCTATCTTGGCTGATGAGGGCTGAAAGCCCAAAACCAGTCCCTTGGACGCTTGCTTCCAGTCCAGGGAGGACCTGGCCTGGCAGTCTGGGCTGGACTGTCCCAGTGGGAGCAGGGTCAAGACTGATTTGCATATGGCTGGGTCCAAACTGGAATGATCTGGTGAGCAAGAAACGATGGATTTAGGCCCAATTCTCTGTACTGGGGTGAATGTTTGACATTGTTCAGCATTCTGTCCATCAAATTTTCTTTTGCACTCATCCTAGATCTGCAAGACCAAACCTCTGCTTGAAAAATCACACCGGCTCCCAGTCGGAGAACCCGATTTAAAAACCGGGCACACCATCTTCAAATACAGTCATGACAAATGACCCAGTTTTGGGTCTTCCAAAAATCGGAATTACAGCCCTAAGAGCAGTCTATCTGCCCATATTCATCTACTAGAAGTCCTTAAATTCATCAGGAAGAAGCTGAATGGAACCAGGATTTCCGTGCTTGCTCCTGGCGTCTGGACCCCTCCCCAAACCCCAGAGCTACAACGTCCTACATGAGCTTTAGAGCCTGGCTCTCCAGACAGGCTTGAGGTGAAGCTTAGAATCTCTCCTGCCTCTGGCCTGCTAGCCTAGTGCCATGAAACCCTTGTAGGGAACGTGTGCTTTGTACATATGCTGCAACATAACATTGTGCAACAGTGCACAGGTGCACATGTAATGTACAGAAAAAGCAGACATACATTTTAAGCGGATCATTTACACGACACGCAGCCATATATACATACACACAGTACCAATGTGGGCTCTCTATTTCAAATTTCACTTTTAAAGCAGCGCTGGCCCCAGGAGACCATCGCAATACCCTTCCCTGGACTGAACTCTCGGTGGCCTCAGAGTCCAACCTCTAGCCGATTAGTCCTCGCACGGAGACACCAATGATGCGCACATTCCGCGAGACAACCTCCTCCTCCCTTAAATACAAGCACCATCTGCTCCCCTCCCCCACCCTCTGCTGCCAAGCACCCCTCCCACCCTCTACGAGGCAAACGGATCTAGCAGCAGGCAGGCTGATCCTGCTGAGCACGGCCCTGGCAGCCGGGCCCGCCACGCCCCACCACTGTCCCCGAAGGAAGGGAGCCCCGGGGTGGTCTGCTGGCGGCGGCAGAAGGCAGAGAGCTGGGAACTGCCCACCCAGCGCCCCGTAGCCACCATCTGCATCGACTGCAGTGCCAGGCGCGGGCAGAGGGGCACGGCTGCGCCGGCGCTGCACAGACAGGAGCCTGCAGGCCGCTTGGCACACGCACTGGCCGGGCGCACAGCCAGGGAAGGCCAAGAGCGCTGCGCTGCGGACGTATTACACACCGCCAAGGAGCAGGGCTGCAGCATGCCTCTGCCTTGACACACTGCGGGTGTGTTCCTGATGGTTTTACCCACCCTCTTCAACCTCAGCCCCACCCGTCACCCCTCAAGTTACTCAAGAACCTGGCTTGCATAGTACACGCCAGCTAGGCGAGGCACAGAATCAGGTTTTTTTTTTAATCCGGAGAGCCATCACTTCACCCATGCCGGAAGAACGCAAGGACTGGAAAGCCTTGAGAAATGAGGCGAGAGGCGGCAGACCCGCTGGCATCACGCGTTCTCAGTAATGCCACAAAACCGCAAGGGCATAGCAAAGCTTGGTAAGGCATCCCTCCAAGTTCCACAGACCACTTTGCAGGCATAATGACCAAGCATTTGCAATGCAATAGGTCTCGCATTTACTCGAGTTTAAGCTATTGCCATTGTAGGTCACAATGACTTATTTATGTGCTGGTTTTTAAAGTAAATAAAAGTGATTGTTATTTACAATGCCAATAGTTTAAACTGGCGTAAATGCGAGACCTACTGCAATGCCAATGCTTGTTTAGTTCAGGGTGAGGTGCATTAATGTGGCCTGAAGGGCTATGGAGTAAGGAGGTTGGAGTTGCAAGGAACAATTTTAATAGCATGAAAGCAATTTTTACCTGGATGAGAGGAAAATTCCCTTAAGCTGAATGCTGAGAAGACAGGTGATCTTGGGAAGCCAGCCTTCGATTTGAAATAGAAATTGGTCGCCCGATTCATTGGGAAGTCTGACCTTACCAGTGAAAGCTGTAAAAAACCTTGGGGTCATAGTGGATGATTCTCTCCTCCGACCCACAGGTAAACCGTCTCCAGCAAGCGTTTCCTGTATCCTGCAAACTGAGCGCAAAACAGTAGTTGGGCGCTAATTCTGTCCAGGGTCGTTTATTGTAATGCTTCGTATCTGAATATTAACAAGTTCTCCTTCAAGGAACTGCAAATTGTACATAATGCAGCGTTGAGGCTCACGCATCAGTTGGTGGCTGCTGACCTTTCATGCTCCACTGATTGCCCATCAATAAGCAAGTCACCTTTAAAGCCTAGAGCTTTGCACACAAGGCTTTACATAGCTCAGGGCCTCGGGCTATTACAGCCAAATTCCAGTGGTACTCATCAGCAAGACTACTACGAACAAACTAGTAGTTACACCTAAATCTCGAAAGGCGAGATGAGGAAGAGCCTTCTCTGTAGCCACTGTCAAATTGCAGAATACCCGTTCAGGCCATCTAAATGTTATTGAAAACAATCTGGCCTTCGGAAAGGCTTTAAGAACCTGGTTATTCTCTGTAGAATGATTTTGCTTCCCTCTGAATGCCTCCAATCCCTAGCTTTCCAGGTGTTTTCAGGGCTCAAAGTGGTGCCATCTGGTATGCGAGCGCCTTGTACATTTATTTTCATTTCATTATGAATATAGTCCATGGTGGTCATGTTGTTCCTGGGGACCGCCCGGTTGTGAAGTTTGCAATGGCAACACCACTAGTTCCATTGTCAGGATAGGTTTTCCTGAAACAAAACACACGGCATGCTTCCTAGAAAGTTATGGATTTGCTGGGCTTGAAATCACTCTGATTTGGCATGTGAAACCGAGGGTATAAACCGGTCTTAAAACAGTTCATAAGTTTGGTGAGTGAGGTCTTGATATTTCTTCAGAGTTGTCCCCCAGTGATCAGCCAATGGCTAAACGAATCATAACAGATATGCTACCACTTAAATATTGTCAATATGCTTGTGCAAATTTGTGGCCCGAAGGAAAGTTAAGTAAGCTGTACATTTTCAGGACCCCTCCCCCCCCCCAAAAAAAAAGAATGTTACCAGACCGGCAGGTCTAAATTGTTTGTTCCTAGGTACATATTTAATGTTACTAAGTAGCCCTTCTTTATCCACACACAAGAGCACATTCAAATAGGGGAGTTCAGTATGTCGGCTGTACAAAAAAACTCTTGTTTAATTGACTAAACTTTTGCTCCATGTAGAATAAGAACCTAACCCACTTAAAGGGTACCCATGATCCCTTAACTTTCCTTAGCTCAGCAATAGCATTGTCATAAGGTGAGGAGCAGAAATACTTCAGTTCTTGTTTAAAGACAACTTTTAATCAATATACTAAAGCATCGTGTGGTAGCGTATTTATTTACAGAAACAATGTATTGAAAAGGCACAAGCCTTCCCCATCGACATGCAGTTGTATGCTATATAATTTATCAATATACACAAGAATGTGTGGAAATTGGGTAGGTGCAAATGTTTATCATATGCACTTTAAGTAAATTGTTCTGTTCTTATTAAAACCTATGATTTTATAGCACTTCTGAAATACAAAAAAGTGCTCTGCTAACTGCAGATATATTTTTGAATACTTGTGCAATACATTTACAAACTATTAGTGGTGTTCAAGAAAAGAAAAAAAAGACAGCAATTTCATTTCACACTCCATGTACCCCAGCACAATTGTCAGACTGGTCACTTTACTAAATCCTCTAAATTAATAGTAAGAGAAAGAAAAGTTAACCCCAATCTCCAGAACAAAATAAGCAGCAATCTTTAAGACGTACGCTGATTTTTGACCAGTGTCTTTGAATGAAAGTTAAACACAAGATTTAAAGGCCTCTTTAAAGCTCATTCACTTTCTGGATTAACAGAACTGTTTTGTTTGCCAGCTCAAGCTCTCTCACCAGAAAGAGCCTATAGGCCCTAAAATGGACAGCCCTGATGAAAATCTGACTTGCCATGGTGAGGATTAGTCAGGCCTGATTTTATAAACTCAAAGCAAACCACAGGTGTATGCAGTGAGCAGGGTGCAAATGGCATGAATTACTTTTAAATAATTAGTCTCCGTGTTGTAGTAATAGGAGGACTTCTGGGACATTTTGAAGGGATAATGGCATATATCAGCTGAGAAGACCAACTGCTATGTGAATTAGGAAGTACAGAGTGCAGACACTGCACCCTCTGCAGTAAGTGCTACACACCTTTGCAAAGGTAATGTAAGATGGCCCTTTTTGCCATTTTTTTAGAAGGGTAATATTGAGTATACATTTCTATACAATATCTATCATTTACTGTTGAAAGTATCCACAGGTATTCGGTTATTCAAGTAGTGTGAGAACAACCCCAGTTCACAACCCACAGGCATTAATTAGTAGGGGCATAACTTTTTAGAACGCAAAGGTTTCTTGCTCTCACTTCCTCAAAATGTATCCAAATCATTGTCAGATCTTGGATGTGTACTGAGCATATGTATGTGTTCTGGTTTGTTTTGGGGGTTTCATTTTGCAAGGTCTACACACGCACGAACACACACACCAGACACATATCAGACACACATAACTCGCACGCACACAAATATATGTGCCATTTCGGCTCCGGTATATGGCTAAAACGCAACAACATTTGGTGTGAAATCGATGGGCTGTTCAACATTGACTGCCTGTGGTGGGGGGCCTACACCCTCACCCTGATTGCATGAACTCTTGGTACACTTGACGCTGCAACCTCAGTCAACCCCCCTTGAACTTAAGGACTGTTAGTGCTCACTAGAGCATTTGGGCAACAGCACGTTCCGCTGTTGTCCTTTTGGAATTATGCTTGTTTTCTAAGTTTGAGACTGATAATCTTTTCCTTTCCCTCTGATGGGTGCTTGCGGGGCGGTGGGACAATGCGGACGTTGCAATGGACATTGTATGGCATTTTGATCTGTTGTGCTGCTGTTTGGGGTGTCGCCGGTGGGTGGCGGGGGTGGGGTGTGGGGAGGCAAAACTGCAATAACTACTGTTAAATTTTGCACCTGGAACGTGCGCGGCATGCATACCCCCTCGCGACGTTACCAGGTATACTCATCTCAAACTACACAGAGTGCAGGTGGCGCTGCTACAAGAGACACTTGACAGAACAGGAGGTACACGCACTGCGCCGCCGGGGGCAACTGTATGCCACAGGTTTTTCAGCGTATGCGCGTGGATCTATGATATGGATACGCCCAGGGGTCCCTTTTGCTCTCACTCAAAGTAAAATTGATACTGAGGGCAGATCTGTGTTACTTCAGGGTAGACTAGATGGACAACAGATAGTCATAAACTCTGTATGCACCCAACACTGATCAAGGGCGTCTTCTTGCGAGACTATCGACAGCATTAGCACCATGGCCAGGCGTCCCTCTCTTGCTTGGAGGAGACTATAATTGCGTGATGGATGTCAAACTGGACCGCTCATTTCCCCCGCTGGCGAGCGCAAGGATGATCAGAGCATCGCGAGCGTTCACTTACTGGGCGGCACAGTGGGATCTCCACGATGTCTGGCGTAGTCGCAACCCCAACACAAGGACCTATTCGTATTACTCGGGTGTACACACACACACTACATGTCAAACTTGACAGATCCATGTTATCTAGCTACCTACTACCCCAAGTCACAGACTCATGCTATCTGGGTCGCACTCACAGACCACAACCCTCATACTCTTGACTTTGCCTGGGAATGCCCACACCCTCCGATCCCCACCTGGAGACTCGAACCGGATGTCTTATTGGACGCCCCATTTCGTGAATTACTATTGACTCACATTCTACAAAATTTTGAGGATAATGCTGACACTGCGTCCACCCCGCAAGTTGAGTGGGATGCGTTCAAAGTAGTCACACGTGGTCATTGTCTGGGAACGCAGGCGGGAATGAGACGCCAGGTAGAAAGGGATTTGACGAGGGTGGAATCAGCCCTTCTGGTCGGCGAGCAGGAGGCAGCGGAGGGCGACGATACGAGACTAGTGACTGCCCGCGGACAGCATGCGCAGCTTATGGATAGACTGACGAACTTTAACTATGCCACACACATCATGCTGGGGATAAGCCAGGCAAGCTCTTGACTTGGCTGATACGAGAGACACAAACGTTGCGTTGCCGGTGATGTCAATCCGCACCACACAAGGTACTGTAGTGTACACACAGCCGTCTATACACGAAGTTTTTACGGGCCATTATATGAATCTGTACCGCTCCAGTTTGCGTGCTACTGGAGATGATATCTTCAGGTACCTATCGATTTACCGCTACCAGCGGCCACTAATACACAACGAGATGAACTGGGTGCGCCACTCGCGGCAGAGGAACTCCGGACTGTTATATTCTCCCTTTCCAACAGCAAGAACCCGGGCCAAGATAGCTTGCCTGCGGAGTTTTATAAAGCCTACTCTACTATCCTCATCCCCGAGCTTTTACAAATGTATAAATCAGCAAAAGCAGATTACTCTCCCTCCCATACTTAACGAGGCAAACGTGATATCGCTTTTGAAGCCTGGCAGGGATGTACTCAATATGGGATCTTACAGGCCACTGGCCCCTCTTAACACTGACTACAAGATCCTAGCGTCCGCGTTGACTCAGAGACTGGCGCTCCTAGTCCCCACACTGGTACACACCGACCAGAATGGTTTTGTGCCCACCCGCAGCACGTCCTATAATATCAGACGGCTATTTCGGGTGCAGAGTCTGGCTGTGTCCCGATGGCCTCGCTCGGGATGTGTAATTTTGGACCTTGAGAAAGCGGTTGATTCAGTGGAATGGCCCTACCTCCAGCGAGTTCTGGAAAAATTGGAGTTGGGTGCTGCCTACCTTCGGATGGTGGCAATCCTTTACACTGACCCTGTGGTGCGTGTACGCACAGGCAGACTTTTCTCTGACCCGGTCAGAGTTCGAAGAGGCACCAGGCAGGGTTGTCCCCTCTCCCCCCTGATTTTTGCGCTAATGATGGAACCCTTGGCACGATTGCGTGCTTCTGGCGCAGATTGGGGCATCCCCCTGGCTGATGGGGTACACTGTCACTGTATGCTGACTGTTAGACCTGGCATCTTTGGCGTGATTACCCCTATCTTTTTGCCTCTACCTCCTGTATTGTTGATGCTGTGCTGGATTTCGTTTTTGCTGGTTTAGATGCTTTGGACGCTCTGCCACTGCTGATCAGTGCCAGAGTGTAAGTGCTCCCTATGTAAATTGTTATTCTGATTGGATATACATGTTTGGCATATTTGTATCACCATGAAGTCCCTAGTAAAGTGCACTGGGTGTGCCAGGGCTGGTGATGACAAATGCTACTAGTGGGCCAGCAGCACTGATTGTGCCACCCACAGGAGTAGCTCTAAAAATGGTGTCTCAGGCCTGCCATTGCAGTGCCTACGGGCAGTTTAGAACTGCCATGTCCTCCTGGTCAGTGTCCTCACTGACCAGGCCTAACCCTTCCCTTTTCATGCACATCAGTCACCCCTATGGAAGGCCCAAGGTACCCCCCTGGGCAGGGTGCAGTGTATGTGAAAGGTAGAGCATGTACTAGTGCAGGTGACATGCTCTGGTAGTGAATTACAGCCTTTTTAGTTTTTCACTATTGTAAGGCTATCTTGCTCCATAGGTTAACATGGGGGATGCTGGCTACAGTGGTTAACAGCATTTCTTACCATAGGAACAAGATAGGACATAAGTATTTAGTATCCCTGAACTCAGAATTTAATAACATCTTTTAGGAAAGGTGGTTTTTAAATCCTGTGTTTGAGAACAGCACTTTTAGAAAGTTGCTGTTCTCTTGTCTGACCCTTCTGTGTGCCTGGGCCTGTTTGTGTATTGACTGTCTGGTTTGTGAGTGACAGGGGCTGGGGAATTCCCCCAGAGGCTGGATGAGTCAGCACTAGGCTGAATGGATGCCATTGCAACCTGAGTGGTGGGAGGAGTTAGCACCTGGGCTGAATAGGGCTGTGCCTGCCTGCCACAATGCTGGCTCCACCTCCTGCTGGGCGGCTGAGGACCCTGCCCCTCACTCTGAAATGAAAGATGCAGCCAGCAAAACAAAGTGCTCAGGATCCACCCAGAACTGGTTCAGACCGGGCTCAGGGCCCACATGCACAGAGAGAACAAAGACTTTAGGGGTATAAGTACAGGACCCCTGACAACAGAAAATTAGATCATCCTGGAAATCAAGAAGGAACCTCTGCCAAGGAGAAAGCTGACTCTGAAGAAGGAAGACTGTCCTGCTGTTGCTCTGCTGGACTGACCTGCTGTTGCTTTGCTGCCAAGGAGAGGGGAAGGACTTTGCTGTGAGCTGTGTCCCCTGTCTTGAAGGAATCTCCAAGGGCCTGAGAAGAGCTGGCTCCCTGTTTTTGAAGTCCCAGGAACAAAAGGACTTCACCCCCAGTTTCCCTGAACTCTGCTGAGAGAGTTCTGTCCTTCCTAGAGTGCTTGATCCAGTTGTGGGGCCTCTGGAAGTTGTACCTGAGCTGGGAAGCTTGAAACTAAGCTTAAGAGACTTTTTGAAGCTGAAAAGTGTCGCATCGCTCGCTTGTGGAGCGCATCCCCGACAGTGCGAGAAGTTTCCCGCCGCTACGCACCAGCTTCCTGCTTCTAGAACTTTGTTGCATCCAAAAGGTACTGTGAGTAAACGTGACGCAACTGTGAACTTTTCACGCATCTGTGGTGCGCGCAGCCAGTGCATGGGGGTAAAGTATATATTCCCAAAGACCTGGTACAGAATTACCATAGGAGTGAGGATATTTATGCCTGGTTCACTTCGTATGAAATTGCATTGAAGATGGTGTGCCTGATCAGCATTGGGGGGCGGGCCTGTGGAAACATTTTGAGGCTTCTGGGAGGAGTGCTCTAGAGCCCTTAGAGTTGGCAGGTGCCATGACCTACCCCAATATGAAGGAGGCCTTATGTCTCAGGTATGGCCTTACTCCAGAGCAGTATAGGCTGCAGTTTAGAAACTCCAAGAAGAAAGAGTCTGAGACTTGGATGGAGTGTTTGAATGGGTACTAGCGTGCATCGGAAGGTTGAATGAAGGGCAGTAAAGTAACTGATTTGAAGGGGTTGTTGCATTTAATCAGTTGGGAGCACTTGAGTAGTCTTTGTGTTCCAGAGCTGCGCCAGCATCTTTTAGACAGCAAGCTGACAGACCACATTGAGCTTGCTAAGGAGGCGGACCGCTGGACCAGTACCAGGGTCCACAGAGGAATTGTGGGTACCACAGCCAAAAGGTGGGCAGGGTCCGCAGCAGAAGAGTGGGGGGGACAAGGGTAACCAAAAGGAGTTCTCACAAGGACCCCAAAATAGTTCCCAGGAAAAGGATTCCCAACCCCCCAAATCCAAACAGCCATGGCCCTCTAAGGGCAGGCGGGACAATAGAGACAGGAGAAATAACCAGGGTCCCCCTACCTGCTATCACTGCAATGAGGTGGGCCACATTGCTCCAAAATGTCCCAAGAAGAAGCCCGCACCCACTGGTGCTCCCGCCCCAGCGTTAGCTAGTGTAGCTTTGGGTGGGGATTTGGTTTCTAGTGACTGGGGGGAGCTAGCAGTCATGACCCTTGTCTCTTTAGGAGACCAAGAGATGGTCCAGGAAACCTTACTGCCCTCTAACACTAAGAAATATGGGCAGAAGGTGACCATCAATGGGAGGGAGGTTGAGGCTCTAAGAGACACAGGAGCCAGCGTGACGTCCGTGAGGAGTCAGTGGGTGTCTGAAGAGCAAATCAACCCTGGTGTACTCCGCCCTGTAGTGGCAGCTGACAGCTCAGTGCGCCTCTGCAAGCTGGCGAAGGTTTCCTTTGAATGGGGAGGAGTCTCCGGTCTTTTGGAAGTAGTTGTCAGTGATGCCTTGCCTGTATATTGTCTGTTAGGCAACGACCTGGAGAGTTCTCCATGGAAAGACATAGAACACAGAAATCACTTGGAGATGTTGGGTCTGCCTGCGTGGATCTGTGTGACCACGCGTGCTATGGCAGCCAGTAAGGGTGATTCAGCAGAACTGGAGCCTGAAACAGTGGCCCAGAGACCTGCCAGGAGAGGAAGAGGCAGAGGGGGCGGGAAACCAGCCCCAGCCGTTCCCACGGTCCAGGAAGAAGCAGAACCTGAGGGGGATGCCCTGGAACCTACAGGGGAACAGGTGGCCGAACTGGGAGACCTACCTGAGCTGACCCATTGGCAGCAAGAAGGTGGTCCCTCCAGGGAGGAGTTCTGCCAGGCGCAGAAGGAATGCCCTTCCCTCATTGGTCTGCGGCAACAGGCTGTAGATCAGGCAGCAGGTGGAGCAGTCCGAGATCACTATGTCTACTGGGAAGGTGACCTACTTTATAGCGAGCCTAAGTTTGCTGAGCCCGGTGCAGCCGTGTGCTGGTGGTACCCGAGCGCTTCAGAAACTTCCTAATGGGTCTGGCTCATGACGTGCCTCTTGCAGGACATCTGGGGCAAGACAAGACCCTAAAACCGGCTTGTCACCCACTTCCACTGGCCCCAGATGAGAAAGCACGTTGGTTCCTTTTGCAGATCTTGCCAAACCTGTCAAGCTAGTGGCAAGACTGGAATGAAGTTGAAGGCACCCCTTCAACCCTTCCCAGTGGTGAGCACCCCTTTCGAGCGGGTGGGCATAGATATCGTAGGGCCCCTGGACCCCAAGACAGCCTTAGGCAACAGGTTCATCCTGGTCTTGGTGGACCATGCCACCCGGTACCCGGAAGCAGTCCCTCTCAGGACAATCACAGCACCCGTGATGGGCCGTGCATTGATGGGGATCTTTTCCCGTGTGGGGTTCCCCAGAGAGGTGGTCTCCGACCGGGGTACCAACTTCATCTCTAGGTACATGAAGTCTGTGTACATGAAGTTTCCGTGCGCGCTCACTGCCATATTCAGCAACTTTAGGGAAGTGTCGGGACTTCAAGTTAACTGGGCGGAATCAGGGGTATACTCTTTCGCCGCGGACACCCCGGAGTGTGACATTACGGTAATGGGTGAACGACTCCTCTGGTATCCAACCGTGTTTAGATCTCTTGGAATTCAAGTTTACCTTGAACCCGCTGATCTGGGTAACCTCACGAGAACAATTTAGTCACTGACAGCCCAAGTGTCCTTTTGGACCTCCCTCCCGTTCAATGTCCCCAGCCGCATCACACTGGCAAAGATGGTCGCCCTACCTCGGTTGCTGTACTTTTATGCAAACCTACTGGTGTATGTTCCTACTCGCATTTTCCGTGAGCTGGAAACTCAAAACAGACGCCTGATCTGGAGCACGGGGCGCCCCAGAGTCGCGTTAAAGACCTTGTATGCTGCGACGGAGAGCGGGGGGGGGTTGTCGATCCCTAACCACGAGCTTTATTATCTGGCAGCCCAGCTGCAATGGGTCGCTTACTGGCTGAGTGGGAAGAATCTGGGCGACACTGCCTCGAACGACAGTCATGACGGCCCCGCAAATACACGCGCTGTTTCATCCCTTATCTAAGGACCCCTGCCCTGAGCATCTGCACCTCGCGGTGGCGAGAAAGTGCTATGTGAGATGTCAAACTCACGAGCGCTACCACACCATACGCACCTAACCTGCCATTACTAGGTACACCCTGGGAGGGAGGAGCGCTTACGGAACCTGCGTTGAGCAGCTGGACAACAGTTGATCTGGAAAGTTTAGGCGACCTGTTTGAAGATGGCGCACTGCTTCCTTGGGCGACGCTAGCGGATAATACAGGCCTACCGGCTGGGCAATTCCCAACACATGCAACACTTCTGCATACATTGACACGAGCCTGGGGAACTCTGATGGAGGAGCCCCCCCCAACGCATCTACTGATCCAATATTTGCATATGATGGGGAATGGCTCACACCTAGTACACTGGCTCCCCCAGGCGCTACACACATGCACACGCAGTTCTCGGCACAGCGGCTGCGAGACAAATGGACAGCGGATAGAGGCCGGGACTGGACGGACAGGGAATGGGCGCGGATACTAGCCGGAACACTAAACATACCGCAAAATGCACGCTTTAAGATCATACAATATTATATCGTGCACCGCGCCTATCTGTCTCCAGATAAGCTCAATAGTTACTTCGCGCTTACTACATCTGCGTGCCCCAGATGCGGACTTGTAGATGCGCAACTCCTACATGTACTCTGGGCGTGCCCTTCCCTACACACCTACTGGACCACAGTGTTGAGTACCTTGGCAAAAGCGACGGGAGGCAGCCTACCGCACACATGGGAAGCTTGCCTGCTGGGCTTGTTCACAAGAAAGAAACAGACAAAAGTCCGGGAGAGGTTTTGTGATCTGGGGCTGATAACTGCAAAGCGCCTCATTACCAAGCACTGGAAGAATAGTGCACCCCCCAGGCGATACACTGGCGCACTTAGTTTGATAACTACGCAAGGGCGGAAAGCGTAGCGCTACACAGTGAGGAGACGGCGGGGCTCCGCAAGTATCCCATAGCGCGGGACTGGGATAGCACCTTGACGGCTTACCACCAAGAATGCTTGCGGAATGGCATTGTTTAGACGTAGATGCCTCTCTTCCCGAGGATCCAGCTGGACTTTCCCCCCCCCCCCCCTTCTTCCCGCCCCCCCCCCTTGCGCACTTGCAGATTTTGTAGTTAAATTTTCATTACCGATATAACGCAGAGCGTGCCTGTTTCCCCCCGCCTGCCCTGAGAGCACACCACATACACGCACTCGCTGTTGAAAACCGCCTAGTCTCTTGTTTCTGCAATTTTCAGATTCTTTACATTTGTTGTTTTTTTTTATTGCAATAAAGCTTTGGATATATGTTATATTGCTGATGTACCCAACTCACCCAGATTTGCTGCCACGGTGTACTCTGTAACCCGGTTAGAACAAATCTCTGATGTGTTATTGAGAAGCAACACTTGCATTATCATCACTAACGCTGATCAATATTCTCTTTGATATGTCTGTGGTTAATTATGTTGACACGCTGTTTTAACTACAGTGCTTTTTGAGCTGATCCTTAAGATCAGACTCCTTTATGTATAGGAACAACCGAAGCGGCCCGAGACAAATTTTCTTTATATGGCATACCTAATCATTTATATTTTCAAATATGTAATGCTGTGTAACGACAAAAAAATGCAATAAACATATTCAAACAAAAAAACATTTTGTGTGTAAACAAAAAGGTATCCCTGTGTACTGCTGTGGCTGCTTGACCCATTTAAGTTGCTTTGTCCGATTGGACTAATGCTATGCCTTAAAACTGGCCTGATTGATGACACCGTTTAAGAACCTATATAATGGCAATTTAATGTATATGCTGGTCAGTATAATACCCTACATACTGTGCGCATTGTAAGTCTTTAGAATCCCATGCCAAATATCCTGGTCTGCAATGGAAAGTAGCAATTTTCTCCAGCCCTTTTCAAACTGTACATCACTACTGCAGTGCTGGCTATTTAAAAATGCACATTCTTGTACTATATGACAGCTTTAAAGCTACGAGGGACAGACTGTCCTGGGTTTAAGTGCACTTTTTTGAATAAGCCTGCCACTATGTATGTTGACTCCGCATATTACGATGAATACATGTCGAAAGTGGGTCAACTGGTGTTTTGGTGCCAGACGTGTCCCATGCAGTCTGCACTCCAGCCAATAAATAACTTTTTGTAGCTTTCTTGTAGCTACTGCTTGATTCCTAACCTGCCTCAAACACCTAGTGCTAGGTGAGAATTGGTTTTGAAGCCACTGCTGAGACTTAAAAGAAAAAACACAAACAATATATATATTAAAATAATATATAGTTGCATAATTCTGAACACTCTTAACCCCATCAACATTCTCAAAAGCAGAAGAATAGAAATGGGGATCTTTTTGCATGTTAAGAATTCTCTCCTTTACTGGAGTTTGTAATAGTTACAAGGAAAGCTACAGTTGTCTGAGAATCTATTTCAACTGATGGTTGCACAGGTTTACTTCTTTCAGGGGATTTTCAATGAAACAATCCTATGTCATTTGTACCAACCCCATTTACCTACCACAATCAGGCGTGCAGCCACCACCACCTTCTTGAAGCAGACTCTCCCAAAGGATGTAATGTTATTATTAGCCCATTATACTTAGTCAACTCAGAAGTATTTCTTGTGCTTCGGACGAATGGCTATGTTGACATGCTTGTTCTTCAGATCAACGGTTGAAGTAGTAGGTTTTAATCCTAGCACTGGCTTCCTATGAGGTGGGCATCCTAAAGCAATCACGTGTCCAGCTCAGACACTGGTACCTGCATGAAGCAATTTCCTGACTACCTCCCCAAAAATAGGTGGGTTTGAGTGGGAGGAATGTAGCTGCAGTTCCCCTTCAAAAGTAAAACCAACCCTTCCTCACTGGAGAGCTACAAGACAACTTGTGAAAAGCACATTTCTGGAGTGATTCCACATCTCCATGAACCACCCGAATAAATCACAGAAGAAAACCGTGAACGTGATTAGAGGAACACCCAGAAACTCAAAGGACAGCTTTCCCCCGATTGGTCTGGCCTAGCCAATAGTGTAAGAAGCGCAAGTATTTGTTTCGACATTGGATAGTGCCCCTAAGACCATTACACCGGCACCAAGAGAGAAATCGGACCCAGGAGCGAAAATACTGCCATATTGCACTGTCGCACCACTTTCACTCTAATGATTAGGTGCATGAGAAGCCTGCAGTCACCCTATCACTGACCATGTGTAAAGAGAACACACCCGCTCATCCAAGTAACTGCAATGCACCTGCCAGGAGGTTGTGCCTTGATCCAATGACATCAGCTAAGTCCTAGCTAAATGACGGACCTGTAGTGACTGCCCATGAGCCACAAGGCCACACGCAAACTGCCCAGGAAGCATTAACAGTATCTAGCTCAGCGATCTGCTACATTAACTTCACACTTCAGAAGGGTGAGAACCATTGTACCAACCCTTCAAAGGTGTGTCTATACTTTACTCTGCTGCTGACCCAGGACGTACTGAAATCTCAACTCCACGCTTCGAGGTGGGGATTCCACCTGTTCCTCTGAAGGAGATTAGCACCATTCAGGGGCCGGATGAATTGTCTTCCTAGCTATATTGGCTCAGGAGGTATTGAAGTTCAAAGGTATGGGCAAGACACCATTTTTGAAGCCAGTAGGCACATATATTTTCTCTAGTACTCGCTATGCTGGTCATAGCCACCAAATCTTTTTGAAAATTACCAGTAGTGTCAAAGAGGTTTCCCCAACCATTTGAAGGGAAGCCTGGGTTGCACGGACATCCTCGCCAGCAGCATCCACAAGCCAGAGCTCTGTGGCTAGTGGACTCCAGTGACTGTGCCCCTGGAAACTGGCACCAGTGAATGGACACAGACTCCCTGGAAACCGTGAAGAATAGGAAGCAAGTCCAAACTATGGAGGGTGGATCCATCATACTTTGAGGATCGTGGTAGAGGCAAGATGGGCAATCCTGACATTGTGTAAACTGTCATTCAAAAAGCTTAATCTTATTGAAAGATTTAGTTATCAAATACAACTATTATAGCTAGAAATAATGTCGCTCCGGAGCCTTTTGACTTGTAACTGAACAGGAAATCCAAAAGCTTCCACCTATTAGAGAGCAAACAGAAACATTCACCTATAGGAACACATTGGATAGAATTACTTCTACAGGTTTCAACTATGCGACGGTGGTGTTAGGCACTTATGTTTATCTTCACGATTCCATGTTTAAAGTGAAGAACATTGTTAATTGTTTGCTATGTCCTTTACTACACTAATTGCCAAGAACTACCTGGGCATTCGAGTTATTAAGTTACCTAAAGTGTCAGAGCAAAACACACAAGAGTGAATAAAGGAAAGCCAGAAAAAAGAAAAAAATGGAGAAAGCAGGGATGAAAAATAATCTACAAGAGAAAGGCGCATCTGTAGCGATTTAAGGAGGCTTGATGTGGAGCCAAAACTACACATCCTTGTTATCCGGCACGGCGACATTCAATAGCACTGCTGGGTTCTGCACAACTTTGGCCCGGCAATTATTATTTTAGAACGCAAGCACAAAATTCTCATGTAACTACTTTTGGATTGA
The DNA here is from genome assembly GCF_964263255.1 of Lissotriton vulgaris. Classification (NCBI taxonomy): domain Eukaryota; kingdom Metazoa; phylum Chordata; class Amphibia; order Caudata; family Salamandridae; genus Lissotriton; species Lissotriton vulgaris. The sequence continues at coordinate 1,068,306,805 of NC_141699.1, forward strand.
ATCTGTTGAACTGATAGCCGATCACCTGAAAGCATATAGATGTGTAGTTTAGACTGAGTTGAGTCTACCAGTCAGAAGCCTCACTGAAATACTCAAGGGCAACCCTCAAGAGGCACGCAGAACCATACAGGTTATACAAGTCTTATTGCAGCCACCTGACTCTGCAGATATAGAGGAAGATTTCCGATTGAAATTCCTTAAAAACACAATAGCCACCTTGCATCTGCCCAAAAACCAGGCATGCTGCTCACCAAGATAAAATGAAGATCTAATGGAGGATAAGGAGACCAATGAGGTCCTTGGCATTTCATCTTTGAGCTTTTATCTACGTTCTGCAAGTCGTAGGCTGTATGACTACATTGTCTTGGCTGCTGGTAATAAGCTGCTGATAACCAATCTCTTCTGGAATAGTTAGACAAAAACTGCACCTCGGTGAGCACCACAAGGCCACCTGTGAAGGCTTTAGACTGCAGGAGGAGCTCTGAGCCAGGAAACTAATGTACCCATGATTTTAAGTAGATTCAAGGCTGAAGTCCCTCTCCTGACAGATCAGTTACTGCTAACAGACTTTGTGGCCCAGTCAGCCGATTAAGGTCAGACAATGTTCCTGAAAGAAAAGTCTCCAGGTTAAACTGGGTCTCTGAAAAAGACCACACAACCGAGGGTGTTTTGGCCATCTTTCCTAGGCACAACATCTTTTGTCATATGGTGTGTCGAATCCACAGGGAGTCTGCTAGTGAAGTCTCTTCCTTCTAACACCTAGCCTCTATAGAACGCAACTGAAACAAAATGAGAGATGTTCCAAATTAAGAAAGTGTTTTTTTTTTTGTCCAAAGGCAGGTGGGGGAAAGCAAGCCACATGGAGGGAGGGAGCAAGTCACACGTAGGAAAGGGCATGCGGAGGGGGGGGGGCAAGACTAGCAATAAGGATGAGAGAACAGGAGGGGGGCTGACCAAGTGCATTAGCAAGTGAACTGCTTTGAATGCAACTTACTTTAGAGAAGATTAACAAAAAAAATAAAGATTTCCTTTTCGTCCTCCGTTGGAATTCGGTCCCAGTATCCAGTACATCGATAACCATCCTGTGGGAGTCGTACACTGGGAAGCGAGTGAGGAAGCCAGCAGCACTCGTTTCTTCCTTGGGCAGAAGCCAGTTGAGCAGGAAAGGCTCCTCAGCCATCGTGGGAGACCATGATGACAGCACAACAGGGTCTCCTGTAGCTGCTGCTTGTATCGGGGAGTTAAAGGAAGGCGGCGGTAGGTTCAGTGTGCAGCCGGTGGCAGGAGAGATCCACGGAAGACTGACAGCAAGTGGGTGGCCACAGAACTGACACATGAGCTTGTGTTATGCGGACCACCAATCGGGGGGGAAAGGCAGTGGGAGAGGAAGAAGAATGGAAGCTTCTGCGAGAAAAGTTCAAAGCTGATGTGTCATGTAACAAAAAATAGCCCCAAAGACATTTTGTAAAAAGGCCGCTGGGAATAAATAGTGGTACTTGGCCTGCTGTCAGAGGGGGCTAAATACTGGATGTATGCATGCCATGGACAAACGGGAAGAAGAAATAATGGAGCGACGTGGGAACAGTAAATGGTAAGCCTATGGGCGGGATGAAGCCCACAAAGTAGATACAACAAGTCTATTTGAGACAGGCCATGCGCACAGTCTGGATCAAAGACCTAAAAAGGGCCTTTGTAGTGCCTGTAGCATAGTGAAACATAGCTACGAATGCCAAGATGTTCAACAGGGAAGTAGAAAAAAAAAAAGAGTAGTACCCCAGTCACAACGCTATCAGTGACAGGGCAGCAATCACGCAGAAGCAATCAGTACTTGGTCCATGCTAGAGCCAAAAGAGGAGAAGTGAAGCCAGCACAGTCTAGCCATTTAAAAGGCATCAATTAAGAGTCAAAATGAAGTCAACGAATGTTAAGCAATGGGTGGCTGCAAGCCCCTTATTTAGCAAGGGAGAGGGCCCATGAGCTGTCCCAGACCAGAGCTAAAATGCTGCTTAATTCATCTCTCCACCAACTCTTAGAACAAGAGAGAAGGCAATCGTGGTAACTACAGAAATAGAGCATAGAACTATGTTACAACAATTTCCCTTATTTAAATTCAGGCATTATTACCTCAAAATGTAAAAAACTATAAAGGTCAACTTAAGCTGTGCAATTCCTCTAATGTGTTAATTGTGGCATAATGTTGGTCTACGAAAAAAACACCTAAACATCATTTTAAACAAGTGAATGGGGTTATTCTATGCTACTGGTTGAAGGTTTAATGTATGTGTAATATGGAATCTGGTCATGGGGTGCCCTACATCAGTCAGTTATTCAGTTTATTAATTCTGCAAGCTGCCCAGTCTGTTGATGCGACATTTGGAGGAATAGCTAACTTCAAGCTGCTTCAGTGTCCTTCACAACAACATTCTATGTCAAAGGCAACATGCTAGTAACATATGTTCAAACAGAGAAGTAGCACAAAAGCGGTGGAAATAATTTAGCTTACTGGCCCTACAGATGGAACTTAAATTACTTTAATTAAACACACCCTAAATTCGATTAACATCAGGGGAGGGTAAAACAACTTTCAAGTGGCCTAAAGAAAGAAATGCATTTAGGAGTGCTACTGGTACATAACACAGTCTAGTGTAGATTAAGGTCAAGCTTTGAGTTGCCTTCAGTCTCGGGTGAAGGCCTTGAGAAAGCAGAAAGGGGTGGCGAGTCTGGAGACCCTTCCTTCTGAAATGGCATTAGAGGATGGAGCAGCATGATTAATTTAGCAGAAGCAGTTTCCGGGTCATTCCTACACTCACCGGCCGCTTGTGCCTGGATTTTGAACATAGCGGACAACAGTGGGCAACGACTTCTCTAAACAGGACCTAGACTAAAAAAAACGACATTCCCAGGTCAGAGGTAAGCTATGGAAAACATTGTGTGGACTACCATCTATCCTCACGAGACAGAGGTGAGAAGCAGGAGCCGCAGTCAGGGGCGCTCTGCCGTGCCCGCCCCTCCTAGACAAGCTCTCAGGGCCCAAGGATCAGCTGGGCAACTGCCAGGCCCTGGCTTGATTGTGTTGTGGCGATGCCCTGCGGGGGTGTGGTCACTGGGAAGCATCTTCGCATGCATCTCAGAAACATCTGGTGTACATACTGTCGCCCAGTTGATCTTCAGGGTTTAGTACCCTCCTCCCCCACTCCAAAAAACCGGGAAGTCGATTTGAAAACATGGGAAGCGAGCCATAGAGACAGCAATGGGCCCAGAATCACACCAAGCAGAGAAGTCCAGACCACAGTTTGCCGGTGACAGTCTACGCACCTGAAGAAAGTGACAGGCTGCGTTGGCCATATCTTGATGCGCAAGTTACTGCTCCTCTGTGTGCGGTCCCAGCAAAGGATTCCTAAACATGGAGCCCATGGCAGACTCCATGCAGCTGTAGGCGAGCAAGAGGATACAAGGAACACCCATGGCTGAGCAGCAAGTCAGAGTTGCTTCACAGAGTTCTAAAGGTGCACACAAAACCGGGCACACAAAGCAAACATAAGATGATGGACGGAGCACTGAACCTTTCCAGACACTTAAACCCACTCACAGATCTGGGTTGAATCCATCATTCTTTGGCTCTTTTCGCCACCCTAGTTCAGACACAGTTATATGCAAATCAGTCTTGACCCTGTGCCTCATTGGAACAGTACAGCCCAAACTGCCAAACCAGGTCTTCCCTAGACCGGGAACAAGCATCCTGGAACTGGTTTCAGGGTAACACCCCTCATCAGCCTAGCCAGCTTGGATCTAGTGGCAAAATGAGCAAGGGACCCACGTCTGGGCATACCCTGCCAACTTAGGGCAAACAAAGCAAAAGGAGATGGACGGAGCACTGAAACTACAGACACTCACCCTAGCCACATATCTGGGTTGAATCCACTGTTCTTTAGCTCACTTCGCCACCCCAGTTCCGACCCAACTATATGCGATCAGTCTTGAACAAACCTGGCGACATGAACATTCTGCTGTGCGAGGGGAATTCTGAAATATCCTTCCGGCCCGGTTCCTCCTTCAGTGTTGTATTTGTTTTTCTTTTCATCCTTTTAAAATCTCATTTTATCCATCCTTTATTCTTACTTCACTTTGTTCATATCAACCTTCTCTGCAGCTCTTTTTCCCAACCATCCATACATTTGCTTCTTCCCTTGCATCTCTATCCATCCTATCTTGAAATCATTCCACCCATCAGTCTTCATCCTTCTGTACAGCCATCTAATCTCCATTTATTCGCTCTATCCATAAAACCATTTATCCATCAAACCTCTACCCAATTCCCCATCCTTCTCCTCCTTCCAGACTGCCTCCTGTTATTTGTTACCCGCCCCAAAATGCATTTCTACTGCACTTCTACAGTGGAATTTATGAGCTGCATTTCGGAAACTTGTAGTCTCTGATCAAACTAAAATGAGCTAGAACAATTAAACCTCTCAGGTTAATCAGAACTGCTTAGAGGTACCCACCCCCACTTAAGCGGGGGGCAGGGGTTGTTAACCACCCTGATACACAGTACCGATTCACTTCTTCCTTGCGCACCCAGTGAGGATGCAGCCTTCGCAGACCTAAAGTGCAGTGGAAGAGCACTGCTTATAATCCAGATTCAGTCTGAACCCTGGAGGGATTTCAAAGAGACTCTGCAATTAGACGTATCCCCTGAAAGAGGCTGGAGGAACCTACACAAGCTTCACTTTTTAGCGATCCCTTATTCACGTAATGTAAGCTGCTTTCTGCTCCAGCACACCAAGCCACCATTTTGATGCGTGTAGAGCAGCTGCAGTCTCTTATGAGCAGGGCATTCAAGGTTAGTCAACATTGGTTGTTGAGAAGAAAAGTTTCAAATTAATTTTTAAAAAAGTAAACAGGTTTATTCAAATACACCCCGACTGCTTGCCAATACCAACAAGCACATCAAAAAAATAAAGCACAGCCACTTTACAACTGTATACAATTATTGTGCTACAAACAAGAAAGAATCTGGTGAAGTCACGTGGAAAGGGGAAGTGGTAACATGGCGATGGGTGTTGCCAGCCAATGATACGATTGGTTAAGAACGGTATCAGAGATGAGCAGGTTGCGCAAACCTAACCAATAAAATAGCTGTTGAAAACAGGATATCAATCGGATGAAACTATGTTGAAAGAGAAGTTGTTATACGGAGGTGGGCGTTGGTAGCAAGTGATACGATAGGTCAAGAATGGTAGCGGGCCACAGAGGTGTAGACTTCCTTTAAAAAAGTTTTAGCGAGAGCTTCTGAGACTGCGGGATGTATCGGACCGGCTGACCACAGGAGTGACTTGCCAATGTCGAGATGGTGTGAAAAATACGTGCTTGGGGCCTTAGGACAACGGAGGAAGGAAAGGGAGAAATATTGATTTGGAGTTCGGATTTACTTACTTTGGCTTAATTAATGGCCAGGACATGAGGTGATGCTTGATATTGTCTTTATACAACAGAACACAGATTACTAAATTGGGCACACTTATGTAGGGTAGGGCAGAGGTAGCTTACCGATTGGGGATAATAAAGCATTAATAGAGCTTATTGTCAGAGGATTGTCAGTATAGGATGAAGTAAGTGTAAATGTATTTTGATACAGAATTCAGCAGTTGTGATTAAGAGGACTACAGGATATGGAATATAGAAGATCGTGAGGATTGAACAATAAACTGTTGCTGTGAAACAAGGTACGGTGTTCTCAAATAAAAGATAACAAGCATTTGCTATGCAATAGGTCTCGCATTAGGAAAGTTTGAGCTATTGGTATTGTATATGACAAAGTTTTGTTTATGAAAATAGCGAAATTATTAGCTTTGTCATTTACAATGCCAATAGTTATAACTTTCGCAAATGTCACACCTATAGCATTTGTAATGCAATAGGAGTTGTATTTACGTGACTTACATGTATTGATATTACAAATAACAATGGCTTAATTTTTTTAAATAATTAATACTTAAAAAGTTATTGTAATTTATAATGGCAATAGCTTAAAGTTTTGTAAATAACTTGTGAAGATTATGTTCAGTGTATTTTATGTTGACGAAAATCCAAGAACAGAAGTGAAATATTAACATCTGTTACATTTGTAATAAAGCTTGAAACATTGAGAGAACATATTTGAACCAGTTGTTGAATGGTTGCACTGAGAGATGTTGTGGTGGCGAGCGAGAGGGCGAGCGAGAGGGCGAGCGAGAGGGCGAGCGAGAGGGCGAGCGAGAAACACAAATGTTAAGATAACAGTGCTCGAAGAGATGTGAGAAGGTGGAAATGGGATTAAAGGAGAAAGGTTGAAAAGTTGAGTAGGCCAGAGAGGAGACACAAAGGAGTGGAGTGTGTGGCGCAAACAGGTAAAAGCAGAAAAGAATGAACTGCCCTGTTAGCAACTTCTATGTAGACAATATAAACGATTAAATGTAGAGATTTGCACATTAAGAGTGAGTACTGTTTCAGTAGTGCATGGAACATATTTCCAAATATTAAATTAACCTCTATCGAAAACTGCTGTAACCTCTACTTGTGGCGCTGTTTGATCCACTTACGATAAGGACGGTGACAAAAAAACAGCCAGCTCAAGCAGAAAGGCTTAATGCAAAGGAATATTGCAACAAAGTATCGGCGTGCGAGCCAGGAAATCTGTGGCTGAGATGCAACCCCTTTGTGAGGCTCAGCAGGAGCAAGTGGGAGGAGGGAGTGAGGAGTGATGCAGATCAAAGCGCTTTCCTGTTCAGTGGCCGCAGTCTGCCAAACGGTAAGCGCGCCCCGGTCGCACATGCACTGTGTGATCTGCTTTTTCGGATATTTCTGAAGTGCCTACATAAGCTCTCGCTTTGCGAGCTGAGACGAGACCTAAAAACACAAAACACAGAACACATTTAGCATAGCCATATATACTAAATACACATGTAAAAACTGTACAAATCAGCACACATGGGAAATCCTGTCCTAGGCCTGATGCCTGACCTATATAATTCTAGGGCTTGCCTGTATTGTACTAGGGCTAATCTGTATTGTCCATGTGTTGCTCGTTACCAGTGATGGTGGGTGTGTGCTAGAACCTATGTCGACGGGTACGTTTGCATGATGGTTCGGGAATAAGAGGGAAGGAGGAAGAGACTGTGTGGGTAGTGTATCTGTTACAAAATGCTACAGTAACAGGGATGGGAAGAGGAAGTGACATGGAGGAGGTGAGCAAATAACACAAAAAAGCACTGGTGACAAACCCTAAGATAAACACTGAGATACAGGAAGGGAAATTACCAGTGCAAAGAACAGGGAGGATGGGCTGTGGGGAGGGGTATCAGACAACTGGGATCGAGGGAGGTGACGTTGTAATCCTAACCTTGGAAATAAGGCAAAGTGAGATTGCGTTACAATGGGAGTAGCGATATCATAAGCAAAAACGCATAGTGGCTCTATAAGTGTCACCGGTCTCGCTGTGCTTCATGACTGGTAAAACAAGTGCGTGTAAATTATGGTAGTGGGTATATACCATACAAGGGTCGAGTAGATGAGGGATCACTGAAGTTGGTGTCACAGCAACTGTTATCTTCAGAGTTTACACAGAAGTCATGTGATGGAGCCAACTGATGGGGTTTGACAAATGTGAGCCGTGTGCAATGGGCTGTTAAAGGAAAGAAGTAAACACTAAAACAGAGGGAATGTCTGGGAAGGATAATAAGACATAAGAAGCACTCTAATCCGGGCGGCACATGTGAGCAGGAGGAGCCCCAGGACTGAGATGAGAACCGCCGGGAATAACTTTCCCGTAAGCTTCTGGGTACCTGGAATTCACATAGGGTGGGATACCATGGAACCCAAAGAACCGGGCTGTTTGTGTGTGGGGAGGGCATGGGGCATAACTATAAAACAAGTGGGGATGTAGCATGCCCGTGTAACCTCAGTGGGGGGGTAGCGCATCGAGTAGGTCAAGAGACACAGGGTGAGAGCTAGTAAAGGTGCGTTCAATTGCAAAAAACTTTATCAGCTACTGGAGATCTGAGCTAGAAATTCCGGCCTTAGCGAGATGCTATAGAATGTGCTACATTAATTACACATAGGATCGGGTACCACTGAGCTCATGTTACGAGAGGACAAGGTGGGTGCTCATGGGCCCTGGCACGTTCTTAGTATAGCAAGAGCCCTGGGGTGACAACGCCTAAGATAAGCGTTCGATTATTAACAAAATATCTGCCTAAAGTCAAGATAGGCGGCATTAGCGGGATAGAAAGTTAGGTGCTGGTAAATACCTTGATCGGAATACCTCTGCCGTGATCCTTTACGGGTTGAGGATGAACAACAAGTGGATATCTTTAGCATTAAATAAAGGTCAGTGTGCAAAAGAACTAAAAAATGCGGGAGATCTGCCTGGAGTGAGTAATGGAAAGTGAGGTGGGTGAAAGTAAGTACCGACCAAGACGGACAAAAGACTAGCGGTTTACGAGAGCACATAGACTAGGGCAGAGTGGTGGATCAATCTATGACACCTTATCTGGGGTTAAGGCTGCTTACCATCGTGGCATTTGCCAAACGTAAACAATGATCGAGTACAGCAGGCAGAACAAAGTATACCAGTGTGTTCGTGAGGGGCTATTTAGATGTAAAAAAGATAGGATCGAGTACGCCAATGTAGCTAAAGGGAAAGAATTATCCGGTCTGAAATGTGGATTGTTCCTGCGTGGTCCAGGTTGTAGTAAGAGCCAGACACGGCCTGTAAGCAGAATATTACAGCACTGGTTGTGTAGTGAGTGGTAAAAGTGAAACCCTCTATAAAGGGCCCAAAATGCATACATTGTGGTGATCTGTAATGTAATGCCACAAAACAAGAACAGCATGAGATTGTGGCAGGCATCAAATTTATTTATTTTTTATTTTTATTTTTAGAGTTTTCTATAGCGCGAACTTGAACCGATTAGGTTATCAGAGCGCTTTACATAGCACCAGTTCCGTTACAAGTTATCACAGCAGTTTCCAAAGAATCAGTTACGTTACACATTTCAGGAACTTGAATCGATTAGGTTATCAAAGCGCTTTACATAGCACCAGTTCCGTTACATGTTAACCAAGCACTTTACATAGAATCAGTTACGTTACACATTTCAGGAGCACATTTCTTTTGTTCTAGTGAATAGGGTTCTCTTCACACGGGGGAAGGGATACACCTGGCTATATTCCAACAGTCACACAGGCGACTAGTCGTTACAGCTATAACTCTAAATGTAAACAAGCTCTCGGCATTGGGGGCTGGGGAGTGCATTCCTTTCAAGTCTGATGCGGGGGAGCGGCAGCCTTTGAAGTCTGATGCTAAGGCACTGACAAATGGTGGTGTGAGATATGACTGGCGATGATGTGCACGCGCCTGGCTCACATGAACTATACGCGATCCGCAGCTAGGTAGACTTTTCAGACCGCTTACTATAATCTCGCCTATCCATCCCTGCGGGATAGACTAGGCGAGTCCTAAAAATAGGTAACATTTGGAGAAGTTTAAAAACTAGAGTTAATTGTAGGGGTAGCACCCTGATTGTTAAATAAGCATTAGCAATGCTTGTTGTCAGTTCTTTGGCATTAGAGGTTGACATTGGTGTATATATTTTATTACAGAACACAATATTCGTGAATGAGAAGGTGCGAACAGGACATTGAATACAGAATGATCGTGAAGATAGAATTGGGTATATAAAATAAAGGTACATTGGTCTAAAAATAGTAATAGCTTGAGGGATCATTTTTATAATCAAAGCGGTAATTGTAGATGTTTGAACTTTTCACAGAAGTGATCCATTGGAGCGCTGAATAAGATACACGTTTGACTTGTGATATGAATAAAGGCCCAACAAGAATTTAATACAGTACTCTTTTGAAGATTATTTTAGAGCAATAAGAAGTTGTATAAATAGGCTTGAAGTAAAATTTAATAATTTAAGATTGAATTTTGCAGGTTTTTTTTTAGATTTTGCGCATATCAAGATTTATAATTTAGTTGGGATGAAGGATGTAATAAAGGCCCGGCAAAAAACAAAATAAGGTATGTCTGATGGCTAAGAAAGGGAGATTGAAAGTTACACAGTAGACCTCTTGGCAAATTTAGAATGTTTTGGAGAAACCTTGAATCTTCCTGAACGAGGAGTTAATAAGAGTCAACAGAAGCATACAATAATTTGAAGAGAATAGTTATGTCCTTGGTATCTAGGAGAGAAATAATGGGAGGTAATGGAGGCTATTCTTAGGTATTAACCTGGGTATTTGAATGTCATTATGTTGAATGCGCAAGTGTATTTGAATAATGTTAACCATGTCAATGAATAAAAATAGCCTATTGACAATTTTAAGATTCATCAATGAAGTGGATCAATGATAATTGGATAAATTGAAATCTTGTACTGGGTGTATGTTTGTTAGAATGGAGAAAGGTAGGCCTTTAAAAGTTAAGTAGTATTGTGGGTTAGAATTTATTTTTGTGATTAGTGCTTTAGTATCAATATAATGTATATCATACTAATGAATTATATATTGCATTGAATTGATTGGTGTATATCTTCTGTTTTTCAGCCCTGGTGAAGTCTGGGTTAGGACGAAACGCATAGGCTGAAATGATTTGTTGAAATTGAATGAATGACATTATATGATGTGCTTTCTTTAAAAAATTTGATACATTATTGTTGGAACTAAATGCCTGTAGACTGGATTTTGAGAAATTCAATAATAAACAGATAACATTGAAATACAAAGGAGTGCTCCTTTCCGATTGGTATTGTTTCATTGAAGACAGTGGCCTGGAAGCGGTGGGCCGCGGGGAGTGGAGCGTTACCATTAGAATTAAATTAAATGGTAAGAACAACGTCTAGTGAGCACGTGTTAAGCCCTCACCGCCTTGGGTTCAGTGAATGATTGTACAAAATGAGGTTGAACCTGGAATGTCCAAAAGTAGCGGGAGGCCTTTTCTCTGGGACAGAAGACTGTTACTGGGCAATACCCAAGGTGGATACCGTTTACAACTTGTACCCCACCGAATGCCTTGATGACTACTGAATTCTCATTAAGTTACTAGTTTCAAATAATTGGATCTCCAAGATTAGCTATGATTGAAGCGTAGTGACGCCATAATCCATGGAAGTGGAAGCCTGTAAGCAAAGGACCGTGTGCGTTCAACAATGCAGCCAACCCATTACCCTTTGAAGAGAACGGACATGCCAGGATCGTGACCTCCGGTCTCGTTTCAGGGTTATTCGCATACATTGCAAAAAGGGGAGGCAAGGAAAATCAAGCACACACGCACAGGTTGACTTTTCCCCCAGGCCTAGTAGATTCAGGTGCACTGGTCATTTCAATTTCAGATAGTACAATCATGGTATGAGCATAAATGTAATACGCAAGAGGCAAATAAAAGTAGCTAATCGCAGAACCGTTTTCTAGCAGAAGAAAAGAAAGTGAATGAAAGGGTTGGCATCAGACAAGGGCGAAACCATCTACAAGGAAAGAAAAAGGAAATCAGGACGTAGTAAAATAAGGTAAAGGAATAACAGACAACAGTATTGCCTTTAAGTGTGGAGGAGTAGCATCTGTGCGCAAGATTAATATTTCACACTGCAAGCACTTTCAAGTTCTTCTACGTCAGGAAAGAGTAGATTAGATTAACCAGTCTTGGTTATGTCTGGTGCTCTAGCAACTGCAGACGTGCATTAGTTTTGTTTTTTCCAATGGAGACAAGTTACTGCCAATAGACGACCCTGTGCGTTCTTCACTCCGTGTCTTGGATCAGAGCTAGCTGTGCACCCAGAAAGCACACCGTGTCATGCACAAGCACAGGTTACCTTCGGGGCCACAAATTAAATACTAGCATTAATATGTTTGTTTCTTAACAGTTTACCTTTTGAGTGAGACTATTTAGTACTCCGTCAAGGCTCCATTTGTGCTGTTATTTACATTAGCTGTTTTTAGAGCACTCTCATGCAGGATTCATTTCATCCCCCCTCCGTGTTTCTACCTTTGTACGTCACCTCCGCTCCCACACCTCCTCACATGTTGAATACTCGGCCTTTCCTCCACTAACTGGCTGCTGTGACCACAGGGCTGCACTCTCAATCCACACTCAAAACCCACCTCCGGTGAATGATATAAGACTACTTCAGAGTACTTGGTACAGGAAGTGTGTCCTATCTGGGCCAAGAAGGGCAAAAATCTAGACTTATACTTGCAATTTAATTTGCAAAGTTTCAGAAACAAATGCAATGCTTACTCGGAAAATGCTGTCTGCCCCCTCCCTCTTTTTAGGTCTCACTTGAGCTGTGCTGTCGCTTGAAAGATCTTTTGTTTACTTACAAGGGGCGTAGAAGGCGCCCATTGCTTACTATTGGTTGACTTAAGCAGCACTCACATTTCCTTGCTTCTCTTTGGTCGGTGTGTGCCTGCTTCACTACCTCTGTATGTTTGCTCTTGACAGGAGACGTACAACTGTCTCTTGAATTCAAACTCTACTCTCCGTACTTTGCAGACAAAAAGCTTAAAGAATAAATCCACCCTTGGGCAGTCTTGAAGTATAGGAGTTACCCATCAGAGGTGCAAAGTTGGTATAAAATTCTGACTGGAGGATGCTAAAGCAAACCAAAGCCCTACCTTTTTGAAAAGTTCAATAGCTTCTCCAATCTCAAAATGTGTTCCCTTTCTGTACAGTTTTGCCATGGTACCGAGTCATGAAGTCGTAGATCATAGGAGTTATAACTGAGTCACAAGAGTGGACTTCTATCTCAAGATGGGAAAAATCTTGGAACAAGATATACCTTCACCATTATCGATGTGCCTTAGCAGTGCTTTCTACAGAGACGTAAACCATGACTGGATATAAATTGTTTACCAAAAGGCAGTTTTGATTCGGTCTTATGTACAAGGCCAAAGCTTGAGGCGGAGATCAATGCACTTTGAAATTGTGACTATCTAAATGTAATAAAGTTTTAATGTATCCAACATAAATTTTTCTACCTTCGGCTGCCAACTTAAACAGTATGATCTGTGAGACAGGACAGTCTGCATCTAAGGCAAGGTTTGTATCCTTATGTAAAAGTTATTATATATTGTATACACAACTCCTTATCAAACCCTTCAATATTAGGGTGAACAATAAGGAAATGTGGTGAACTGTGCGCTTTGGTTTCATTACGGATAGTGCTTCCACTATAAAATCATGCAGATGTTTGCCAAATTTAACATTTTGAAGCTATTAATGCTCCAAGAATACTCTCCGATTTTATGCACCTACATGCATAGGTACATAAACAAGACTGCCAAATTTGCTCTTAACATTTATGTACACCAACTACTACATGGAGAAAAAAAATCTTTGGGTAAGCTATTGTGCAATTTTAAATATCAGTTCTGAAGTATCATGTAGTAAGCTTTGATGGAAGAATATCAACATTTAAAATATATTAACAAAAATGAAAAATTAGTAAGTAAAACCATTGAGTACAACATAAAAGTACATTAGGGGACCAACAAAAGCCATAAAAGTACATGTCCTTTAATTGAGGCAGATTTACGACTTCAGGAATTCAAGAATTGCAAAAGTAGACCTGGGAACTGTACTAGCAATTTTGGCCTAATTCTATTTTTGCATGAGCAAATGTACATATGGATATTTGCTCATACGTACATTGCCCATACAAAAATCTGCTGATCAACTTTATACAGTATTTTGCCCACCCGCGAAATATTTCTTCCTGCTCTCCTCAGGATACATTTCCAACAATTAACAGTGTGAAAAGAGAGAAGTTGGATAATACTCATAAAATTGTTAAGTCTGTAGGTGTGCACAAACTCCGCATTCGAAACCTGGAAGTACCGCTTTCCGCATATTTCATTGCATCTAGGAGCCAAAAAATAAGACTTACAAAAGTGGCAAATTCGAAGGAATGGTAGAAGGCAAACCATGGCACGAGCCCTAAAAAAGGTAAACCAAGGCATTTATCGATGTGCTGACAAGAGCTGAAATATAATTAAAAAATGATCGATGGATTTTTTGAATTAATCTCCACCACTGGCAATGATTCAGGCGCACTCCAGTACAGTTATTTTACACATGCCACCCCAGTTTGGTTCCAGCCATATGCAAATCAGATTTGACCTGGCTCCAAAAGGAACAGAAAGCGGTCTTGGGTAGCTCATATGACGGTTCAGACAGGACCTTTACAGTTCAGGCTGGACTGCTGGAACCGGAACCAGATTGATTTGCATATGGTTGGGCAAAACAACGATGGGTGAGAATGCTGCCCCAAGGCTTTGCCAGTCGTTAGACTTACTGATAGCAATAGTGCCCATCACCTTTTGGGTGCTCGATAAGGAGAATGCTACCATAATTTGTCAACTCATTGCATGGCACAAACAGGAGTATTTTTTTTGAAGAGCAAGTAGATTTAATAAACGTACAGTTCTCCGGACTAGCAGCAATGGAAAAAAAAGTCCAACATCTGTGTCTAAACTACTGTAATGTTAGATGCAAGAAAATACAAACTGATCATTTATTACTATATGTACCTTTCAACAACTGTTTTTCAGGACAATACTGTAGGGCTACACTACCTACCTTTGCTCCATTTTGTTAGCAATTTAATCTGAATTCTCTCCCATGGTGCATCTCTGCACCCTACGCACCGCACTGGGTGAATAATTTACTAAGTGCAAAGTGCAAGGGACCGCCGGAAAGGAGTTGCTTCAGTGTTCTCTCCATTTGATATCCCACTCTGCAGGTCAGTTACAGGTGTCCCAATGCCCATTTTTGACTTCGTACTCACATCAGAAGATCCTAATCCGCCGCAGGTTCTTCTAACCCACTACCAGGAAGTATGTTACTATCCAATAACATAAGCATGACAAAGGAAGCACTCTTTATACCAACATTCACCTTCAATATCATTAACTCCACAACAGCTTCTCTGAATCCAAGCAGGATCAGATGATTTTTAGTTTATCCTTCAAGGGACCAGGGGAATTCCTCTTGACATCGGCACACGGGTTATGTTCTTGCCATGCACCAAAAGGTGAAGTGGCTCAGGGAGCACTAAAGATGGGAGCCTATGACAGGCTGGCACCACTGGTCCAGCCAGGGAAGTTGCAAGCCTAGTCTTCTTTTGGTGAAGAAAAGAAACCCTATCTCGCAAGCTCAAACTGAATTTACACAGACCGTTAGCACTAGCAGGGTTTGTATTCCTCTCAAATGCAGCAGTTGTGTTTACATCCTATTAAAATACCATGTGATACACACTACACAACATGAAACCATATCATGCAAAGAACAGCAAGGGTTTGTCCACACCATGCAAAGCACAGGGAGCAAATCTAGTGAGCCACAGTACACCAGCAACACTAATTCACTAATTCACACATCCACATAAAAGACAACATAAGGCTCCTACCTCCAGTGTCTCTAGATCTACTCAGATATTGCAAAGACTGGAAGCATCCACACGTCATTCTTCAAAGCACAAACGAACAACTCAGAAGGCTTGTTCCATTGCTACAATGCAATCGCGATTCTCAATGCCTCACCTGGGAACGACATCACATACACAAAGTGGGCCAACAATCTCAAAAGTCTAAACAGTTATAAAGCTTCAGATATTTTATTGCAATATCGCAGAAAGTATCTCATTATGAAGTATCATAACTCCTGGTTGGAGACGTGTAGTATCGATGAAAGTGAGGGAAACAGTTCTGTAGACTCACCGTTTTTTCTGTGATGTGCAGCACGCTGGGAGGGAATAAGGCAAACTACACTATCCTCGTGCAGAGCCATTATGGCGAGCACAACAGTACAAATCAGGAGTTCTTACCTGTATGCAGCTTACCAATCTAAATATGGACAGTGCATAGACTACTTGCGGGGAGGAGGGTTCTTTAGCAATACCCAATTGGTTAATCTCTTCCCAGACAAGTCTCTTGTCTGGTGAAAAGTAACACTGACCAGACAGGGGCCAGTGACAATTTACAGTATGAGCAGCATGTGCAAAATTACTACTGCTCCCTCAGTGGTTGTGTCCAGCTCGAAGAGAACATCAAAAATAAAGAGGGAGTTACCCTTTTACCCGGAAGAGGAATGGGTTAATCTGAAAAAACAAGTATCTTTTCCCGCACTTTCCACAAAGAAAATATTTCTAATGGGCCACTATCCTTAAACAGAGAATTGCTCATTGGTGATGGATCTAGTCTATGCGTGAGTTACCAAATTTACAGGCTTGTATTTAACAACACGATTCAACATAAATATATTCACAGACATGAGCGTAAAATTTCATCCACCTACTACCGTGCAAATCACATCGCCAAATAAAAGGATAAAATAAAGTGCATAGACCAGACGGAAATTTAACACGCCCACTTAGGAGTTAGGAAAGGCATAAGATAGAAGAGCCCCTGCGTTTAAAAAGGATGCTTAAAACCCGATGCAGCGAAAACGACTGCTCAATACTTTGGTAAATTCCAATTTTGGAAACACCGCTGCACCACATTAATCATTCGGGGGGGGGGGGGGGGGGGGCACTATTATGCATAGAGGAGTTACGGGACACAAAGTTGACTAAAGAATTAAGGATGCAGAAATACATCTACGCCGGTATAAAAGGAATGTATTCATTTTGTGATTCTTACCTTAACTAACGCAGCTCACCTTCATGCTTCACTGTTTTATGCCCTAGTCCCCTGAAATCCAGCAAGCGCCATTTGCAGAGGACAGAATATCTGGGAATGCCCAGGGCACGGAGCTAGCCTTCTTTCCCATTTCTAAGCTCTACACTATACAACCTGGTGAGGTTTCAGCTAACATTACAATTTTTAAAACAGTGCATGATGAACTTCATTATATCCAGGAATGTCAGTGCATGACTGATGACAGAAAGCAAATTCCTTGCTATTAGGCGATTGTCCTTCCTCTCTGCGACCTGCCCCACAGGCTGTCCTCTTTGCGACCTGCCCCACAGGCTGTCCTTTCATTTTACACGCAGAGCAAGGAGGCAACCAGAAGGCATGTCCACCTGCTATACAAAAAGACATGAAGGTCTCATTGGAGACCTTGGTGGTGCTAGTGACCCTGAAACCTATACCAGTAGCACATTTGAGTTCTGAGCCTTCATAGGGTATGCCCATCCCAGTGTGAATGATTTACAGTGCGCCTTGACTAAATGCCCAATATGTAATCCAACTGGCACTTCAAGAAGACCACTATGTGCGAGACTAAATGAGCAGTTCACAGTAGAACTAATGGAGAAGTAGAGGAACGGACTAGGTTTCAATTTACAATACAGGTCTCTCATGGACAGGGCTGCTGGTCCTAAAGAAATAAGTTATCAAAGTGGACCAATGGAGGGGGAAGGGAGACGTGAAAGAACTGCCCGTCAAACTTTCTTTTTAGTACGTAGACGACTTCATGGACTTCCAAAGTCAGTCAAGCACCTGAAAAAACAGTCAAGGGACCTGACCAAAGAGGAGACCCCATGTATAGCATTTGCTGACCAGCTCCAAGCTCTGCACGCATACCAAATAAATTGGGGCCCCCTAGAAAAATCCAGGAACTTAATGTACAAGTAGAAGTACCACCTTTAGAAATAGAGTGCAGAGCAGCAAAAAGAAAAAGAAATGCTGCACTGGGAGGCATATTGGTAATGTCGGATATTTGCCGAAGAGAAAGGATTGTTACCGGGAAAGCCTATGGAGAACAGCATGCGATTAGAAGGACGGTGCATCCTCTCAGGCTTACAAAATGTATTTACCATTGACCTCATGCCTGGATACAGTGAGAAAATAGAGGACAGTTTCTAAAAGACATTTTCATGGGGGCGTTGGGGCTTGCTCTTGGCTGTCTCTAAAAGCAAAAAGTTAAACCACTGAAATGAAACTCCAAGAAAGTTTCATGGTCATCATAACGGAAGGTACACCAGAAGAAAAGCATCTGATGGCAAATTAACCAGATTCTCTGCACCTGCAAAAGACTGAATGCTCGTGCAAGCTATGGCATGTGAGGTGTAAACAGCTAAGACTCTCATACAATTTTGGGGAAACAACGACTAACAAGCATTGACAAAGCAATTAGTCTCGATTTTTGGCTACTACCAATACGGCTCAGCATCTGCAAAAAAAAAACAAGGGAGGGGGGAATCTGGTCACTCTTTTGCCGAAAAAAGCAGGAAAAAACAATCCTGGAGGAAAAAAATATATACACACGTGCATCATAATGCATACATAGGTATACTGCAGGACTACGGAAGCCTGCACAATTACTGTATACATGTGTATGTATCAAGATGAATACATGCAGAAATAGGACATCTTTAATTAACCATTCCAAGATTGTGGATGCCAATCTAGAATCAAACAAAAAATGAAAGCGATTGAAAAATAATGGAGCGGCCTGAAAACAACCTGCAGCTACCGAGCTGGGTAGGGGAATTATTCAATTCCGCCAAGAGGCTAGGAGCCTTGAGGTGGGGTGGCCTGAAAGAAAAAAAGCAGGCAGAAGCAAAGCACAAGCGGTGATGAGACAATTAGAGCATTTGAGGCGTATTTAAGATGGAGGGCAAGAATACATGCAATCTGTTGAAGTGCTATAAGAAAACAATTTAATAAGGAGGCAGGGAAAAGAGGAGATGAAGCCATTCAACCAAGAACAATAGCTGACAAAGCACACTATACATATACATTCCAAAGAATTAGAGACAATAGGTCTTAGTCGATAGATGGCAAAATCAGCGAGACCAAAAGACAATTTTGTTTAGAAAGCCTATAAAGGCAGTCATTCAAAGACTGGATTTTCCAGGAAGCCTCTTTGGTTCTAGTTAGCTTGTGAGAAAGCAAGGCCATTCATTACTACTCCAACAGTGACACTTTAGCAAAATTACTCTTCTACAGGTTTTTTGATGTCCAGCTTCTGAGGCACCATGAATAAACATTTCATGAAAATATTCAAAGTTCTCATCTACCTAAACCCAGATTCAGCACTCTTCGAGTAGCATTTTTCAGAACACAATAATTACACGAATTATATGATCAGAAAGTAACTTTAGCAACTTTGAACTTAGTCAAAAGAAGAAATAATAAAAATGCCACAAACCTGACAGCCAGACTTTAAGAAATAAAGTTGGTAAAAGATTTCTGGACAGAACTTTACTGCATGGCATGGATAAGCTGCAATCCAGCCTCGTCCATTTTTCATTCCGCATCTGCCCACCTCCCCTTTAGGAAGGGAAACAAATCTTCCAGGTGCAGTATTTAGCCAATCATCAAATCTGCTACGAAGTCTAACAGATCCAAAGAAAGATGGTGTTCCAGCAAACCTAGGTCCCTACCATTGACCAAACCAACAAAGACTGGCTGTCATGTATCGTATGGAAGATTTCATGAAGGGAGTGGCCAAACCGGTTGCCAAAACCTTAATATGAAAAAACCTAAGGCACTCACAAAGGAGTATATAAAAAAATGAAACTTTTATAGCCATGGAAAAATGGTCAACTCCAAAGTCGGAGTAGAAATGGTGACCCC
The DNA here is from genome assembly GCF_964263255.1 of Lissotriton vulgaris. Taxonomy (NCBI): domain Eukaryota; kingdom Metazoa; phylum Chordata; class Amphibia; order Caudata; family Salamandridae; genus Lissotriton; species Lissotriton vulgaris. The sequence goes on from NC_141699.1 coordinate 1,068,326,362, forward strand.
ATCTAAACCATAAAATGTCAGTCAAGCATTGCCTTTTCTTCACACAGGTGGAGACTTAAATGGTTGTAGATAAGCTGCAATAAGGCCTCCCGTCAGTACTTCATCTATAAAGTAGGTCTTCAGAAAAGGCCGTTTTACGGTCTGTTGGGTGACCAGCTGGAGAGAAAAAAACACTAGTATTCCACTCCCACCTCCTCTTGTACAGTCAAACCGGTCTTGTTTGTGAACGGGCCAAAGTACACACAAAGCTAATCAGAGCAAGACAAGAGATAAGAATGCGGCCCTTTTAACATCAGATGGAAGGCTAATGGGCAACCACAAACGTTAACTAACTTAAACTGCAGGAGTCTGAGCAATCAAAGAGCCCTTGAAGCTACAGCAGGCAGGTACAGTGCAAACAAATATATTTATACAGCAATGCTACAGAAGGACTTACATGCCAACCTAGGCTGCCGGTAGATACTTGCCTATCAGCAAGCAGAAAAGCAACAGTTAAGGTACCATGGCAGAAGCAACTAACAAACCCTTCGGCTACAACTAACATCGCAGATTAGATTAGCCATGTTTGCCAAAACAGTTGGTCACGATCTTGTTTGCACAAACAAGACTCAGGACTGCAGCAGTCAGATAGGCAAAACACATAAAAAATGGAGTAGGGTCAGAGGCCAAGGTTTACCGACTGCAGGATATATAGCCCCAATACTAGCGAATCAGAAAATACAAAAAATACCCTGCTGTCAACACACAAAGGAAGAACAAACGACTGCCTAGACTGATCAAAGAAATACGCAAAATTTGTACGGATTCCCATCACTCACCGGTCCTGGTGACATGCTTCATCATCTGCGTCTCTTTTATAGGGCTAACACTCCACCCTAGTGATGGAGAAGCCCAAGGATATTTTCAAAGTGTTAATCAGTACAGATGCGAGCAAATATGATGTAAAGAGTGTATGGGAAGAAGGTGCAGTGCAAAAGAAGGTGTGATGTGAGTAAAACTGAAGCGGAATCAGACTGCAACTTTAATCGTGTCTGATCCGAACAAACATTAAAAACAGTGCAATGGGGCGGATTCAATAGATAACCGTCCATTCAGAAGAGTTGGCCAACATGTTTCAGCACAAACAGGTAGAGATAAACCTAGTGCTTTCGTCAGGACCTCTTGAATATAGAATGCTACTGCAATTCAACAGTGATGTGATAAAGTGATAAACAATAAAGGATACGCTGTGAGTGTAGCTTCTCACAATTAACATTCCTCTTGCCTCTTGGAAAGATCAATAAGAGATATAAGAGGTATATAAAAACAGTCTTGGATTACAGTTGTAATTTGTCTTTGGAAAGTTTATGTGGCTATAATTTGCCATCAGATACACTCAGAATAGTGAATTAGACACACTCCAATGAGCCTTACCTCAAGGGTATGGAGGAAAAGCCTCACCCCACCTGGCAACACAGCTCAGGGCGACGGAGGCACCGCTCTGGAGAGGAGACAAAACCACCAATCCTAACTTAGTATGGTGTATTAACTCCTCTTAAAGTTAAAAACACAACCATAGTGCCCACATATAAAGTAAAACCCTCATTGCTCACAAAAACTCCCTCTTTTAATACACAACCCATCAACCACTGTATAATATTGTGGTGATTTGTAGTATCAACAACTACAAAATGTGGCATAATTGGTATGCATATGCTATTACTAGACCCCAATAAGTCAAATTGTGTTGGTTATAGGCAATCATACCCTCAGAGCCTATTAACTGCCCATAAAAATGCCTGTAAATTAGCCATAATACTGCAAGACATTTTGCAGCCCACTTTCAATGAGCACCGGGGTGTGTGCAGGGGACAAACTACACACCTCCATTGTGCACAACCACGCAAGAACAGCCTTGGTCAAGACGAGTGCTATGAACAACAAAGCTACTGTTATCCCTGAAAATTGGAAAGAACAAAAGATGGTGCTATGCCTAAGGAAATCGGCAAAAAAATGAGCGTGCACTCACCTAACCGTCGGTACCTCGAGCGGTCATCCAAGCCGTCTGGGAGGTACCGATCGGTGGTATTTGCGATGTTTATAAGGCGTCCAAGTCCTCAATACTGCCTTCTCCCACTTCCTCATGGTCTCGAAAGCTGCGCGAGATAACAAGCGTGATCACGCGAGAACACGCGCGGAACTACTACCGATCCCTAAGGCTCATGGGAAATGTAGTTCCTTTGTTCGTGCTTCATCAAAATAAGCCTTTACCAAATATATGGAAGCCACCTGATAGGGCGAAAACATGTACAATGACTATTATTAGAAGGTTGCAAGCCTACAGAAGAATTATTAAAAAATCGCCCCGGAATAAACAAAGGGGACCTGATCTCGAACAAAGTCTCGCTAGACCACGCGAGAAACTACTGAGAATGCCTGGAGTGTTGAGGCATGTAGTTTATTCAGTAGAATGTATTCAAATCTCAAATGGTAGTAAAGTAAACAGAACGCCAGGAGGTTATATGCGATAGCACCATATATGATGGAAAAGACGCCCTGCATGATGTCATATGGAGCGTCTATTTAAAATTAGAATACTAAAACTACCATATTCCAGAGGCAAACAGCTGCAGTGTTGTTCATGGTCCTTCCCAAATGTAAAGGACTTGTTGTACAATAATACTATAGACTCGACCAGGGAATGGCATCATTCAGTCCCACGGTATCACTTTTTAACTTGAACACCCATTTCTGTTCCCCGAGTAGAAGGAATTTCGATATATCAGAAATATGTTGTGGGATGAATGGTTGTTCTAATATGGTCCAAGCCATATCTTCAGGTCGATGATTAAGTTCCAGATAATGTGTTGTGAGGCGTTTTGCCTGTTTCTTGCACCTCACTGTGCTCCTGTGTTCTATGATCCTCAGCTTAATCTTACGGGTAGTCATCCCTACATATTTCAAATTGCAGGGGCAAATGATTAGATACACCACCCTTTCACTGATACAGTTGGTAAAGTTTTTTTGTACACATGGACGATCGGTCCCGATGTCTACTGTCTTGGATTTCTTAGTTAAAGGGCACACCTTGCATGTGCCGCAAGGAAAGTGACCCTGAACTGGTGGTAAACACCATATTGTATCCGACACTTGAGGGACTTCACTCCGTGGCCTGGTATGGACCAATTTATCTCACAGGTTGCTGTTCCTCTTGAACGCAAACAAAGGTGCGGGTAGACTGTCCCCTCCCACATTCAGTATTTTCCAATGTCTGCGTACGATTTTCTTGATGTCATTGGACGCCGTACTAAATGTGTTAACAAATGTTAGTCTAGATGTTTCTCCTTTGTAATTTTGGGTTCCAAAAGGCTGTCGCAATTATTGTTGCTCGCGCGTTTGGCTGCGCGCCAAACTAACTTAACCGGATAGTCTCTTTCTACTAGATGGGACACGAGAGTGTCTGCATGCTTCTTGAAAGTGTCTTTAGTAGAGCAATTCCTGCGCAACTGCAGGAATTGACCATACGGTAGATTGTCTTTCATTGCTCTTGGATGATGGCTTTTGAAGCTTAACAAAGAGTTCCTGGCCATGGGCTTAGTATATAACTCTGTCTGGAGGCCATTGGGGGAAGCAATGATCAGGAGATCTAAAAATGACAGCTTGTGTTTGGCAATCTCAACTGTAAATTTCAAGAAATTATTCCTACTGGTAAGCCAGACGAGAAACATTCACACTAGTTACATCGCCTCGCCAGATAACCAAAATATCATCGATGCAACGTCTCCACAGACATATTGACTCTCGATGAGGATTCGTTTGGCTAAGTACATGCTCTTGTTCAAAGCCATGAACGTAAAGATTCGCCAAACTAGAAGCAAAAATGCTTCCCATAATCGTACCTGAGGTTTGGAGGTAGATGGTATCTTCGAATCTAAAGTTACCTTTCATAGCGATTTGCGCACAAGCCATGATAAAGTGTACTGGCGTAATTGAGTCAAAATCAGTATTCTGGCTAATTTACAGGCATTTTTATGGGCAGTTAATAGGCTCTGTAGGTACGATTGCCTATAACCAACAACATTTGGCTTATTGGGGTCTAGTAATAGCATATGCATATCGATTATGCCACATTTTGTAGTTGATACTACACATCTCCACAATATTATACGGTGGTTGATTGGGTTGTGTATTAAAAGAGGGGGTTTTTGTGAGCAGAGGGGGTTTTTGTGAGCAATGGGGGTTTTACTTTATATGTGGGCACTATGGTTGTGTTTAACGTTAATAGGAGTTAATACACCATACTAAGTTAGGATTGGTGGTTTTGTCTCCTCTCCAGAGCGGTGCCTCCTTCGCCCTGAGATGTTGCCGGGTGAGGCTTTTCCTCCATACCCTTGAGGTAAGGCTCATTGGAGTGTGTCTAATTCACTATTCTGAGTGAATCTGATGGCAAATTATAGCCACATAGACTTTCCAAAGACCAATTACAACTGTAAACCAAGACTGCTTTTATATACCTCTTATATCTCTTATAGATCTTTCCAAGAGGCAAGAGGAATGTTAATTGTGAGAAGCTACACTCACAGCGTATCCTTCATTGTTTATCACTTATCACATCACTGTTGAATTGCAGTAGCATTCTATATTCAAGAGGTCCTGACGAAAGCACTAGGTTTAGCTCTACCTGTTTGTGCTGAAACATGTTGACCAACTCTTCTGAATGGACGGTTATCTATTTAATCCGCCCCTATTGCACTGTTTTTAATGTTTGTTCGGATCAGACACGAATAAAGTTGCAGTCTGATTCCGCTTCAATTTTTGACTCACATCACACCTTTTGCACTGCACCTTCTTCCCATACACTCTTTACATCATATTTGCTCGCATCTGTACTGATTAACACTTTGAAAGCATCCTTGGGCTCCTCCATCACTAGGGTGGAGTGTTAGCCCTATAAAGGAGACCCAGATGATGAAGCATGTCACCAGGACCGGCGAGTGATGGGAATCCGTACAAATTTTGCGTATTTCTTTGATCAGTCTAGGCAGTCGTTAGTTTTTCTTTGTTCCTTTGTGTGTTGATCGCAGGGTATTTTTTGTATTTTCTGATTAGCAGTCAGATAGGCAACCAAAAACATGAGCAAAGCTTTGGGAGTGAGCACACAAACATGACGCAGTAGATATAGAAATTTGCAGACATAAAAAGGCATACCTTATTGCACACAGCCAAATTAGTGATTTTTATGGACACAGATACACATGGGTCTCACAGTAGCTGCAGTCTAAGAAAACAAATATAACGGAGTTGAAGTTAAACACTGGCTCAGAAATGTGTTCAGTAAAAACTTCTGGTGCTGGGGGCGTGGCAGAAAGCCTCCAGGATAGCTGCCAGCTTCTGAGTGTCCAGTAGCTTCAGAGACTCTTGATGGGAGCTTTGCGGACGGTAGCCTTTTACTGCTGGGGCCGGAGCAGGTAGATTTAATTTCAGACCATTTTTATGGTCTGTTACCTCTGGTTTTCTCCCGCACTTCGCTCCTCATGCCGGACCGCCAAAGCTGCCACCACCACCATTTTAAAAAAACAACAGTTGATGGACAGAATGCAGAACAATGTCATACATTCACCCCAGTACAGAGATCTGGGCCTAAATACATCGTTTTTTTGCACTCCACGCCACCCCAGTTCAGACAGACATATGCAAATCAGCCTTGACCCTGTGCCTCATGGGGACAGTCCAGTCCGAACTGCCAAGCCACGTCTTTCCTGGACCAGAATCAAGTATCCTAGGACCAGTTTCTGGCTATCAGCCGTCTTCAGCCAGGATAACGTGACTCCAGTGGTGTGGAGAGCATGTGACTCACGTCTGAGCATGATGGATTAAGCCCAGATCTGTTGACTGGGTGTGTGTTTGATTGGGTCAGATGCTCCGTCCATCACCACCCCCTTTTGTACCACCACCACCATTTTAGGCATGCCTCAACCAGGACAGCCCATCCAACAGTCACACTTGTTCACCATCACAGAGGAGGTGGTCGGAGGGAATTTCAGGGACTTGGATAAAGTTAAAAATGAGACTTATTTACGGCCCTTGGTTTCTTCACTTTATGCTAAATTTCAGGAAAAAACTATTTGTCTTTCTTTTTCTGAGGGAGAGAGGGGGAAAAGGAATAGTTCTTAACATTTGCACTTGTGACACGGCTGGGGAATCAAATGTTCTATGATGCCCTCGTGTTAATTTGTATATCCTAGGGTTGACAGCTAATGATTACAAATTCATCGATTTTATTGGGTTGAAAATAGTCAAAATAGGGATTTATTCTAGAGTTCTTGGAGCACTCTTGAGCAGTGGTCAGCTATATCTTGCATTTGGAACACTTCTTTGAAATGTTTCAAGTTTACTTTCCAACAAATTAGTTAATAGGCATAATTTTCTTCAGATACTGTCAGTCTACCTTTAAGTCTTCAAGTATGACCTCTCCTGCCTCTACCAATTTGAACCCTGCATCCTAGCTTTGGACAATGCCTCATTTACACAAAGACTCAACCAGTAATAAATCACCAGAGACAAAAGAAAGACTTTACTTCACCAAAGTCTTCTTTACCTCAGACACTTGAGGACATAATGGACAGAAAAACACAATTGAAGCCTTTTGTGATGGAAACACCACGCTTCAGAGAACTGAAGCGAAATTGCTAAGCCTTGAATTTAGGGTAAATGAGATGGAGCAGCCAATAAGCAACGTTCAAGATATGACAACCAAGGTGGAGGTGATATCCAGGGAAAGTTCACTTCTCAAACTGCAGATTTGGAAAATAGCAATAGACTCAATTACTAATCTATTGAATTCTTTAAAGTGCAGAAGGTTCAGACATGATCTTTTCTTAAAGTACGTTCCAAAAATTGTGGCCTCAAGGATTGCACCAATCCCAATCTACAAAGAGCACATCATGTCTGCCTCAAGTCTTCAACAATATCTTTAACGGTTCGACCCAGAGGAATTATAGTTATTTCTACAGTCCTCTGATGATGGTCATGTTGGCCAATAAACGGAGAAAACAAAACAGTGTGTTTGGGTCAGAAAGTCTTCACCCCTGCATGCAAGTTAGTGTATAAAAAAAACGGTCTTGAATCCCCAGATAAGCTAAATAAATCAATCTATCTTCATAAGGGAGAGGAAATGAACCTTGTGCTTGAATATGCATATTGTTTGTGTTGGTGATCCTTCAGATTCCGTTTTTTTTATATTCTTGTTTTTACAGTAGTCTTTAAGCTCTCATTTGGATCCCTGGATGTTTCCTTATGTCCACTGTACCCTGCCCTAGTGTTTGCACTTTGCTGCCTTCATGTTAGTAAGCACTCCAAGTATCCTTGTGGATCTGCTCTAGTAACGGGTTCTGTTTTTTCCCCCCTACTCATCTGTGATATGCATATTTGCCCCTGCAGGCCTCCTCGTCTGCAGCCTGTCTCTGCATTTTACCACCCCATCATTACACTTACTCTTATCTTAGTCATCATGGCTAAAACTTAACCATTAGCCTTTCATATATCATGTTCTATTCCCTCCTCTCCTTTTTACTTATAATTTTTTACCTCCCTTATTTACTGCTTCTTTTCACATTCTCTCTTCAACATGACTTATTCGGTTATTGCGTCAATGCACTGTATGGTCAGTTTTGATTTATTCTTTTCCATGTTGTATGCAGTTTACTATATTTTTTTTTTACTTTTACGCATGAAAAATAATCTTCGCATTGTTTCCTGGAATGTCAGTTTGTGTAATGCTATTAGGAAGCAACAGGTACTCGCATTTATCCAAATTAAAGTGCAAAGTTACCCCATTATAAGAAACCCACCTTTCAGATAAGTATGTTGGTACTCTACGAAAGAATTGGGTGGGACAGTTTGCGCCCCAGCTAAACAAAATAAGAACAGGAATGCCATTGTTCCACAAATATCTTCTTTTGTTAGTTGAGAAAGATTAACACAGTAGATGACTTCTTCATTTTACTATACACAACACTCAATTTTTAATCTATACGGTCACACAGGAATAGATGTTCAATTTTGAAAACAGATCATGCCTCGGAAGGCGACCGCCCTAATGTACAAGAAACTACTCAACACCTCTGACACTACAACACCTGATGTAGCGGTGGGTACACAACCTTGGGGAATTGGGTGACCACAAGTGGGCGGAGGCCAGCAATATCCCCAAGGGATGTGGGCAGTGTTCAGGCTGGTACAGTTAAAAATACTGCACATAACTTACTGTTTAAAATGGGTCAAGTGACGGAAGCCTGCCGGAGTGGATGTGGGCATCCAGGCACTTTCTACCACACTGTGGGTCTGTCCTATAATCCACCCACACACCCCTGTCAAGAAATTTTGAAGTTCCCTTACAGCTTCAGCGAAGTGGTGTCTAACCATCTGCGATGAGGCAGAGATGGCTCGCATGATGCAGATATGGTGGACACAGATTCTGATGGTGGCCAAACATAACATTGCAAGAATGTGGGAGGCTGAGCAGTAGCCACGGTTGGGGGAATGGAAACATGACATGGATTGGATTATGTAGCCTGAAAGTAGTGTTCGAGGGTTGGAGGTGACCCGAATAATGGACAAAGATTTGGGGGTCTTAGAACACCTACAGAGGCGGCATCTGTAAAGACTTCTATGAGGCCAGCAGTGGCACAATTTGGATCTCCTTTGAATAAGTATTTTTAAAGGAAATGTTTGCAGACACTAAATACTAGTGGGAACTTAAATGTATTTAGCATTTTGGAATTAAATACTCCACCTCTTCAACCGTCACAATTCGGATTAATTTAGCTAAGGCTCACCATAGTATCCTTAGTATGTCAGAAGTGGACACATGTATTTATCCTGCTAACACTTCACATTGTGCTTGAAATAGACATTTCTTTTACTGGGTACCTTTGCCCAAGCACTAACGTCATTTTAAGTGCTTTAGGGCCCACGTTGACTTTTTGCTTAAAATCTACCACTCACAAACTGGAGTCATATCACTGCACTGGAAAGTAAATCCTCATTTAAAGGAGGGTCTTTGTCACATCTAGGTAAAGTCAGCAGGTAAATCTGCAGCATGGCAAGAACAAAACCCAGCCAGCAAAGGGTCTACCAAAGGTGACCCTAAAGCAGAACAGAATATTTCAGTTATGAAATAACTGAAAAGTGCACATCTGCTCAACAGCACAATGGTCGGAAAAAAATTATATATATATATATATATATATATATATATATATATATATATATATATATATATATATATATATATATATATATATATATATATATATATATATATATATATATATATACACTTTGTCTTACAAAATGAATTTATTCAGTCATAATTGTAATTTCATATGAATTTTAATATGATAAATGGGCATTTCGACACGGTTGCGTTCGACACGGTTGATCATACCATCTTACTTGACCGTGTCGGCGTAGCGGGCATTTGGGGCTCTGCTCTCTCATGGATCACGTCCTTTCTTACTGGACGCTCACAAGCTGTTCACCTCTCTGGTTTTTCCGCTTCTCCCCTCCCGGTGTCCTGTGGGGTTCCTCAAGGTTCCTCCCTCTCCTCTTTTTAACCTCTATATTCGTCCCCTCATTGTTTCTCTTCTTGATCTGGGGGTCTCTGTGTATAATTATGCAGATGACCTCCAGCTCGTCTTCGACCTCTCCTCCTCTTCTCACTCCTTATCATTTTTTCGCTCCACTCTGGTTTTTATTTCCGGATGGATGAGCGCCAATCATCTCTAGCTCAACCCAGACAAAACTGAGCTTGTCTTGACTGGTGGCTTATCCAGTCCTTGGTCCTCTGCTTTCTGGCCCCCCATCTTTGTTCCCACTCCTACCCCGGTTTCCTCTGTTAAAACGCTGAGCATCAAGGTCAGCCAGGACCTGGTCAATGCATGGCCAGGTCTGCTATGTAGTGTCCTCTTGTTTTCTTTCCCTCCGTCTGATTCGAAAAATCTCCCGTTTTTTTTCCTTGGATTCCCTTAAAATGATCATTTCGGCCCTTATCACCTCCCGCCTTGATTATGGAAACAGCTTGTTCGTGGGCATCCCCGCCTACGAAATCCGCCGTCTCCAAGCAATCCAGAATCAGGCTGCCCGTCTTATTTTTCATTTTCCCAAAACTCACCATATCACTCCTGTCCTTAAATCACTTCACTGGTTACCTGTTTTGCAGAGATCCCTATTTAAACTAGGGTGCCTAGTCTTCCGGGCTGTTGATCGCTCTGCTCCGGCGTTCATCAATACCCTGATCTCCACTCACACCCCTGCCCGTACCCTCCGTTCATCTACTTCTGCCCTCCTCACTGTTCCCCGCTTTTGCAAATCCCACACTGGTGGTACCAGATTCTGTTCTTGCCCCCCGGTTCTGGAACTCCCTCCCTCTATCTATGCGTTCAATTCCCATTTTCTCACACTTCCGCAAAGCGCTCAAAACCTTTTTGTTTGCCCAGGCATACTCCTGTTAACTTCCTCGGCCCTGTTCTGCTCAGTAGAGCTCTCAGCGCCAGGAAGCCGCTTGGCCACCGTGCGCTCAACAAATACCTTATTCATTCATTCATTCGACCTCCCCTCTACTCCTTTATGCTATACATACACAATAGTAGTATTTCTTCTATGTTTAACTGTGTCACATGGTGTGCACTAGTATTTTAAAAATACAGGCATTGTGGGTAAACTTTTGACTGAACAAGGGCATCCGCCCGAAAAACGTCAGTTTTTTGCTTCTGCTCAAGCCCAGAGCTTGTTTACCTCTACATTAGTATCACAAAACTCATTAAAGTGCATTTACTCGATCCCCTTCTCTTCCTACCATCGTTCCAGGCTGCTCAAGAAAACTGGCAGAAATATTGAGCCCTGAACTGAATATTCCCATAAGCTGCATCACCACCGCTGCTACACATGTTCAGGTGCTTTTGATGACCAGCAACATATGATGGGGACACTGGTCTTCCTGTCAGAGCCCATAAATAGGAACCGACTCTCATTCAAGTTTAGGAGTTTACTCGCTATAAGGCACGAGCTGGGCGACCAATCCCTTAATATGCACAGTCATGGCTGTTATTTCATCACCTCGGTGTATTTAAGAAATGAGATTAAAATATACAGATTGCCCATCTGACTCACGAGTTGTGTCTGCCGGAAGTAAAGTTATAGCCAGAATTGTGTTGACTGAATAAAAAGACAGCTGGAGCAGCTTGAAAACCAACCAGGGGCTAAAAACGGATTTACTTTGGAGTCTAAATATGGGGTGAAAATAGCTGCCAGTTTATCATCACATGCTACAGGAGTGACTTCAGGACGATGCGTGGGAAACACTAAAACTAGAGGCTGTGAACCGGGCTTTAAAAGCAAATGCAGCACTAACAGATGCCTTGACAGACTTATCCATGGAAAGCACCTTCAAAAAGACATTGGAAATGATTGGGGAAACAACCAAATATTAAATTAACAGCAAGATCAGAGGTTGGAAAGCTTGGACCTTCCTTGTGAAGCAGAATCAACAATTACTGCTAGCCTCACTCACTATATTCCTAAACGCATCACTGAAGGCTAAATCTTTCTATAAATGTCTTTTACGTCATTTAATCTGAGACTTATTTTCCTTACACTGTACAAAATGTACTACCCAAGTTCAGCACACAGAAAACATTTATGGATATTTCACTAAGTCAGCAGGTATTTTGAACCAATAAGATGAAGATTGGCAACGAAGCTCAGTTCTATATTACAAAAAAAATGTTTGTTACAGCTAGATTAAAATATGATTGCTCTTCGAATCAGTCATTCGCCCAGTGATGGGTCCCGCCAGCAAATAATTGTATACTAATGAAATCAGCATTATCTTTTGACTGTTCCTCTGCTCACATGATCCTGAAACACAATGTTTAAAAGGCTGCACAGGAAATGCTGATCAAAAACTGACCATAAACACGCGTGTGAATCCTCGCCTATTTCCATTTGTTGAACACACTTGAGGTTGTAGGGTCTGGGAATAGCAACCTCAACCACTTAATAAGCCGAACCTACAAGGACACTGCTAACATTCGAGGGAGAGACAGCCAGGAGTCCCAAAGCAGTACCGATCAAGGAGAGGCAGCACAAACATGCCAGTGCCCAAGGGCAGGGGTAGGGGGTGGCAGCTAGGGAACCAATACACATACCGAGTGCGGGTGCGCAGAAGACCTTGGCCAGTACAAAAGGAGGGGCGGTGAGTGACCCACAGTCAGTAGCAAGGGAAAGGGCAGAGAGGACACAAGCCAGTACTAAGGGAAGGGGCAGCAACACCATGGCAGAAGGGGTCTCACATTTACTTGCAACGGAGAGACTAAAGGATCTTGCTGAAGTTTAGACTTAAATTTAAACAAGCATTGGCAAAGCCAACAGGTTCTGCCTAAGCAAAAGCTACAGGCTTGGTTTTTTTTTTACATGTTGCACAGCAAGGCCATAACCTCATCCAGCTTGCATCCAGTAACTGGTTATCAAGATGGTTAGAAAGCAAGTGAGCTACCAATTTTAATAGCTGCTGGCAAGCAAAAGATAAGCCTAGAATAAAGTTATCTTCCGCCCTGGGGTCCAAGTTGGACTTCTTCAGGAGTTTGACAACCCCTTTCTTCCATCCACTGGTGGCAGTGCTATAAGAAAATGTTAAGGTAAAAGCAGGTGTAACCACCACAAAGATTTTAGATTCCTGACTGGGCATGCGTTATCTGAACTCTAAGGATATAAAGTTAAAGCAGGTAGAAAATGAGCACACAAGGTGCGCTTGGTGACCCTAAACTAAGACTATTATATTGTAAGGTACAGCAGATGCACACATTGAGACCAAGGCCAAGATTCTCAGTATTTAGAATTTGGGTGCTAATTAGTCTGATGCCACCCTTACGTGGGTTATTGAGATAATATAATTACATTTCCTTACTTTCCCCACCTCAGAATGAAGCCTAGCATATGGAATCAGTGTTTACTGCACCAATTACCGCATGTTATTCCGATAGATTTCTTTTGATCAATTTTACCAGAAAAACAGAAGGAAAACTGCAGAATGTGTTAACTGATGCATAATTACACTCGGATCTTTGTGCAAATATCTATTTGCTTCAGGATCGGATATTAAAAATCAACCTTGAATCAGTGGCAAGTAAAGTCTGTACACGTATAGAAGGGATGTTTTATGTGGCAGAGATTTGCCCAACTCTGTATTGCAATTATTTTAGTCTTGTAATTATACAGTGTTTCGTGTTCTTTGGAAGGAAGCAAATCAAATGTGTAGAGTGACAGCATGCTACGCCATGGAGGGCAATAGATACAACAGTAGGTTTGTGGTGCAGCAAACATTGGGAAATATTTTTAAGCTATGCACCAGGAACAGAGTTATGCAAGTAATAAGCATTCAATCTGAATTGGACAGCAGTGTGTGAGATCAGTCTGGGCTATTGTTGTAGTGTTTTGGCGTGTGGATACAACTGAAACTACACAAATTGTCAAACAAGTGTGTAGTTGCGCTTACATAAAGATGTAGTAGAGAACTGACCGCACAAGCCAATACTTTCCATCTATGGGGTGGTGTGTGTATATTCATTTCGAACATAGAACACCGGGCTTAGAACGTGCACAGTGAGGGCAGTATCAGGTCAGTTTCCTGCACCAAGTAAATCAAAGTGCAGGAACACAAGACCTTAATTGTGCAATACAGCAATGCATGCTGGAATTCCATCCACCCCACAGTTCCGGATCAGGGCTTCAAGTCTTTCATGAGCGCCTCACGTGGAATGATTAAGCACACGGGGCGCTTGGGAGCTAGCACAAGGTTCAAATTGACAGTCATTTAAGTCTTCATAGTGACAGATGTATTCTTTGTGCAAGTGAATGTATGAGTATCAGCTGAGTTTGAGTGTATTCCAAGGCAAACTTGTTAAAAAGATGGCAGCACTAAGTACAGTTGTATAGATTAAATGCAGCAGGAGAGCAGTGGCCGAGCGGCAGGAGAGCAGTGGCCGAGCGGCAGGGCCACGAGCAAGTGAACAATTGGGTGAAAATGCACCGGCCTTGCTGCCCATGGCACTGAAGTTTCCGGGCCATAGCAGCCGTGGCCACATTGCTAAACTGATAAGGTCTTGTTTTTGATTTATATATTCACTGACTAAACCAAAGGATACATGGACGTTATAGTTAGGTTAATGTTTTACCCACACAAAGCCATAGAAATTGAGCAGATAAAGTTATATGTATGTAAGAAAACTGTTAGTGCAGGCATAACGTTACTTCTCAGCATGTTCTATTTGTACACAGCGGAAGAAACTAGAAGTATAACTAGAACTGCTGAATTTCCATGGTTGTGCAGGTAAAACATGAAGCTACCTAACTTCACAACCTCAATCGGCCCCTGAGCGATGGAGGTTGGCCGCAGGACCTGGCCTTCGGCCCCTCCAACCCTCTCCCATGCACCCAACCAGACACTGCACAACAGTGCGCAGCGGGGGTTCAGTGTGCAAGTGTTTTTTTGTGTGTCTCGGATCCGCTGATCCATTGCGGATTCACACTGGGTGTTGTGCCAAGCCCTGCATTGGATCTGTGATTAGCACAAAGACAACAAAAAAGGGCAATTTCTTGCCTATGAAGGGTCCTTCAGTGACCACTCCATGTGTACCATCTGTCAGGATACCTGTATCCTGACACCTTATGTTTATTTTACTTTATTGTGGCCTCACACGGCCCAAGTGAGAAACAAAATGGGGGCTACAACTTTGTTTCGGACAGCAAATCAGGGCCTTGCTTTTCCCCCGGGGATTCGCAGATCCCCCTCGATTGTACCCAAAGTATCTGAATCCCTAAATAGCTAGGTTTCATTTCCTTTACTTACACCGAAACTATCGAACAGATTTAATCCAAATTATGAAAAGCACACTTTCTGGACCAAGATTTAGCTTTCTTCCATGCCAGCGGTTTAGGCTGCAGCCGTAACAAAAAATTGCCAAATTCCCATCAACATTACATTGGGGAAAAGCAATTTGGGACCCCTTCCCTTTTTTGAGACCTCCACCTGACTAATAATCCCGCAACTTTCAATAAAGCAGCTCGAGTGGCAAGCTAGATGTAAAAACTTCCTGGAGATTCTTCAGCAGCACCAAGGTTATTGGCAAAACAAAAAAAGCCTTGTTTACGGGAAAATGGAGTTCCCAACTATAACTACATACTGGCTATCGCCAGTGGGAAGATCTGTATATACATATAGGTTTATCTTAAACACAAGGCTGATTTTGAGATTGGAGGAGACTGTGCTCCATTGCAATGCACACCATACACACTATGCCAAAACCTGTCACCCTGCCGAATTTAGAGGTTGGTGGACTGGCAGGTTTATTCCGGACTAAAATTGAAAATATAGGCATACATCTTGTAATGGCCCCAGAATTAGGGGATGGAGGAAGTAAACCATCAGACCATCCATCCTATTTAGAGTGGGTGGTTGGATTTTTTTTTGTTTTGAATGGTCCCTCATCACCAGCTATATTCTGGTGGTGAGGGACAATAAAAATAAATGTGAAGTAACCACTCCCCCACCCACATTACAGAAGAAAACCTGAACTGAACTCTTTGGGAGTGGGTTTATGGAAAATTTATTTTGGGGAACATTTTATCGCCAGCCAACATTTTTGAGGGAGCTGCCAGTTAAACTTTTCCTAGATTAACAGAAACCAAAACTACAGTGATTTTGGCTAATGTGTGAAGATGTTTGTTGGGCCATCCGGCACTTCTAAATTAAGCAGGTGGGGTAAAGACAGGGCGGGAAACTGAAAGTCCTCGGCCACCCCGTCAGCATTTCACTTATCTGCTAAAGCCTAAATCAGGTCGGAAGTCACTTTGTGCTTCTTGTAGCAGCATCTTATACCGGGCAGAACAAGTTTTTAAAATAATGACTTGCTTATTAACAGTGCATTTAGTCACACAATGGGACCCAAGAGCACTATAAATAGATATTATTCTCCAGTGAATCAACAAGCATTCAATTCTGGTACTGGTTTACACACATCTGCAGTGATCGCATTAAACAGCTCAGCTTTCACAAGTTAAAAAGAATGCTTTGAACACAGAGTACAATAACTTGCATTTATTTTTCATTTATGGTGTACGTTATATGTATTTACCTGAAGATAAAAGGCCAACAAAGTTGTAGAATACTTTTCTGGCCTGGTTCTCTTTGCACTCAGGATCACAGCTTTAATACTTTTTTGGGCATTTAAGCCTCTGGGAGAGCAATACTTAGTATGAGGTGGTCACTGTAGCATGGTCTGCAGCGCAGGCAAGCACTCAATTAAACAAGCATTTACAATGCAATGGTTTTGCCTTTGTTAAAGTTAGAGCTATTGGCATTGCTCTTGACATTATTTTTATTTATGTTTTTTTCTAACATAAATAAATGGCAGTCATTTACAATGCCAATAGCTTAATCTCTCGCAAATGCCACACACAAACACCCACAGAGAGCCCCCCCCCACACACACAGAGCCCCCCCCCCACACACACACCCACACAGAGCCCCCCACACCCACACAGAGCCTCACACAAACACAGCCACACAGAGCCCCCCCCTCACACAGAGCCCCCACACACACACACCCACACAGAGCCCCCCCACACACTGCAAGCCCTCCCCACACACTGCGAGCCCCACACACTGCGAGCCCCCCCCCCCCACACACTGCGAGACCCCCGACACACACTGGGGGTGAACATGAAAATAGGGCAATGCCCGAGTTTGACCAAGAAGCAGGGGGTCAGTGTATTCTGCACTCAATACGTTGAATAATAGTGGGGCCCACCAATCTATTGTCTTTGAATAAGTCAATAGGGACCCATTTAGGCCCAGCACTTTGATACCTCCCTTCAGGGTAATTTTGGGGAATCACTACTATTTATGCTTCCTGGCATACACCCACACAGAGCCCCCCACACACACCCACACAGAGCCCCCCACACACACCCACACAGAGCCCCCCCCACACACTGCGAGACCCCCCCACACACACTGCGAGACCCCCCCCACACACACTGCGAGACCCCCCCACACACACTGCGAGACCCCCCCCACACACACTGCGAGACCCCCCACACACACTGCGAGACCCCACACACTGCGAGACCCCACACACACTGCGAGACCCCCCACACACACTGCGAGACCCCCCCACACACACTGCGAGACCCCCCCACACACTGCAAGACCCCCCCACACACTGCAAGACCCCCCCACACACTGCAAGACCCCCCCACACACACACTGCAAGACCCCCCCACACACTGCAAGACCCCCCACACACCCCACACACTGCGAGACCCCCCCACCCACTGCGAGACCCCCCACACACACTGGGGATCAACATGAAAATAGGGCAATGACTGAGTTAGACCAAGAAGCAGGGGGTCAGTGTATTCTGCACTCCTCAATACGTTGAATAATAGTGGGGCTCACCAATCTAATGTCTTTGAATAAGTCAATAGGGACCCATTTAGGCCCAGCACTTTAATACCTCCCTTTGGGGTAATTTTGGGGAATCACTACTATTTATGCTTCCTGGCATATCTATTAAAGTGGCGATGTTGTATTGCTTATAAAAAAAAGTGCCACACATTGATGCCGTGGGGTCATTGGGTCCATACACCTATCGGTCTCTTCAATCGGTGAATTTACAATTTTCCCCAAAAATTGAGAGTATTTTCTTTTATTGAAGGGAACGGGTGTGTTTGCTTAAAGGGCTTTCGTGACATCAAAGCTAGGATTAGAATTGATACCAAGAGCTAGACATTACCAGCCTGTACCTAAAGTGACTCTTGGACGCTGGGAGATAGTCTTTATTTCCAGCCTGCGCTCTGCAAATCATCCGCCAGCTGTGGGAGAGAATCGGTGTGTTTATGGACACACAACCGACGCTGGCCGTGGGACTGCTTTGCTTCCCCCGTGAGTTGCTGGTGGCGTAAGCTGAAAGCATTGAGGGCGGCCTCCCTACTTCGTGTGCCTGTAGTGGGGACTGCTGTGCCCCGAAGCGCCAGATCCGCGCATCACCGCCGCGACCCGGGACTCATAACCGCTAAGAAAACACACCGCCAGCGGCCCGGGACCCGTGAGCAGCATCGGAGCGACCGCGCTGGGATTGGCTCGCTCAGGGAGGCTCGCCTGAGAAGGACGCGCTGCCATTGGTCCACCGCCAGGGTCTACACGAAGGAGCCACGCTCCTATTGGCCGAGGACCGGAGAGGCGTGCAGGTTCATCAGGGGCTCGTCCCGAGAGCCGCGCACGGATTGGGCGCGCGCCTGTGCCCCTCGAGAAGAGGCGCTGCTGCCGGGGAAGTCCTCCTGCCAGCCCCTGGGCCCTCGCGTGACTGCTGCCTACCCCGCGTGTGGCGAACTCGTCACCAGAGATCCGACTGTTGTGGGGGCATAACGAGGAGCACGGGGAAGGTGACCGGAAGCGCTGAGAGCGCATGAGAGACGGGGAACTCACTGTCCACTCCTCCTCCGGATGACGTGGCGGAGGCTCGGCCGGCTGGGCCAATCCCAGCGCGGCCCTGGCTGGAGGCACACGGCTGCTTCCTTCGGGCCGGATCTCGCTGCGGGCAGCATCTCCGGTCTCCCTCACAACACGGGAGACCGGCAAGGCAGGAAATGGCTTCCCCAAGGAAGGGGGAAGCGGAAACCACGTCCTCCCGGCCCCGCCCACAACCAGGCGGCGGGCCGGACATCATCTTCCGGTGTTTCCTATGCCGGCCCAGATTCGGGGGCGTTCCCGAGAACAGGCCTTCAGCTGACGTCGCCAAAAGCCAAAAATTCTCGGGAACGCCCCCGAATCTGGTCCTGCATTGACGGACAAACGTGTCTTCCAATGGCTAGCCTCCATTTATGGAGCTAGCCAATAGAAGACGGGGGCGGATTCCAACCCCTATACTATACTCATTAGGTTTTTCTTAGCACATGCGTACTTCGTACGCATTGGCTAGGCAAGACCTAAAAACTGCCTATGTCCAGGAAGCAGAAGCAGCCCAGGTTAAGAATCAACATGGGGGCTGAAGCCATTATAGTCTAAGAAAGTGTGCGTACAATATATATGTATGTGTGTATATATTATATACACGACGAAACACCCATCCACAGAGAAAAGGTCGGAGGCCAGAGGGGAGTTCAGAGACGAACCAGCTTTATTGAGGCAGTGAAAGCAATGCTGGCGGGCGGATGCATTTCGGCGTCAAGCCTTCTTCAGCGCCCATCATTGCACGAGCAGCTTCAAAGTATTGTCCAATTCCCGCGTCCTTTTTATGAATAGGCTGGAAGCTCCGCCCCCATCTTGGTAGAACACACCTGTTGGTTGTCGTGTAAATTGTCCGGACTCCAACTCCCAGAATACACCGAGTAAGTGAAACTGGGTAGGCGGTGTGGGGAAAGCTGTTTGAATGACAGGAGACACGTCCAGATAATGCAGGTAGGGAATGAGGCTGTGCGCTGGAAAATGCCCAAATCCACCAGCTCCTCCCTGGATCCCCTCGATCCGCTGCAACCTCGGAAGTTCAGGTGAGCAATTCGGCAGGGACAGCCATTGTGCATAGCTTCCTAATGGAGGTAAATTACCTCACTCCACCGGTGCCGTTCTGAGTTGGGAGGTGAACACTGGACCTCTCAGTACCCAGAGCCTTGATGTCGCTACAAGAGCGATGATGTGCCAGTTTGTTGTCCAGGTTAACACATACATATACACACAACTAAGTAAGGGTTAAGTAAAGGTTATCCATGTAATATGACCCAATGTAGCCAAAGGGAAACAGGCAAGTGGTTTCTATATGCCATACTTCGAGCCAGCAAAGTAGTACCATGGTGCACACATTACTATTTATAAAAATATTATATTACATGTTTAATTTTGGGAGCAAACTTGAACACTTTTTGCTCACCAAAGTGCAGCTGTCAACTTGTATGAATTAGAATGCTTAGGTTTTGCTAAACTTTCATGAAAAAAATGGTTAAAAAACGACAATGGTGAAGACAAGTTGATTTATGTCATGTTGTTGCAGCCGTTACTGCTCAATTATATATTTATTGCACTAGACTATTGTAGCGCCCTTCCCAGCCTGGGTACCCAATAATGACAACTCCACATATGGAGCTTAGTAGAACACATCTGTATTCTTTTATATAGAAACACAAACTCAGTATTCTAAAACTGCATTCATTTCACTAAGCTCCAACACTTGAACAGTTCTACAGAGTCCATCAGAAGCTAAAATTGTCCAGTCATTGCTAACACAACACTACATCTCCCCTATGTTAAAAAAAAATCATAATTTTTACAATTATATACAATCATAGCTTTTCAATGAATCATCGTGCCGCTCTGATCACAAGCCCTGACCGTGTCTTCGGAAACTGGGGACAGGCAGTCGAAGTGACCGTGATCTGCACTGGTGATATAGGAACAGCAGCAATCAATAGCAGCAGTCAGGGGGTCCACAACTGTCCATTCAGACCCAGTTTCTACATAGACATTCGTGCCCCATGAGCCACATGTGGGTAATGCAAGGAATCTCACGCAATGAACTCCCCAGGAAGTTGGGCAGTCACTGTGTATCCTTTGCTGGTCACATGAAATGGCTCAGCATCGAAGCAAGCCTGAGATTTCAGTTTTCTAGGCTGACAAACAAGCACTCCATCTCCTCTAGTGCACATAAAATATTTTGCTTGTCAGCATAGGCCTTTATTTTCCTTTTATGATCCCAAGTCATACATATGGGTTGAGAACTATCTTGCGACAACAATTCCAGAATGTCCTTCATGGGCCACGTCAATTGTCGGTTGTCACAGACACTGAAATAATTCTCAAACCTCTCAGGATAATGCAATCTTGAGTAACAGACAGTTCATCTTTGACATTTTTTTACTTCTGGTATTCACGGCGACTGGCACGAGGTAAGTGTGCTGGTTCCAAAACTGATGTGTAATTATGTCTTTTAGTTTTGACATGTCACTATCTTAACCCATGGCAGTCACAATTTACTCTAATGAAATGGCAGCGGGGTGCTTGATTTCAAAATTACATTCTGTAGACTTCAGCAGTCTTAGAAGGGATACCATGGCACTGTAGAGGTTCTCTTGAGAAGTAGTCAGCAGGGTTGTGATGTTTCCCTGGACAGTGAACGATTGTGTAGTTGTGTTAATGTGATTGTAGACCCCAAAGTTCAATGCGAGTAGGTATCTTGGCCTTGGATTGTCAAAGATGGTCAACAATGCTTGATCAGTCACAAGCATGAAAGGCTTTCCCTACAACATTACATGGAAATGTTCATAAACCCACACCACTGCTAAACTTTCTCCTCACGTTATGAATAAGCATGTTGGGTTGGAGACAAACATCTGCTTGCATATGCCACAATAAGTCTTCGAGCATTTGGGTGTCCGCTGTGCACGAATTGTGCCTAATCAGAAAGGGCTAGCGTCAACAACCTGAGTATGAAGTTTTCGATCAAAGTATCTCCCATCAGTAGCACTCTCAATTGCTGGTTTGCTTCTCTTGCAAATTTGCTTGCATTCACATGACCAATGAAATGAAACATTTTTCAAGTCACTTGATGGAGCACTCACAGTAGCAAGGTCTTGTATGCCTCTAGACAGTACCTGGCCATGCCAAGAAATTAACGCAACATGGGAAACATTGTGGGGGACTGCCAGTTGAAAAAGCTTGCACTTTAGCTGGATCGGGTTTAATACCCCCATCAGAAAAGATATGGTGAACAAATTTTAGCCTGGTCTTACGGAGCTCACATTTATGTGCATTTAAAGTCAAAAAAGTATCTGCAAGTAAATGACACTAGTGAGTTTTATCATGCTTTTTCTGTGTAGCTCCGAGAATCAGTCATAAATCATGACAGGCTGTATAATTTGACGGATGACATCTTAAAAACAGCTCTGCAGCGGATGTCACACCAAAAAAGTATTTTGCATCAGAACAGACCAATGTGTAGAAAAGGTTGTAATGTACCTGCAGCTCTCAGAGTTCTAACTAATGTCCGTTATCCAAATCAAGGCAACAGGAGACCTTTGCACCAATCAATAGAGTAATCATGTCAGCAATGCACGGACCTTGACGATGTTCTCGTTCAATTGGCTTATTCGCTTAACATATCAACGCAGATGCATATAGCTTATTCGTGTCCTTTTCAGGCACCACTATGGGAGAAACCCAGGACGTTGGAGCAGTGGAACGTTCAATGAGATCATGTTTGAGCAATGATTCAAGTTTTTTTCAACAGCTTACTGTAAATGAAATTAGTCTAAGTCTTTGAGCAATAGGACCAACATCATCATTAATCTGTATTTGTACTCCTAGTCTTTAGTTCTCATAACCCACGAAAGCAACGATGGGACTTACTATTTTGTGATAAGACTTTGTTATGGTTTACTGATAGTCCCATATCAGCAGCAGTGCTGAAACATAGTAAACAAGCACATGATGTTGTACCCTAAAGTATATGAATGTGTGCTTTTACTTTTGTTTTCTTGTGCTTCTAATGAACGATGAATTTTTAATGGCATTTATGCAGTCTATGTATCCACTTTAATTTGATGCTGTAAGTTGCGACAATGGAGACAGTTCACTATATTTCTCCTTGGGAATTCGGTTTATCTAAACACTGTCGATAATAAAGGTATGTAGTAATAGTTTACTTTTAACTTAATCTTTCGCCAATGTCTGAAGGACCTTAGTGCTTTTTCATGTCTAGGTTTGTGGCTTGTATTCTTCACCAGTGGCCAGCCCAACATGTACACCTTTTTCGGAGGTAAAAATCAACATAGCACAACCATAATCTTTATTTTCACTTGGATGCTTATACTGAAGAACTGTGTGACTATTTAGAGGACTATAGATTTCATCTGGTGGTGATTAGTTTCAATTGGTGTAGTTACATGGCCTTGTGGGCGTGCGCTTAACATTGCTTCTGAAGCAGTCAGGCAGCCATTTGGCCATTTAGTCTTTGTGCCGCTATGCACTGGCTTTCTTCACCTTGCAAACCATTACAAAATGGTTCTCCTGCCCACAGCCTTTGCAATCCAGTTCAATGGCAGAACATTTACGTGTGTGTGTGGGAGGGGGGGGGGGGTTGGTTTGGGGGCCACATCCAAAACAAACACTTATTTTTCTGTGGAGTCAGTGGCTCCCTTGCGCTTAGGCTTACATTCCAGGTTTGTGGCTGACTCACTGAGGGCACCTTCGGTCGCCATGTAAGCAGATTGTGAATCTGAAAGCCATCGGTCAATAACTGAGATGTATAGCTTCCTCATCATTAAAATCAATGAACTTAGGTTGCACGGAGTACTGGTCAGAGCTCATACCCTGAGAGAACAGGCTGTAATAGCGTCCCTCGATGCAACAAAGGCCTTTAACACGGTGGAATGGCCGTACCTGTGGGCAGTGTTAGCTAAGTTTGGTTTTGGACCAGAGTTTATTCGTTGGGTGCGTTTGTTATACACTGAACCTCTCGCTCAGGTGGTGGTAAACAACCGGGTTTCTGCACCATTTTGTCTCGGACGGGGCACCCGGCAGGGGTGTCCGCTCTCTCCCCTTTTATTCTCTCTGGCACTTGAGCCTTTGGAGGCCTGGATTAGTTGGGAACCCTCGATTCCTGGTATTCGATGGTCCCCACATTTAGAAGATCGGATGTCACTGTATGCAGATGACATTCTGCTCTATTTGACATCACCCAGAAAATCATACGTCTGTGATGTTCTGGCCTCCCACGGTAGAAACTCTGGGCTCACTATAAATTGGGGAAAATCCTATCTGTTGGTTCTGAGTGGCGATACCCCCATTCTCCCGCGAAACTGCCAGATTAAAATCGCCACGGATGGCGATAAGTATCTAGGTATCTTTATCTCAATGGATCCCTCAGTTAGATACGAAAGAATCCTCCTTCCCCTCTGATTAGACTGCGAGGCGATGTCACCAGTTGGAGGAAGCTCTCGCTCTCTCCTTGTTGGGGCGTGCGGCCCTCTTTAAGATGATGTCCTTGCCTCATTTTCTTAATGCCCTCCAAAACACATTAGATATAGTGCCAGCCAGTTATTTTCGCGTATTGCCTTGGCCAAATTGACCCTACCGTGTTATGACGGTGGTATAGCTCTCCCTGACATCAAGAGATACTATTGGGCATCTCAGTTGGCAGCCATAAATCAGGGTACTTACGTGCCGGATATGGACCCAGGATATGCGATGGATAAGTGGCTGCTCCCTTGGGATAATTACAACAGAGCGTTGTACACCAAGTCAGCAGGGAAAAGTTTAACGGGACCAACTACGGTGGCGGTGCGGATATGGCAATATGCTACTAGCTCTTTGGGATGGAAGGACCGACTTAAGTTGGCCACCCTACTTTTCGACTCGGACAAATTAGGCAAGCTTTGGAACACGAAGGGTTTCGATAAGTGGGACATGATAGGGATTGCTACTATTGGTGATATTTGGGTCAAAGGAAGGATAAAGACATTCGTAGAACTGCAAACAGAGTTTGAGTTACATGGAGCGGAGTAATTCCGATATGCAAAAGTGAGTCATGCGCTAGAGTCGGCGTTGCCGGCGGACGAAGACATACCAGAGGCCTCGCCGTTGGAGGATAGAATATTGGATGGGCACTTGCCGGATAGGACTATCTGGTTTATAAAAAATTGATCAACCACAGAGCAGATCTTCTCCTAGACTTGAGGGACAAGTGGACGAGAAATGGTATTGAAATAGATGAGGACTGGCAACTGGCCGTGTCATCCCCGAAGAAGGTTGCGATTCCAGCGCGAATGAGGCTAGTTCAATTGAAAATATTACATAGGGTGTATGTCACAGGTCCTTGTTTGGTTCGGATGGGACTATCTGAAGATGGTTTGTGCAGCCGAGGATGTGGTCAGGTGGGCACGTTCCTTCATATCCTCTGGGAATGTCACTATATGGTGTAGTATTGGAGTGAGATGCATGAAGTCATGCGAGAGGTATTGGGGGTAACAATGCTACCTGAGGCGAGGTGGTGTCTCCTTAATATATGGGAACCTACGGATTTAAACAGCGCAAACCAGATAGGCCACTCTAGGGGCAATGATAGCTAAGGGAAACATAGCACAACGGTGGGGTTCTGAGAGACAGCCCACGCTGGAGGAGTGGAAGGAGTGCATGGATTGGTGTATGTTTCGGGAAAAGACTGTTTACCTGGCAAGAGGCAAACCTCGTAAATGGGCAACTGTTTGGGGATTGTGGAATCGATACAGGGGGTCAGGTGGGCACGTCCCCCCCCCCCCCCATTTCTATGATGTAATGTCATTTGGGAATGATTAACCTCTGTACTATGCACTCACTTTAATGCCTTATTTCAATAAAAAGAAATAAAATAAAAAAAATCTATGAACTTAAGTGTTTGATGAGAGTAACCAGTCTCAAATTATTCTGGTGTTTCGCCAACCAGGAGGTACCAACAGATAGGTACGGGCCTTTTGCTTTGGTTTGCATTTGCTACGAGAATGCGTGTAGATGCTCTCTTTTTCGATAGATCGCGTTGAGAAGCCGGTCTCTTGAAATCGTGACCGGGTTACTTCTATTCTCTTTGCGATTTTGCATAAGCTTAACAATACGCTGAGCTACCTTAAATGAACAGTGCTGCTCACTCTGTTCTAAAGTTTAGAGTGATTACACTACTGTATTTCTAAAGAAGGTTTAAAGAATACCATAAGTATACATAGGTCTGTGCTACCATTACATTTATCACCATTGTTATTGCACCCATAGACACGTCAATAGAGTACGTTTATAATTCAAACCGCACTGAACAGAAAAACATGAAATTTAGCACTGTGGTTGGAAGTGCCATGAGTACATTCTTACATGGCAGTTAGTGAGACTCAAACTTCGGATCACATTAAGATACTAGCCTCCCAAGTGTCTGACGCCACTCCTCAAAGGGCGAGATGTAGGAACACAAAGGGATAAACATGTGAGAGATTAGGTAGAAAGGGCTGGCACCTGTTGGTAGTGTCACAAATCCCCGTTACCCTTGTTTTTTCCTAGAGCGGGGCCTCTGGCCAGAGTGGTTACCAGGCGAGGCGAGGTGAGGTCCAGTCCTCATAAGAGACGAGTGAGCAAAAATATTCTAATTGTTCCTTGTACAACACATACAGTTGACTGACATTGATGCTCCACAGTACATATCACTATCCTGGTATTTGGGGACTCAGTTCAGTTGGTTTCATTTCGAGTGCTACAATGTTTCACAGGTGCCATCTGTTTTTCACGATAGTTTTTAATGCAGTAGCAACGCCAACTACAGACAGGTCCTGAAGAAAGCAGAGGACTATTAGTCCAGCAGGATGAAACATGTCGACCTTATTTATAAGCAGTTCTGTTTGAAAACTGCTTTTGCACTGTTTTTAATAAGGATTACAAGAGATATTCAAATAAAAGTTCTCTCCTGTAAATCCTATCTTAATTTCACTTTCTCACTATTGCACTGCGCCCATCATTCCCACATACTGTTTCTGATCACATCTATGTGATGTTGGAGATTTTTCTTCTCTTGGTTCTTCCTTCATGACTCATTTGAGATACAATCCACAAGAATTTCCTCTACGATCAAGAGGTACAGTGGATGGTAGGAAGGATACCCAGATGATACTGATCACGTTGGTGAGTGATGGGAATCTGACTTTTCCTTAGGGTCTCTTCATTCTGTATAATTTCCTCTTTTAGTACTCTTGTTATACTCGTTCTGAGTCCTCTCCCCTGATAGGATTTAGTTTCAGTAGAACCACAGATTAGGTTATTGTATTGCACTAGTTCTACGGAGTCCATCCAGAGTCAAGGGTTCCGTCATTGCTAACTCACACAACAATATTTGGAATAATTTGCAGAGTTCGTAAAAGTGTTTCTAACTATTGGAAGAATGTACCACCAGAGAATGTGAGGCATTTGCATTTTTGCAATCACATTTTGTCTGTCCCCCATTGAACATAATTCCAGTAGCCCCGACAACTCAAACGGTCTGCAGAGTGGACGTTCCCCATTAAATATTTTTACATATTTCACCTCTTTAAACTGGGTACTATTATCTCACAGAGGTTTAAAACACTAACACGTTAGGATTCTTATACCTCACAAAATCAGAGGAAAAAATTATATAGAGATCTAAATATACAGTCAATGGCTACTCCCATAGGGGTTTGCTGAAACATACAGAAAAGTGAAATGATATGGCCACAAGCCTTCGAACATCATGCCACAAACAAGATTGGCACAGTAGTGGTGTTACATTGAAAATCTTTAATCTTGGTTGTATAGTTATCATGCCATTGTTTGTTTTATAGAGCACGAACTTGACCCTAGGGTATCCGAGCGCTTTACAAGGGAAACAGCAGCGCACAATAGGAAGGAATCACAATAGTTAAGTGAACACGTATGAAAACAGTTTACATATAATTAACTCCAGATAAGGCCACCGATTGCTTGAAGAGGTAGGACGGTATTCCGAAGGGAGGCGCTAGTCTGCATTAGGTCATTGTCTATGTATTGGTCAAGGACTGAGAATCGGCAGGAGGCAGCATTCATTTAGGAGAGGAATTTACCTATAAGCCATTGTTATCCTTACACCCCCTTAGAGTATTTTCTCCACCCATACCTTGGTTTCCTAATGTGTGTGCCTGGGGTGGAATATTGGTGGTGGTGGGGGGGACAGTTGGGAGAAAACTAACATTCTGTGACTACAGGAGGTTGAGTGAGGAGCTTAATAAAAGTGCTAGTTCACCTGAGGCTCCTGTCATCAATTCAGGCACCCAACCAATCAATTCAGGCATCCGATCAATAAAAATACATGTCACAGGCTAGAATTATGAATACGTTGATAACCTATTAGTAGCCATCTAGTTTAGATTATCTGAAGTACATGCAACTTAATAGATAGCCTGCAATCGCAGCAGTGCACTCCAGGGCCACTGGACAGAGTTTCATCTAAACCCACAGTTGAAGACTTTTCTAAAGTGCTAATTTCTCGGTTCTGTCTGGTGGTACTCAAAATATTAGCCCGATTGTATATGTACATAAATACATGTATAAACAACGTTTATATGTATCAACGCATACACAAAATGGTACATAGGATGTACAGACAAGGAAGTACACGTATGGGGCACAAAGGCCAGCAGACGGCGAGGTACCACATGCATGTATAGGATAAGAAGGGACACCTAAAGAACTTTTCAATTGCCTTTAATGCCCAATAAGGCTCAGATGCTATGGCAAAGAAAAAAAAATATCAAATCTACGGCATAATGTGTGATTTTCTATTGCGGCGTAGATTTGATGTATAAATTCTAACTGAGCATTATAAATTAGTGCTTGTATTTTTTTTATCCTCAACCTTTAAACTTACACTGAAGGGGAAGGGCCGTACTCACTAGGGTTTGCATATTGAAAAATAAAAGTATCTAATTTCTAAAGGCAGTTCCCAGAACCCCGTGGTCCAAACTCTACCTGGTCAAGTAATCATATGCAAGCAGAAACCCTCCTTTTTTCCTCTTCCTTAATACGTTACAGGTGTATATAATTTGTCACATACTGATTTATATTTATTATATTGTTTTGTAACCTAAGAAATTGCCCATCTTTGAACTCCAATAAAAAATTATGACAAAAAAGGAATTGGAAAAAAGAATTGGAAATAGGTGGGTGGTTCAATGGCCAGGACACGAAAGGTTGGGGTGTTCAATATCCTTGATATGCCTAGAGGAAACGGGGTTGCACATGCCATTTTATTTAATATAGAGCGTATATGTCTGCATACAATATGGAACTGCATGAGTCACTATACAAGAGTGTTAGTACATAAAGAACAATGTAGAAAAGCCGGGAGCTGCACGAAACGGCGGCTATGGTCGGTACAGGACTTGGTATACAAACTTGGGGGTGGCAGAGGCAAACCTTCTCATGGCGGGGTAAAGGAAGTCATGGACTGAGGGTAGGGTGACCAGAATTTTAAAAACTAAAACTGACATTTCACAAAATTAGAAGGACAACAAATTTACTTCAAGCAATGAGAGCGCTCCTCAGCTGAGAATTACAGAACAGGCAGTAAGAACATACATAAAAGGCAACTTTTAAGCCCAGTAGCTTACCTGTTAATTAAATTGCTTTCTTGAAACAACTGCTAACTATCCCTGCTTTGTAAAACATAAAAAACAAATTTCCCCCGTTTTCAGTCGACCCTATCCAAAAACCTAGACGTGAGCTACATTTATTGAAATTTGCTGGGACAGCTGGTTAAAAACGGGGACCGTCCTAGCAAAACGGGGACTCCTGGTCACCCTGAGGGTGGATGTCATGGGACTCTGGGAAGGCAGGGTCAAGGACTGTACATGTCGGGACGAGGATATAGACCTCGCTGGGGGTAAGAACAATTGTACAGGGGCGAAAGTCTGCTTGCATATTAGAGAGTACAATGTTATGTAGGGGCGACGGGGGTTAAAAAAAATGGAGGTCCACGGTGGTACAAACGTGTACAAGTACACAGCTTAGTAAGGGCAAAAAGCCTTTATTTCTGTTGGGTAAGTAAACGTATGGGGAGAAGAGCGAGTGTCTAGGTGGGGCAAAGTTTAAGGGTGCGGGCTGTCTCCATTAAAGAACGAGGCCTGTAGGAGGAGGTCAGTGTGCCAGCTGGTGCCGGTCAGGACAGCGCCCCCATCCCAGCCCTCCACTACTCACCATCCTCCTTCGGGGTCCTGACAGGGGGGCGTGGTGCCGGTCTGACGTCAGGCTCGGCGGGGGAGGGGATTCCGGGGGCTCGCGGCTGGAGCCCGGGAGCAGGGCCTGGGTTGAAGGCGCCGGGCCGGAGATAGAGACACGCACGCACGGGGCACGCAGACGTACCGGCGCACGCGCACACCGCCCGGCGCACACGCGGACCTTCAGGGTGCCGGGAGCGCATGCGCTCCTCGCGAGCTAGAGAGCGGACACAGGCCGCCATCTTTAACAGGCAATACGCGGCCCTAAAGGTCCCTGCCCGATAGAAGCAGGAGTACGTGCTTCACGCTGGTGGGTGCATATTCTTTAAACTTGCAGGGGGAACCTAACCATGTCGCATTCTTAGCGACAAACTCGGGTTTTTAATATTCGCCCAAGCAACTTCTAGAAGGACGCCTTCTGGTTGCTGATCAGATCCAGTCCACGTCATTTTGAGGGCTGGGCTTGTTTGGGGCTTTTCTCAGCACAGTCCTTCTGTGGGCAAGCCTCGCAGGCTTTCAAAGACGGCGTACAGCGTGACTGCACGTTACAAGGGCAAGTGAGGCAGCATGGGCATCGACACCGACGACGGGCAACTGCCGATCCCAGCAGCACAAAGGACTACAATGACAGCTCACGGGGCTCGAGCATGGACATAGACGAGGGACTACCCTGGCACCAGTAGAATAGATCCATGACCGCCAGGAGTCCCAAGATCCGCGGTAATAATCAAACGACCCTAAAGGAGCAGCCCCGGTTCGTAGTGCCAACACAGAAAGAAGTATTTGTAGGTGATAAAACCGGACTCGGAGGCATCGAATGTAGCAGAGCGGAGAGGGGTCAATCACAATAAAAACTGCAACTGATGTCATTTAGTATTTTTTTTATTTTATTTAATGCGATTTTCCATAGCGCGAACATTATCCGAAGGTGTCGGAGCGCTTTACAAAAGAACCAGTTGCGTTACATAAGGATTTAGGATTACATGAGTTACATAAAAGATACAAACGGGAACAATTGCAAATGTACAAGTTGTAAAGTCACTCCAGGAAGAGATACAAATTGATAAACTCTAAGAATCACATAGTAATGGTAGTGAGTACAAGGGTCTACTACATATACGAGTGGTTAGAGTTATCTTTATCTCTATCTCTATATATACATACATATAGACATACATACACACAAATAGTCATGTCACTCTGGAGAAAACAAAACCGAAGAGGGTGCAGAACTACGTCACAGAACGCAATTCTACAAGCCTCTCCAAGCCCTACAATAATGCCCAATAGTTAGGTTATAACAAATATTCCAAAGGCACAAACAAGTGTCTACTTATCAACTTCAGCGTACATTCGAGCCCACCAAGGCAACCAGATAAATGTTATTCAAAAATACAAGAGAAGAGATCTTGAATGCCAGCAGCTTGAAAAGGCACATAGTTCATAAAAACTGATTACCAGACCTAGGCGGTGGGTTCAGACCAGCTGTCGGCCACCAAGTGTTGTATCACAAACCCCTGCCCTGCCATATGTCCGATTGGGGTTTAGCCATGGGGTTCAGGGGCATCAGGACCCAGAAAATTAGAAACTTGCTGTGACGTACCCAGTGGTTTGAGAGTGGACCTTATTCCCTTCATGATCAGAGATCGTGGACCCAGGATATATAGAGGCCATCACCATCCCGGCCATTCGGATACCTTTGTGTACAGTGTGCCTTTATTGATTATCACAATTTTGATCAGAGTGACTCTTTTTTAAGATCCTGATAAATGCTTCTGAACAAAGTTGGGGTCAATCATGGGCAGAAACATGTTGACCATCTAGAAGGGTATATTTGATTAAAACCCAGAGCCCTCTTTATAACCCTATCCCCAAGGACCACTGAAGTAAAATTTATTCAGCCCTCTTGAGATAGTTTTACTCGCTACTTCTTTTGCACTCTGCCCCTCACCGACCCTATAAAATTGCTCAGCTTTAAAATGCCTTAACTCCTCCCCGCAGGGGAGTTGTAGCCACCACCATGGACCTTGCAGTCCATATGTGAGGAGGGAACCCCTATAATGAAGCACATCACTTTCAGGTGAGTGACGGTTCTTGTTGTGTAAGGACTTCTCAGTGCGTCACCAACTCTCTTCCTCCGACCCCCCCCCCCCCCCCCCCCCTCCCCGACCCCCCGGACTGGACTCCTAGTCTGCAGCAGCATTGCGTCCACCCACGTGGATCCCCAGCGGCAGTGAAAGGCCTATTTACAGAGTGCTTTGAGAAAACCTGGCCGGCTAGTAGCAGCAGGGATTTGGTGAGTCGTACCTGAGGTACAGGGACAGGCTACTTGACGAGGCAGACTCTTCGACATTTAATAAAAGAGGCATCTGTTCTCGGGGTTCTGTTTCTCTATCTGTATTTGCTTTATTTTTCCGCAACAGCAGAGCAGCAAGGGCTAGCGGCTTCCGTACAACATTTGTCCATTTGGGTGTTTTCAGGTAGTGCTAGCCTGCCTCTTTGATGGCTTCGATGTGCTTAGAGACATTGTAGGGAAAAGAGCAATGCAAAAACCAAAGCAGATACCAGAGAGTTCCACTTAGCGCCATGAAGTCGTCCACCTGAGTGGGGCACTGGTGGGGGATTTAAGAACTTGTATTCAGAGGTCACAGACCATAGCCCGGGTGAGGGTCTGTTAGATTAGATGGAACAAGACTCTCAAAGTAGTGAGGGTGGTGACAGGTCGGCAGTCTGCCTTCTTAATGGAATCTCTCCTCTTGAGTACTAAAGCCCTGTAATTCTCCCCCCCCCCGCCCCCAATCCTCCTTAATTTGCTCCTGTGAAGTCCCCGTATGTGTTACTTTTCACGCTGTGCTGCGGTGGCTGTCTTCCTAAAAGCACAAAAGAGGTATTATCTGGTGTGTGTTAATACTGTATGGGTGAATGTAGGCCTGGGCTCCTACTAAAGTAAGGCTTCTCAAAGTGAGACGGGGCCTCCAAGTAGAGGTTATATATGAAACAAAAAAGTTTGTGTATTGAGTGAAGTGCAGTGCGTTCGAAGAGAGAACGTTTGAATTACATGTAGTTAGTCTTCCCTGGTTTGCCTACACAACCCCCCACCACATCTAATCACACACACCTACAAAAAAATTTCTTAAAGTTTCATTCTTCTTTTTGATGCTACTTTAAATTCTTAATTGTGAATGTCTTTTGTTGACATATAGAAATAAGAAAACAGTTTCAAAAAATTCTAAAAAATTGCGAAGTAGAAATGAAAATAAATTTATACAAAAAATCTTTTTTGATATATCTGACTGAAAGAGTGGTCATTCAAAGCTGAGAATCATCAACTCAGCCTCTTGTATCTTTGATAAAATTGTTGGAGCAGTGCTGGCATCTTTTTTGTTTCATATAGATAGGGCGTAGCCTTACTGCACTTAAGCCGAACCCGTCTTTGTTCTCAAGTCCAAGTAGAGGTTGGCATCGATACCCCACCAATGGATATGAAGAGCCAAGGGTCTGGCTTGGCCCCTACAGCCATACCACGACTCAAGCCACCAACATATTTAGCATGTAAATCGTGCATCAAGCGTAACTAAAGATAAGATAAGGACTCCTTAAAATTTAGAAGTTTTTCTTCAACCTGCATTTCACTTTAATACATTAGATTCTGTGACTGCATTGAGGGGCATTCATTAGAAGTAATCATTTCTAAACATTAACTTAGAAACAACCATGCCATTGGTGAACTGGAAGGCAGATCAGTTGACAACTCCTTCCGGTCTGTGGCCTGGGTTGTTACTACAGATGGAGAACCATTGTAGACTTACAGCAACATCTTGTTGCAAACTAGTGTGTTCATACGGCGGGATTACCTTCCTCTACAGGGATCTACATTGTGTTAGTGGGGTGAGCACTTGCACCATAAGGACCTATATTTTCTTAAGAATGGGGTGACGTGTGCCCTATAAAGGACCCTTTATTTTCTTTGGGTCAAAATACCAGGACTTTACATTTCCATTGTTTAGAGTGGGAGGGAACAAATACCCCATATTAGTCTTCCGGTCACATGGAACACTCGCACTATAGGGATCGATCCTACGTGTGAAGAAACAGTTGCTCCACATAGACCTATATTTTAGTTAGAGGGAGCACATGAGCGAATGGGTACTCCATTGTGTTAAGTGAGAGGAACAATAGTTACTTACCTGTAATCGGTGGTTCTCCAGTATTGGCGTCTTTCATAGATTCACATGCCTGAATCATTCCCAGTCGTCGGAGTGGGAGTCCCACGGTATATAAAAAAGCAATAATATGGCTGTAATAACCAAAAAACCTTGGTAATAACCAACCAGGAAGTAAAGTAGCCCTCAGCTACAGGAGCCAAAGCTCCCACACTCAGTCATTATGTATAGACCAAACTGCAGCCAATCAGGCGCCAGCACCCACCAGAATGTTCTACCCAGAGGCTCAGGCTCTCAGATTCTCGCACAGGAGTGAAACCAACACAATTGCCTGAGGGAGCCTCTGAGGGGAGGTGGGCGGGTTGCATGTGAATCTATGAAAGACACCAATACTGGAGAACCACAGATTACAGGTAAGTAACTATTGTTCTTCTCCAGTATTGGGGTGTCTTTCATAGATTCACATGCCTGAATCAGAATAGATAGCAGTACACATACCCTAATGCTCATAGACGCTAATAGTATCATAGTATACATGCATAATGATAAAATGCAAAAGACATGGTAAAGCGTCTAAAAAGAGCATAGAGGAGGCGGGAGAACAGAGGCTCACCTTATTGGAAAAGATTGCGAAGAACTGCTCTTCCCACCGAAGCATCTGCATCACTTGCTGAGTCCAGACAGTAGTGCCTTGTAAACGTGTGCCTGCTGGACCATGTTGCAGCTCTGCAGATTTGTAGAAGAGGCACCCCAGCGAACAGAGCAGTGGAAGAGGAAACTGCCCTTGTAGAATGCGCTCTTGGTAAGGCCTGTAAGGGTCTTCCTGCCTGTTGATGACAAAGTCCAATTGTTGGCGAGACCCATCTAGCGATAGTCTGTTTGGACACTGCACAGCCTTGGCGCAGTCTGCCATAGGCCACAAACAACTGATATGTCTTGCCCAAAGCTGATGTTCTTGAAAGATAGAACTTGAGGCATCTCCTGATATCCAAAGAGTGTAAAGCTCGCACAGCCGGTGTTTGTGGATTTGGAAAAAATGTCTTGAGGATTAGCGGCTCATTTAAATGAAAGTCCGATGGGACTTTGGGTATGTACCTTGGATTGGTACGCAGTACCACCGAATCAGATGTTAAAGCCAATAACAAGAAAACTTTCCAAGTAATAAACTTAAGGTCAACCTTATGTATCGGCTCAAAGGGGTGACGCATGAGCTGGGCTAGCACCACATTCAAATGCCAAGCAGGAGGTGGTCGTCAAATCGGAGGAAACATACGAAATAGACCCTTGAAAAATTGCTGGATTATTCTTGAAGAAAACAGAGTTCGATCTGTCCTGACTGAATCTGGAAATTGCTGCCAGAAATACCTTCAGGTTTGAATGCGCCAAACCCGATCTAGTCAGTTGCAGGAAGAAGGGTAATATTTGCTCTGGTCTAGCATGAATGGGATGCAGATCAACAGTCTGGCACTAAGCACAGAAACGCTTCCACTTGAGTTTGTAGGTCTTAATCGTTGATGGTGCTCTGGCGTTAGCTAGCACCTCTTGACAATCGTGAGGAATGTCTAAGTGGGCGAATTCATTGTGTTGAGGGGCCAAGCTGATAATTTCAGAGAAACTGGGTCCGGGTGGTACACTATGCCCCTCTGGACTGTCAGGAGATTCGGTATTCGAGGCAGTTGTATTGGCCTGCACTCAGATAGGAGAAGCTCGGTGAACCAATATTGCCGGGGCCACCTTGGAGCAATCCGGATTAGACGACATGGTTGACTCCTCATCTTCCTGATGATCTTGGGAATTAACGGTATGGGCGGAAAAGCGTATGCAAATATTCGACACCAATTCATCGAAAGGGCATCCCGCACAAGTCTGTGGGGAATCATTCTTGCAAAGCGTTGGCATTTCCGGTTCTGATCTGTTGCAAACCAATCCAGGTCGGGATGACTCCACTCTCGGAATATCTGATCCAGGGATGGTTGAGGTAGCTCCCATTCGTGATTGCTTCCGACAGGCCTGCTGAGTGAGTCCGCTAGGACATTGGCAACCCCTGCGACATGGACCACCGACAGATTGATGTTGTGATCCAGGGCCCAATTCCAAATCTCCTGCGCCTGATGGGACAACCAGGCCGATCTTGTGCCTCCCTGCCTGTTCGGGTAGTGCATGCTGGTTGTGTTGTCCGTTCGTATCAACACTGTAGAGCCCTCCAAGATCGCCTGAAAGGATTTCATGGCAAGAAAAATGGCTCTTAATTCCAGCAGATGTGCCATTTCTTCTGTTGAGTGTTCCATTTGCCACTGACTGTCATCCCTTGGAGATGGGCGCCCCAGCCCTCCAGAGAAGCATCCGTGGTCACTATGAATCTGGGTCCTTCGGTCTGGAATGCACATCCCACCTGCAGGTTGCCATCTTGCCCCCACCACTGGATGGAGTTTCTCATCCGAGGAGTTATGGTGATGACGTCCTCGAATGAGCCTGTTATTTGCACCCACTGACAATTGAGTTCCTCCTGTAAGGGTCTCATTCGCAGGTAACAGTTGGGGGTGAGAGGAATACAGGATGAGATCATCCCGAGGAAAGACTTGAACTTGCGAACAGAAACGCACTTTATTAGTGTTGAAGACATCCTGCGAATCTTCACCTGCCTTTCTTTTGATATGAACACTTGGGCGAGTCTATTGTCCAGCGTGGCTCCCAAGAACGACTTCCTCTGTGATGGAGTCAGGTGAGACTTTTTAAAATTTACTGAAAAACCCAGGCTCTGGAATAGTGATAGACATCTCTGAACGTGAGTTTTTGCCAAGTCGATGGAACTGGCCTTGATAAGGCGGCAGTCCAAATATGGATACATTTGAACTCCCTCTAATCTCAGGTGTGCAGCCAACGGAGCTAACATTTTTGTGAAAACTCTGGGGGCCGAACGTAGTCCAAAGGGGAGTACTTTGAACTGGAAGTCCCTGCCAGCCACTCTGAACCGTAAGAACTTCCGGTGTCTGGGAAAAATGGGCACATGGAAGTATGCGTCCTTAAGGTAGAGTGTTGCCATGTGATCCCCTACTGAGAGAAACTGGAGGATTTATTGAAGCATCAACATTCTGAAAGATAATTTCTTTAGGTACTTGTTGAGGGCACGCAGGTCGAGGATGGGGCACCATTCCCCCGATTTCTTGCGGATAAGGAAAAATCTTGAATAAAATCCTGTTCCCTTCTGATGTTGATGTACCTTTTCTATTGCTCCTTTCCGAATCATTGAGTGTATTTGGGGAAAACAGCTCTTTGAGATGAGCTGGAGGTGGTCCTTTTGGGGGAGAATTTGGAGGGGCTTTGACTAATTCGAGAATGTGACCTCTGGAAACCACGTCCAGAACCCATCTGTCCGTGGTAATCTTGGACCAATTTGAGTAATATCGGGATATTCTTCCTCCAATTTGCTTCAGCCTGGGACAAAGTGGTGGCAGGATGTGTCTCACTTGCTCTGGTTGTTGTCTCTTCCTCGATAAGAGGTTTTTCCTCTTGATTGAGTGTAATTATTTCTCCTTTGGCCATATGTTTGTTGACGGTATGGCTGGTATCTTTGATTTCCCTGGGTGTTATTGTAGGAGCGTTGCTGTGAATAACCTCTGTTCGAGAAATTGCCTCTTCCTCTTGCGCCACGAAAGGAAGACTTTCGAAATTGGAGAGAGCCCAGCGACCATGCCGTCTGTCTTTCTTTATGGCTTGTAATGCCTCGTCAACATGTTGGCCAAAAAGGAACTCTCCATCATAGGCCATGCCCATGATCTTTGTCTAGACCTCTAGACGAAAAGATGTAGCTTTTAACCAGCCTTGCCTCCGGAGAACAGCTGCTCCCGCCAGCTGCCTGAAACCTGTGGCTGCCATGTCCACTGCAGCAGCATCAATTATTTAAGATGAAACGCTCTCTCCCTCTAGTAGGATCTTTTTGCTTCAGATCTACCTGGTTCTTCAAGCTTCGATGAAATACGATATGTCAGACCACATCTGCCTGTCATATCTTCCAAGTATTGCAAGTGAATTTGCGGCTCGGACCGTGGTTGCTGCAATAGTGGACACCTTCCCTATTGAGTCAAGACGTCTACCGTCTTTATCAGGGGGAGCAGAGACCTGTGCAGATGGATTCTTGGCCCTTCTTTGAGCTGCCTGCGTAACTACGGAATCTGTTTTAGCCTGACCAATAAGGCATGCCGGTGACAAACTAGGTGCTCTATATTTCTTATCTACCCGAGGTAGTACTGCGGGTAGAGAATTTGGTGTAGCCATTATTTTTAGACCTTCCTTCCATATAAAGTCAATGATTGGAATAAACCAACTTTGTCTTTGCGGCAAATCTTTAAATTCATATAAGAAGCATTCGTCTTGTTTAGCTTCCATTGTGATGAGGAACCTTTTCGTAGCTCTATCCATAATCTTATGAAAGCAGGCAATGTCCACCGGCGAAGAATCTGCCGTAGGCGGGGCCGCTGGGGAAGGGGTTTGTGCCTGATAATCGTCCCACTCCGACGATACTGACTTGTCGTCCAATTCACCTTCTTCTCGTTAGTCTTCCCGACAAATTTTCACCACCTGCCTGATGAGATGGTACTGGTGAAGAAGGCATTGCGGGCCATGCTTCTTCAGTTGTCATTTGAGAAACTGATTCTTGAGGTCCTAAAGTTGCCGTAGATGTTCTTGACCTAGGCGTAAAGACATGAGAATCGCCCGATTCTGAAGGTGGAAACCTGCGATAATAAACACTCAACATATATTGGAGATTCTGGAATAAATCGATAGGCATTTGCATGCCAGGTGCAGACACAGTCTCTCGACTAGAGTGCTCCTGGAAATTTTCCTCCTCCTCCTGATCCAAATCTTGAATTTTTATGAGCAAGTCCGAAGGGCTCCTGGCCGTACGGAAAGTGTCGTCCTCATAGGATTCTTCTTCCTCAGAATGCAATAATTTATCTGGCAGTTTTAATGGAGACAAAGTTGTGGAGGATGACCCACGCTTCTGTAGGAGCGAAGCAGTGGTAGCCGGTGATGGCAAAGGTATTGTGGATGTTTTAGCTGACCACACTTGCATTGCCGTACAGGTTGACAGTGGAGGCGTCGATGGAGCCAACGATGCGGATGACAAGCCTGATTCCCTCTGCGTTGTCAGTTCAGTCGCCGATGGAGCGCCAGTCGACGGTAGCGGCTTCATTGACGATTAACTAGTCGACGAGGTGGTTTTCTTCTTAGTCGATGGTGTAGACGGAATTGTCTGCTTCGTTGACGAGGTCGTCGACTGGTTAATTTTCTTCGTCGACGGTAACTTCGTCGTAGTCGACGGCAACGTCGTCGACAGTAAGGCCCTCTTCGTTGACGGCAAGATATTAGTCAACTCCTGAGTCGACCACGAAGAGCTAGTCAACGGTACCTTTAGGATTCCCGTCGACGGTGGAGCGTCAACGATCGACGGTATGGGTCTAATTTGTACCGAACCAACGTCGACGGTGAGGAGGCTGAAGACATCACCATAGCTGTTTTTGGTGAGGAGAGTCACTGTAGAAGTGGAAGAAGTGGCCACATGAAGTGATGGCGACGATGAGGCCGTTTTTTACTCCGTCATGGCCAGAGGTGTAAACTGAGGTGAAATTTGAGTAGGTGCTTTGGAAACTAGATTTTCCAGATTTCCCTAAGGGCGCAGATTTCACAGGTGGGGACACCTTGGAAAGTAGTAGGCAAACCAGAATCCTGAGAGGATTGGGCCTTTAACACTTTCGCCCTAAGAGAAGGCACCTCAACCTCAGTGTCTCTCTTCCTTGAGGAGACAGAGGACCCCGAGGCAATGCTTCCTACCTCTGAAATAGGGTTATCCTTGTCCTTTATCCTCTGAAGCCACAGGAGAAGACAACCCTCTCTGTCCCGGAGGGTCTTTTGAGGGAAGGTTCTGCAGATCTTACATTCCTTTGCCTCATGATCCGGATACTGACAGTATATGCATTTTTTGTGAGGATCCTCCTTGCACAGCCTTAGCCTTCCACAGGAATCACAAGCCCTAAAAAGGAATTTAGAAGTAGACATCCTTTGAAGGTTAAAAAACCAACCAAAGTAGGAAGAAACAGAGCAGAGCTCAGGGAGACTCCCTTCACACGACGTGCGGTAGAAAATATGAGAGCCTGAGCCCCTGGGGAGAACATTCTGGTGGGTGCTGGCGCCTGATTGGCTGCAGTTTGGTCTATACATAATGACTAGGATAGTCATGTGTGGGAGCTTTTGCTCCTGTAGCTGAGGGCTACTTTACTTCCTGGTTGGTTATTACCAAGGTTTTTTGGTTATTACAGGCATATTATTGCTTTTGTATATACCGTGGGACTCCCACTCCGACGACGGGGAATGATTCAGGCATTTAAATCTATGAAAGACACCTCAAATACTGGAGAGGGAACAGCTCACCAACCTGAACCTAGATTGCTTTCAAATGAGAGAGAACACTTGCCCATGGAGATATTTATTGATTACAGTGAAAGGGCGCACAGACCCAAAGGGACCCTTTAGCGGAACCCCTTCAGTGCTTATTTCGACTGAACACTTTCATGGGTGACAATGAACCCTATGACCGATTTTATGTTTGGTGGAAATAAACATCTTCCTCATGAGATAGTGCATTATGTTTTTTGTGGAGGGCATATCTGCCTCATAAGCCCCTATGGCTTGCTTAGTTTAGCTGGCTCTATGCGCAGTGAATTGGACGTGGCAGGGGCCACATGGTTGTGCTGAACACAAAAAATACCATGATTTATTGCGTTCAGGTCAAACCGAAACCATGATTACGTATAGTGATCAACACTACTATAACAGAGAGGTGCCGGGGGGGGGGGGGGGGGCTGTCTACACCCCTCCCCCCACCCGTTTCCCGACCAAGCCTTGCACTCAGGCGCTAGCGCCAGGGAAGACACCTGTGCAAGGGTCACTTTCCACACGGTGAGCAGCTCCTCCTTCCATCACTTGAAAATTTCCAATGGAGCCCTGGAAACATTTGTTGTAACTGATGTGCAATGCACACGAGCTGCACTATATGTCACTAGAGTAAAAGACACATCTCCAGTCACAACCTCGTAAGCAGTTTACGGTGAAGACCCACCAGATAGGCAGGGTATTAGCAGCGCTCTATTTCATGGGCGGAAAGAATCTGAAAACCGAGCCCTCGGGTGGGAGGGGACTTGCGGTTTGGCGTGGACAAAAACTTGTCATTATTATGACGTCGGTCCAGCCACTGGCAGTAACAAGCATTTGCAATGCAATAGGTCTCGCATTTGCAAGAGTTTGAGCTATTGGCATTGTAAGAGGACAATGCCTTTTATTTAAGTGTTTAAAAACCTGCAAGATGAGCGTAAACAAGCACTTTGTACTTATAGTCCTTGCTTATGAGAAGCAAGGCTGGCAGTCTCTTACTGCCAGCCTTGCTGCTCGTAAGCAGAACTATACGTACAAAGTGCATGTTTATGCGCCGCTTACAGGTTTGCAAAACAAATGAATAAAAGGTATTGTCATTTACAATGCCAATAGCTCTAACTCCCGCAAATGTGAGACCAATTGCATTGCAAATGCTTGTAATCCCACAAAGGTGAACCTGACAGTGAAGGTTTACATATCTTTGGGTGTTAATTATAGGAAGGTGTAGTAAAGACGGCACAGTAATAGATCATCCAGTCTTGTTCCAGA
This sequence comes from Lissotriton vulgaris, assembly GCF_964263255.1. Taxonomy (NCBI): domain Eukaryota; kingdom Metazoa; phylum Chordata; class Amphibia; order Caudata; family Salamandridae; genus Lissotriton; species Lissotriton vulgaris. The sequence goes on from NC_141699.1 coordinate 1,068,368,031, forward strand.
TCTCCCTCCCACAGTACCCTCCGTAAAACCCTCTGTCAGGGAACTTTGAACCTCTGGTAGGTCAAACTGCAGTGTCGGACCTGCCGGAAGGTGGGAATATGGAGGGTACTTACTGGTCCTGAGGAACCATTGAGCCCGTCACACACACAGGCTTCCATTTTTTTTTTAAGTTTAGAAAGCTTTATTAAGTAGGATATACAAAGTAAATAATCATTACAAAAACAAATGGCAATGAGAAGAGATAGAAATATTAAAATGCAACAATATAATGCAAACCCTAAAAGGGATATAACAAGCATTTGCAATGCAATAGGTCTCGCATTCTGAAGGTTTGAGCTATTGGTATTGTAAATGACATTTTTTATTTATGTGTTGGTTTTGAAAATAGCGAAATTAATAGCTTTGTCATTTACAATGCCAATAGTTATACCTTTCGCAAATGTGACACCTATAGCATTTGTAATGCAATATGTGTTGTATTTATGCGACTTAGATGTATTGATATTTAAAATAACAATGGCTTTAATTTTTTTTAAATACTTAAATAAAAATTGTAATTTATAATGGCAATAGCTTAAACATTTGTAAATAACTTGTGAAGATTATGTTCAGTGTATTTTATTGTGACGAAAATCCAAGAACAGAAGTGAAATATCTTTTTGTGACATTTGTAATACAGCTTGAAACATTGAGAGAACATATTTGAACCAGCTGTTGAATGGTTGCGCAGATTGATGCTGGGGTGGCGCTGAGTGATGTTGTGGTGTTCAGTTATGCTGTGGTAGCGCATAGTGATGTTGGGGTGCCGCCGAGTGATGCTGGGGTGATGCGATAGTGTGAGTGCGATAGAGGGAGGGCGATAGATACATAGACAGATAGATCGAGTGAGAGCGATAGATCGAGTGAGGGTGATAGAGTGAGGGCAATAGTGAGTGCGATAGATAAACACTTTGGTAGCTACCCACTGGAAATAAAAAACACTGAACAAAGAAAAGCGTGCATAATGTGAACAAATAGTGAAATACACAAATTGGCACCATGAAAGACCACCAAAATGAGAACGCAAGTGGTTAACAAGTTTACACACTTATATATCACAAGCAGCAGTGTAAGCTTTCCTCCACTTCTGTAACTGCGCATGATTGCATATGATGGCGAGCGAGGTGTGTGGTGTACTAAAGTGAAGTGTGTGGTAGTAGTAAAAGATCACGTTTGACATGGTGCAAATCACAAGGTGAAGGTATGGTGTATATGAGTGATCGAAATATTTGCAAGAGGGAAAATATAGCAACACATGGTTGTTGAAAGTTCATGCCTGCACGTCGTGACGTACTTTTCCACACAATCCAGGATGACATGGATCAGTGAAGAGGCGGCGTAAGGGGGTAGGGCTGGAGGGCCAAAGAAAGGGAGAGGCAGTGTCATTGCTCCGCTACTATCGCCATGCCTTTATGAGGCTGTAAGCCTCCAAATTTGTACGAGGGGTGCTATGCTGTGAATATTTATGCTACTGCAAATACAAACATAAATGTTCTATTTACAGCAACTCAGCACATTTCTCTGGTCTGCCAGCCAACAGATCAAACACAGCCCACCGCCATTTGTACAGAATAAACAAAGGTTTTTTTCTCCAAAAAATGAAGAGAAACCGGTCTTGGAAACAGATGGGGGGAGGGGGGGGGGGGGGAGGGGGGAGGGTGCTGTCAACCAGACCCATGTCCAAACTGATTGCAAGGAACTGGAATGAGGCGAGGGCGTATGTGGAGAGAGATGGTACAGAACATATGTGCTACGGTGGATGAAGAGAAAGGACTGGAATAAAGACCGACGGCAGTGAGAGGAGAGTGGACAGAGCGTCTAAGGAGAGACTGTGTAGCAGAATGGAGGGTAGTTATCTTAGAAGAGGTTGTTCTAGGGTATGCAGGGCAGAAGCAAGGATATAAAGTGCAAAGATGAGTGAGGAGCTATGAGGAGTAGGGTCACTGCAGGGGAGAGAAGCGAGTGGATCTGATGGTTGAGGCAACAAAGAGAGTAGAGAGACGGTACCGAGGAGAGAAACTTTCATAGAGAAGAGTTGGTAGCAGTGAGAAGACATGGGGTATGAGGAGAGAGGGTGTATGAGGACAGAGAGAGTGTAGGGAAGAGAAAGGCCGAACAGACGGATGAGCAACACTGCAAACAAGTATTTAAACAATAAAGGACGAACGAAAAGTGTCTTAATTTCAAAGTTGCTTCATCGTATTAATGATCACAAAGTATATGCATTTGTAAGTGGTGCCGATTTGCATATTTCAATACAGTAAGGACTATGATGACATTGGCAAAAGCGCTTTAAGTCCCCGCTCGCGGGTGTGAAGCGCTATATGAACGCAATAACGGAGACCGTGCTAAAACAAAACATTATAGAAAAGCAGTCACACTAATCTCTACTGGAAAAAGAAACGCTAACCATGAACTTTGTATTTATCATGGAGCATGAAATGTGACACTATCAAGTATTTAAACAAAGGACGAACGAAAATTATGTCTTAATTTCAAGGTTGCTTCATTGTATTAATGATCACAAAGTATATGCATTTGTACATAGTGCTTGGTTTTGTAGACCTTCAACATCAGGGGTTACTTTTACCGACCCTTCGGGGCTCATGTTATCACCCCTAGAGAGATGGGAGGCTGAAAATGACGGAATTCAAATCCCCTGACCCGATGGGCGCGTACATGCATACATGCATCAGGCGATTTAGCATTCTGAGCTAGCGCAGCTTTTCACATGGACATATCCCACTAATGAAAGCCATACAAAATACGCCTTCTTCGTTCGAAGTAATTTGGGGAGATGGAGTGGGTAACATTTTTTGTATCACCAGCCTAATGTCCAGTGGCAGGCCTCCAATTGCTTCCTACAACAGTGGACATTACAAAAAAATACGAATTGCTCAATAAATGCTATAATCTGAAAACTGCACAATGTCTACAGAAATAAGCCTTTGATGTTGTGACGTTTTCAAATTATACAAATCAACTTAGTGAAAATGTAGACCAATGCAGCAGGCACACTACTCCTGAAAAGAGCGTTCTCTGGTGGCCCTCGGCGGCCGTGACTCCCGTTTCATCAAGCCTGAAAAGTATGGAGTGTTGGAGATAATAGTCTCTTTAAGGCTTACAATTGTGATGTTTCTTTCTTACTCGAAGAAAAAGAGAAAGGGCGGGGTCTGATTCGGCCGAGTAATGTAATTAGCGTGCAGTAAAAGCAAGTAATTACAGGCGAAACAATAAATGCGCAGGACTTTTAAGGAAACTTAAACAGAAATGCCAACTTCTAATACAATATATCGTGACAATTATTTTTGGAACAATGATTTACGAAGCAAATTGCATTTAGCATTGGACTGCAAGGCAATCTAATCTCTAAGGGAGTGCGGTATCATGATATAACATACAACTATTTTAAACAAGTGTAAGTTGACTCACTGTGAGAGGAAGGCTAAGTCCGGAGAGAGAGAAAGTAGGATAAGGGGGTAAGAGAGAAGGAGGAGGTGTGAGAAATATGAGGGTGAAGTGGAAAAAGAAGGTGGGTAAGGTGGAGAAAGAGTAGGAGGTGGGGAATGAGTCGGTGGAAGGGTGAAGTAGGTGGGGCAGCAAGGTGAAGTGGAGAGAAAGGAGGGTGAAGTCAGCAGAGAGGAAGAGGAGACAGAAAAAACAAGTTAAAGAGATATTAATGCTAAGGAGACACTGCGTGATTTCGATGTCTCCAAATCCGATGCTGATTGGATAGATTACTGAAAGATCTGTGTCGCATTAAAATTAAGGAAAGGTGAAATGTAAACTCACAATCCCACGGAAAAATAAAATATGACACGGCATGAGGTACACGGGCCTTTGAATACGAGCGCCAGGTAAGCCGGAGGGAGCCTTTCGACAATAGCACTAGCTCTACAGTGAAGACTCTTTCAAGGGGAAACTGGTGCGGGAGCACACTGCTTCACCTCCCAGCAGAGTCGCCCCTGGGCATCATGGTAGATGCAGTTCAGATCGACAAGCGAGTACACTTGGAAAGTCTTGAGTGTTTCACCAGGTGGGTGCAGATTAGTGCTGGCCATCTCTGAACACGTGTTTCTGGATTATTATCCGTCATCAGCAGAGATTAGGCAAAATTATTTGGGGTTGCTGAGCAGGCTGCCGTATTCTTGGAACGTAGTCTCTCTCCAGGCGCACAGCAGGTGCCTCTCCACGAGCTCGTCAGCTCAAAGCGGCTCGAGGGAGCCTTTAAGTAAGAAACTGGTGCGGGAGCACACTGCTTCACCTCCCAGCAGAGTCGCCCCTGGGCATCATGGTAGATGCAGTTCAGATCGACAAGCGAGTACACTTGGAAAGTCTTGAGTGTTTACAGATAATAATCTAGAAACACGTGTCCAGAGATGGCCAGCACTAATCTGCACCCACCTGGTGAAACACTCTAAGGACTTTGCAAGTGTACCCGCTTGTCGGACTGCATCTACCATGATGCTTAGGGGCGACCCTGCTGGGAGGTGAAGCAGTGTGCTCCCACACCAATTTTCTACTTAAAGGCTCCCTCAAGCCGCTGTGGGCTGACGAGCTCATGGAGAGGCACCTGCGCGCCTGGAGAGATACTACGTTCCAAGGATACGGCAGCCTGCTCAGCAACCCCAAATAATGCCTAATCTCTGCTGATGACAGATAATCTAGAAACACGTGTCCAGAGATGGCCAGCACTAATCTGCACCCACCTGGTGAAACACTAAGGACTTTGCAAGTGTACCCGCTTGTCGGACTGCATCTACCATGATGCTTAGGGGCGACCCTGCTGGGAGGTGAAGCAGTGTGCTCCCACACCAATTTTCTACTTAAAGGCTCCCTCGAGCCGCTGTGGGCTGACGAGCTCGTGGAGAGGCACCTGCGCGCCTGGAGAGATACTACGTTCCAAGGATACGGCAGCCTGCTCAGCAACCCCAAATAATGCCTAATCTCTGCTGATGACAGATAATAATCTAGAAACACGTGTCCAGAGATGGCCAGCACTAATCTGCACCCACCTGGTGAAACACTAAGGACTTTGCAAGTGTACCCGCTTGTCGGACTGCATCTACCATGATGCTTAGGGGCGACCCTGCTGGGAGGTGAAGCAGTGTGCTCCCACACCAATTTTCTACTTAAAGGCTCCCTCGAGCCGCTGTGGGCTGACGAGCTCGTGGAGAGGCACCTGCGCGCCTGGAGAGATACTACGTTCCAAGGATACGGCAGCCTGCTCAGCAACCCCAAATAATGCCTAATCTCTGCTGATGACAGATAATAATCTAGAAACACGTGTCCAGAGATGGCCAGCACTAATCTGCACCCACCTGGTGAAACACTAAGTACTTTGCAAGTGTACCCGCTTGTCGGACTGCATCTACCATGATGCTTAGGGGCGACCCTGCTGGGAGGTGAACCAGTGTGCTCCCACACCAATTTTCTCTTTCAAGGGGAGACAATGTACAACGGGACTTACCCACGGTGGGATATTCAACACGGCGGCCATAGTACTCCTGCGGCGTTCGGGGAACAAAATTCCTGCTCTGTCAGATCAGCTGAGCAATACCGAAGACGCTCGGCGAGAATACCAGGGAGTTGCAAGACACGGCAGCCATTCATGGTCGTGGGTCACCCTCTTCCTACGCTTCAGAAACAGTCTAATAGAGAGGGGACTGCATCAAGTAATGGACTGGAGGCTCCTATGCAAGGACCATTTTTGAAAGGGAGGAAAGCCTTATTTTATACACAGACGCAGAAGGGGATACATTAATTTACAGAAAGCCCTATGAGGTCTCGGAGGGAAGGGAAAATTTAAATATTTATACAATACCGGTCAGTGTTAGATAATCTAACAGCGGGCAGTGTGACAAGAGGAGGGGGAGTTTACTCAAGGGTCTCGGGGCAAAACAAACCAGGGAAACAAGCCCGGGAGTTGTGTGCACACGCAACAAGCATTGGCTCCGCCAGCTGTAAAAGTGACGCCGCGCGGCAATAAAAAAAAAGCTCCTGGCATTGCTGTGGGGGGGCGGGAGCGCATTGGCGGGGGATCAGCAGCCTTTGATGTGCGAGCGAGTGGGAGGGAACACCATATGGGGTGTGATTGAGAAGTGAGCTCAAGCGCGCACTGGGGAAGCATCACGCTTGAGTAACTCGCATGCATTGGGGACAATCCTCGCTGGTTTCAAGAGCTGTTTTGCCCACTATAATCTCGCAGAACAACGCATGCGCGTTGGTTCAGCGAGACCTAAAAACTGTACCAAGGAACAAAGCTTTTTAAAGGTATTTTGTTTTGTGGGAGGGAGAGGAGAAACAGAAAGAGGGGAAGAGGAAGAAAAGGAAGGGAATCTAGAGTACAAAATCAATACTAGAAATTGCTAGGCAGAATTTGTTAAGAGGTACGACTTAAGATTTGTCCATATTCAGTTTGTATCCAGAGACTAAAGAGTAATCATGTAGTAAAGAGAAAAGTGCAGGTAAAGAAGTGGCCGGATTAGAAATATATAGCAAAATATCGTCTGCATAAGCAGTAAACTTAAATCTCAATATTCTTATATGTGAAGCCAGTAAAGGATGATGAGCGCCGTATTTTTTCCAAGAAAGGTTCTAAAGCGAGGTTGAAAAGAAGGGGAGAGAGGGGACAACCTTGTCTGGTTCCTCTGTGAAGGGAAAAAATTGAGATTGAGCGCCATTGACCCAAATAGAAGTAGAAGGATCAGAATACAGCAGTTGAATATAATGGATAATGGGGGGACTGAAACCATGCCATCTCAGCGCTCCAAACATAAAATCCCAACTGACCCTATCGAAAGCTTTTTCAGCATCTAATGTAATCGCTGCAAAAGGAGAGTCCATCTTTGAAGCAAGGAGTACGATGTTAAGTAGAGTTCAAGTTATCAGTAATAGATCTACCTTTGACAAACCCAGACTGGTAGGTATTGACAAGATCAGGGACGACTATTAATAAGAGTCTAAAATTTTGGCGTAAATTTTACAATCTGTATTAAAGAGATGGGCCGATAATTTTTGCAAAGGGAGGGATCGTAGTCTTTTTTAGGAATTAGGCAAAGCGTTGCCTGTGTGAAGGATCCCCTAGATTCACCTTCAGCAAGAAAGTGCTTGATGAAATAAAGTAAATGTGGTATTAAAACATTTTTTAAGTGGAGATAAAAAACGCACAGTAAATCCATCAGGACCAGGTGTTTTGTCTTTGGGCAGAAGAGTAATAGCATTAAATATTTACTTGTTCGAGAAGATCAAGGGATGAGAGATTCACAGGATTATCAAGGGATTTGGGGATAGATTAAAGAAAGTCAATTTGAGCAGGACTAGATTCTGGAGTGTATAGGAGGAGTAGTATTGGACAAAACGGTCAAGGATTTTAGCATCAGTAGACTGACGAACTCCCTGAGAATCAGTGATAGTTCACTGGCTTACATTTGAAAGGCACATATACAGCAGCATCCAATAATAACAAACATTCTACTCTATGCTCCTACATGTCTAGCAATAAAAATGGTACCTAACTTGGGAGGAGAGGCATAGTGGCTGCGATAGGAAACCGCCCAAAATGCAACCTAGGCACAGCACCTTTTTCCATTAACTGACCTTTCTCCCCATTGTAGGGGGATGTGGACATTGGGCTATAGCCAAGCTGGCACCCAGGGAAACCTATCAAACGTGCACAATTTCAGAAAACAGGAGCTGGTGGACTCAGGGTGTGGGGGCGTGTGGGCGCACACATTTCTGTGATAGTTTCTTAATCTGTGGTGGAGCCACAAACTTCCTTCCACCCAGCATTTCCCCAAAGTCTCCTGATAAATATAGTATGTCACTTGTATGGGTAGGCCTAGAGCCTTCAGCAGGAAACTGCCTATAGCGCAACATGGATGCATCACATTATTTCCACTCAAAATTATTTTTTTTTGCGAAGTGGGTAACTAGGGATTTTGGGCCATAGCTCAGCAGGCACCTTAGCCCCTTAACCGCAGCGCAAATTCTCCCGCAGTGTGGGAGAATTAATGAGCAGACGGGGCTTAGTCGTCCAACGGACATGCGCCGCACCAAGGAGGTAGTGCTTGCATCGGCCATTGGCCGACGCAAGCACCGAAGGGATTAGGAAACCTAGCAAACTTTCACATTATTGAACACTAGACAGCCATGGGAGTCCAGAGGTGCATGGCTCTTACCATGTGATTTTACCCAGAAGCCCTTGCCAACATCAAACTTTGGTTTAAAATAAAAACACATTTTCCTCACAAAAGTTCTGGAATCTGCGGGTAGCCACACATTCCCTTCCACCCAATATTCCTACCTGTCGCCCAATAATCACTGTACCCCACTTGAGTGGGTGAGTCAAGAGACAAGGATACAATAGGCCATAAAGCACTACATTGATAGATAAGCAGTAAAGGAAGCATCAGTATTTGGGACAGTGCTGTGGCTCCACCCATGCAAACCCACAAACCAGACAATTGAGAACTAGACAACCAGGGGATTCCAAGGTGGTGTCTCTTGCATGGATCCCATGAAGTTCTGATCCACAATGCCCGCACACCTCAAACTTTGCCTGAAATCGTGTATTTTCTGTACTCCAAGCCAGAGTTTTCTGCAGACTCTTCATAGAAGCTACAGAATGTCATCTGTTTGGTGCTCATGTTTAGGAAGATTGTGTACAATCAATGCAGAAAGTTAACTCTAGTTTTATGTAACCGAGTGGTGGTGTATGCCAGGCAGCCATGATAGGCTCGGGTGACATGGAGAGCAAGCTATACTGAAAGTGCGACCCAAAGTAGATGACCAAGCAGTCTCTGCCCAGTGGCATGCCGGTCTATCATTTACAGCATTCAGAAATGACTGGTCAGAGAAATGTCTTTTGAAGTAAACATTCTGCTAGAGGATATGAGGAAGACAGTTGAGAAAATTATGATTCGTTACTGTAAAAAGAAACAATAAAATAAACACAACCATTCGTTATTGAGCTCTCGACTTTAAGGCTGCCTCACAAAAACACATTCCTGCGCAAAGTATTGCATATTTGGTCCACCAAAGCTATGAAAAGCTTTCAGCTGTTCCCTACAATTAAAACGCTGTATGAAAAGCCTTCCCCTTCGTGAACCTGGCTAACTACTAGGGAGTTAACAATTTTTTCACAAACACAAAAATTATGTAATTCCTTATCTACACGTCTTGTGACATTCGGCAGTGGCTTCTACAGCAAAAAAAAAAAGAAATGTATGCATATTATATACAGTTCATTAGTTTGCAAATTTCCTGGTGAGACAATGTGCCGGACAGTTAAAAAGATAAGGGTAATCGTCGTGATTTAAGTCTAATCATTGCAATGATTTGCTCCTGATGTTTTGAGATTAAATGTTCCTTACAAATAGGATGGGAGTTCTGGAATGCTACATCAGTTACATCTCTGCACCTTCACAGTGAAACTTTAATCTCTATGGTACGATAGCCTACATAGCTGCCAAGTTTTCCCCTTTTGTTGTGTGACATTGCTTTGTGTGTACTGAATTTGTGTGCGAAATTTCAAGCCTTGTGACACTGAGTGACTTTGTGCATGGCAGATGCATCCATGTCAAGATATAATTTTTATAAAGTATGCCCTTTTCTCATAGGTTATGGTCCTTAATGCGTGAATTGGACCAGGGGAGCTTTACATTAGAATCAAAGTCCCTATTTAGCACGCGCAAGTTAGATGGTTTGCTCAGAATCACAGAATGTTTAGCAGGTATTAGAGTCCTCTTCTACAGTTCGAATGTAGACAGTTCGGTCGCTAGGCCACATCTTCCCAAGCCGCCTCCTCTTCCTTGTGTAAATCTCCAATTAGGCCCCTGTTTTACTGCAGTTTAGAATTACCCAGTTTTAGGCATATATTTAGAAGCTTTGCTGTGCGGTTGGACATCTGCGGCTGACTTTAGCAAGCGTACCCTTAGCAGTCAGTCTGCGTGGTACATGAATAGCATCCTTCCCATTGGCTCCCTTGGACAACAAGTCAACTTCCTGCATCAGGATTGCAAAGTGCTCTTCCAAGAGTTGCCCCAGTGTATGAGGAATGTAGGGTGGGGGAGCAGAGAGAGTCAACATAGCCCATTTGAACAATCTGTCCAACACGATGAATGTCCAGCCATGGAGGAAATGCCATATTATGCCTCATTCAGGTCAAATAAGCCCAGGATGGCATACTAAAGCAGGCTAACCGCTTCTGAAACAGAAAGAACACTGACTAGTACTTCTCCTGCTGATTTGAATGATGTTTCCTGGTGCAGCGGCCCATAAACCACCAAGTTGTCTGCTAAAGTGCAAGTTGGGAGGGTGAACATCTGTAAGGCAGCCGCTTGGAATAGCCTCTGAACATACTGTAATGGTGGGGCTATTGTTTAGCTGGTGTCAAGAACCCTAAAGAATGTGCCGAGACTAGACTGTCAAATTTTTCAAGCACAGATTCGGCTTTTTCTACAAAGGGTCTAGAACCACTGAAGGGCATGTACATCTCCAGAAAACCTGGTTGATCTTATGCAGGAAGGCCTTCTGAGAACAATGCAGGCGCCAATATCACTGCCAATGCATTACGCAGGCCAGCTCAAAACACATTTGCTGCACCTGGATCATCCTGTAGCATATTTCGTAACATTGCAGATAGCGCCTCCTCATTGCTGCTGCGATATGATCATCATCTCTGCTACCCCTCTAAAGTACCATTATACTGAGGACACTCCCTAAGAAATACTGATAACAGAAATACTGATAACATACCTTAAAAGAAACCACATTGTGCAAAGATGCAACATCTTTGTTCGCTGCATTTTGTTTTCTGTAAAGTCTCGCATTATATATTTTACAAATTGCTATAATATCGGTGTCATCAGTATTATAATCACATAGGCATCAAGTGTAAATCCATAATGCATACCATAAACTGAAATGACACTCAGAATCCAGTTTCTCTTCTATCTCCACCATCCAGAGCGAATAGATAAGAATGGCAGACACCGATTAATATAAATCTAGGCCTTAGTTCTACTACTCCAAAAAGTGCCTTGGTGAAACAGGACTTCTTATGGTGACTCAATTCAGGTGCCATCGATCACGGGACAGACTTCCTACAAATGGCCTGAACTTGTCCAGGCCATGGTCTGTTCTGAGCAGATAGATTTTTAAAACTGACATGTTACATTTGACACTGAAATCTGCCACACTTGTGGCCTTATTGGGATATGTGGGAGACTTGAATACAATTACAGCTATAGCTTTGGTGGAAAACAGTGGCCATGCATTGGGAGCATAGTCCATACAATATAACTGCAAACCTGTGAAAAGATTTGATATTTCGTAATTATATGGCTGAAGGGTATGGCACTCCTGCCTCCTACATCTAGATGCAGTGTTACTGGAGATCCTTGCACGAGGGCTAGATGTGAAAAGATGGAAGAGGGACTCCTAATCAGCACACGGAATGACAACCCAAACATGGGTCACCAGAACAAACATTCCTCATGAGAAGAACTACTGTTTCTGGATTAACTTGCTTCTACCAAGCTACTGAGATAGACATTATCAATTGCTATGCTGAGTTTCTGTTAATATTGGGACGGTGTGCTAGAAACTGACCATTCTCAACTGCAATGGTATGTCAAATGAATAGGCTGCAAGAATATACCGACTGCTGTTATTCCGTAATGATTACATTTGGGGAAAAAACTAATAAAGGGTCTAAGTTCTCAGCTGGTTATTAGGGGAGAATGGATGTCCGTTACTTAACAAAATAAAAGCCTAAGGAGAAATTTGGATTAGAAGATGTAGTAAAGAAGGTGTTTTGATGCATTCAATTTAAGGACACTTATTCATGGAGCAGTCTTAAGAATCTGGTCTTGGCCTTACAGCCAAGACAGAAACAGTTCTTGAGATTTCCTCTATTACACATTGTTACTACATCATTCTAAATGGTAAATTCAGCTGATCCCAATTGGCATCTGAGGATTACAGAACATATGCTGTACTTATAGTATGTTATGGGAGGTTCAGCAAAAGTTTTTGTTTTTTTAAAAAGGTCTGGCGTTGGCCAAGACCATTTGATTTTAATAAAATCATACATGCGGCGATCTATGCACATATATGAATTCAGCAGCCCACAAGCCTCGAACACTGACTTATAGGGGCTTTCGTCCATTCCTTTTCATCCACTGGTCTTTGGAGTCATACATGTTTTCTTCCATCCACTGCAGCATACAGCTTGAGGAACTGGCTCAGCCCACTGCTACCCTTTTCAGATACTGGCTAAATTCAGTCTGAGTGACAATCTGCTCTTTCACAAGGACACATCTACACACAAAGTAGCCCTCTTCAGTGGCAGGGACTACTAATGCAATCAGTAGTTTGACACCCAAGTATATATTGCTTTTATCTATCTATATATGTAAAAGCCCGGCAGTTACCACCAAAAAAGCACTTAAAAAAAGTATTTAAATGAACCACAAAAAAACCAGCACTAAATAAGCCAAATGTTTGGCAGCCAACCCAAAACATACTGGCGTTAGTAATGCTTGTATTTTACAATTAAACACTTCAAGTTAGATGATTGGAAGTGGCATGAACTTTTGGCAAATTACAAGTTTGCATGAACATGAATAAGAATGGAAGCCTTTCAAGGATCCTTTTTAGAACTCAAATTATACAGCTTCCCTTGGTAGGAGACTTTATAAGCCGATTAATATTAAATCTATGGCTACATGGTTTTAATTGTGCAAGTTAATCACAAGAAAATCGGTTAGTATCCGTGTCTAACATTTAGTTTGTGTGCGGAGGCCAACAAAGCAGGGTATATAGTACCACATTTGTGTATTACCCATTACATTGATTTTAACTAAAATGTCTCGATACCAACTAGTTTTAGATACTACTGTGACTACAGCAATAGTTTTGAAAAGCTCCCGACTGGTTAACAGAAGCATAAATACAAATCTAAATATCCAGTTTAGTGCACAAATCATTTGTACAGGAGACAAATATTCTCCGGCGTCTCCAAGATTCATTGCACAAACACCAAGAATAAGGATACAGGTTACTCTTGCATGCAGTTTCCAGAAAGCCTGGACATTCAAGAATGACCCCCAGCATCGGGGAAAATCTGATATTTTTCATAAGAAATTGAAGGACTCATTTCCAATGGCACTCTTGAATTAGAAGAGCATGCCAAAAATATATTACACAGTTCTCGGTCGTCTGCTTGTAGCAATGTACACATGTTACAAAAAATTTAGTAACTACTCCACTGTCCGTTCAAAGCACCATGGCCATACAAACTGGGATTGAAGGATGGCGGGTAGTTTAATACTGTCTGATGACTATGGCTCTGGACACCAACTGCATGGACTGAAGCATCACCAGCCAGAAAAAGACCAATGGGCAGTTGGTACAGGTGAAGATGGTTCCAATTATATCGCGTGTAGATGGAACCGGTTATGAACACATCAACTTTACCTCTTAGTACTTCATCCTAGAACAGAGGTATGAAGCTTTTGCTCTGAGCCACTCATGCAAAATGTTTTGAAAATAGGTCCCATCCAAAACTATATGGCAAGGATTTGGGATGATCACAGGGGGCAGGGATCATGAGATCATTTCAGGGGTGCTTTTCTATAGCGCGTAATCCACACCAAATGTGGGAGTTCTAAAAAAGCAACAGCATCAAAAACAGAAACTACTACCCCAATGCACTCCACCTGCTGCACTAATGATGGCTCTAGCCCTGAAAAACAGGCTACCTCCTCTCCTTTCACTCCTCCTCAGCCATGTTGGACCATCACTTCAATCTCAAAACCAGTCCGGTCTCTTTCTGAAAGAAAATGGAGCTACTGCATGCTGCCCCCTTTTATTTTCCATGGGTGCCAACTGTCCTAACAAGGAAAATGCTTCCCTGCCCACTTTTATAGTATAACATTAATTTTGATGCACTGGGCCACTGGGCAAAAGAATCGCTGGACGTATTTCACTACTGATAGGTACTGCCTTGCTGTCCTCCCTCCCATCTCTCAGCATCCCTCTCCTCTCGGATGTCCAAATCAAGGTGACTTCTCTGCTTCATTTGTTCCCCTCCCTTAGGCCAATGCTCCTAAGCTTCAAGAAACTGGCACAGAAAGTATACCCTGGTCCTCTAAAGCAGGGGTCTCCAAATCCGTCCTGGAGGGCCGGATCCATGCCAGATTTTTAAAACTACTACATGCATCTCAATGGGGACATCCAAAAAATCTGCCATGGATCCGGCCCTCCAGGACCGGTTTGGAGACCCCTGCTCTAAAGCAACTGCAGCACCAATGATACCTACAGCTTAACGGAGCAAACTGTCTACTCAGCCCACTCAATAGGGCCTTTACTTTTAGGCCGGATGCCCAAAGCAGGCTTTCTGCAGTTGTGTAAAAAATAAGATAAGCACATTTTGTCCCCCCTCCTACCCCGTTGCTCTGTTCCCTTTGATTAGTTTAACTTACATTTATTTTTCATTTGAGGGATGTGCATGTTTTTATACGCAGTTACCCGAAGGTGGGGGAAAATAAAAATAAACAGCTTTCTTTTTAGCCATGTGTTTGACCTCCGTCTTCAGACTATCAGCCCCATGCTACTAAGTACCGTCCTAACTTAGGTAGAGCGTTCGAGACCTCTTGTATATACTTTAGTATATATACACACTTTCGCATATAATTTAATATATACTTGTGTGTATGTACTTTGTGGCGCTGGAGAGCAGCCCTAGGACTTGTCTGCTTCCGCTTAGGGACTTTATTTTCTGCTCAACTGCCTCTGTTTAACTGTCTTGATAGAAATCGACAAGCAAAGGTCAGTAAAATACCAGAATTGGTTTCTGGTGAGGCACTTTATTTTTCTGGCAACTTCCTCGATTTAACGGATTCAAAACGACCAGCAGAGGTCAGTAAAATACCAGAATCACTTTAGCATTCTCTAGATTCCAGTCCATATAAAGCACCCGTATACAATATGTTGTTCAAATCTTGTATTTTCAGTGATATGATCACCAAAGGACCTGCTTTTATATTAAAAACAGAGCTTTGGCCTATACTATTTCCCGCTGAAAGGCAATATTTCTCTCCATGTTCTCCCATACATTTCCCATCACAAGATGGTTTCAGTATGGAAGATTATCGACCCCATTACTCAGCTCACTTTTCTAGGTAGTGAACAAGATAGTCACAAATTTCACCATGCTCTGAAGTGCACAAATTGCTGGACAGTTGTCCTGGCTTTTACGCACTGCAGAGGGTCAGAAACGTAACTTATGTTGTGCCTCAATGATCGCAGGAACACCTAGATGACAGTCTCTACTGGTTGCATCTGCCTCATCTAGTTTAGTAGGTCATGCTTTTTTTTTTTTTTTAACAGGCTTGGTGAGCTGAGAAACACAGGGATCGTGGCTGCCTAGTTTGCTTTTTCTGCAGGGTTGTTTAGAGTCTGTAATCTTGGCACCCTTTCAGTCAAGGCAATTATAATCTACTAAGGACAGCAAACAAGCTACTGCCTATCATGATTCAAGGTAAGTCAAACCTTTTGCAGAGATGGAAAGAGCACCCTGTCATTCTGCAGATAAAATGAACTGATTGTTGGAAAAATTCTGAATTCTCTAGTCGCTAATAAAGCTGGAGAGCTGCCGGTCATTCTTCAGCCAACGACCAGAAACCCCATCAAACTGAATGGTAATAAGACTGAACTGAGGCTCACGAGGAAAAGTGGAAACTGTTGGCATGGATCTAGGTCCTCCCACGCCCTTTTTTATACGCTTTCCGGTGCTAACGGTTAGAGTTAAAATACTGGCGTTCGAGACAATTTCAAGGTGCAAATAAATGTAGAGTTCCTTACAGCTAGCGAGTACTGCTTTCCAGACTTCGTATCTTACTGACAAAAAACCCTTAATTTCCAAACCAAGACCGGAGGCCCTCAAATAGTCTGCATTGGTTCTTTCCTGCTTGGACTATTTAACACCGTGGCTCTTCCAGAGAGAACACTGTAAACCGTAGAAGATCTAGAACTTTGGTAGGCATAAGAAAGATAGACTGTCTCAAATGCTAGAAAGATGCTTCTCTGGATGACTGTTCAAAGAATACAGTTGAAGACCTTATGCAGAGGTTGCTTTTCTTGTTTTTAGGATACTAACAAATTCTGCTTCAAAGAAGATTCAAGAGAACTCAGTTACGGTCCTATGTTCAACTCACATCTGCTGCTAGTCAAACTTTCTGGCTCTGGAAGTAGATTCTCAAGTCATTTACTGAAGGACTAGTCCATGCACAGTGTAGTGAGTGCTTTTTTGGAAGCTCTAACAGTTGGCATAGAGTCTTAAAAGATGCTACTCTGAGTTAATACCAAACGAGGACCCTGTAGTTCCCACCACCTGGGATCCAAAAGTAGGTATTTCATCAATAAAAACCAGCAAAGACTACATGAAACTGCCTACTTGAACATCACATGGATAATTAAACAAACCAATGTTGTACACAGTACAGGGCTCGAGAACGTAACGACATTGAAGTATAAAGACTATTGCAACATTTTAAGCAGCTTCACTAACAAAGCATGCTTGTGTAAACGCTGAGAGGGAGCAGGGGGCAATGCATGTTCCTCCCCACTTCCAAAGAATGCGCTGGTAATGCATTACTCACTCAAGTGTGGGAACACCCTTCAAAGAAACGGTTCAAAAAGATGAATGTGCTATTTTAACCATGTATACCTGTGGACAAGATGGTTTTGGCTGCAAAGCTTTTACTTCAAGTAGCTTTCGATATCAGAAACAAAAAGGCTCAACTTCAAAACATTTGGCCAGAAACTACCAACTTACAGCTCTCTAGTCACTGAAGGTGCATAACGAGTGCTCAAAGATACAACTTAATGGTGTTCAGTACAGAGAGCTATGGAGAAGTCTATGCTCAGATGTAATCCCAGACACTTAACAAAAAAAATAATGCCAAGTCGGCCACAGTTTAAAGAAACTGGCCTTTACCGACTGTTGAAGCCACAAGTCCCAGCAAATATCCAGAAGTCACACATCCTGCCAGTACATTGAGTTTTATGATCAAGGCTACGCTGGACAGAAATTCTCCACTTCGGAATAAACTAAAAGGCAATTAATGCCAGGGCAAAACTAGGACTAGAAGTGCATTAAGGAAACTGGGAGGCACTGATAGAACAGCAAACACGAAGTAACGCAAGATCCAAATACGAAGGGATTAGTAGAAGGTCACTAAAATACCATGGCAGAACAAATAGTTCACATCTTCAGTCAGGACACTGTACTAAGACATAAGCAATTCTACTGCGGACACCATCTGTAAATGGCTTTTTTTGGGCCCAACTTAATTTTGCAGTGAGTCATGTTCCTCTTGTGCAGACGAACCCTCAAGCAACATCTGAACTTAAGACATTGCAACGTGTCTGAAATATACAGTTCAGCAGAGAACAAACAAAACAATGTTCCAACTTGCACCTGTATACAAATGGTTAGAGTTTCGAATTTTTGGTACCTTCTGCAGGTTAGCCCATTCAGTGTATCGCTTGGATAGCTTGGACTCAGTTGTATACAAGCAGATAAGCTCCTTCCATGTAGGTTGAGAATCCGCCAAAACAACTACAGGATTCAGGCCAGGCTAAAGATTTGAGGGTTACTGGAATGAGGACTTATGCTTTGAGGGGTATGGAGCGTTATCAATGGCCTCTCGCATCCATTCCAGAAGAACGATCACAAATTCTTGATCAATTGTAGCTTTTTAGGGGTCAGCAAGTGTGGATTTTGGCGAGAGGTCCACAGCACAACCTTGAACTTTTTTTGAAGTGGCAAAAGCAGATGAAATATCCAACTCCAGTTGAATGAGCTTGTCAGTTGGATTCAGGCTATGTTTGAACATTCCTCAACTTCTACTCTTGTTCAAAGTTCATCAAGCCCCCATCGTCACTACTCTTTGAAGAAAGATGTTTTTTTTGTTGCTCCAAGTTTTGTCAAGTTGTATTCCATTCGAAGAGCTTCCTTTATCTTTGCTGAAAGCAGGTTCATTTTCTGCTCTATTGTATTTTTTTTTGCTGTTACTCCAGATATCAGTATCTTTTTTCCTGTTGGCTGTGATTGTGCTAAACGGCAGGGTTCTTGAAGCAGCAGAGCGAGCCGAGAAGAAAAAGCGCCGAAGCCGCCCCAGCGCTTTTCATCTGTTAGCGCATTTGGCAGCGCTTGATTGACACTACTGCTCGCGTTTCCCGCTTCGCGGGAAACACTCGCCAGGAACTGCCTACTGACCGCTGGGTCTAAAGAAACCACATTGACCAGAAGCCTCTGGTAACACGAACTGTACCGGACACGCCCCCCCTCACCTGCCTTCATTAGCGCCTGAGGTGCGCTGAGGTGTGGAGATCTTTTTTCCTGTTGGCTGTGATTGTGCTAAACGGCAGGGTTCTTGAAGCAGCAGAGCGAGCCGAGAAGAAAAAGCGCCGAAGCCGCCCCAGCGCTTTTCATCTGTTAGCGCATTTGGCAGCGCTTGATTGACACTACTGCTCGCGTTTCCCGCTTCGCGGGAAACACTCGCCAGGAACTGCCTACTGACCGCTGGGTCTAAAGAAACCACATTGACCAGAAGCCTCTGGTAACACGAACTGTACCGGACACGCCCCCCCTCACCTGCCTTCATTAGCGCCTGAGGTACGCGCACCGCGGAACGCGCGCGGGCGGCGCCGGGCTAAGCCCGGGCAAAGGGCGGGCCCTCTGTGGCCCTCAGTGGCCGAGGTAGGCTGGGCTGGGCCCCGTTATTTTAACGTTTTCTCTGTACTCCAATTCTATCTTGTCGTCGGTCCAAGAGAAGTGATTTCCTACGTTTGTACAAGAACGCTGGCCGTACTATTGTAATTTTAATCACATTTGTGTGTAGCTAAGTTATTTTATTATTCACTCTCAAACTTGGAATATTCATTCCTACATACGTCGTAGGTGTGGGAAGCTTTAATCGAAAAAGATGACTAAAAAGCTCCGTTCTGGCAGAATGGTGGGTGGAAGAACCTGTGCCAAAACAAAATCTAATCCCCTGAGAAATAAATCAGTGAGTAACCCGCTGCTAAAGGGTCAATGTCAGCTATTTGAACTATGGGAAAAACCGGGGGACAAACTCCTAATGACTGGTGGAAAAGATAACATGGCCCAAACAAACCAAGAGGCTTATACTAATGTTGTACATAGCAATGCTCTGCCTATAACATCTGATCCAGTACAGACGATACCCACTGACTCTCTTAGTATCGTACATTTTGAGGAGGGCGGGGCTATTGATTTTCCTGCAACTCTGCCTAAAGGCGATTTAGTTAAAGTCCCCGTCCCTCCCTTGGAGTCCTCTTTGAACAGTATGAATGGGCAGGTTTCATTACCACTTTCCATTGACCTTGAACTTTGTGGCCGCTATGTGAAACCTGACAGCCCGGATGTTCCAAAAACTAATAAACTTCCGGGAAGGGCGACTCCATCTGGGCTCCATCTCTACAGTAGTACCCCCTCTGTTGGCAAACATGAAATGTCTGACTTATTAAGTACTTCTAGGAGTCCAATTCTTAATTTGTCTGGCAGCTGCCCTACAGTCGGGGCAGTAGATAAACCAGTATCGGAGTCCCTTATTGCTTTGGAACACCTGCTAGCCTCTATTCTGTTTCTCCTGGGGAAATTTGTTGGTAGCTCGGACTGCATCTTGAATTCCGTTACACAAATCTTGGAACATTTAGTTCAAAAAGCGCCGGAGAAAAAGATCACCCCACTCCTCCCGCAAGTCATTATCTTGAAAAAGGGGGAAACTGAGGTGTGTACAGAAAATTCGAAGGTCCCAGCTCCAATACCTTTGGTAGATCCTAATAATAGTGTTAAAGGCCCGCCTGTAACCATCGATACTACTGCAACTAAGTGCACTATGAAGGGGGATCTAGAGTTGGAAGAGGGAAGTATGCCCAAACTGGACTGCCAGGTACCACAAGATCTGTTTCCTATCTTTTGTGCGGAAAATAAAAAATCAACTACCGAGGTTAACCTAGAAGTTAGGGAAAAAAATGGAAAACATAAAAAACACAAAGGAATTAAAAGGAAACCGGTGAGAAAGCATAAGAAGAAAAGACAGAGGCGAATCATTTTTCAAGACTCTTTACATCTGAGTGATGGGGAAAGTAGTGCCATTGAATTTATTACATCAAAAGCAGAGGTGGCTGTGGAAATGAGTCTTAGTTCCCATACTCTTGAGACTCCGTTAATCTCTCTACCTACGATTGGGGAGGCCCCAATACAAGAAGCAGGGATGGGTTTAAGATCTCCCCCTGAACTGAATCCAGGGAATGTTAATCAACTGAAATGCGGGGGTCTTAACCCACTGGCTTCTCCTTTCACTATTATAGTGGGGGGACAGGAGCCGCCAAATGCTCCCCATGAGCAAAAAGAAGTTTTATCTTATGTGGTCACTAATGTGTTGGACTTTTTGCCGCTATTTGATAATGATTTACCTTTAAACAGATCATGGTTACTAAAACGTTTTGGTGAAATAGATAAGTTACAGCTCATCCAATCAAGGGACATTGAGCTAGTCTCTCTGTTGGGGGGGAAAACTGTGTCAAGTATTAGGGTGAAATTTTACTCAAAAATAATTGTAAATTTGGTCTTGCAACAGGCAGAGTGCTTCCAATGTACAGGCATTGATGTCCTTCCTATAATGAACTTTGGTTATAAAGATGTGTCTTATAGGATGCCCCAAAAAGATGATAAACAAACTGGGATGGGTTCATCCTTTAAAGATTTAAAGGTCTGGGTAGCAAAAGGGAAACGCTTAGTGTCCCAGATAAAACCACTCCCATTGACCAAGAATTCCTCTTTGTTAGAGGATTCTAATCGATGGAATTGGCTGCACAGTGCTTTAGCAGCTAAATCTACAGATAATCCTAAATTATTTCAGCATCTTTAATAACCAATTGAAAATTATTTCATGGAACGCAGCCGGGATATACAACAGCCCAGAGAAACTGGAGTTTTTATTTGCGTTGGGTGCAAACGTAATTTGTATCCAAGAAACCTGGTGCACTAGTAAACTTGATGTCAGAAATGACTATTTTGTGTTGGAAGTCCCGGCTGTTGCTTCCAAGAAAGGTCACGCTAAAGGAGGAATCGCTTGCCTGTTATCTAACAAAGTGAATTGGAAATTTGCTCAGTACATTGACCCTAGTAACCTCTTCCAGGCTATATCTATAGCAAACCTTCCCACACTGCCCATGAAGACGTCTGTTGTTATTATAAATGTTTATATTCCTCCCGGAGAGCGTTTTAATCGTGTGTTGAAGCAGGTATTTCAATATATTGGCCTCATTAAAAATAGAACCCCCGCCCCACAAGTCTTATTAGTAGGCGACCTAAATAGTAAAATATCTAACTCTAGTATGAATCTTTTCAGAAACAGAGCAAAAGAAGAGGCGTTTTTCATACCACAATCTGTTTTCCCAGATAAAATTACAACTGGCAAAAGAGGGAAACTTCTCCTTGAGGAATTATCGATAGTCGAGGGGCTTATTTTAAATGGGAGATTCCCCTCCGATGTACCTGCAAAATTTACGCATAATTCCCATGGCAAGCCCTCTATAATTGATTATGCGATATCTGATTATGATATATTCCCGCGCATCTTGGATCTTATATTAGTTCCTACGATGCTGAGTGATCATAATATACTTATCCTGACTATTTCTTTAATACCGCCTAGTACGGCATCATGGTCTCTTAACGGTGAAGTTACGGACTTTCATGCTTCCTCTGGTAGATGCTACTGGAATCCATCTGCAATTGCTAGGGTGCATGACAGTTTGTGCAAAACCGTGGCAGACCTGAATGCTTG
The DNA here is from genome assembly GCF_964263255.1 of Lissotriton vulgaris. Lineage (NCBI taxonomy): Eukaryota > Metazoa > Chordata > Amphibia > Caudata > Salamandridae > Lissotriton > Lissotriton vulgaris. The sequence continues at coordinate 1,068,389,960 of NC_141699.1, forward strand.
GCATGGTTTAGAAATATCCAGCTTCGAAAAATTTATGCGGGACATTATTTTAGATATTAATAAAGCTAGGTGTCCTTTAAAGCGGGTATATATCCCCAGTGCTCTGAGAACATTAAATAAAGAGATAAATAAACTAGTACGCGCCCAGTTTCTAAACAGAAACGGGGAACGGGAAAAAGAAATATCTAGGTTAAAAAGGAAGAGAGTTAGATTGAAGGCGACAATAAAAAAGGAGAAGGAAGACCTAGTATGGATTAACCTAAGGGAAGCTGTAGTGCATGGCAAGATCCGTGAATTCTGGTCTATAATTGGGAAGGAATGTGGCAACAGAGTAATCCCTTGCTCTATCCCTATTGCCGAAGATGCTTGGTCTTCCTACATTTGGGAACTCTACGGGGGGAATGGTATTATAGAGGATACTAATTTCCCTGATGTAACCTCTGATGGTGAAATTATCTATCCCACAGAGGAAACAATAGTAGCGGCCATAAAAAATATGCGTTCGTCCGGTGCAATGGGACCGGACGAACTCCCCATGACTGTTCTCAAGCAGGAGCCTTTACTCTGGAGTAAAATTCTCTACCCTCTATTTAAATCCTGTTTTGAGACAAAAAGGGTTCCAGCATCTTGGAGGGGTAGTATTCTGATACCCATCTTTAAGAAGGGTGCAAGGGAAGTCCCTAGTAATTACCGCCTGATTGCGCTCCTCGACTCAGTCGGCAAGATTTTTGCAAAATGTCTCTTAAGGCTACTTTCCGACTGGGTCGACGAGAACAACATCTTACCACGCGAACAAACGGGATTCCGTAAGGAACATGGCACGCTAGATAATTTAACCGCCCTGCACGTAATAGCTGACAAGTATACGAAAGTAAGACGGGGATTTGTTTATGCAGCCTTCATTGATTTCTCCACAGCGTTCGACAGAGTGGATCGTGGAACGCTGTGGAGAAAATTATCTTTTCTTGGAGTACCCCCGTACTTGCTGGAGCTTGTCCGCTCATTACATACGGAAACATGGTGTAGGGTGCTGCAGGGGGGGGAAAGAGGTCTTTCGGATCGTATCTCTTCCCTTAATGGTTTAAAGCAAGGCTGTCTCCTAGCGCCCCTTTTGTTCTCCCTATACACGCAGGATTTGCCTACCGTGGTGGCGGCTTGTGAGGGCATTGCTCCAGTGATAGGTGGGGCCTCTGTTTCATGCTTGATGTACGCTGATGACATCCTCCTCCTTGATTTGACACCGAAAGGTTTGGCAAATAGGTTGCAAGCCCTTAATGCTTTTGCAGTCTCCCACTCTATGAAAATTAACATCACCAAAAGCAAAATTATGTGTATAAGGGGGAGAAGGAAGTGCCGCTCGGAAAACTTCGGCTGGCAAATCGGTGGTCAAAAATTGGAGGTCGTTAAAACTTACACCTTTTTGGGGAAAATCATCGCGGCTAACACGAGCGAGAGGCCTCACATCGAATACTGTGCACGCAAGGCTATAGCACATGGCAATGGCCTTAAAACACTCTACTCAGCAACTGGCAAAAGACATTTTGCCTCTTTGCTTGAAGTATATAAGGCTAAGATTCCTGCTACCCTTATTTATGGCATTGAACTCATAGATATAAAGCTATGGGATTTCTGCAATAAAACCGAAGGGAAACTTCTGAGATCCCTCGCATCCCTAAATTCTAACTGCCCTTTAGCAGCATGCAGACTTGAGTTTGGGCTAAGGGGTAGCTGGGTACAGGGGCTCTGTGCCCTGGTACGTTGGGTGGCCTCTCTAGCCAGAGCGGAACCGGGGACAATGAGGGCACTGCTGAAGAGTGAATTATTAGGCAACTTTAAAGAGTTTTCATTACTTGTAAAGAACTTCAGAAAAGCGGTGACTATTCTGAGGTTGGAGGAAGATACTCTGTTCCAGTACTCTCCAGTACAACTAAAAAACCTGCTAAAACAGGCATCATGGGAACTATGCCTTCTAACCGATAAAAACATATTACAAGGAAAAGGGGGTTGTGATCTTCTCCTTAACTCATATGTTGCCAAAAAAGCAGTAAATTATGTTTTATGGAACTTACCTCATGGCATCAGAAGATTCTGGTTCCTTCTTCGGTACGATCTATTGCCATTAAATGTACTTCTCTCTAAATGGCACGGTTCATCCAATATTTGCAATTTTTGTAATACTAGTATACAGGACCGCATGCACGTTCTGTTGGTCTGCCCTGCACTTCGCACTTTGCGCCTTAAATGGCTAAAACCTATCTGTCTCCGCTTAGGTATATCTACTCTAAATATTTTTATGCAATTTTTATATTGCCCTCCAAATGAAGTGTTCTGCTTCTTCATTTTTAAATTTTTCAAAAGTTTTTTAGATATTTATTAATGTTATTTATTTATTGTGCCAGCTGCTCTTTGTGCTTACTTAATGAATGATTTTTTTTCTTTGGACTTGATCGACATATGTACTAGAAATATTGTATATAGATGAAATATGTTTGATGTATTATTACTTGTATTGATGGTATGTCTTTTATGTGGCCCTCAACGAGAGCCAAAACATAATAATAAAAACTTGAAACTTGGGTATACAGTTTACTATCCAGACATGCTACCAAAAGGGCCTCTAGTGTTTGCTAACGAGAGAGCCTCCTGCTGCTGCATTTTTCCCCAGAGGCATGATATAGCTGCTGGTCATGCTATCAAGTATCCAGCAACAAAACTCAACCATTAAACTTAAACCACTACAAATATCTATAGTACAGTACTTAGACTTGCTGGGTATAAAACTAAGGTATCAACCCTAGTCAGGAGACCACATCAAGAAAGTCCTAAGTGACTAGAAATATGTACAACTTAAGACTTCAGAAACAAAGACCAAGGCAACTTACAATATGCCCATTTCACTTTCCTGATGTCTTTAAACGACCACTGCCTGGACACAGCGAGTTCTATTACAGGCATCTTACACTAGAACAACTAAACAGTGATCCATTCCTTGTTGGGTACAGCATGGTTTCTGGAAATGCGTGTCAGGAGTGACTAAACGAGTCTACAGATACACCAGGAAGGGAACAATCTCTTCCAGAGATGGTGTCTCTGGAACTGTGGCATCAAAGCGGTCCTTACATCGAAAGGAAATTACTGGCTAGAAGCAGGACTCAATTTACAGCCAATGTTTCGCCAGGCCCCACCTTCAGGTAAGGCTGGTGTTTCACCCTAATCAGAGGATTTACGTTGATGCACATGTACAAGGAAAACTCATAAAAATGGCATATTGAAGTAGACCGTTTTCAGAAAATAGAAAAAAAGTAAACCTTTGTTGTACGTTCTCTCTGTTCAGTAAGAAAGTCTACTGCAATAGCACAGGAATGGTGAAAAGCAAACCCTTTTCAATCTCGTTGACATCCCATGCAACAATATCGAATGGGTTTTGCTTATTTCAGAAAACTTGACATGCTAAACCACTTTGCATACAGCCTACCCAAAAAAGAACTAGTTTCATTTTTCTTGTGTACCTCCAAGTGCTTGTGTTCGGATTGCAATAAGACTGAAGCCTGTAAACAGAGGTATGTAAACAAAACATATCTCCTTGCAATCAAAGTTAAAAACTTTGATCAGGAAGTTAATATGGATGGGAATCAGGTCAAACAATAATTTATGAAGCAAAGCCGACTTAAGCACAACTTTAATAATATAACAACCTGTAGCCTTTCCATGAATAAAAAGACCATTTCATTCATCAAAAGGCCTCGTTACACACTGCGCATGACAATGCCAGCAGATGTACACATTGGCTACATCTCTGTAAGACAGGGTGAACTACGCTGTTTTGGGTTAAAATCCCCCTTTTCTTTTTCGCCTTCCTATACACCATCCACATTGTAGGATGAACTGCTACCAGAGTATTGTCACTGTAACCATGATGGGATGGGTCTGTCCATACACTTTAAGAATTTTTGTTATTGTGTTTGTTACTTACTGTGGACACTTGATTAAATGCCAATACCGAAATACTTTTTAAAAAAGGTCAAAAATCCAGTTTGCGAAGGACACCTCGGAAAAACAACTAGGATTACTATTGTAAAAGTTTAACAGCTTAAACGTTGTCATTAATTATTGCATTCAGAAATATTACACTATAACGGACGTTGCTTAACCAAGACCTATTGGTTTTACCAATTATAGTCAATAAGCTCAGATAATTATGCGAGGAAAAAAAACTTTGTTATAAATATTTATACTCCCTATGGAGGTGTACAGGTTATATTACTACCTCTTGAATTGGTACAAGATGTCACAGAACACCACCTCATGCAGCCACAGTGGCAACAGATATGAACAGTATTTGAGCCGGCAGAGAGCAAGGAGAGTACTATAGGAAAGTACCAAAAAAAGGGTCATCCCTTAGGGATCGGAAATCCAAATAATCCAGACTTGGAAAACCTATCCTCGAAGATTGTGTTGATGTTTTGGGGACTTCTTGCTTTCCCATTTAGATTTTGATGGGGGGGGGGGAATAGAAGATGCCCAGGCGGCCCTGCGGTGGAGAACAAGTGCCTCATTCCCTTTAGAATTGTCCTTTGGTATCCAAATACACATTCTGTATCTGGTCACTAGGAGAAAATGTTAAGACCACAAATACGGTCTTTACAGCAAGCTTATGTGAAGTCATGCAGTGGCCCTACCCTCCAAAACAATTAGGTTATGCGGGGCGGGGTGGTGATCCACAGAGCTTCTGCTTACAATCTGATCTCTGGGGAGTGGTCACGAGCAAATCTACAGCCACAAAAGTGGTATCACACAAACTATTACAGCATGGTATCAGCATCCTAGAAGTTGAACAGGTATCGACTAACTACAGCATACTGTTAACCATGCTCTACTAGTTGGAGAAGCAAGTAACACAACTGGATTTTTGTACAAGGTGCTCCCCTGAAGCACAATGCCTGCAATCCCAGGAGGCTCTAGAAGCGCTAAACTGTTGAATGTTTCCCAGGAACTAATCTGCAGGTTGCAGGACAAGTTACAAAAGAGGACGCTTTTGAAAGTCGAGAGTGACCGATTAAATTAATCTTTTTTCTAGGAAAACGTATTTTAGTGGCTCATGGCAAATCCATGACCGGAGATTGTCCCAACAGTGCCCTTGCACCCAGTATGGCTAATCCTTTAAATGTAATGAAAACGTATAATGCGCAGCCAACACAAGAGAATGGGCTTCTGGGCACTAGGTTGTTGAATGCAACAGATTGTAATACCCGAAAGCCAGAAACGTAGCCAAGGTTTGATCTCCTTAGGTGGTTCCAACCAACATTTATCATGAGTTGGTTCAAGAATGTAGCACTCAGGAGTGCTAAAGCATGGCCCTTCCCTAGGGTTGGGACCGTTTGGGAGGACGAAGATTGAGGGATTAGGAAGATCTAAGAGCTCGGAGTTCCGACAGGCAAATTGGGAGTAATTTGCTTTTGAAGACTGATTGTTCCTTATCTTAATGGATTGCTCTAGCTCAAAGAGGTCCTTCAATTTCAGGTGGTTTTCCATGGGCAGCCTGCGCAGATGTGCTAATTTAGAAGCAATGACGTTCTGTCTCCATAGAATTAGCAGGGGTCAAATAGGGGAGAGGAGTGGGTTGAGGGAGGTAAACTCAGTGTTTCTTAGGGTTCTGACAAATACAAAACAGGCAGCTACAGATATTATATGCTGCATGAAAGAGATCCATGTAAACTTTGATTCCAAGATTTCCAAGTACCATAGATGGGGTGAGAAACACCCAGCTTTAGAGTCCACCATTCTTAGGACCTTCCTCGCCCAGTATGAGAATATCGGTCTTGTCAGATTTCAGCTTACGTTAACTGTTTTTCATCCAGGTGGATACTAAAGTAAGGTTTTTGCCCCTCGTTCCATGATAATCTAAGAGCCATGATCAGTTGGGCACAATTCCCATAACGTAATTCTTCAAAGCCAAAGCTTCCGATTGAGAGGCTAAGGAAATCACATTTATATTAAAATGTGTAGGGCTCAATAAGGACACCTGTGGTAGCAGGGCTGTACTATGGTTGGTTTGGAGGAAAGCGGTCCAAGACGAATATCATAAACCTAAGTGGAGAGCCATGAGTCTTATATTTGTAGTGCTCATTTCTTGCCCTGAAGCAAAATTACTTTGTTAACTTGATGAAGGAATATCATAGCAGGCGCAATGTAGACAACCAAAATTCACAACCAGTTTTTCTGGACATCACAGAACCAGGATCATAAGTCTGAATTTATGTAGAGTGAGGAGCAGTTTCAGTTTACAGAAACTAGGGCAGGACCCATCAATACCTTTTGTTACAAGGCAGTAGTAATATTACGGGCTGCTCCATCTCAGTGTGTGACTGGCTACACTCTGGCAGCTGGTATAACTAGAGTGTAAATTATTCCTCATAACATCAAATGGTGTTGGTGGAGGGGACAGTTTACCCAACATCAAAGAGCAGTCATTCAAAGATGCAGGCAAGGAAGATTGCAGAGCAATGATTTTGCTCTAAACCCCCTAGCACATTGGTGAGAAGGATGAGAAGTGGCAAAAACTCTCAAAGATTTGGAACAACGTGTGGTGCTGGTATTACGACTGGAACGCAGACAGCTGAAAGGAGGGCTCTGATCCTGGTCAGGGCCAGTTCAGTGACACTCTGCAATCTGGCCAAGATCATACCAGGCTTGTACGGCTGAAGGAACTCAGGGGATTCAAAAGCGTTCGTCACTGAAGAGCAGATTAGCTACTTTTTATGGGCTTCCTTTATCTAAAGACTTCAACCACATCTGAAAAGACATCACAAAACTGTAGACATCAGTAGCTTCTGCTAAATCAGCTTATTTTACAGGCAGAGCTTAAATTTCTACTCCTTAAACAGTCGGAGGGTAAGTACAAACAAATGTTTAATTTGTGCCACAGGCTTAACTTGCCATGAAGTGCCCAAGTTGAAAGAGCTCCAGAGTTAGTACAGCATCAAAAAAAGAAAAAAGTTGGAATATCCTTAGGTCCCAGTACTTCTTGTCCTTAAGATTGGCAGTTCAAAGCTGTGTTATTCAAATTTCCTGAAATAATTTGAAACGGAGGCTGATTAACAATGGCTCTCAAAGGGGGTGGGGCAAAGGCCACTTGAAAGGCATCACTACTCCCAACCTTCTGCAAGGAAGTAGGTGTCTGGGCGGCTCAGGGCCTCCAACGGACAGCCAAAGGAAAGGATGCAATGATAGAGTGCACAGCACTAGAGAGGACTGTTCGATACAGTTGGCAGTCAAACAAGTTTGGAACCACGGACTCCAGAACTACTGCCTGCCCTGTAGAACCTGACAAAGAAACAAATTGGCTAGGCCGGTGCCATCTAATGCTTCAATTGTTTGAGTGTTAAGGAGAAGAACTGCGTAAGAGCACTGCCTCAAACTGCCTATGCACTGCAGTGAGACAAAGGGACACTTCACTTAGACCCTCTGCAGCCTTCTTCACAACCAAGGAAGAGCCTGTCTTGCCTATAAGGAAGTAGAACATGGATCTGTCTTGGCTAGCTATAACCAGGACACACAACAGAAGTATTTAGGTTCTAGTCCTTGCTGCAACCTCTACACCACCTACCAAGGTTAGCCTGCAACCCAACAAAAGTTGGGCTAGCTGGCTCACAACACGACCAAATACCTGCTCAAACTCTAGTTGCAAAAGGCAAGGGAAAAAAAATACAAGCTAGTGCATACATGGCTGCTGAAGCTCGAACACCTAAAAAGACGACTTGCTTGATCACACATTGCATTACAACGCAACTGTGAAATAAGGTTAAACTTGCTCCGCCACCGTTTCATAAAGGTCCAGCACCAATGTAAGCACACAGATTATGTAAGAGAAGCTGCCGACATGAAAAGGAACACAGCAATGATGGGCATGCATATATCTAAACAGGTACACTTTGCTTAAAATAGCCATTTAAAGCAGTGTTGTCACTAGGTGGCACAGTGCTCGAGTTGAGAACAGGAGACGCAGGATGTTCCAAACAGTACAAATTTGCAAGTCCTAAAACTGCGCTTGCTGAACTCACATATTTACCACCACCTTTCTTGGATTTAACTTGCATTTTGAATTTCTTAAGTACAACATGTGGACTTCGGCATTGACCATCATCGCATGAAGAAAAAATTGAAAAGCCTGTCTAGGTACTACATTGTTAGAAAAGGTCTTCTTTACCTATATCAGCAACTATAAAAGATGTGTTGCCGTTTCTAGGTCACAACCAGTATCACAAAACAAGTTTGTTAACTCAACGACCTTAGAAACGATGTCCATCTTTTTAATGAGCAGAGCATGCATAATGCGTAGTCCCAACCCATTCTGTCGATCAAATGAATACCACTCCCCGACTAAATACATGACAACCGAGAGGCAACATTCCGAGGTAGGTAATCAAGGAATGTGTATTTGAAAAGCATACATGTATGTAACTTACTGGAATCATCAGTCCGTCCTTTCAGCATATGTAGTACGGAAGAGACATGCGGGCGAAGCTGATGCATCTGTTAGCGTTCTGGAAATAAACAAAAATTAAATTACTGAGGTTAATCACTCAAAAACTTGTATCTGGCAAAGAGCCCTGCTGAATACCGCAATTCTATTGTTGATGTCTTGCTGCACATACAATGTATCCAACTAAATGGTGATTGTGCAGCGCAAATCTATCATGGAAGCAACAGTTCAATTCACACTCCATGTGCAAGCAGCAAATTAAAAGTGTTGAGTTAGCCCGACACAAAATACTTTGACAGATTACCAACTACATGTGCAAGGAAAAAAGAAAAAAAAACAGAAAAAAACGCATGCACCTAATGTTTGATGTAATGCCAAAGTGGTTGAGCGTGTATACTCAACTGGGTCTCTTGTTCGCAGCGCAACTGATCCTAAGCAATACCTTATTGACGAGGCTTAACCAGGGGGAAAATAGCCTATGGGTTGCGTGTCCCTTCTGGAGGGTGTCTAGCCTGGCAGTTCAGGATGGACTGCTTCCGTTAGGAGTAGGGTTAATACTGATTAGGACTGGCTCTATTAAGAGTGAGTGGGTGAAAAAGAACGGGTTTAACTAGCGCTACCCACAGTAACTGTCTATGTACTGACTATCCACAAGCATTCCTCTCATCTAATCATGTATGTACAATGCAGACATACCAATAAAAATAGGATGACAAAACCTAGACCATCAAGACTGGTATCCCCAAATGGTAAAGAAAATTTCACGAGAAAAGCCTAGGTTTGCTGTTCCCATCACGTTGTAAAACAGCCATGTGGTAGAGTGACATTGCATCGGAGCAAATCCGTGACAATGAGAATACCACAATCTCACAAAACAGCTGGGGGGGGGGGGGGGGGGGGAGGGAATCGAGAAAAAAAAAAAACGAACCACACTATTCCCTTCCACCTTCAATAACTTGTAGAGTCATGTGTCACCTTCAAGGGCAGGACAATAAGGGCAGAAAAACGTATCAGTGACACACATTGTTATTTTTCGAAATACTTGCACCGCACATGACAAATGTTAATAACAAAGAGCCTTCACACAAGCATCTCCAATATAATCGTCACTCCTAAACAAACTCACAAGCAACCCTTGATGTGCTAGCTATCTAGCAATCTTAAAATTCCCATAATATTACAAATTTACCCAACAATGAAGCCTGAACGAACATGAAAAGAATTCCTTAGAAATGTTAGCAGAGTGGGAATTATTTAAGTTTAATATGTCAAAGTAATGTCTCATGGTTATAAATGACAAAACACACAAACAGAACTGTAAATAAATAGCTTTAGAGGCTTTATGATCCCTTTTGGGGACAGAGGGGAGTGAAAAGTATGTAAGTGCACAGACGAAAAGTTGAGCATATATTACCCATTTAGGTGCTCTAATGGCAGTAGATACCGCTTTAATGGCTGTCCTGAATGTGCATCACTGGGTCAACACCTTTTCTCAGAAACATCTGCATGATCCCCACTGGATGAACTAAAGTCAAAAGCATTGACGGGAACCAACACTTCCAACTGTCTGAATAACATTAGATGCTTCACTGGCATATAAACGGATGTTAAAGGACCATTTGGTCTACTTTCGCTAGAATAACCAAAGCCTCAAAACAAAATACGAGGAAATGATCTGAAAACTTACGAGTCGGGCCCATCAGTGTATCCACAAATCTTGAGCTGCAAGTCTCCTGCCCCAATCAAATCCCTGGGCAGTGTCTAGTAGATCACCCATTAACACAGCTGGACCACAGCACTAGGACATATTCAAAATGGTCAGTAAACAGTGAGCAACAAGCCACAATAAGTGTGGCTTTCCTGGAAGAGGCCAGACTGAGGTACAACATCAGGGCCAAAGAGCTTAAGATCCAAATCGCAGACTTAATCCTTGTAAAGCAATGGCCAACCACCAAGAGACCAGTGTCCTGTCCATTTGTCACTTCCAAAAACCATTAAACATTCCGCCCATAACTAATCAAGTATGTAATGCTTCTACAAACCCCGTAAGCGACAGCCACTTAGGACACCACCCTCATTATATCCTAAAAACAAACTAGAATTCTAATAAAAGTTACAGAAAAATTAGTCTGGGAACCAAGAGCAAATTATTTCACCAAGTCTTTCAAGTAGCTTTCCCCCAACTACTCTCCTCTCCCTATGCTTTACACCACTTTCTCCTTTACCAGAGTCAAGCCCACAAACCTGTCTCCAGATCTGCTCACCTGCCTAGTCAAATTCCAGATTAGTCATCTGTGTTAATATATATTTTTTATTAATTTTCATGGGTTTAAAAAAAAAATCGTTAATCGCACTTTAGCACCTTCAATCTTGGGCCATCTTTTCCATTTACTTTGGTTACTTTGATCGCTCTTCTCTGGTCATTTCATTCCTTCCAACAATCATTTCCTCTATCTCTACTTTCTCAACTATGAGGAGTCTGCAACACCCTTTCTTCATTCCACTCATGGTAGGCCTTCTATTGGTAAACAATTCAGAAGGAGCCCTCCCTTTACAGGTATAGAGTGCTGTTTATAAAAAGACACCTTTCACAGGCCTTCTTTCCAGCTTCTCCTACCAAACTTTCCCAACAAGCTAATTCATTTCAATACTTAATTACATCACAGCATTTAATTCAGGATAAGTGCACGCCTTTTGTTTAATGCCAGTTTCAGACATATCTAGACATTTCATAGGATGTCAACTGCATCCAATTATCTGTTGGCAATTCTGTAGGAAAATACTTTACCAATAAATTCAATACCCACATGCATTTACGCTGTAGTGAGCTACTTTAACTTCTGACTACCTTGAATAAAATAAAAGCCAAAATGTAGGTACTCTCATTGCCGTGGTGTAGTGGACAACAATGCCTAATGCAATCTCCACACACTTTCTCAGGTAATATGTTAAGTTGTTTTACACTAACTTGAGTCCTAACACTAAAAATACAGTCAATACACACTATCACAACAGTCATATCTTCTCTAATCTAGAGTATGTCTAATCCGAACGTATTCGGTTTAGTTTTGCTCACTATGTTTTATTTGGGTGCGGTCTACTAATTTTGGTTGTAAACTCACCAGGGGAACTTAACTTTCCCCTATACATCTCTTGCACTGATAACGTGTCCAGGACACACCAACTTTTTAAAGTCCTTACAACAATATTTCCATTCACAGTAAACATTTTATTTTTACTAATCGCACTCAGCAATGTGGGATACTTTGTTCATTTACTAATTCCTTCTCTTAGTACACCCCACGTGATCGATCACACATCTTCCCAGTACTATATTAACCACATTTCTAGCCACCTCCCTGGTGGGAGTAGAGCATGCACATATGATAATTTCAATAGGAATATGTTCTTATATGAATAATCTTAATTTCAAGGTTGAATGATTCTGATCTAGTTCACTAGAATATGTAAGGATTATTTCCCCCAAAAAAACCTCAAAACCACCTCAAAACCAATCAGTTTAACCATACTTAAATTATGTAGAATTGCAACACACAAAGCATTGTGGGGTACGAGTCTTCTGGCATTGAGCCATAAAAAATATTTCCATGAATGATAGGAGTTTAAATTCTCAATTTACATTCAAGTCTTGGTCCGCACTATATTCCATTATTTAAAACCAAGAAGCTTACACATTAAAAGCAACTACAACCTCATCCAAACGAGGGCGAGGAGCACAGGAACCCATGTCCTCAAACGTGGAAGGTTTCACTCCAACCAGGAGTGCTGACATTTTCTGTTGCACTCTACCGAATGCGCACTATAACATTCTACAGAGGCCGAGACACCGCAACAGATCGATTAGGTCAGATTCCAACTGCTTACCGTTCCAATATCCATTCGGCCCAAAATGATCCTTCACATTACTCAGATTTTAGTAAATCAACCTTTCCATACTAAGATTTTTCCTAGCATATTCTAGAACGTTGACTGTGTAACCATAATCCTTAATTATTTCCAAACCTGTCATCGTACAGGACCATGCTATCAAATGCGTAGCAGCCTTTTTAGTCTTTTTCTAAAAACCTTTGCTTTCCATGTGGCTTTTGAAATGTGACATTTTCATAAATTCTCATTTTTTTTTGGGCAGTTACCCATTGTGATCCAGCAAATTTCTCAAACCCCAAACAAATTGCAACATGCTTAATCGCGGCTCCTGTCTGTGCCCCTTGAACGCCAACACAGCTACTGCTCACATTCTATAAATAGATGTAGAACATGGGTGAGTCTGCCCCGCTTTGTCTTTTGCAACCTTGAGTGAAGTGCACAGTAAGCACTGCTGCTTCTTGAGGGAAATGATGGCAAAAGTTGGGTTATGCACTTTTATTTTTAACTAGATTCAGGTCTTCCTAAGACTGGTTTTGTTACCTATACAGAGCCAGAGAGCATTTGACAGCATTTTTTTTACAAGTAAATAACCAGGAAAAGTTACTCTTTTTGCCCCACACAATGAAAGGTGTCTACACTAATCGGTTACTGTACTTTATCCATTTTCAGATGAGTGGTTGCCAGGCTCCCTGCATTTGTTTTTCTTTTTTTTTTTCCCGGGTTATCATCCTTTATCTACACCACGATTTTTGGTTTTCCCAATACGCTTAGACTAGTAGTCCAATGTATTTGTATATCAATGGCATTTCAAAATTGCATTTTTATTTTGTCCTTCACAGCCCTGGTGTGCATGTCAAATCTTCTAGAATAGAGAAAAGAAATTTGGCAGGTTACAAGAGAAGAATAAATTAGGGTCCTACTCCGGGACTTTGACCCATTTATCGCAGAGTGCCTCGAATCAATATCCCAAGTTAGGACTCCGAAATATGTCTCAGCTTTTTCAGGGGTCGAAACTTCTAGTTCACCTTGATTACAGGACTGATTTTGACGCATCAAGTTAATTTTCGTGTAATATACAAGTTGTGTGAGAAATACTTGCAAGACCTTGCACCAAAGGGAAAAAAAATGATAATTCTGTAATCCTTAAAGAGCTTGATGGGGCCGTAGCACGCTTGCTTCAAACGATGGAAGGGACTTTCAACCGACAACAGGGGAAAAATTACTATTTTGAAGAGCGAGGAAAGAAGACTACAAGGGAGCTGCGTGGATACAGTCAACTTTAATTTTTGGAAACGTTTATTTAACTAGGTCACCCGGTTTCAGCGGTTTAGAGAGACAGTTAACTAAACATTAGCCTATGGAGCACTGTACCGGTTTCCAGATTAGATGTTAGGAGAACGTGGAAGTAGGACTGAGCCTACACAAATCAGGGCCACTGAACATGGAGAGAAAAAAAAAGAGCTAGTTAGCGTTCAAACTAAATTATATGCTCTACCAAGCACCACTACGGAGGTGAGCTAAAAAGTGAGCAGGACACAGACTAAGTCACATCTGCAAACTAGTGAAGGCAGCTACCGACAAGAGACTGGGGCAACTCATCCGATCATTTCAGCACCAGCTGCATCCATACAAAGGAAAATTCCTCCTAACAGCAGGAAGGAAGTACAAATGTAGACTAGGCAATTTTAGATGCAGTATGTTATTCTCAAATTGCTAAGTGTGTAAGCCACATTTTAAGGAACAATACCGAATAAAAAAATATATGTACACAAGAAGCCACAAAAGTGAGGTCCTGAAAGACTAACCACAGATGTCCAAAAAAAAGCATCCACCACTAGATGACCATGCAGGCCCCTGATCGAACAGGTCACAATATATCTCAACCTCCAGCTGACTTCAAACAAACATTCTAGGTATCTATTTCAGATGGTGCCTTAAAAGAAGATGCACTGGGTTAAAAAAAAAAAAAAAGCGCCTTACACTCTGCATCCAAATGTCAAAGGAGATGCTCAAAACCCTCAACACTTCCCATGTCTGCAGGTGCCCCGGTACACCTTAAAAATAACAATTACATTGCATACAGTGAAGAAGTCAAAAATATAGGGACATAAGAACAATTGCTACTTACCTGTAAACAGGTGGTTCTCCAGTATTGTTGTCTTTCATAGATTCCCATGCTTGAATATTCCCCGGAGTGGGAGTCCCACGGTAAATAAAATAGCAATAACATATGTATGTAAATACATATGAAATACTAGAAAAAGCATAGTAAATACTCAAAAACAATTCCTACATAGGAATACATAGAGAGAAAAAACACTTGTAACATATTCCTGTCATTATGTTAGTCCAAACTACAGCCAATCAGGCGCCAGCACCCTTCCAGAACCTTCTCAGAGCTTAGACCCTCAGATTTTCGTAGCACAAGAGTGACAAAAGAGTCGATGAGGAGAAGCGAGCCTCTGAGGGGAGGTGGGTGGGTCGCATGTGAATCTATGAAAGACACCAATACTGGAGAACCACCTGTTTACATGTAAGTAACAATTGTTCTTCTCCAGTATTAGGGTCTTTCATAGATTAACATGCTTGAATAGAGAGCAGTAACAGCCAAAGAGGCCCAATTGCTATGTAACAGCATGAAGAAACCAATGAGACAATAAGAACACAGTCATGTAAGTACTGATAGCAATCATATAAAACCATAGTGGAGGAGGGAAGACAGAGGCTTACCTTAGTTAAAAAGATGACGAAGTACTGCCTGTCCCACTGCTGTATCCGCCTCGTTGATGGCATCCAGGCAGTAGTGCTTCGTGAATGTGTGCCTATTGGACCACGTGGCTGCTCGGCAGATCTGATGAAGCAGCACACCAGCAAACAGGGCGGTAGAGGATGACATCGCCCTGGTGGAATGAGCAACTCACTGAAGATTGTAGAGGCTTGCTGGCTTCTTGATGGCAGAAGACAATGGCTGAAGAAATCCAACATGCAATAGTTGGCTTGGTAACAGGGCGCCCTTTACGCATGCGTCCATAGGCAATGAACAGTTGGTCGGACCTGCGAAAAGGGGCTGTCCTGCTGATGTAAAATTTAAGGCATTGTTTCATGTCCAAAGAGTGCAATCGCTGCTCTGCTGGAGAGTGAGGATCAGCAAAGAAAGTCTTTAAGAAAACAGGTTCATTTAGACGGAAATCCGTAGGCACCTTCGGCAGGAAAGTTGGGTTGGTGCAAAGCACCACACAGTTCGGTTTGAATTGGAGAAAAGGAGGGTTAACAGTGAAAACGTGAAGATCACTCACGCGACGAGATGATGTCAGAGCAAGGAGAAGGGCTACCTTCCAGGTCAGAAACTTAAAGTCCGCCCTATGGATAGGCTTGAATGGTGCCTTCATTAGCTGGGCTAAGATGACAGAGATGCCAAGTGGGAGGAGGATGCCGAAGAGGTGGGAACTTCCGGAACAGTCCTTTGAAAAACTGACGAATAACTCTGGAAGAGCAGAGAGAGGAGGAGCCATCCTGCCGGAAACGAGAGATTGCCCCCAAGAAAACTCTCAAAGTAGCATGGGAAAGCCCTGATTGAGCAAGGTGCAAAAAGAACAGAAGTAGCTGCTCCGGAGTGGAATGGAGAGGATGGATATTAGTAGCCACGCACCAATGGCAGAACCTCTTCCATTTGAGCTTGTAAGTCTTAATGGTAGACAGAGCTCTGGCCTGAGCGAGAAGGTCTCTGCATTCCGGCAAGATATTTAAATGCGCAAATTCAAGGTGCTCAGGTTCCAGGCAGACAATTGTAGAGAGGAGGGGTTTCGGATGGCAAATCTGACCCTTGTCCATCGTGAGGAGGTCCGGTCGCGGATGAAGGAGAATGGGCTCGCACTGGGACAGAAGGAGCAACTCCGAGAACCACGCCTGTCGGGCCATCTGGGGGTGATCAGGAGAATGTGGCAGGGCTGCCTCCGCATCTTCCACAGCACATGAGGCACCAACGGAATCTGAGGAAAAGCGTAGGCGAATAGATTGTACCAATTCTTCAAAAGGGCATTCCCGCACAACCCTTGGTGGGGATGCCAACTTGCATAAGATGGGCATTTCCGGTTCTCCGGGGTTGCAAAGAGATCCAGCAACGGACGACCCCATCGTTGAAAAACAAGGTCGAGAGTTGGTTGATGCAACTCCTACACGTGGGTAGATGACGTGGACTTGCTGAGGGAATCCGCTAGGATGTTGGCGACGCCCAGCAGATGCACCGCCGCCAGGGTAACTTGACGGATTGCCCAATCCCAGATCGACTGAGCCAGCCGAGACAAGAGGGGAGACCTGGTTCCGCCATGCTTGTTGACATAGTGCATACTGGTGGTATTGTCCGTCTGAATGAGCACCGATTCCCCTTGAATCACAGGAAGGAACGACTTGAGTGCCAGAAAAATTGCCATCAACTCCAGCCTGTTGATGTGCCAGGAATGTTGAAGCAGAGACCATTTGCCGATGGAGGCCTTGAAGGTGAGCACCCCAGCCTTCTACTGAGGAGTCTGTTGTGAGCGTGAGTTCTGGAGTGGTGGAGAGGAAAGAAATTCCTGTCGCAAGGTTGGACGGTTGCGCCCACCATCGGAGAGCTGTTCTCATGCGAGCGGTGACACCCACGAGGTCGTTGAAAGAACCGGTGACCTGATGTCACTGTACGTCCAATTCCTCCTGAATGGGGAAGAGTCCGTAGTCTGCAATTTGGGATCAGTGAAATAAAAGACGATGCCATCCCCAGAAATGACTATGATCTGGACTGAAACGGACAGACTTGCCCGAATCAGAGACACCAAGCAGAGGATCTTTTGTTGACGCTCTTGGGACACGAATGCCTTTGAAAGCATAGTGTCTAAAGTGGCTCCCAGAAAATTCCTGCGGGGAGCCGGTTCGACCCGAGACTTGTTGGCATTGATGGCTAGACCAAGAAATCGAAACACGTCCTGACAAAGACTAGGGTGTTGAAGCAGCTATCTGAGAGACTGACTTGAGGAGGCAGTCCAGATATGGAAAGATTTGGACGCCTTGGAGACGCAGGTAAGCCACTACTGGAGCCAATACTTTCGTGAAGACACGTGGTGCGGACCGGAGGCCGAAGGGCAACACCTTGAACTGGAAGTCTCTCCGTCCTACCCGGAAGCGCAAGTACTTCCGATGCTTTTGAAGAATTGGAACATGGAAGTAAGCATCCTGAAGGTCGATGGTGGTCATGAAGTCGCCCATGGAGAGAAGACGCAGGATCTCTACTAGTGTAAGCATGCGGAAGGATTGGCTCTTGAGGTACCTGATGAGCGCTCGCAAATCCAGAATCGGTTGCCAATCTCCCGTCTTCTTGAGTATTAGAAAGAAACGGGAATAGAAACCCTTTCCCCTCAGACTTGGGAACCACTTCGACAGCACCTCTCTGATTTAGAAGACGAACTTGATGGAAAAGCTCCTTGAGGTGGGGAGAAATAGGTATCGTCGACGAGACAGTCTTTAAGCTAAGCAATACCTTAGTTGACATGGAAGACGTCGACGTAGCAGTAGACAACGATCCGGAGGCTGACGTAGTCGTCACTGTCTCAGTCGACGACCCGGAGACGGCAGATCTCGTAGTCTGGATGATAGTCGACGCTCCCATCGACTATGAAACATGTTTCGGAGCAGAAACATGGGAGGCAGCAGAACACGCCTGAGAGCCAGGTCTCGTGGGCGTAGAGGTAGTAGGAGGTGGTGAAGATACCGCAGGAGCCACAGACAGGGAAAGTTTCTTCCTCTTTAGAAAAGGTTAAGGCATATCCTGCACACTACTACGTTTGGAGGCGGCTTTAGAAGGCCCAGATTGCAAACTTTCTGCATCTGACAGTGCCGAATCCTTATCCTTAAGTCGCTGAAGCCAAATGAGGAGACGGCCTTCTCTGTCCTTAAGGGTCTTTGTAGAGAAAGTCCTGCAAAACTTGGATTTACCAACCTCATGGTCGGGATAAAGACAATAAATGCACTTCTTGTGGGGGTCCTCCGAGTAAAGACGCAATTTCCCACAAGAAGAGCAAGGTCTAAATAAAGACTTCTTACTTAACACCTTCGCTGCTAGGTGTTTTCCCCTCCGGTGCTGGATGATGCCCATTTCCATTGTTTCATGACGAGCTCAGCTCGTCATCAGCACAGCTCAACCGTGCATCATGACGAGCTGAGCTCGTCATCAGCATCGAAAGGGTTAAAGACATGCTGAGAAGTCTGGAAAACTTGAAGTTGAGAAAACTGAGCAGAGCGTGTCGTGTGAAAGGAGACTCCCTTCACACGACGTGCGGTAGAAAATCTAAGGGTCTGAGCTCTGAGGAGAAGGTTCTGGAAGGGTGCTGGCACCTGATTGGCTGTAGTTTGGACTAACATAATGACAGGAATAGGTTACAAGTGTTTCTCTCTACCATGTATTCCTATGTAGGAATTGTTTGAGTATTTATGTATTTTCTAGTATTATTTCATGTGTTATGTATTTACATACATAGGTTATTGGTATGTTATTGCTATTTTATTGACAGTGGGACTCCCACTTTGACGGGGAATATGCAAGCATGTGAATCTATGAAAGACACCCTAATACTGGAGAAGCTCATGCAGTGTTCTACAGAGAAATGGACCTCAGGGTTAGCTAATTCAAGCTACAGCTCTGATCAAAGGTACAAATATATGAACTGAAGTCCGTACTTGTCCTGAGGCCTTACATAGCATACACTGCTAGTAACGTACGAAGTCAGATATTTCTTCAAACAAACACCACGACAAACTGTCTGGAGAACTGACAAGCGAGGAAAAATGACACTATGGCCTTCCACCAAACAAATGGCCTCACAAAAAATGCTAATATTGGGGATACACAACTACTCCGCTACAGAAGACCAGTGAATTAATAGAAAGAGCAAAATTAATATGTCAGACTTCATCAACCAAAGGGATGTAAGAGAGGGTGTGTAGATCCTTGGAGTTTGTTCCTAGCAAAGATACTGAAAATACCTAGCGGACTATCAATTATTTTTTTTAATACACAATTGGTGCGTTTCCCCAATCCTGGAGAGTAGATTCAGAGAGAACAAAATACACAAAAAAACACAAGCACTGAATGCCAATAGAACTACCTTATACCTTAAAATGTCTCACAAGGAGTGACTTTACGGGCTCAATACTTCCACTATCAATGCGGATACGCAAGCATTTAACTAGAAAAAGACATGACTACCACCTAATCTGAATGCTTGCAATAAAATGAAAAACATCAGTGAGCAGCCAACTTGAAATGAGGTATCATTTTAAAGTTTCAACATTACCTCCACATTTGGAAGCAATGCGTTAGCCACCTAAAGGGTTAATGAAGGATATAGTGGATAATACAATTCCAAGATAGCTTCCAAGTTTGGAAGTAGTGGCCACGCAGGATGTAGGCATTGCAAATGAAATGTGCATTAAGAGGCCCACTGTGAAGCAGCAGAACACAAAAAAGAATATTCAAAAAAGTGAGGGAAATAACTGAACAGGGACCTATAAAAAGGAAAAATGGTAAACTAAAGGACAGCTCTGGCAGCTATTTCAAAAAGCACGCTCATTTTCGGGGAGAGGTGCTCATGCAATTGGGCGAGAGGCCTTTTACTCATAAGGAAATAAATTCAATGAATACAGTGGGTCGGAACCATTGCCATAGGCTGTATACTGTCTAGGAGCAGAATGAGACTTGTACAGCCTGGTGGCAGAAGGGACCTTTATGTGTGTATTTATATGAATGTAGGCATGTGGCTTAATTGGCTGGAAGGAAGGAAGGAAGGAGGGGGGGGAAAAACACCCACAATTAAATCTTGCAGGTCCTACTCGGAGGTTATATTTCGTCAAACGATATTCAACACCAAACCCACTTGCTTGCTAATTAGTGAGACTTCATACAACAAAATACCTGTCTACAGGCTTTAAAGGGGTGTAATAAACTATTAAGGCTTCTTGACCTTTAAGAGAGCGACTGGAATTATGAGATTAACCAGAAAACGTAGTTGATGCACAGTTATGGATTTGCCACACTGTTAATCAGATAGACTATCTGCAGATTATTAAAAAAAAATGTTTCTAGCTAAAACAGATCAAAGTTTGCTAAAAACGAGGCTACACGATTCTGGGCAGTGGAAGCGCATTTGCAAAGGTTAACTGGTCCCTTTTCTGTTGCTTATTGCTGTACTTGAGTGTTAAACGAGTACTGAGATGAAACCTTTGCTCAGGCAGTGAACCTGGGTAAAAGAAAAATAAATACTTTAAAAATGCATTAAGCTGCATAATTTGCAATTTCTTGCTGCATAATTAATTCCATCCTGCTTTATAATTTGGTCCTTCTTTGCCCCATAATTCCAGTGGCACAGGGTTTAACAGATTTTGCGAAAATAAAATCGGAATGTTTTGCGAAAATAAAAATCGGACCTATTGCCCTTGTCGCAAGGTAGATCGACCCATCACATGTGATAATATAACAAAGCAATTGGGCCTGCATTCTTCAGAATGAGCTTGCGACAATAACCAACTCCATCTAGCCTGCTATGTTGAGCATAACTTCTCCCAAACAGTAAACAAAGCCAACAGTTTTAAAATTACAAATATGCATACATTACAGTTGGCAAAATATACAATCCCTCTTATGAGGCCATAGCGTGGATTCCAAGTGCAAATGCTCTACCTGCAGAGTTGGTCAAAATGGGTAACCAACACCAGCATCTTTGCCTAGTAGTGATTTGTGAACGCCCATGTAAAAAACACTTTACAGGCCAAGTATAAAAACAAACCACCAATAAATGCCTACTGGCTTTTTAAATGCTTTTCATAAATAGTCTGGCATACTGCCTTGGCCATAACAGCTTATAATAAACTGACCACTATAGCCTACTGCCCTAGCCATAACTTTTCATAATAAAGACCCACACACGTTTTGACATACCTCTTCTCAATGATCCAATAAAGTCCTTAGACGTTTTCATTCTCAACATAACCAACCCAGGTCCACTGTATTGAACATAGGCTTTCCCACAAGGAGTCCAGCAGGTACACAGTAATAAAACTGTGCATACATATATCCACACACACGTACATATACACACAGTGGGTTGTTTTTAGCACCATTTGACAATTCTTTGACAAAGGCCTATTGACTTTAATAACTTTCACAACAAATGTGACAGTCCTACCATTGCTGTAACTTCATAATAAATATCATTGTTTGGTCAATATTGCCAACTCACTAATACTGTACAGTGCATATGCTTTCACAGGGCATAAAGTGCTATGAAGTACTTTTCAGTCAAAGCAGACAGATTCTCCCCAATCAAAGAAATTAGCATATGGGCGAAATCACATCCCCTTTCAGTAGAGTTTCTGCATTTTTTAAAATTAGATAATGTTATGCAACAACTGTCCTGTCAAGCCACACAATATTGGCAAAGTCAATAGGTCTTGCCTGAGCAAGAACTTTTGGCTTTGCAAAGGTCTTTTAGCCTTGATGTAGACAAGTTTGGCTGTGCAGCATGGCTAAACATAAATTAAGCACTATTACACGGCTAGTGCTGGCTGCATCATAGCACTTTCCCCCTCCTATGGCAGGTGGGCAACATGGACAATAGGATGGTATGAACTGGCAACAAGAGGGAGGAAAGGAACTGGCAATTACATTTCAGGAGGGAGGGTAGAAGAAACAGAAAACGGGGAAGAAGCAATGTGGACTGTGGAGGGGTAGGGGCGTCAAAGTGAATAGGCTACAAAGACAACAGGGTGGTGGGAGTGAAAGAAGCAACAACAAAAACCACTAATACTAACAATACTGCCCCAAATATACACACACCCCTCAACGGAAACATTATAAACTGAATATAACGCTGCAGGTGGGTTACTCCAGGATGAAGTGCTGTAGCTGTGTGTACGCAGCGGGAGCTATGATGGAAATCTAAATATAAGCTCTGGCCTCAAGATGCAGTAGACCAGCGAAAACCATTGAACACCGTGGACGTACAGAAGCCACTGGGAACTGGAGGCAGCAGGGTTGACAGCCTCCAACAGTGGGAAGCAAGAGAGGGCTGCAACCACCGGCAATAGAAGAAAGCTGAAGGCTGGAAACGGAAGCCAGCTAGGGCTAATAATGCAAAGAGGCTTCGGTGGGGGGGGGGGGGGGGGGGGATATTGGGGAAACAGGATTCCCAAGGGGAAGGGAGTGAAAAGAAGCAATGCGCAGACAGGGTGAGATGGGAAGAAGCAACGCAAACAAAGTAGTGCCTTAATTCCAGCTATCAGTCTGCAGAAGGACAGCAATCAAGCTGAAGCGATCAGTACTTGGGGGGCGCTAGAGGGCGCCAGGCAAGATGGCCGCACATATGTGAGGCTCTGCCGAGACCGTTAAATATCCTGTGAATATCCTTTAAATCCTGCTGCCTACACATACCAACCCGACGGCGATGGCCTTCTAAAGCGTCAAGGCGAAGAGTGAGACATTTTTCGTTTCAGAGTGGGACCTGCTTTCCAGGCAGTGGCGCGCTGCACCGGGTCCAGCGCTGGAGGTGAGCGGCCCTGCGATAGGACTCTAGCGGCTCAATTGTGGAGCTACTGAGCCTTCCCTGGGTAACGGAGGCTGACGGAGGGACTGAGGCGCGAGCTGGAGGCGGCGGGACCGAGTCTCAATGAGACGGAAGAGAGCGCTGATCCGGCGGCCCGGAGCTCGGCCCTGCTGCGTGCGGTGAGGCTATAGGCGAGTCCGGGGCTGCGGAGGTGGAGCTGGGCCACACTAGGCCGCATCCAGCGAACCGCGCCTGGTGGGGACGCGTGCGGGGCACACACCTCGGCAGAGATACAATGCTGGGGGTGCGCTGACGGCTAGATTCGCACGAGGGATATCTACTTCGGAGCACTGGTTGGGCTGTGAAGCGGGCCGGGAGAGGGGCCCTGCCTTGCGAACTCGGCGCCTTAGATCCCTGAATCGGCAGTTGCTCCTACAGCGGCGGGGGAGGCCGGGTGCATTCTGATATTGCCGGCTAGTGAATACTACCTAGACCTGTGTTAAGAAGATCCCTGGGAGGCAATCTACACTCGGCCGACTGATATTGGGACGGATTGTGGTCCCTGTGAGTCGACATGGGCAGGCCTGAGAGGAACCAGCCCAAAATCAACTTTGAGGCCAAAAAGACAGCGATGTCCACTTCACAGGCCATTCCGGACAGTGAAACCACTGGGGCAGTTGGTGGTACCCCTAACCTGGAGGCCACACTGGTGGCGATGCAAAAGACACTTCAATCCATAGAGGGGACCATGGAAGCGGTCAATCACAGGCTCGACCACATGGCGACACAGTTTGACAGGCAAAATGAGAGGATGAGCGAAGTGGAACAAAGTGTCTGCCACGGAGGACGGGCTGGCTACGGTGACTACTAAGGTGTTTAACATGGAGCGTGTTTTGGCGGTCATTCAGGCAAAGAACGAGGAATTGGAAGGGAGGTCCAGGCGCAATAACATCCGCGTCACGGGCCTGCCGGAATCTACGAATGTGGGCAAAATGGAGGACTTCATGGAACGCATGTTGGTTGACATTTTGGGGCTGACCAGCTGTCGCGCGTGTTCATTGTGGACCGTGCACATCGTTCTTTGGCGAAGAGATCGGTGCCTGGGGCGCAGCCCCGTCCCATTATTGCACGTATTCTTAACTATAAAGATCGCAATGTCATCCTGCGCTTTGCACGGGAGAAGGGTACTGTGGAGTATCAGGGAAATACTTGAATTTTATCAGGATTTCACAGTAGCGGTGCAGACGGCGAGAAAAGAATTCGCCTTGGTGAAACAGCTCCTTCGCGCCGAAAATATCCCGTACGCCATGCTGTATCCGGCCAGGCTTCGGATTGGGCCTCCCTCGGATAACAAAATCTTCGCATCGCCCAAGGTGGCCATGGATTATGCCAAAAAGCAGAAAAAACGTAAAAGGGATTCAAATGTGGCACAGGACGGGGAGGAAGATCTGCAGGATGAGGTGGCTTAAGTGTTCGCTTTGCTGTTTTGAAAGAATGGCTGAGTTCCACGTACTGCTGGAGGGGAAGTCACTCTGATTCAGGTTGTTCAACTTCCTACTACCTACTGATCACGCACTATGTCCTAAGAGACCTCTGTTATAACTGTCCACGCCTTGGTTGACAGCCACTTCTAACTATTGCGAATGGTACACTCACTGGGCTCTTTATGGTTGCACATTTGTTATGTTGCTCTGCCAATTGTTAAAGTATCATTGCAAAATCTGCACCGGGGGGGGCTGCGTTGTGGAGGACCTATTCTGTATTGGAACGGCCTTTGATGAGCTATTTGAGGGGTATTGGAACCTGTACTGAGGCATTGTTTGACATGTACTGCGAGTGGCACTGTGGTACTACTGGACCTGTGCCTAAACTGTGTGCCGAGCGCTGCGGAGGTCGGACTCTTTGCTATCCTGGCAGCGGCAGGGTTGGGGTGGGAGGAGTGGGATGTATACATGGCTTTTACGGTCTGCTCTTCGTTAGTTTACTAGCGAGGGCTGTGTGTCACTACGCCCCCGACACATGGGAGGTCCCCACACACTAATGGTTGTATGGTTGGGGATTTGGGGTATGGGGGGCAGGGGGCAGCTTTGGCAAGTTTGGGGTGCTGAAGTGGGTGGAGGGGGGATGTTGGGCTTTTGGAGTTTTTGGGTCAGGGCGAGCTGTGTGGCGCTTTATGGTGGGGGGTTGGAATGGACGGGACAGGAAATGAGTCAATCGTGGTCACTTTGCAGCCTTCCATATGCGGCATTACCTGCTGATACTCGTTTGTATACTTACTGTATGCTCTGCATTTTCTGTGGGGAATTAGGACTGTTCTATTGTTTACAGAGTACGCTTGAGGTTTGGTTCTATGAACAGGGGGGGGTAATCTTACTTGTATTACCTGGAATGTGAGGGGACTGAATCGTCCGCAGAAAACTAGACAAATGTTGGCATTTCTGAACAGGAATGGGGCACAGGTGGCTTTCATACAGGAGACACATCTTAGGGGAAGGGCGGCTGAAACTGTGGGTATACAATGGGCCGGCTTCAGGCTGGCTTCGAATTATTCAGCATATGCACGTGGAGTTATGATTCTGATCAAAAAAAAAATTCCATTTGTATCGCTGCATGAAGAGGTTGACGTGGATGGTATATATATCATACTACACGGCAAGCTATGTGGTACCTTGGTCACGCTGGTTAATGTCTATGGCCCCAATGCCGATGACCCTGACCCTGACTTTTATGTTACTCTGTGGAATGGGGTCTATCTGCTGCCTCCATCGGCTATAATTTGTGGGGGATTTGAATGTCACTCTAGATGGAGCACTGGACAGGAAACATGATAGGCCTTATGCGCACAAGAGAGCGGCTGATGCAGTGCGAGATGGAATGGGGGGGGCTTGGAATGGTGGATATGTGGCGATTGACACATCCTGAGAGGAGGGAAGGCACGTGTTACACGTCTGCGCATGACACATAGTCGAGGCTGGACTATTGGTTGGTGACCCGCGATGTCAGCGGATGGGTGATGGATGTCGTGCACCTGCCTCGAACGATTTCTGATCATGCGCCAGTTTGTATGAAAGTGGCACTACCGTCGCATGCGCCAGCCCCTTTCTCCTGGAGACTTCCGGCTGGTACCTTAACTGACTTGGTATTGCCTGAGGATGATTATTGAGTTCTTTGCTAAAAATGTTGGGTCTGTTGATAGTCTGTGCACGGTGTGGGAGGCCTTCAAAGTGACCATTAGGGGAGCGTGTATTGGCCTGCAATCGAGTGTGCTCACATCGTTGAGGGATGCCATGG
This sequence comes from Lissotriton vulgaris, assembly GCF_964263255.1. Lineage (NCBI taxonomy): Eukaryota > Metazoa > Chordata > Amphibia > Caudata > Salamandridae > Lissotriton > Lissotriton vulgaris. Next base: position 1,068,416,186 of record NC_141699.1, read on the forward strand.
CTAAGTTGGAGGGAGAATTGTTGTTGCTTGAACGGCAACTGGAGGAACACTCTGAGGAGTCCTTGCTGGCCAGTATTTGCTTAAAAGTCACTGAATACAATGACCTAGCGGATCAGGAGGTTAAATTCCTGTCCAAGCAGACCAGAGCGCGTTATTATGGCGAGGGGGGTCGTCCGGGGCGAGGTTTGGCGGATCGAATTAAAGACCCATGGGCGAGACATTGTGCAGTGCAGGAAATAGAGGAAGGGGACACCACTATCACTAGTGCGACTGGTATTCTGACCTGTTTTACAAAATATTATGAAGAGATGTATGAGCATAAGGAGACGGCAGGGGAGGAAGAACTTGCACAATACTTGGAAGATATAGCGCTGGTCTGGCTCTCGAGGGGTCAACAGGAGTTCCTTATGCATCATATAACCAAGGGGGAATTTAGGGATGCGATAGCGTCATTACCAAATGGCAAGGCAGCGGGCACTGATGGGTTACCGTCCGAATTTTATAAAGAATATGTGGATCTTTTGCTACCACATCTGGCAATGGTCCTTGAGGAGGCGGTGGAACAGGGTAATTTCCCGACCACAATGAGAGAGGCGCTTTTGGTTGCACTGCCGAAACCAGGTAAACCGCCGAATAAGTGCGAATCATATCGGCCCTTGTCCCTTATGAACACCAATGTCAAAATCATTGCTAAAGTGTTAGCGACTCGGCTGCGCCTGCTCCTCCCGGTCATGGTGCTGCCAGATCAGTCTGGCTTTATCCCCCTCTGGTCTACCACTCACAATTTGAGAGCCATCTTTGCGGTGTTACATCTTCTCAAACCAGACATGGCTGCGGTGGCTGTCATGCTAGACGCCGCGAAAGCCTTAGACTCAGTCGCATGGCGGTATATGATCGCAATCTTACATCGTATGGGGGTGCCATTCTTTTTTACGTCACTGGTGACTCTGCTCTACACAAATCCAATTGCACATGTACGGGTGAACGGCCATGTAGCAGCTCCGTTCCCTGTGCGGCGAGGGACAAGGCAGGGCTGTCCCCTGTCGCCTTTGCTCTTGTGATGGAGCCACTGGCGTGTGTGCTGAGGCAGAGGTATGCGGACGCTGCCCTGAAGTTTCCTCTTCGATCTCCAGCGGTATCCATGTATGCCGATGAGGTGGTCCTTTTTGTGCGAGAGCCTGCGCGATATTTGGAATCCGTGCTGCGTGAATCTATTCGGTTTAGCCGTCTTTCGGGTCTCTCCATTAATTGGGAGAAATCTGTTTTATTGCCACTCACTGACATTGCAGCCCCCTTCCCCTTAGAGTTCCCGTTAGAGTGGGCCACGGAACCGGTCCGTTACCTTGGAATTTGGAAGCATAGGGACTGTCAGGAAATCATTCGGGCTAATTATGGAGTGGCTATCTCTAAACTAGAGGACCAAGTGGCACGTTGGATTCAGCTCCCGCTCACCTTCGCTGATCGTGTGTCTCTAATAAAAATAGTAGTTCTTCCGAAATTTTTATATCTTTTTGTTAATATTCGCTCCCGCTTAAATCGCATTTCTTTACCAGACTGCAGTCTTTGTTGATAACGTTAACCTGGGCCGGTAAGAAACCAAGAGTGAAATGGGATGTCTTGACTAAGCCGTATGAGATGGGGGGCTTCGCCATCCCAGATATGAAACTATACTACTTGTGTGCCCAGGCGCAGTTTGCTGCCTATTGGCTGTCTGCCCCTCCGTACACGCCACATGTAGCGCTTGAGGCCAGTGCAGTCCTGCCTATTCCACTGAAGGCAATGATAGTCAACACGCACTCTGTGTTTGAGATGGGGGGGGGGGAAGTAGACACGGTACGCTCCACTACTAACGCCTGGCGAGAATTGGGTAAACGAGCGAACCGACTGCCATTATATGCCCCTGACATGCCACTGCTGTACCACACAGAGATCTCGGTCTCCAGTGAGATTGGGGCCTTGCAGGTCCTACAGGGTGCGACACGGTTGGAAAACTTTTTCCAGGTGCCTCTTTCCTCTCATTGCAGGCTATGACGGATCGTTCTCCGTACGTGGTTATGTCCACGTTTATATATGTCCGGCTCCGAGCTGCCATACACGCCTTATATCCTACATATCCGGAGGAACCCTCGACTCTGGGTGCCTTGCAATTACTGTACACTGCACCGGATAAAGGCAAGTTGCTCTCCAGGTTATACCGAGCCTCGCAGGAGGACGAGGGGGGAGGCGCAGTGACGGCAAAGGCTAAATGGGACGCGTGCCTGCCTGAACCACTAACAGATGATGAGTGGTCCGAGTGTTCCTCTATGACCGGGGGGGTTCGTGGCCAAAGGCAACTTTCGCCTTATTCATTATAAATTTTTGCACCCGTGGTACTATACGCCATTTCAGTTAGTAAGGTATGGTCTCCGAGAGACGTCTCAATGTGTTCGATGTGGGATGGATGATGCAGACTTTGTACACTTGGCCTGGGGTTGCGCGCGTGTATGCTTTCTGGGTGGCTGTGACCGAGGCACTCTAAAATGACGTCAACTGAGGTTGCACTGGACATCCGACTGTGCTTGTTGGGATTGGCCTCCGGTGTGCCTGCGAGTGAAAGGCGGCTGATAGTATTGGCATTACAGATTGCTAAACGCTGAGTGGCTATGGCCTGGGGAAGGGAGGCGAGCGCCTGATGTGCAGCTGTGGCTGCAGGATATGGCATTCTGCAGGGATCAACTAGTTTGCTACTACGAGGGGCTTCCTGCGAGGTCACGTCCACGGGATTTCTGGGGCTCATATACGGTGTATATGCTCTCCATGACTGAAGATGACGGTGCTAGCAGTGTACCCCACCCGCATTACATACGACGCCACCACCCTCTTAGCCCTAAACCCCGGCCGTCTCCCCAACTGCGTCCAAGCCACTCCTGGACACACCCATGGACCCTTCTCTTGCAACTCCTGCAAGTTCGACGGCACCAAGAGCAACTCCTCATCCACGAACACAAAACGGATATCTGACACCAACCACCTACAATGCATCCTGCTCAACACACGATCGGTCCACAGGCACGCCATCGACCTTTGGAATCTACTAGACACCATCTCTCCGGACGTCGCCTTCCTAACAGAAACATGGATGAACGCCTCATCAGCCCGACATCACCATGGCCATCCCGGAAGGCTACAAGATCATCCGTAAGGACCGCACCAAGCAAACAGGAGGAGGCATCGCCATCGTCCATAAGAATTCCATCCGCATTTCAACTAGCTCAGACGTCAACCTTGCCAGCGCCGAACACCTTCACTTCCAGATCCCCACCGACCCCAAGACCACACTCAGAGGCACCCTACTCTACCGACCTCCAGGACCCCGTGCACAATTCAGTGACGACATCACTGACTATCACCCCACACGCCCTCCCCTCCGAGGAATACATTCTATTGGGAGACCTCAACTTTCACCTAGAAAAGAGCAATGACAGCAACGCCACCACCCTTCTGGACAATCTCGCCAACCTCAGACTCAAACAACTTGTCACTACCCCCACCCACATTGCAGGTCCCACACTCGACCCTATCTTCACCTCCAGCAAACATGTCTCCTTCATTCACACCACAGCTCTCCATTGGACGGACCACAGCTGCGTTCACTTTATCTACAAAAAGACCACAACCCACAACGATCCTCAACCTACTCTGCGAAGAAACTGGAACAAACTCACCATCGACCAGATCTCCTCATCGCTTTTTCAAAACCCCCCTGCCCACTCCTCAAACCCCGACCAAGCAGCAATTAACCTCACCCAATGGCTATCCAACAGCGCCGACATCCTAGCACCGTTGAAAAAACGTCAAATCAAACTAGGCAGCAAAAACGCCTCCTGGTTCAACGATGATCTTAAGAAATCTAAGAAACTCTGTCGCTCCCTCGAGAAGGCCTGGAAAAAAGACCCAAACACCAGCACCAGGGACGCCTTCAAAAACGCCACCCGCATACACCACCAACTAATCCGGACTGCCAAGAAAGCAGCATTCAAAGACCGACTAGATAACAACGCCCACAACAGCAAGGAACTATTCAACATCGTCAAAGAATTTACCAACCCCTCAGCCAACTCCAACGACATCACCCCCTCTCAAGCCCTTTGCGACTCCCTAGCTTCATTCTTCCACAACAAAATCGCAGACATCCACAACAGCTTCGACAACCAACCCGGAGACCAACCCACCCAAACTTCTACAGGACCTTCACCCCCCTTGAACATCCTTAATGACTGGAACCCAATCTCCACTGAGGACACCATCCGCCTGATGAACTCCATCCACTCAGGATCCCCCACAGACCCATGCCCTCACCACATCTTCAACAAAGCATACTCCATCATAGCACCACACCTCCGAGACGTCATCAACTGCTCCCTCAACTCCGCCACCTTCCCGGAAAGCTGGAAACGCGCAGAACTCAGCGCCCTTCTGAAAAAACCCACAGCTGGCCCCACCGAACTCAAAAACTACCGCCCCATCTCGCTCCTTCCATTCCCGGCCAAAGTCATCGAGAAAGCTGTCAACAACCAGCTCGCCACCTTCCCCGAAACCAACAAATCCCTCGACTCCTCACAGTCTGGCTTCCGAGCCAAACACAGCACTGAGACCGCCCTCATCGCAGCAACAGACTACATTCGAACTCTACTGGACAATGGAGACAGTCGCCCTCATCCTCCTCGACCTCTCCGCAGCCTTCGACACAGTCTGTCATAGCACCCTACTACAGCGCCTCAGAAACATCGGAATCCAAGGAAAAGCACTGGAATGGATCGCCTCGTTCCTCACCGGAAGAACCCAAAGAGTCCGCCTCCCACCATTTAAGTCAGAGGCCACTGAAGTCATCTGCGGCGTGCCACAAGGATCTTCACTCAGCCCCACCCTCTTCAACGTATACATGAGCCCCCTCGCGGCCATCGCACGCCAACACAACCTCAACATCATCTCCTACGCTGATGACACTCAACTGATCCTATCACTCACCAAAGACCCTAACACTGCCAAAACCAACCTACATGAAGGAATGAAAGAAGTTGCCGAGTGGATGAAGCACAGCCGTCTGAAACTGAACTCAGACAAAACAGAAGTCCTTATCTTAGGTACCTCCCCCTCCACCTGGGATGACTCTTGGTGGCCAGAGGCCCTTGGAAAAGCACCCATCCCGACGGACCACGCACGGAACCTGGGCGTCATCCTGGACTCCGCTCTCTATTAACAGACAAGTCAACGCCGTTTCATCATCTTGCTTCAACATTCTTCGCATGCTCAAACATTTCGCTGGATCCCCACTGAAACTAGAAAAACGGTCACCCACGCACTGGTCACGAGCCGCCTGGACTACGGAAACACCCTATACGCCGGTACCACCGCAAAACTCCAGAAAAAACTCCAACGCATCCAGAACACTTCAGCCAGACTCATACTAGATATCCCGCGTAAAGACCACATCTCTGGTCACCTGAAAAACCTCCACTGGCTCCCCGTTAATAAGAGGATTACTTTCCGCCTCCTAACCCACGCACACAAAGCACTTTACGAACTTGGACCCGAATGCCTCAACACACAACTTTCCTTCTACACCCCGTCCCGCCAGCTACGATCCTCCAACCAAGCCCTTGCTACTGTACCTCGCATCAACAAAACCACCATGGGAGGAAGATCCTTCCCCTACCTGGCAGCTAAAACCTGGAACTCACTTCCCACTCACCTTCGCCTCACTCAGAACCACCTAGCATTCAGAAAGCAACTTAAAACCTGGATATTCGACAAGTAATTCCCCTCCCTTCTTCAAGCGCCTTGAGACCCTCTGGGTATGTAGCGCGCTATATAAATCATTTGACTTTGTACATGGAGGTACGTCGGCAGGGGAGGGAGGCTCAATGTAATGGGCTGCGAGTGAGGTAGGCAGCAAAGGGGTACTGGATGTGTGCTGCGATCTCTTCCTTCTGCAGTTTTTCTGTGTGTCCTGCCTGCATAGGAGTGTGGTTGAGTTATAAGTGCACCAATGCCATGTTCTGCACATAGATCTTGACGATCAAGGGTTCTGAGATGTGTTTCCTTGATATGCTATACAGCTGGGTAAAGGCTGTTATTCGTCCTACGACCTTATGCACTGCAACATGCTGCCAAGAAATGACTCCTGGGGTACGGGGTGTAGGGTTGTTGGGGTATTGAAAAGTTGTTTGTATAAAATCACAAAATAAGACCGTATTTACTGTATGCGACGCTAATGTACGATGCAAGTGGAATCTGGAGCACCGGTTGGTGTCTGCTTCAACAAATATCAGTGGGTGCTATTAAATGTCGTTGATTGTGTGCTTAGTTTTCACTGCTACCAAATCGTTTGCAGCCGGCCCTGTCAATGGGTTGTAGGCACGCTGCTGTGTACATGTAACATATTCAATAAAGGTCTTGCGCAAAAAAAAAAAAAGCAATCAGTACTTGGTCCATGCTCCAGCCAAATGAAGAGTAAGTGAAGTTGGCATGTAATGGCCAGTTAGAAGCCAACAAATAAGTGACAAACGAAGTTAACAAAGGGTTAGCAATGGGCAGGTTGCAAGCCCGTAGTCTACAATCTTACAAGTGAGAGTGCATGCAGTGAATGTGCGGTTACACGCAAGACCCACAAGAAGGGTACTAGGTATAATTAGATGCCAAAAGTTTACAGTCTTTAACTTGTATTGTCAGACTTTGGTGTAGCCCATATTATGGATAAAGGACATTGAGAAGGTCTATCAAAGAGATAGCATACTGTAGAGGAAGAACAGTGCTCCTTCCTACGGCCAATTATTTATTAATTCCAGGAGATCAACACACAGAGACTCAAAGGCATTTAGCAACCCATGTAGAGCGCTACCATTTTTTTTTTTTTTTTTTTTTTTTAACTTCTCTCCATCCTGCTCACTCTAAGTAACACCACCTAGCAAATTCACGGGCATCTACAGAAACTCAGATGTTCCCGTGTAGATTACAAATAATTGAAATACTTTTACATCATTTAAACAGCACGTACATTTTAAGTTAGAGAGACCCACATTTCCCTTCTGGGAAGCCAAAACAGAAGCTTAAAAATTTCTTAAATTCAGACTTCTAGAATCACGTGTGAAGTAACTCCAAACATACCGTAGGATGCCACATAAAGCAAACCTAAATTTATCAAAATATGCTCCAACTCTGAATTCAGTGAAACATTTACGGCGCTCGAAAAATCCATTTGTGAGCCAGATTTAATAAGGTTGAGCTATTTTTCAGTCCTAGTCGCCCTTTCTGGCGAGTAAGATGACGACGGACATTTGACCTCTGTCTGAAAGCACAGCAATGTGACAAGATAGCAAGATTTAAAGGCATCTTAATTGCTCACAAAGTGAGTGAGCAATAAAAATCCCTTTAAATCTTGTTAACTTGTCACATTTGCTCACACAGGTAAAGTGTATTAGAGTTAGGTCAAGTAGATTTTTGAAGTTACTAGACCTGCAGGTCTAGTGAGAATTTTTAGATTTTTCAAGCCCCGATTTAGGTTGCAATAAAGCCAGAAAAACAAATGTGCAAACTACATAAAAAGACCAAGAAAAAATAAAAATAAGTTTATAAAGCATAATTCAAGAAAAAGATCATACATTCAAATTGCAAAATTCTACAAAGCTGCGTCCATCAGTGAAAACCAAGCCAAAGGTGAGAACCTCATGTACCTTAACACACCCCAGTAACAATTGTATCATGGATCACTTAGAGTACACCTCACCACCTCTACAAACCTTAAAGCATGCAAATAATCCTTTACTAAGCCAAAAACACACCTATCTAATGGTCTGAATTCTAGCCACAACAACAAAGGGACCCCCCCTAGAGAACTTAAAAAAGCAGACGCCCACACGATGTATCCAAGTATGATCAATACAAAACCTTAAAGCTCCTTTTGAGATTCAACTGAAAGAGCTTCTCTTCCTTTCCAAAGAATGCAGGGAATGTAATAGACTGTCTGATGTGGAAAGGAATCGCTGATTTGCATGTAAAGGCTGCCCAAGTTTTCAACGCTAGTTGGTTAATTAAATTGATAGTGTGCAGCAGATGCACCAACAGTGCCTGCAGCTCAACTCATGCAATGAATTGAATGAATGGCAATGAGACAAGCAGCTATACAGTATTTAGAAGGAAATGTTTGTCAAAACTTGTATTAATTACATCAAACAGGCAGATAATCAAATACAGTCAACTGCTTCCACTAAAACTCCATGCACAAAGGTATATATACGGCTTATATTTGGGTAGAGGACACTGCCATGTTGCAGAGAAAGGAGTTCATCCCCAAGAGGCAGCCCGAGCAGTGTGTTCAAACCCAGAAACTAAGGGAACAACACCTGCGTGGTTAAATCTGGGGCCACTAGAATGCATGGGCCTAACTAATCATTCATGACCTTTTCCAGAACCCTGGGCAGGAGTGGCAGCAGGTGAGAAGTACAGGTCTCAAGAGTTCCATTCCAGCCAGAACACATCTCTCGGTGAGTCTTCTCACCGAAACTTGCGCACAAAATTGATGTAATGTCACAGTTTGTTGAGCTTGTCCACAAAGGCATTCAGAGTCCCTTCAAGGTGGTTCATGATAAGGAAGATACCGTAACTCCAAACAACTCCAGAAGCAGAGCCTTGCACAGGACCCATGGCCCCCCACTTCACCATGCTTGATGTAATACCATATGGCAGTGGTGATGTTCGTGAAAACCTTCAACCAGCCTCCATTTGATGGATAGCACAAATGGACAGTAGGAACAACTTAAAGGTCAAGCAAATGGCTCATGTCTCCAACAAGTTGATATTGAGTCATGAGTCTACGGGAGACCAGAGCCCTTTGATCACTACCTGTCCCAAATGACCTCACAAACCCAGCACTGATGAGCCATCACCTCCATCAGCTCTGGGTGCAGATTGGTGAGGAGCCTGCCACTGGTTCAACTCCATTCAAGTAGCCTCCATTGAAGATCGTGTGAAGCCTCCTTCGATATTTGAATGACCTTAGATAGGTTTCCTTGGAGTTGGTCCCACTGGAACTTTAGATCCCATTGCAGGGCCATCATGGGTCACCTGGCGTAGCCAAAAAGGTGGATGCTGGAGGCTAAAATGCATCAGAGCTACTCACAAAGACATTAGCTGAAATATCAAGATTGTTGCCCAAATATCCTGAGTCCTGGCAACAGAGGAAAGGCCTTGAACTGTACAGCCTTCATGGCTGCCACAATGAAAGAATGCCTGTGAGAAGGAGTCAGGTGATACTTTGGCTTGTCGATAGAGAACTCCAATGATAGCAGGGGGTCGACAGACATCTGGACATGAACAAGTGACTGGAGAGCCCACCCTTCTCCGGTCAGTGGTAGGTGAAAACCATTATCCCTGGCCTATGATGGGCTGATCATAGCCATCACTTTTGTGAACACCCTTGGCTTGAGGGCACAGTAACTTTGAATCCTGCAGAAGGAGAGATTCAAAATGCTCAAGCACGTAGAGATCAGAGGGCTGATCCTTTTGTCACAATGAAATTGCAAATTTAGCATCATTCCCCCAGTCAGAAACTTTTTTCGATGGCTCTCCCGGAAAGTAAAACTCATATCCCTTGCAACAGAAAGTACAGTTGTTGGCCTGAGATTCACTCGGATGCTCTGTGAAGGGTTGGTGGAGCAGAAGAGGAAATAAATGAATAGGCCAATAAAACTATGCTGAACGATTTGGATCATGATGGCTCATCTCCATGGTTGATCCGGTCTCCTGCTTCAAGCCACAGGGTGGTTGTGTACTACTAATGGCAAGCCAAAGGGAATGATAGTTGTTGCTGCAGAGGAAGCGGAGGAAACTGCTTTAAAGGATCAAAAGAGCTAAGCAGTGTGGTGTGGCTCGGATTTCTTTTAAATGTTCCAATGCAGATTCTTTTTCGATGAACAGTCAAGAGTGATCAAAAGGCATACAAATGAGCGGCTTCAACATTTACAGGAAATCCAGAGAAACGCATCGTGCTAGGGAACCACACTGATACCAATTGCACTTCCAAGACAATCTGTAGTATCAAGGCCAGCACAATTTATTTATTTGGCTACATCTTGACCATTCTGAATGGTTTGTGCTGGTAAGGCCTTATGGTCTTCGAGGACCCCAAGGAGATCTTGCTGACAGCAATGGATTTAACCCAGATCTGTGACTGGGAGCGAATGTTTGATTTGTTCAGCATTCTGTCAGTCATCTGTTCTTTTTACGTTTGTCGCTTTAAGTGGGAAGGGTGTGTCCATACGTGGGCCCAGACTGCATTGACCAATCTCAGTGCCAAGATAGTCGAAGAGAACATTTGTTTTCTAACACGTGGCGGCTGTTTGGCTACATCGGCAGTTTGGCTACATCGAATTATACCAACTACACAGGATCATCTCTCAGAACTTGTTACTTCAAATCTCTACATAAAGAAAATTAAGAATATATTCTCTAATATTGTACTTTGATTGTTCGGGGAGAAAGTATTGTTTAAAACAAATACCTTAGTTGAGATCAACCTCTAGTGTGTGGCAGGGACACCAAAAAGACACTAAAAAGTGCAATATTCGATTAAAGCACTGTCCCCGGAGAGGATAACAATGGAGTTGTTCCATTAGTACGGATAATATACACAACATGCATCCAAAGCATTCAATTGGCTGCTAGCCACCTCAGAACTGATCAGAGACATGCTGAAACCGTCCTCTAGTATATATCCAACTTTTTCCACAACCTCTCAGCCATCAAATCGCAACTATGTCCCACAAATGCCATTTGAGAAGTTGCCTTTTAAAGAATTTTGTGCTAACTGGTTGAAGAGACGCTACTTGTGATTCAGTGGGCTAACTTGGGAGTAACTAAACAAAAATTAGACTGAAACGATGTAAAGCGTTGTTTTATTGAAAGTATACTCATCAAAAATGTAATTAAGTGGCCCGATTATCCAAAGTGTCACTTAAGCAAGCTGTGCAACCCTTTGCAACTTTCCCTAGAGTTACCACTGTGCAAATTAATATATGTGGAGTATGGTCACCATTAAAGTGAAGGGGTCTGGCAAGTCACACCATGCAAACTGTCTACTATCAACATTAAAAAAAGAAATCAAAATTAAGCTTGGGACTACATTAAATGATGGCGCCAAGGAGAAATCAACCTGTACCAATATATTCTTCTCAGTACTGGCACATACAGAGGAATTAATTTCAGAGTCAAAAATGTACAATGTTTATGCGAATCGTAAGAAGCCACAATGTTCAGCTGGACCAGCAATATCTGAACAGCATCATTTGTTATTTTGCATTATTATATAACTGAAGTTGTTCATTGTTGAAAGATACAAGGCATAGTTGCCAAACACCAAGAAGGTATTCAAGTAGGTTGCCTTAACTTAAACTAAACACCCCAGGCCTCCCTTGGAAGAGAAGGGTACTGTTCTTGTTACGGACCAGAACCATATTTCCAGCTTTATAGGAAAATGTCTCACACAGGCTAGGTGTGTGGAGTCCACAGCAGCCCATTCACCGTCATGAGATCAGAAAGCAGGACACGTAAATTGACTGTTGTGAAACATGAACCTCTCTGCAGGTGCTCCAGAAACAGGTAGTTTCATTTCATGTAGTACTTAAGGGCAAATGTCATGGGAAATGACAATTATGAGCAGGCCTTGCAGCTCTAAGTTGATTAAGTCCATGGATGCACTAGGTCAAAAGAATTTTCTATTTTTACATGTGTTCACCCTTCAAATCACACAAAAGCTTTGAACTCTGCTGAGACAGAGTTTGTACTGCATAACCCCAGGCCCTGCCATCTATCACCCTATGACATACAACGTTAGGCTGTTTGTGGAAAAGCAACAATGCAACCTATATGGCTGGCTAATTGCATTTTACCATTAGTCAGCATGAGTGTCATACTGATGCTTTATAGTCAGCTGATTGACAGATCATTGTACTGGGTAAACTCACTCCAGCGTTTGCTAACTATCTCTAATTACATTCCACAGTGATTAGCGGTCCTTTGAAAAGTGCTGACACAAGATGCACACAGAAGCAGCAGCATTACATCTATAACATTAAGGAAGCATGTAGTTATGTCTTAGAAATAACTTGTGGCGCATCTGCCACGAACAAGGGTTATTTAATTCATATGAGTAGCACCGGCCAGCATGCCATAGTTCAGGGGTGCCGTTAGAGCGGAGTTTCAAAAACTGTATGCATGTTTGGGGTAGTGATGATAGCTGTCAGCTGTGCCAAAAGACTGTGCTGCACCTGTTCTACAGTGCCTCTTCCAAGATTTCTATTAACATTTTTGATCTACAAAACAGTAAAATAACAAATAAAACATGATACAAGATTGCTTTCACACATAGTAAAATGTACACATTAGACTACATGATACAGCTGGTAATACATGTTTAAAGAAATTCTTTAAAAATTAAACAACGTTTTCCATTTGCCAGATTATATAAAAGTTGAGCTGTTACTACACAGCAGATTTAATAACCTCCACCAAAAAATAAATATATATATTTTCAAACATCAAGCAGGCTTTTAAAACAAGGCAAACCAATATCATGATTCACCATTTGTACTGTCCCATTGCACAAATGACATTGCCTATCAACCCAGCGCATTTGTCGCCACATTCACAACACAGCTTAAGTGACGGCATTTTAATATTAACATAAGAATGCAACGGCAAACCCCATGTCACACCTAAATAGGGCTGAGGGTTCAGCATGCTTCCTGGTCTTGGTACTTCCTCCAGCCTTTTTAGTCTCCCACAATGGTGAATATCCTGACTCAGATCTAAGTTTGAGGATTTTAGGTAGCTTCTAAGGCAAGGGTACTCCACATTTTCTAGGGGGCAACAAGTTTTGTTCCATGGTGTGACCGAGGGCAGCAAAGATGCCAGCAGGGGGGTGTAAAGCAGGTGTAGGGGAAGCAAAGCATGTATAGTAGCGGTCTTCAAAAATTAAGATGTTCCTAAAGTTAAGGGCCAAGTTACTTCCTTTCCCTAACTGCAATTAACCTTTAAATAAGTGATAGATGTATATATATATATATATTTTTTTTTATTCTAGGTTAGTGCTGAGTCAAGTAAACAGCAGCCCAGTGCTGCTGCTGCACAGGGGGCCGCATGTAAAAGTCAGGAGGGCGGCATGCGGCCCCCGGGCCATACTTGGAGTAGCACTGCTCCGAGGCAACCATAGCGCATATCTTGCAGGCCTACCAATTTCAGGCTAAACTGCTCATGTGCTTAAATAATGTTCGACATCAAAGTACACTCTCCCTCTATTGAAGTGAAACATTCAATACTTGTACATTTCCTCAAAGAATTCTCTTCTAGAGATGCCAACCCCTGTACAAAAGGTGCTGACCAATTTAGATATGTAGTGCCTCTATTATGGCCATGTTGATTCCATTACACATGGATTGCAAAAATATCCTGTCGCTTTATTCGTAAAGTGCCATTGCTTGGCATGTATGGAGCCCACTCCGTATAATAGTGGGAGAGGAATTTTCATCCTGCATACAGTTGACAAGTAAGTAAAGTGCCTTCGGATTGTGGCGCCATAGAATGCTGAAAGTGCATTTGCAGGAGATAATTGGTCAAATGGACAATATATTATTTCTCGCTCAGATTATCTATAACAATATTTTCTAGGTACGGATAAGATTTACCTTTAGAGGCACAGTACCCAAGAACCATCTGTAACTTGTCCTCCGATGGGTTCCCTACCTATGAAATTGAATTACTTTAAATCACATTAACTTTCAAGTACTGTCTATCCGCATAGGCTGCTAGGTAATGAAGACCATTATGCAAACCTTTGGGGATCAAGTCCAGCAACATATCTGCATATAGGAAAGTCCCTATAGGGTAGGACCAGACTGTTGGTCAATCTCCTCCCACTCTGTCCATCTACTGCGGCAGGTCAGTCACATATAGTGAAAAAAGGAGAAGCGCTACAAACAGGCTTGTCAGAAGTTATTTTTTTCTTCCAATCTTGGGCACAAGGTCACAGTTGCCACCCAAACATTACTTGGAACCATGTGGCAGTGAGGAAGCAAATTATCAGTTTTGAGATCCACTGAAATACTCAAAATCCATAGGTTTCTTCTACAGGGTATGTCTGTCTACATGGTCAAAGGTGGTAGAGAAGTCAAATGCTGCATAAACTGGCATCCCCGTTTCTGGACACAATTTCCAATATAAGGTGCAACATAGAAATATTATCTAGTGTAGAGCAGTTTGGTCAAAGACGGCCTGTTGCACTGGCAAATCTGCTGTTCCTTTACCCAATCTGTAGATGGGTTAATGCAGACTTCGCAAAGATATACAGAGCTGCGCCTAAGAGCACGATTTGTCTATAGTTATCCAGTATATTATTGGTACCTTTTTAATGCAGTGGAGAAGAACACTGCCCAGCCAGGATTCAGGCATTTCCTCGGATATGTAGCAGAATTTAAACAAAGCAGCCAGACAGGTTGCACATCATTCCACCTCCAACTTAATCAATGTAAAAGGCAACTGACCAGGCCTGCTTGCCCCTGTACCTACACCTTGCACCCAGAATGACATTCTTAATTTGTGACTTTGATAGACAAAGAAGGATTGTCTCAACTCTACATCCAGGACTGGCATTAGGCAAGTTCTGATGACTTAAAAAACGTCCCCAGAGCTATCTGAGGCATACAGTGAGGATATATACTAGCTCCAATCTTCACTAGATGTTAATTTTGGGCTTACATCTACTACCAATATCTTCTCCAATGATACTAAAGTAGGACCTACAATTTATTTCTTCAACAGCTTCTGTGATTTCTAGCCATATCTTATCAGCATCTTTCCTTTTTCTGCCAATAGTCATCTCGTTCTCCTCCTAAGACAGTTTTTAACTGTATTACGCCGCCTGGAATAAAGTTGATTGTTTTCTTCATAAACTATGTATCAACCTATTGAGAGTAAAACCCTTATTGAGACATCCCCTACATTTTGAGTTTAGTAGAAAGCACCTTCCCTTGCAACCACAAAAGGTCACTGCACCCAGGAACCCCAGCCCTGGGAGACATTATGGGAGTGCAAAAACACCCCATGCCTCACAAGATTTGGGTACAACAAAGAAGGGCTTAGACTCACCTACAGTAAAGCAGAGTCTGAGAATCAAATAAACAAAAAAAGTGCTAGTACTGAGTCTTATTACAAAATAACAATTGTATCCAAAGCCAAAAAATATTGAATTATCAGCCGATAACTGGAATTAATCCATCATTTATTTTAATTTTGGTAGAAAATTATTTTTAGGAAACACAACAAACAATTTATGAACCTTGTATTATATATACATGTGTGACAGAAAGAGATTTACAAGAAACCAGACACCATTTTTAGACATTAGACAAAAAATGCACACATTTCAATCAAGACACAACCATTCTTCATACACATTCACACTCCTTCAACTCCATAAAACGAAAAAACATATGACACAAGACAACAACTAAAGAAATAGAGGGTGGGTCACTAGCAACAATGCAGAACCAATCACAATGTTAGAAACACAAGTATTGTAACAAAATACTAAATATCAAACAATTACACCAAAGGTTGCAATTATTTAGACCCAAGGGCAAACATAAGATACACAAATGATAAGGTCGACGCGTTTCGAATCGGACCCTTTGTCCGATTCTCATCAGGACCAGATCGTCAAATCTGAGTGTGAGGATAATTGCAATGCAGACAGTAGAGGAAGTCTGCATACGATGTCAATGCAGGCGTGGGTCCAGGAAGACTTGTGGAGCTCATTCAAGTCTTAACTGATGTGCATCATATTTGTTGGAATCTCTGTCACAAAGGAGGGGTTGCATGCGGTCCAGGTTAGAATTTCACAACCGGATCAAAAGCGGGAATATATACCGCGGGCTTCAGTGAGCCACGCCACGATGTAGGTGCGGGCCGCTTAAAGGTCCAAGAGCGGCAACAATCGGCGGCAGGAGTTTAAGCCGAAGCGAGGCGGGGGCGATCGCGTTCACCGCGGGCTGTAGTCAGTCTCGCTAGGCGTGTTGCATGGGTCGCTCACGAAGCCGATGGCGCCATTAGTCAGAGGCGGCATCGGCTTCGTGAGCGACCCATGCAACACGCCTAGCGAGACTGACTACAGCCCGCGGTGAACGCGATCGCCCCCGCCTCGCTTCGGCTTAAACTCCTGCCGCCGATTGTTGCCGCTCTTGGACCTTTAAGCGGCCCGCACCTACATCGTGGCGTGGCTCACTGAAGCCCGCGGTATATATTCCCGCTTTTGATCCGGTTGTGAAATTCTAACCTGGACCGCATGCAACCCCTCCTTTGTGACAGAGATTCCAACAAATATGATGCACATCAGTTAAGACTTGAATGAGCTCCACAAGTCTTCCTGGACCCACGCCTGCATTGACATCGTATGCAGACTTCCTCTACTGTCTGCATTGCAATTATCCTCACACTCAGATTTGACGATCTGGTCCTGATGAGAATCGGACAAAGGGTCCGATTCGAAACGCGTCGACCTTATCATTTGTGTATCTTATGTTTGCCCTTGGGTCTAAATAATTGCAACCTTTGGTGTAATTGTTTGATATTTAGTATTTTGTTACAATACTTGTGTTTCTAACATTGTGATTGGTTCTGCATTGTTGCTAGTGACCCACCCTCTATTTCTTTAGTTGTTGTCTTGTGTCATATGTTTTTTCGTTTTATGGAGTTGAAGGAGTGTGAATGTGTATGAAGAATGGTTGTGTCTTGATTGAAATGTGCGCATTTTTTGTCTAATGTCTAAAAATGGTGTCTGGTTTCTTGTAAATCTCTTTCTGTCACACATGTATATATAATACAAGGTTCATAAATTGTTTGTTGTGTTTCCTAAAAATAATTTTCTACCAAAATTAAAATAAATAATGATGGATTAATTCCAGTTATCGGCTGATAATTCAATATTTTTTGGCTTTGGATACAATTGTTATTTTGTCACAAGATTTGGGGGCTTTTGTCGTGACTACAACATGAGGGCAAAAATGGCAAATAAGCAGAGCAACTCGAGAACGTAGACCATTAAGAAAGGTAGAGGATTCTGCAAAAGCAATGATGCCAAAGCAGCAAGTCAGCCTATGAATGTGCAATAAATTCTTGCACAAACTCAATACATTTCTTGCAAAAGCACTAACATTATAACGATTGCAATGCTCTACACAACTCTGCTTTGAGAAAATCGTAACTTCTAGGATTTAAATATCACCTACTGTCAATTTTCCCCATTTTGTATACACACATATGGGTCGTGGATAGAATTCATATCGCCAAGGACATTTGGAGGGAGAGGGGGGTACAACGGGTCATGTATATTTTGGCAATGGACAAACAGGCCTAAACCCTTGCAGCCCAAGTCCTTTGGATGTCAGTTTCCACCACCACAGTATGGATCTGTGAAAGATAACCATCTAAATATCATGCAAGGTATCTATCCATGTATAGGTGTTCCAATTTGTATACGAATTGTTAACGCTAAGCATTTATTTCTATGGCAGGTACTCTTAGGAAATGCAACAAACTGCAAGATCTACTTGCATTTCTGACCGTAGCTGCAGCATAAAAACTGTATACATGTATGCAAAACTGAACATGCATGCTAGTCATAATGTTCCTGGAATCCTCGTACATTATATGAAAATGAATGCATTTGCATAATAGCAACATTGGTTAGTGTCTGGTTTCAAAATAAAGCGTACACACAAACTGCAACTTGAAAAACGTTTTTCTAAAATATATTTACTACAGGTAGGAAAGTGCCCATTTTTTTCCATGGTCACACTCATTTTGCCAGGTAAATTATGTGATATAGACTAAAAGTGCACTGGGTTCCTTTTAACCAGGTCCCCAGTGCCAAAGCTCTTTCCCAAAACTGCACAATTATTCATTCCCCCAATAGACAAAACCTTTAGCACCCTCAGTAAGCCCCTAGCAAATGGTACCCAGGGTCTGAGCTAAGGGCTGCAGCACGAATTGTGCCACCCTAAGGGACCTCTCACCAAGCACATGCAAGACTGCCATTGTAGGTTGCGTGCCTTGGTTCAGACTAAAGTTGAAAAACTACCTAGCACACATCCCTGTGTGCAATGTCCCCTACCAATGCATGTCATTAGTAAGTCACCCCTACTGCAGGCCTAACAGCCCAAAGGCATGGTGATGAATATTACACGTGAGGGCACACCTGCACGAGTAGATAGGCTCCTATGTTGGTCAGTCCTATTACTGCCAGTGCAAGTGGACAGTGATGCCATTTTTTTAAGTGTGCTGGACACTGGTGAAACACGTTTCCCAGCTGCATGATGGCTTCACTGAAAATAAGAATGTTTGGTATCAAATCTCATATTGGTAAACCCAAGCTAATGCGAGTGTTGGATTTATTAATGCATGCACCTAGAGGGCACCTTAGTGATGCCCCCTAAAAACCAATCAGCCGCTAGGGTGCTTTCTGACTGGCTTCTGCCAGCCTACCACCCGAGATGCTGTTCTTACCTCCCTGGAGGAGGGCCTATGCTCTCAGGAGACCCAGAACAAAATCCTGTCCAGGAAGAGGGTATAACATCCACTCGATGACCAGCTGATTAAACTTCCTTGGATGGCAAGCCTCAAAGCACTGCTGCCTTAGAAATGCCATGCTGGCTCCTCATTACAGGAGAGGAAGCTGACCCCTTTGTCCAAGACACCCTTGGCACCTGGAAAATTGGCTAGTCAGGTAGGCGTGCTAGCTTCATATTAGTACCACGCCTATGGTGGGTTACTGTGAGGTGGACACAAATCTTCAGAAGTAAACATTTTGTGATGGCAAACTTAGGAATTCTGGGACAGGGTAAGGCCTACTTCCCACTGAAAAGGGCATATAGGGGGCATAGTGACCCAATGGTCAGTAGCCCATTGGCTATGACCCTACAGTCCACTAAATTCAGTATTCAGGGTAGTCCATGGCACCAGAGAAGCAAATCCTGATGACCTAATAAGAGAGCACAAATAGGCACAAAAGCCAAGAGTGGAGAAGCAGCGACCCGGTAACAACCCTACCGGCCTGTCTGCATCCTTCGTCACAAACGGTGCCAAAGTCGACTGGTCCTGCAGATGTGACTCCAGAAAATTGGGACGACTGCCTGCCTTTGAAAAAAGACTCAAGATCTCCGTGAACGGACCTCTTCTGAAGAAACTCCCTAAGAGAAGACTGAGGCCTCTGGAACCGTCAAAACCAGACACCTGAAGCCACCACTGCACCTGTTGCCTCTGGCCCAAGATGAAGTGGGCCACTGGTGCTAAAAAGGATCCCCAGCCCTCCAGAACGCGAGCCCCTCCTGGACTCCCAATCCTCCTGCAGCCTCTACACGCAGGCCACCCTCACCACCCAACACCTAAGGACACCCCTGGAACTTGAAAAGGGCCAACTGTGCTCCCCTGACCCCCATGAGCATCGCAAGGCCTGAGCGCACTTGCTGGTTCAGGCCGACTGGCTTCCTAGCCAGAGTTAACAATCTTTTTACAGTGACACATCTCCATTGAAACGTCGGCACTGATGCCGATTTGCACCCATCGTGACGCTACTGCCGACTTGAAACTTTCCCACCACTCACCTTAACTCCTGGAGATTTGTCCTGCAAGTTGATATACTGTACCAGTTTGCAGAACGTGTCTTCCTTCCATAGGAAGGCATTGCAGAAATCAGAAATTGCACTGTGCCCAAGGCATAGCAGAAATTGCAATGTGTCCACTTTTTAAAGTGAAAGGAATTATATTTAAAAAACGTACAGACATGAATGATTTTGCTCTGATGCGAACTTGTATATAAAAAGGTAGTTGATATTTTTTTATAAGTTGGTGTGATCTCCTTGAGTCATGTTATCGTTTATCATGGTGTGTATTTTGCAAATGACTTGCACTCCTCTGTGTTAAGCCCAAGGCTGCTCACCCACACTACCCCCAATAGAGCACTTTAGGATTGCAAAGCAAGCCCCTGCTGTCCACTTGTAAGGGAAACCTGGACTTGTTACACAGTCTATTAACTTATTGATATATCACATAAAGAGCCAGCTTCCTACACTATCAACTTTAAATGCCATTTCTTTGAGGCAACAATTAGAAAAATTAGCTTGATGCAGGCATTACGATAAAAAAAGAAAAAAACACGAGAATCGGATTGTAGCCAACATTAAATAAAAGTAGATGCAGAATTCTTAATGGAAGCCACAAAGGTGCACCCCCAGGTACACGTCTTTGCATCAGTGCAGACTTATGACTCCTAGGAATTCATACAAAGTTAAAAGAAGTTGGCCTGGAAACCATAATATATATATATATATATATATATATATATATATATATATATATATATATATATATACATACATACATATACATACTGATGAAAAATTGCAAATTCCCTTTCTCTCAATTCCTCACTGCGGAAAAAGGTTTACTCTTGCCCTTATCAAATGTAAATTGTCAGCCTTTTTGCAGTGTGGGATATGATTGGAGTGTAATTGACGAGTGCCCTTACAAACGTACGTTTCTGGGTACGCAGAGGCTCGCAGTGCTTTCCTAACCTGAAACCACGACTTCCTACCGAATTATAACAATGAGTTCGATTATTAGACTCGGACATAATGAGAGGGCTGCCGTAATTGGTCACGTCGGTGCTTGGCACCTAACGGGATGGCCACGCCTCCTTGAACGAGTATATATTTTATGAGTCCACCCACTGATAAATGTAATTTAATGTATGCAAGTATACCTCACGATTGTAAATTCAGCCAAGCTGATAAGATGTGCACATGTGTACAAAAAGTTGGAGAGTCAAAACCCCAAACTGGTGGGAGCAGAGATAACAATATATTTGGGCGAAGACTGGGGAAAGCACCAGACACGTGAAATGTAATCATCGGCAGCTACCTGGTGTAATAACATTTCACAGACCCCCTTGGGTGATTCCATTAACCAGGGGAGCCCAGGTGTAACATGCATTTTAATCCATGGAGAGGGCATGAGCGACAGCAGCGTGTCACAGGCACCGAAGCAGACACAAGGCACTGCTTTGCAGGCGGCATTCACGAGTGGCACAGCGACGAGTCCTAAGGCGGCAGTGTGCAGTCACAGTGCCTCAAGCGGCCAATGTCACCTCCCAGCTGGCATCGGGACAGCGTCAGCCTTCGGCTTCATCGCCGAATCCGGAGTTGCAATTAATAGTACTATGTCCTGCACAAATCCCCGAAAGGTATGCCCAATGGGGCCTGTCAATGGCATTTAATTCTACACCGCTTCAGTCTCCCGGTACAGGAGATCTGCAGCTGAGGGGCAACGAGGGAGTCACAGGAGGAGGCAAGCAGTCCCTGGAACAGACAGACAGTACCGTGGTGCGCAGCACTGAGGGAGCCACTAGAGCAGGCAGACTGGTTGACGCACGGCACAGCCTGCAGACAGGGACCAGGGGTGCACAGCAACGACGAGGGAGTCACGGGAGCACACAGGCAGAGTGACGCCCGGCACAGCCTGCAGACAGGGACCAGGGGTGCACAGCAACGAGGGAGTCACGGGAGCAGACAGGCAGAGTGACGCCCGGCACAGCCTGCAGACAGGGACCAGGGGTGCACAGCAACGAGGGAGTCACGGGAGCAGACAGGCAGAGTGACGCCCGGCACAGCCTGCAGACAGGGACCTGGGGTGCACAGCAACGACGAGGGAGTCACGGGAGCAGACAGGCAGAGTGACGCCCGGCACAGCCTGCAGACAGGGACCTGGGGTGCACAGCAACGACGAGGGAGTCACGGGAGCAGACAGGCAGAGAGTGGCGCCCGGCACAGCCTGCAGACAGGAACCAGGGGTGCACAGCAACGAGGGAGTCACGGGAGCAGACAGGCAGAGTGACGCCCGGCACAGCCTGCAGACAGGGACCAGGGGTGCACAGCAACGAGGGAGTCACAGAAGCAGACAGGCAGTATTGGGGTTCGCAGCAAAGAGGGAGTCACAGAAGCAGACAGGCAGTACTGGGGTTCGCAGCAAAGAGGGAGTCACAGAAGCAGACAGGCAGTACTGGGGTTCGCAGCAAAGAGGGAGTCACAGAAGCAGACAGGCAGTATTGGGGTGCACAGCAACGAGGGAGTCACAGAAGAAGACAGGCAGTATTGGGGTTCGGAGCAAAGAGGGAGTCACAGGAGCAGACAGGCAGTATTGGGGTTCGGAGCAAAGAGGGAGTCACAGAAGCAGACAGGCAGTATTGGGGTGCACAGCAACGAGGGAGTCACAGAAGAAGACAGGCAGTATTGAGGTTCGCAGCAAAGAGGGAGTCACAGAAGCAGACAGGCAGTATTGGGGTGCGCAGCAACGAGGGAGTCACATGAGCAGGCAGGCAGTATTGGGGTGCGCAGCAACGAGGGAGTCAAAGGAGCAGACATGCATTATTGGGGTGCACAGCAACGAGGGAGTCACAGGAGCAGACAGGCAGTATTGGGGTGCGCAGCAATGAGGGAGTCACAGAAGCAGACGGGCAGTGCTAAGCCCTGCAAAGCCTACAGGCAGGGACTGGGGGTGCAGACACTGTCCCTCGCAGCAGACAGACACTGGGTGCAGGGACATAGAAGGGCCCCCCTCCCAGACAACACATCAGAAGGCACAGGGTTTAGAGGAGGCAAGGGCTGTAGGAAGCGAGGCGCTTCACGGGCTTTGGGTGGGCCACGGCGCTGTAAATGCCAGGTAATATCTCAATGGGGTTTGCTTATTTTGACAGGAGGGACCCAGCACTTTTCAATCAAACGGGTGCAGTGGGATAGCGGGCGCCTGCACCTTACAGCTCCATTCAAGGCCTGCTCGGTCCAGAGGCGGATCACACACGAGGAAGAGAAGGGCTAATGTGGTGACGCCGCTCACGTGAACGGAGGGTGGCATGTCTGAGGGGCACCGAGGCAAAGAAAACGAAGGAACGTGTGCCCGACATTTAATCTGGGAGGATGCATGGCATATGGTGATAAAGAGGCATTCAAAACATGCCATCTGAGGAAGGGAAATAAATGAGGTGGTTCAAGAAAGGGGTTGAGGGGTCACATGGATGGCAAAGGAGAGATACATGACGAGAAGTACATATGGTCCAGAGAGCTAAACTGGAAGAGGAACTATGAAAAAAGGAAGGATCGTTCGACCCCCAAAGCCACGCCATTGTGGGTAGAAACGGCAGTTGTGCACTGCCCACATCAATTCATTCATCAACGGAGAGCAAGCATAGCGGAGCATATATATCAATGCTTACAAGATAAAGCAAAAAAAGGGTTTTTAAAAGCAAGAGTATGGGTGGCGAAGGGAATTATTGAGATTAGCGGGGCGAAGTTATACATATACACTTAAGGTAGTTTACATAAATTAAATTAAAGTAAAGGGAGCTTACCAACCAACATACCACACTTGCAGGCAATCACATCAATCCAGTATTAACAGCTTTCAGGTGTAGCTCTCGCTTATACCATTAGAACAGATAACATTTGTATCCAAGTCTTTGAAAAATACCCCATATATTGTTAAGACTCAGCTACATCATGTGCATTGTAGGGCAGGTGGAGACCCAAAGTCCTACCAGCTCAAACAACAGAACACGTGGTGAAGGGAGTAAAAAATGACATTATATATATATATATATATATATATACACATACACATACACACAGAAGCGAAAGAAGTTTCAACACAAAAGCAACAATATACAGGGAGGGCTTTAGCGCTCTTGATGCCCACCTGGGTAATCCGCTAGACACAAAAGAAACGAATTAAGACTGACCCAAGTGGCACTCATCAAGCACGCGGGTTTGAGCAAGGCAGTGGTAAAAGTAAGCTTTTTATTTATTTCTGAAAGAGGCTGCGCCAGTGAGAGGGGTTCAGATGTGCTTTATCTGAAGGGCGTCCACGGGGGGGCTGGAGGATTGCAGAGTTTAACCTGTCATTTGGAGAAAGGGCTGAATAGGGATGCACAAGGAAGAAGGCTCAAATATCAAAGGTTTTAGAAATTGGGGATAATAAGGGGGGCGCACAGAAATGGTCTCAGTATTTAGTGTTTTGGGGGGGGGGGGGGGGTTAGTGCTGTAAAGGGATGGAAGAGGTGATTTTAGGAGGAGGGATGGAGGCTCTGAGAGGTGGGGAAAGACCCTTATTCAAGGTAGGAGCGGCCCTCGAGGCAGCGGTACATTACACAAGGCATGGTCCCTCCGGAAGGAGGCGGTGGGCACAGCCCGCTCTCCCTCCTCCCGCCCGGGCAGGCGGGGGACGCGAGGCCCGGAGGGCAGGGCGAGCTACGGGGCCGCAGTGTGGCCGGCGTCCCCGTGCGCCGGGGACGGATGGCAGCAGATAGCCGGCGCCCCTCCTCCCTCCGCCCGGGGGCTGCGCGCTGCTCTCTACCTCTCGTGCTCCTCAGTCCGCCAAGCCGGGCGCAGCCGCAGCAGCCACGGCCACCATTTCCGGATTATCTGAAACCGCTCCTGCTGCGCAGCCGCAGTGCCGGGCCAGGGTCACGTGACGAGGGGGCTGGCGACCGCAGCGGCGCCGGAAGTAGGAAGAGACAGTCCTGGAGCCGGCAAATCCGCCCTGGTCACATGCAGGGTCAGGGCAGGCAACTCTGCTGTCATGTGGGAATTAGAATAAGTATGTATGGGTGCTTCTTGTTCATTGGACCTGGCCAGGAATAAATGTCCAAACTGATGATATTGGTGGTGCATTTTGTACTTAAATCACTTTCCAAAGTAATTTAAGCATTTTTATTTAATTAACTTGCATAGTAACTATTTCATACACACCTGATTTGTTAACTAATTTTTACTCTATTTACTGTACAATATATTTTAAGCTATTACTTTCTTGTAACATTGCTGTTACACCCAATAAAGACGCTGCAACAGTTATGTGATTAACGGATATTTATTTAGTTAATCTTCCCTAAAGAGCGCCGAGCCGCTATCTCCGTATTCTCGGCTTTCGTGCCACTCAATGCGCGATGCGCGCGCAGCCGCAAACATGGCCGCCAGCACGTCACGTCGACGCGTAACGTGCAACAACTAGACCGCACCACCACATATCTCCCTTTTTTCTCAACAATGAAACTGTTAACTCACAGTCCGCCGTTCATGTCAAAGTCGGAACCTTGCTGGTTTGACCACTGCTCTACCCCTCCTCCGGGTCAGTCTCACCGGGGTAGGTGGGGTCTCCCCTTCCTGAGTCCCTTCGTTCCATCCTTAACTTCCAAGGGCAGCCGCGCTTCCACCTCGTCTACTCATGTCCCCTTCACTCACAGACCCCTGGTTGCCATCATCAGTCCTCTCTCCTTGCTGTTCTCCTCTTCTCACGTCCAGTTCCACCTCTGATTGTTCTTGCTCCGCGGTAGAATATCCACTGACAACTCCTCCCACAGATTCCTCGGGGGGTCAAATTTGCCGAGAGCTGGGCGTAGTGGTTTGAGTGTTTTATCTGCCCCTTGGCACTGTGAGCAGTCCCTGACATGCCTCTCGGCCCTTACATCCATCCCTGGCCACTAGTAGTTTTGCTTGGCCCTCAGCTTCAATTTTCCTATCCCCAAATGTCCTTCATGGAGCATGTCTAATAGTTTGGGGATGATGCCTGCCGGGGGGATGACCTTCTCCCTCCTGTACACAAACACTCCTTGGTCGTCCATCGACAACTCTTCCCTGACTTCATAGAATGGTTTGAGGTCCCCACGGGTCTGTCTTTTGTCTGGCCATCCCTTTGTGATATATGATTTCACTTCCTCTAGGGTCTGGTCTTCATCATACGCTTCTTTCCACTCTTGATTACCTATTGATTTTTCCTGCTCTTCCGTGAGTGCTACCAATTCTTCTACTCCTGCTTGGTCTTCCCCGCTCGGCTCTATGGCCGCTGCTCTACTCAGATAGTCCGCCACTCTGTTCCTACTGCCTGGGATGTATTCTACATCATATCTGAATTCTAGCAGTTTTAGAGTCATTTTGGAGATCCTGGGCGTTGCATTGGCATGTCCGCTGGATGTTAGCACTTTCAGTAGGGGCTTATGATCCATTTCCAATTGGAACCGTGTGCCCCATAGGAACTGCCTGAATCTGGTCATAGCCCACACGACTGCCAGCATTTCTTTTTCTATTACACTGTACTTCTTTTCTGTTTCGCTCAGTGTGCGGGATGCGAAGCTGAGCGTCTCCATCCTTCCTTGACCTCGGGCTTGCATCAGGACAGCGCCCATCCCCTTGTCGCTGGCATCAGTGGTAAGCACCGTCTTCCCTTGGGGGTCATATCCTTGGAGTGGTACTGCCCCTGCCACTTCTTTCTTGATGACTTCAAATTCACCTTGCGCTTCCTACGTCCAGCGGAATTCCGTGCTGTCTCTCGTCAGCTGCCTCATGTGATGGGTCTTGGAGGCGAAGTGCTGCACAAACTTGCTATAATATTCCGCCATACCTATAAATGATCTGACTTCTTCTTTGTTGGTGAGCGGTGGCGCTTCACAAATTGCTTTCACGTTCTCTGCTTTCGGGGTCACCCCTCGCACCCCTATTTCGTGTCCCAAGTAGGTCACCGACTCCATTCCTATCCGGCACTTGGTCCATTCAGCTGTGAGGCCCTTACCCTCTAGGATCTTCAGTACCTTGCTGAGTTTCCCATCATGATCTGGTCTGTCTCGCCCCATTACCAGGATGTCGTCCTGGAAGTATTGGACGCCATCCGTGTCTTTAAACAGTTGGTGCATCAGCTTCTGGAACACCGCAGCCGCTGAGGCCAGCCCGAACGGCATGCGGTGGAACTGATAGCACCCAAATGGGGTGATGAACGATGTTAGTTTGCGGCTCGCTGGGTATAGTGCAATCTGGTGGTAGGCTGAGGTCAAGTCTATAGTGGAGTACCACTTGATTCCCCTGGTGCTGGCCAGCATCTCCTCGATTCTAGGCAAGGGGAACTTCTCCACCACAATGTTCTTGTTCAGTTCGCGCAGGTCGACACACAGCCTGACCTTCCCGCTTGGTTTCATTACTACCACCAGGGGCGCCAGCCACTCCGCACACATAATGGGTTCAATGATCCCTTTCTTTTCTAAGTCCTGTAGTTCTTCCTGTACTGCTTCTATCACTGCCAAAGGCACATTTCTCACTTTGTGGGCGACCGGTACGGCATCCTCCTTCAGGATTATCTTGTGTGAGAATTTCTCCATCCTACCGTGCCTCCGAATACTTTGGGGTACTCACTTTTCCATTTGTCGAGGTCTGGCCAGGTTTCCAGCTCCGTAAGTAGTATTTGTTCTTTTCCCCCAGCATCCAACTTGATGCCCAGGTCGCCTTGGTCCAGCCATCCTAGGACCGAGGGTCCTCTCTCCGATATGTAGAGTTTGCAGAAAGCGGACCGGCCTCTAAACTCAAATTTTAATGGTCTGAATCCTGTGTTTGGGACAACAAGAGGAACTGAGATCGGACGATATTTAAAGGGGTTCCAGTGAAATGAAAATGAAATGAAATGAAAATGAATGAAAATGAAAATTAGGCTTATAAAGCGCTACAGTTGCCCTGAGGCATCCAGGCGCTGGAGCTAAACCAAACAAACCTGACCACTCAGGTTACTAGTTGTTGAACAGGAGGGTTTTAAGCTGTTTCCTGAAACTGGTGAGATTTGTATTGTTTCGCATCTGCAGAGGGAGGGTGTTCCACAGTTTGGCAACGTTGTATGAGAACGAGCGTCCTCCTGCTCTAGTTCTAAATATTCGAGGGATTTTGGCAAGTGTAGCAGTTGAGGAGCGTAGAGTTTTACTGGGTTGGTATGGGGAGATCAGGGAAGAGTTGATTTCTGGGCCCGTTCTCCAGAAAGTCTGATGGGCGATGCAGAGAGCCTTGAATTTTACTCTATCCCTGACAGGCAGCCAGTGTAGAGTTTTTAGGCCGGATTTTATTGAGGTCCTCTGAGGGATTCCCAGGAGCGCCCGGGCAGCACAGTTTTGAGTGCGCTGAAGTTTTTGTAGAGTATAGTCCGGGGCTCCAAGATAAAGGGCATTGTTGAAATCCAGCCGTGATTGGATCAGGCCCTGTATGACAATTTGTCTGGCCTCGAATGGAAGGAGGGGAAGAATTTTTTTGATTACCCTGAGAAGGCCAATACAAGTGGCTGACACCTTAGTGGCCTGAGTATTTAGGCTCAGCGATTTGTCGAGCCATACTCCCAGGCTTTTGATATTGTCTTTGGGGAGAGGGGGAGTGCCCATACTTGAGGGCCATATTAGCTCCAGAGTGGAAGGAGTTGCTTGGCCAAGGAGCATGAGCTCCGTTTTATCATCGTTAAGCTTCAAGCATGAGCTCGACATCCACCTTTTTACGTCCTCCAGGCAGGCCGCCAGGTCAGGTGGAGTCTGGAGACCGCTCTTCTGTGAAAGGGAGACCACTAGCTGGGTGTCGTCCGCATATGAGATGATATTAACACCATGCGGACAAACAATCCCAGCCAGCGGCCTCATGTACACATTGAAGAGCGTAGGGCTTAGGGAAGAGCCCTGCGGCACTCCGCACCCCAGTGGCCTACTGGAGGATACAGATGTGCCGTCGAAGACCTGGAAGGTTCTGTCTGACAGGAAGGATTCCAGCCACGACAGGGCATCTCCGGATACTCCCAGGTCGGCAAGACGGTTCAACAAGATCTTGTGGTGTACCGTGTCGAACGCGGCGCTTAGATCGAGGAGGATCACTGCCACTGATCCCCCTCGATCCAAGATCTGTCTTGCCTCCTCGGTTACAGCTAGTAGGGCAGTCTCTGTCCCATGTTTGGGGCGAAAACCCGTCTGGGAAGCATCAAGGAGGTGGTTGTCCTCGAAAAATTTCGTCAGAATGGTGTTGACGTGCTTCTCCAGGATTTTTGACGCCCATGGGAGCAAAGAGATTGGACGGTAGTTACCCGCATTAGCTGGGTCCAGGGAGGGTTTCTTTAGGAGGGCCCGCACCATTGCATGCTTCCAGGTTACGGGTACTGTCTTACTCAGTATAGAAGAGTTCAGCAGTTCTAGCAGGGTGGGGAAGATAATGTCACTGGCTAGACCCAGTGGGCCTGGAGGGGCCGGATCACAAGGGGAACCGGTTTTTATTTGTAGGGCTAATTTCTTTAATGTTTCCATTGTTATCAAGGGAAACAATTTCAACTCAATATCCCTATCCAGGGCAGAGTCCAAGCATTGAGGGGACAGATCGGTAGGTGAGTTAAGGAAAGAAGAGTATATTTTATTTACTTTTTGGAAAAAGAATTCAGCCAAGTCATTGCATTTGGACAATGAATTGTTATTGTCTGAGGCGGGCGGGGGTGGTTTTGTCAGAGAGTTTACTATGTGGTATATTTCTTTCGGTTTTGATTTTGCCACTGTTATTTTATGGGTGTAGTAGGCTGCTTGCGCATTTTTTATGGCCATTTTGTATTCCCTAATCATTTCCCTGTAAATAGTTTTTTCGGCTTGGTTGTAGGATATGCGCCACTTCCTCTCTTGTCTCTTGCATAGGCGTTTCTGGTTTCTAAGATCTTCTGAATACCATGGGGCTGATTTGCTCTGTCTTTTTGATCTAGATGGATATGATGGGAGACTTAAGTCCAAAGAGGTTGTTAGCCAGTCTTCATATCTGATGTTATTGGATGTAGGGTTGTGAGAGAGGGAGGGTCTGGTGTTACTGAGAGTCTTCGTCCAGTTGTCAAGAGGAAGTTTTGACCAGTTTCGAGTTTTCCTGGATGTAAACAGGGAAGGGGGTGGTTTACTTGTAGTCCAGGTGAACGCTATCAGGAAGTGATCGGTCCATGGGAGCTTGTTAATAAGGCCTACTTTGAGCTGGTCGCTATTACTGAAAATAGGATCCAGAAGATGCCCCTTTTCGTGTGTGGCCGAAGGAACTCGTTGCTCTAATTGGATGGCGGCCAGGTTTGATTGTATCTCTGATGCCGTGGGATCTAGCAAGTTGTCAAAATGAAAATTAAAATCTCCCAGAATGGTGAAATTGGAGGGGGAGACAACCAGCTGTGAGGCCACTGACATGAGAGAAGTATTGAATTGTCCGGTGGAACCCGGGGGGCGATAAATGAGGACGCCGGAAAAGCTGGAGTTGGGGGAGAACTCGATAGAGAAAGAAAGGTTTTCACAGTCCTCAATGTCGTCCGCTAAACAGCGGCAAACATAGTTCTCTTTGTAGATAATCGCGAGGCCGCCACCTCGACCTAGTGGTCGATCAGCCCGCGCTATCTGGTATCCTGGAATTATAGCCTGTGCTAGGTCCGGCTGAGAGTCTTGGTTCAGCCACGTTTCAGTTAGGAACATAGCATCAGGAGAGTGTTCGTCTAATAACAAAGAGATTTCTGTACAGTGTTTTACTAATGACCTGCAGTTAAGTAGGAACATGGAAAATTCCTGTGCCTCCGCTCTGGTTTGGGCAGTTTTAGAGGTGAGTTCAAACTTACAGTGCGTACAGCGGCGGGGCATCTCCAAAGGATGTCCTGGAATTCCACAGCTTGGTAGTATTGGTGGACGTAGCTGATGTAAGACACTCGAGCTGTAAATGTGTCTACTGGCCCCTGAAGGGCCAGGGGGCAGGGCCGCGGGGCGCGGACGAGCGCAGACGAGCTTGCCTTAAGAGCGCCTTCGGCGCGCAATCGGCGCGCCCGCTGCGCTCGTCCGCTGCGCTTCCTTGGGAGGCACATACTTATAGGTAGGTGGGTAAGTGGGCGGTGGGCGTGGCCTCCGACTGTACATGTCCTAGACTAGAGCACACAGAAGGATACAAAGTTCCCCGGGGGAGAAGGTACTACAGTGTGGAGAGGGAAATAGACGTGCAGAGTTAAGGAACTAGGGAGGTTCCTTTGTCGGAACTAGATAGCCTCACACACCCAGAGCGTTAGGTGTGAAACATACCCTGACTGTAGGATGTCCAGTTTCATCATCGGCTCACTGCTCCTCGTCAGACCGGCGCTGCAATGTCTGACGGAGTGCCGAAAGGCACTCTTTTGGCGGAGTTCTTTTGTTCCTTGCCGATGGTGTGTGTGAGTAAAAAAGAGAGGAAGTGTAGTTGGTGCAAAGTGAGTGAATATTAAAACAGGGTAAGCAGTCCACAATGGGTTTTATTGACGTGGCTGATTCCCTGATTAAAAGGGGTGAGAGGGGAGCTAGAGACCGTGTAGGGATACAGAAAACTAACTCATCCCCCTGGTGTGGTCAACATGTTTCTCGCCAACCGGCGATTCGTCAGGACCTAAACAAGGTACTACACAAGAAGAAGGGTGATACAATGCTCATTCAGGAAGTAAAAAGCAAATACAACCTCACTGGGTCGGGTACAAAGAGGGCCAAGGGGTCCTGCTCTAGTTAGGCGACCTAAAGGTAGGAGGAAAAAGAAATTAAAAGAGAGCGGGTCAAGTCATATCTCAAATTTGTGGTTATACATTAAGATGATATGGGGTGACTTTTAGTCAATGCTCTCCACACTGTGGGGGGTGAGGGGGGCGTGCAGGGAAAACATTCATACCAGACACTGGGTGGATGAGAATTCCCCTTCATAATCGGTCTAGGTATGGCGCGATTATTATCTCTCATTGGAGAAACCAGAGTGCAGTGAAAACACTCATCTAAAGTGTGTCGCCGAATCTATCAAAGCCGCACCCATTCCTGGGAGAAGAGAAGGAAGGTTCTTACCCTAAGGGAGAGTAACACGAGCCTCGCAGCATGCTCCCGTGAGGCCAGCGCTGTCTGGTGGGTATACCTGCAGGGCATGGAAGGGAAGGAATGAATTGTGTGTTGCAAGACACATGGGAGTAGTCTAGTGCCTGGTAGTCAGGCTGATCCAATGGTGGAATGGGGAGGACCGGGCTCATGCCAGAGCAAGGCCACGTTGGGGGGGCAGGGGTGAGCATCCAGTTGGCCTCCAGGGTTAGTTGACCCAATACCACAGGTGCAGTCATCGGGTAGGCAGGGAGTCGACCACTCTGTCCGTGTCGGGCGTTTACAAACCAAAAGGAGCCCCCAGCGCGGGGCACAGCTCGCACACTCAGCACCATGGCCACACTGTATGCTCACAAGCAGTGAGCGCAAGTATAGACAGCGCCGACATACGGCGGAGCACCGCGCAGGAAACAACCCCCAGAGTGCAGCCTCTTCAGCGTGAGTGGGACCAGGGACAGGTGGGCGCTCCCCTCCTCCTCCTCTGAACCGCCGGCCGCAATGTGGCGAGTGGGCGGGAGGCCCGGTCGGAGCTGAGAGCCACCCCCGCAACCGCCTTTGCTATGGGGC
Organism: Lissotriton vulgaris; assembly: GCF_964263255.1. Classification (NCBI taxonomy): domain Eukaryota; kingdom Metazoa; phylum Chordata; class Amphibia; order Caudata; family Salamandridae; genus Lissotriton; species Lissotriton vulgaris. The sequence goes on from NC_141699.1 coordinate 1,068,448,542, forward strand.
TACAAGCGTTGAAACGAGCCTCAGGTCATCAGGGCAGAGGGACAGAGCTTACCTGTGTACAGACGCTGGGACGGCGGAGGCACCTACCCCTCACGTTCGCGGCACCTGGCCAGGGTGCAGAGCAGCTGGTGGTGTGTCCCAGTGGGGTCCATCTATAAGTAGGCTGACCGCTACCTCGCCCAAGCGCCGCGGGTATGGTGGCGCCTATCGCGCGTCAAGCGCATGCGCCCATGTAGCACGGGAACTAGAGCTGTTGCTGAGCAATGATGGCAAACGTGGCGGCCATGATGGAAGGGTCACTGATGCCGGCAGAAGTCGGATGTACGGTCTGCTGGGGGTTAGAGTAGTGCTGGGTTGCTACTCATGCTGGATATTATTCAGGTATTAGATATTAATAAAGATAACCTATCGTGTGGCGAGGCCGCGCAACTGCTGAGGGAAAGGGGGGGGGGGGTTCCTACCAGTCAACAGACTTTGGGGATGGAAAAGGTTCCCTGATGGTGACTGGGTAGTTATGCTCGTGTTAGAGACAACGCTGTGCCCCGCGCTGGGGGCTCCTTTTGGTTTGTAAATGCCCGACACGGACAGAGTGGTCGACTCCCTGCCTACCCGATGACTGCACCCGTGGTATTGGGTCAACTAACCCTGGAGGCCAACTGGATGCTCACCCCTGCGCCCCCAACGTGGCCTTGCTCTGGCATGAGCCCGGTCCTCCCCATTCCACCATTGGATCAGCCTTGACTACCAGGCACTAGACTACTCCCCTGTGTCTTGCAACACACAATTCCTTCCTTCCCTTCCATGCCCTGCAGGTATACCCACCAGACAGCGCTGGCCTCACGGGAGCATGCTGCGAGGCTTGTGTTACTCTCCCTTAGGGTAAGAACCTTCCTTTTCTTCTCCCAGGAATGGGTGCGGCTTTGATAGATTCGGCGACACACTTTAGATGAGTGTTTTTTCACTGCACTCTGGTTTCTCCAATGAGAGATAATAATCGCACCATACCTAGACCGATTATGAAGGGGAATTCTCATCCACCCAGTGTCCGGTATGAATGTTTTCCCTGCACGCCCCCCTCACCCCCCACAGTGTGGAGAGCATTGACTAAAAGTCACCCCATATCATCTTAATGTATAACCACAAATTTGAGATATGACTTGACCCGCTCTCTTTTAAATTCTTTTTCCTCCTACCTTTAGGTCGCCTAACTAGAGCAGGACCCCTTGGCCCTCTTTGTACCCGACCCAGTGAGGTTGTATTTGCTTTTTACTTCCTGAATGAGCATTGTATCACCCTTCTTCTTGTGTAGTACCTTGTTTAGGTCCTGACGAATCGCCGGTTGGCGAGAAACATGTTGACCACACCAGGGGGGTTGAGTTAGTTTCCTGTATCCCTACACGGTCTCTAGCTCCCCTCTCACCCCTTTTAATCAGGGAATCAGCTACGTCAATAAAACCCATTGTGGACTGCTTACCCTGTTTTAATATTCACTCACTTTGCACCGACTACACTTCCTCTCTTTTTTACTCACACACACCATCGGCAAGGAACAAAAGAACTCTGCCAAAAGAGTGCCTTTCGGCACTCCGTCAGACATTGCAGCGCCGGTCTGACGAGGAGCAGTGAGCCGATGATGAAACTGGACATCCTACAGTCAGGGTGTGTTTCACACCTAACGCTCTGGGTGTGTGAGGCTCTCTAGTTCCGACAAAGGAACCTCCCTAGTTCCTTAACTCTGCACATCTATTTCCCTCTCCACACTGTAGTACCTTCTCCCCCGGGGAACTTTGTATCCTTCTGTGTGCTCTAGTCTAGGACATGTACACTGGACCCCATTAAATATCGTCCGATCTCAGTTCCTCTTGTTGTCCCAAACACAGGATTCAGACCATTAAAATTTGAGTTTAGAGGCCGGTCCGCTTTCTGCAAACTCTACATATCGGGCGGATATCCAGCTTCTCCAGTTCTGGGCCTAAATGTGGTGCAAAGCTCTCCTCCCACAACGCTCTCTGGACGATGGTGTAGGGCGAACCCGTGTCAGCCATCAAAAGTGTACCCACAGGGGGTTAAGAGGTGCACTCTTAGTTTTACTCCTTACTTTAATTTATTTAGACAAGGGTGCTACACTGAAAACATGTGTTGGCTCCACATATATTAACAAAGTAAGACCCGGAACAGGATGAACCTGCTCAAGTGTGCACTGTTCCTAATGAACTAACTGTTCACAGTTTCAAACATAAATCAATTTCAATTTCAAATCATACTTATTCTAATTATACCACAGCATCAGTTTGGTTTGTACTGTTATTTACTTTTTTTCAGAACATAATCATATGACTTTTACTCATACAGATTCTTAATTATTTAACATACAATTGCTGTTTTCAGTGATTGTCCATATTATTTGTACTCATACAAATTCACTCGTTGAATATCTAACATAATAGTTTTGCTACTGAACCATGATTAGTTTCTGGCCCAATGCATTTCGGAACAGAGGTTCCTTCCTCAGGGGCAGTGTTCTGTAAATTAAGAAATTTCAAATTAATCTACACATGTCAAAAACGTTCATATTTACATTACATAGATTCTAAAATTGTGCAGGGTCTAACAATGCAGTTATCAAAAATTCATTTGTGATGTTCATATTATATATAGATACCTCTCTGTAGACATAGTCTATCTAATCACTTATTCACCGGATTGAATCATAAACGACGCAAAATAAGGGTGTACCATCATGAATAGCTACTCAATGACAAAATCACTTAAAATGAAAATACATTGTCCTACCAGTGGCTGTCTAGAAAATATTGAACAACCAAGAAATATCTCTATACTCATATTAGAGTTACATGAATTAAAGAAAGATTGACCGTGTTGCGTGACAATTCATATACTGCGTGTATCCCTATACTTAATGACATGTTAAATATAAATGCTTTTGATTCTCAATCAAGTGAGAAAAATACCTAGTGCACCTATTAGTTTACACAGTTGTCCATTGTCTGGTGGTATAGCTTACCTCGAAAATACGAAGGAAAATCCTTCCTATGGTAGTAGCCTCAAAGGATATTCAAGCAAAAATATTCATCTTTCCCTGCAACTAAATATATTATCTACATTAATGTTGTGCGCCTATCTCATTTCTCAAAAGGATGAAATCTCTCTAAAGTTATAAACTTACTCTGATGTGAGAAATTCGGCTCGTGGTTAAAGCCCCGCTGCAGTGCGAGTAAGAAAGCTTGTCATCAGATGCTTCACCTCTGCGCTACACTTCTTTGCGTTCTATGTAAATAAACGTAATGCTATTATTGCTTACAGCTGCAATCATAAATATTGGTGAATTGTATCTCACCCTCCTTACAATATACACTTACTTGTGAGCTATCGTGTGATGTGCAGTTTACGTCTCGGTTAGTGTTTGACGCTCCGCATCAGCGAAAATGAAAAGGCGTGTACTCAGGTTCTGGTCTCCTAAACGTGCTAGGCAAAATAAACGAATACTCCTGTTACTTAACTAGCGTTGCGCGATTTTAGATAAACTGTCTCCCATATTCATGGCTGGTCGCACTTACTTTTAGACTATCGCTTGTGGTCAACCTCATCCGTACGGTCCGCCGTCTCCGGGAAAATAGTCCTGTTGGTAGCTTTTCGCGCCAAACGTATTTGACGGTAACTAGGTGAATTGTAATCATGTGACTCCTAGAATCCTGGGATGTGTAGTTTATTACTACTTACACGCTTATCAGTATTCCCCCTATCGACATTTCCAGGACAGGTTTCGTCGTTCTTCTACCATCCACGCTCAGCACTTGGCCATCCACGCTCAGCACCTGATCATAGATGCAGAGTACCGTGACGACATCTTCCTCTGTGCCTTCTTCTTGTTCTTCGCTTTCTTGGCCGATATATTTCACCATGCCTTTAGAAGCCTTCCTCCGACATACCTTCTCATAGTGGCCCACTATGCTGCAGTACATACATTTGGCGCGGAATGCTGGGCACTTCCTGTCGTGCGCCTCGTGGGACCAGCTCCCGCACCTGTAGCATGATTTCTTGTTGCTTCCCGCCTGTTTTCCTGGGGGGCCTGGGTTGCCTTGCCATTTGTTGGGTCCCTTCACCGACGACCCCTTGTACTTATAGTCCCTGCGGGGCTCCTCATCGTCTACTCTGTTTACCATGGCGCTGGGCGCCGTCTCCTTCTTCGTTGCCTCCGCACACCTGCGCACCAGTTCTGCTCTTTTGACGATTACCATCACCTCCTTTAGTGTGGTGTCCCCGCTGGCCCATAGCTTGTCCTGCACTGCTGTGCTCGTGGTGTGCATCACCACCTGATCTTTGATGAACTCCTCTTCCCAATTGTCATATTTGCACGTGGACGCCAGTCTCTTCAGGGCCGCCACATATTCCTCTACCGTCTCACTTGGGCGTTGTTTCCTTTGCTGGAAATTAAACCTGTCCACAGATACACACACCGCCGGTCTGTAGTGTTCATTCAGGTCATCAATGGCGTGGGCATACACATCATCATCAGTGCTTCTTCTTTGTTTTGGCACCAGGCTCTTATAGATTCTCAGACCTTCCGGGCCTAGGTTGAGCAACAGGATGCGTTTTTTTCTCTTGGGGTTGAACTGTTCCTCATTCTCGTCTTCCAAGACCCCTATGAAGTTATCAATGTACTCTCTCCAGTCCTCCCACTTCATTAGTGGTTCCCCTGGTCTGGGCAGAAATTGCACTGGCGCCATTGCATATCCTGCTTGCGCACTCATCTTCTCGCTCTTGATCATGGGTTGTGTGCTGCCTTGGCTTCTGGGACTGCCCGGTGTGTTGTCTTGCTCTTCTTTACTTGCGTGAGACTGGGGACTACCTGCGTCAGCCCCCTCGCTCTTTTGTAAGGCAGCCAGCGCGGTTCTCCCTGTCTTGTGGGTTGTTGCGTGATCTGGTGCACTTTGCTTTGTGCCTCTGGGGTCTGTCCACCCCCCTTAGCTTAGTTGTTCTACCCTCCTGGGTGATTCTGGGCTCTGCCACGCTCTTTAGGGTAGGGTACCTGTGTGGTAGCTATTGGTCTCTTCTTGACCACTTGTTCCTCTGGCCACCTGGCTCCGTGGTCCTGCTCGCTGCTGCGTGTCTTCTGTCCACCGGTGTGGGTGATGTTTCCCTCGGTGACTTCTTGTAGTGGGGCTCGTCCCCTGTCGTGGGTAGGGATCTACCATCCCATCCTCGTCGCCATTGTAACGTTGCTGTTACACCCAATAAAGACGCTGCAACAGTTATGTGATTAACGGATATTTATTTAGTTAATCTTCCCTAAAGAGCGCCGAGCCGCTATCTCCGTATTCTCGGCTTTCGCGCCACTCAATGCACGATGCGCGCGCAGCCGTAAACATGGCCGCCAGCACGTCACGTCGACGAGTGACGTGCAACAACTAGACCGCGCCACCACATTTCTTTAAATGTTTATTGCTGTATTTATTTATATCTGCCAAGTATCACAGATCCATGCCTGATGCGCTGCTCCAGTCCAGAGTTTTTCCTTCTAATTCTTGGTCTTGTTTTCCTGTTTTGTAATGGAATAAATAAGGCTGCATGTCCTATGAATCAAAGAAACAAGACCTGGACTGGTGTAGCACATCACACTTGAGCCTGTGAAACATGACAGGGCTGTTTAACTATTTTACTTCTTTGTGCACGTCCATTTAAATATATTTGAAGATTAAGTTTGAACAGAAACGCTACACAAAAGAACAAAAATGGCACACACGACTATAATCTTTATAGGTGGTTGAAGTAGATCAATTAGCGAGTTCAAGGCACTCCTCATCCACAGGGCCTCCCAGTGAAAAGGACCACTAACTTACAAGTTTAATTCACGTAATAAAAAACAAAATAGGACACACCTGGCTTGCACATGGATCTTTATACACTTTAGTATAAGTAGTCCATAGGAGGCAATTCTTTATCAATGAAAGCCACCAAGTCCTGGAACTCACTACCTGCCTAGATTAAAAGCCTCCTGGAGTTCTTACACTTCAGAAGAGGATATCCTATCACCTAGATACCCTATTCGGGGGTTAGCCGCGCTTTATAAATTCCGATTGATTGAAGTGAAAACATGCGTATTTACTAGACAAATATATTATTCCATAATGATGGAATAGAACTAATAACCAGTCCTTCAAGAATAATCTGTAATAGACTGATCTGATACAGCCCAACCAGCACCAAGCTTCTCTGCCCATATGACTTATGTAGAGCTGACCCATATCTAACCTGGGTATTATACAGTGGTATCAATTCAGATATAACCGCCAGGCACTCACTAATACTAATATAGAAATATGCAGCTGTCAGGCCGTCACCTGCAGTTCAAACAGGCTGCATAATATTAACTTATACTAATTTACCTTCTTATACTCACAACAAAACCCTTATAGGTCATGTTCATCACCCAGTACTGTACCTGTTCATAAAAATAAACTGTACATCACCTATGAAACAAGCTTGGAAATAACTAAAGACATCTGCTATATACGGCTGGCCAACAGAGGAATCTTAATTTAGTTCACCGCTGTGGACCCCAATTAGCTACATACTATGGGCCAGATGTAGGTAGCCCTTTACCGATCGGAATCGGCCGAAAATACCGATTTTCGGCCGTTTCCGATCGGTAAAGGGCTAGGGAGATGTAGGTGCACATATTCGGTAATTTTACCGAATCGTTATTATTACCGAATCGGTAATAGGTACCGATTCGGTAATAATTACCGAATCGGTAATATTTACCGATTCTGTAAAATTACCGAAAATGCTATGTGGGTAGCCAATTTTCTATTGGCACATGGCTTACAGAATCGGTATTTTACCATGGAATACAAATCCATGGTAAAATACCGATTCCTGTGTACATGCACATCAGTGCATGTACACTTGTGCCATGTGACAGACAGACGTGCCCTTGGGGCATGTCTGTGTGCCACATTGCACACATGCCCATTTTGGGGGTGCTAGAGGGTGTCAAAGTGACACCCCCTGCACCCTTGTGAATTCTTTAATTACCGATTCAGTAAATACTGAATCGGTAATGCCTAATCATTCCTATGGGCTTCAAAGCCCATAGGAATGAATGGGCATTACCGATTCGGTATTTACCGAATCGGTAATTAAAGAATTGTTAAGGATTCGGTAACGAATCCAGATGTTGGGACCTACATCCCATTTACCGATTTTGAAATACCGAATCGGTAAAATTCGGTATTTCAAAATCGGTAAATGGGATTTACCTACATCGGGCCCTATGACACTTCATAATGACAATCTGATTAGGGATGGTAGTAAAAAAGGCCATTCCATCAGATTTCCCTCCAATCTGTCCCTTCTCACTACCATTCGTTTAAACTAAAAGTCTCTGAATGAGACAATCCAGTGCAGTAACCAGCTTAGTAGACTGTGATCATAGGAAATACCATAAACGGGACCTGCAGAGTTGTTTCTAAGCTGCCAGCCTATTGAAAATCCTAAACTGTGCACCTGTCTCTCACACTTCTTGATCCATGAGACTGCTGAGCTCGGAGTCCCACTGCATGGTAACTGCACCTCAGTGGTCATCATGCACAACGTGGAAATACTTCCCACATGGGATCAAAACAAAGCCAACACCCTTCCAACCTCACACCCAACAATGTGTAGCATTTCCCATCGTCTTTCTGCATAAGAGTTGACATCACTGTTTTCCCACCAAAACTGTAGTTAAAAGAAAATGCCGAGCTAGAGGATTTCGTTTCCCATTATCCATCTGCACCCTGCCAATGTTCCCTGCACTCCTCGCCCTTCCAAGACCGATTTAATGGCAGACATGCTGCTGGCGCGCAAAGGCAAACTCATCAGTGCCTGTCCACACCTAGATTGTGCCCAACACCAGGAACCCTGGTCATCCCTTACCCACTGCTAGTTTACTGCGCTCCCTGGTGCTCTCAATCCCAGCCATCCTGTCCACACTGCTGCCGCTCTGCACCACACAACATGGAGGGAGCACTCACATGAGCCTCCAGCCAATTCTCATGGACTCTTCCATACCTGACAACCACCATTTTTGTGCCAACAGCACCCAGCACCTCATTAATTTACACTCACACAAGCCAGCCACCCGCCCACACAGACCAACCACCACTCATGCAAAACACCACTTGCCCCTCAATACTTGCTCACTCACCAAAAACTCCACAGAGATAGGGGACGTGCTGCATAACCATGCTCCGGACCTGCTCTTTGACACGGAAGCATGGATAAACCCAACCTCAGCTCTGGACATTGCTACAGCCACCCTCACCATCTACAAGAAAATCAGGCAAGAATGTCAGCACGTGCCCGTAGGAGGAGTTGGTATCATATTCAAACATACCATCAGCTGCACCACCTACACAGAACACCTCACAGGCGACTTCTTCCTAGGGAAAATCTTTTAAACAGACCACCAGAACCCCACACCAATTTCACCAGCAACATCACAGACTTCGTTCTACCCCTCATCATCAACACCAGTATCTTCATCCTCCTCAGAGACCTTAACGTTCACCTAGAAGACCACACTGGTCCAAACTCTATGGCCCTTCTTGAAAGCCAGAGAAACCCTAGCCTCACCCATAATGTTACTGAACTCACCCACACCACTAGACACCATTGGACCTGATTTTCTCCTTAATCAGCAACATCACAGTTGACAAGCCAGCAACTATAACCAAGACAGACCATGCCCTCGTCATTTTCATCATGCCCATCCTGCACCACAACTGACCTACCACCACTGGATCCACCCACAACAGCAGAAAAAGCATCACAGAAGAGGACTGGACTTCCACCCTTGCTGCACACCGTCCCGTGCACGCTGGCAAAATGTAGAAATCCATCAAGAACCTCAACAGCTGGATCACTGCATGTGCCAACACCCATGCTCAACTCAAGCATAACCCAACAGCAAGAGTCTTAACATCAAGCCAGCTGGGACGCAGACAAATTCAGACTGAAGTGCTACTGCAAGCAACTGGAGCGGAAATGGAGAACAAGTCAAGACTCCACGGATAAAGACATTTTCAAATCAGCCCTAAGACACAACCATCAGCAGATACAGATCACTAAACGCATAGCTTTTGCAGACAGCATCGATTCTGGCACAAACAGCTGCAAGCACATCTTTGCTTCCTGCCTCCTCAAGCGACGCCATGTCCTCACAAAACCTTTGCATTAAGCTCTTGGAATTCTTGTGCTACAAAATCACCTCCATATAAGACAACTTCGACCTTCAATTGAACCCCGTCACAACTCAATTTGTCATCAGGGCTGGAGAACAAACCCTGACCTTCTGGGCCGCTGTCAATACTTTCAAAACTGCCTCTACCATGAAGACTATCAACCCTGGAGCCCCATGGAGCCGGGTCTGGTGGCTCAGTGGACTAATGCGTCCATTGCAGGGGCCTGAGTTCGACCTCATGGTCACAGGTTCAAATCCCAGCGGGTCCACTCAGCCTTTCATCCATCTGAGGTCGATAAAATGAGCACCATTGAGTTGGGTAACAATGAACATCTGTTATTCAGCGCCAAGAGACCTCTTGGTGAACATGCGCTTTACAAATACACATGTTTTGTTTATGGTATGTTATCTGACTCTTGCTCTCACTATTCCTTCACCAAAGGCCTCCTACCAATCAGCGAAACACTAATACCCATCCTCAACACCTCCTTTGACTCAGCCACATTCCCACACACATGGAACAAGCAACCGTCACCCATGGTCAAGAAATTACCAGCTGACCCAACCACTCTTTCCAGCTACAGACCCATCTCCCTCCTTCCATATCCAGCCAAGGTCTTAGAGAAACTAATCAACCAATATCTCACTGACCACCTCAGCAACCACCTGGTCCTCAGCGCCATGCTGTCCAGATTCAGGCCCAACCACAATACATAAACCGCACCCATCGCTGCCATGGACAACATCCGTGTGATCCTTGGCAGAGGAGACAAAGCAGTCCTCATTCTCCTGGACCTCTCTGCAGTATTTGACACAGTCTCAGACCCCATCCTCATCAGAGGCCTTATGAAATTGGCATCCAAGGACCAGCTCTTTACTGTATCTGCTCCTTCTCAAGGGATAGAACACAAGCTGTCAGACTGGCACCTTACTTCTTGGAAGCCCGCTAACTCACATGCGGAATGCCTCAAGCTTCATTGCTCAGCCCTTTCCTCTTCAAACTATACATGATCCCTCTGGCCAACATCATCTGCTCATACAACATCAATATACTCTTCGAGGCGGACAAAATACAAATCATATTCTCCCACTTGGACAAGACCCTCAACCTTAGAAACAAGTTCATTGCCTGCATGACCGAAGTCACTAACTTGATGAAAGATGACTGTCGCAAGGTCAACACCGACAAGACAGAAGTAGTCATCTTTAGTACGAACACCTCGCCATGGAACTCCAACTGTTGACCAGCGAACCCAGAACCACACACAGCACCCATGCTTGGAACCTCAGAATCACAATGAAAAGCAAACTGGACATGACCGTACAAGTCAATGTCGTCAGTGCTTCCTGCTCCACACCCTGAAGATGCTGAGAAAGATCTTCAAATGGCTCCCAAGCAACGCCAGAAAAACCATCACTCATGCCTTATTCACCAGCAAGTTGGACTACAGGAACAACCTTTACACCGGAATCACCAAGTAACTGACCAGAAAACTCAAAACCATCTAGAACTTGAAAGCCAGACTCATCTTCAACCTCCCACACAGCACTCACTGCACGCCACACCTCAGGGATCTCTATTGGCTCCCAATACACAAATGCACTCTTTCAAACTCCTAACCACACATACATTTAAGGCACTATACAACTTAGACCCCACCTACCTGAACAGTCACAGCTCTTTCCATCAATCACCCATACACCTCCACTCCACAGGGCTCCTACTCGCACACATCACACGCATACACTGAACCAGATCAGGAGGATGGGTGTTCACTTACATCGCTCCTAAAGAATGGAACAACCTCCCGCTCCACATTAGAGCCTCCTTCTCTCTTCTTGAAGCTGAAGACCTGGCTTTCTAATTAACCAACATACCCTAGGAAGAGCTAGGCACATATACCTGCTCAGTGCCAAGATACCCTCAGAGGTTATAGTGTGTTTACAAATACACATAATAATTAAGATATGCATTGTGAATGCCATTTTGTGGTAGGATGACTACAAGTGCATATATACATTTTAAAATTTTATGTGCATATATATTTATGCTTTGTCATGGTCCTTGGGTGGGCATAGGGAGCAGGGAAGCGTGCCTATAAGGTCGCATGGTGAGAGTCAGGATGTCACATATGTTTTTTAGCCCTTTCGATGCTCATGACGGAACGATTCCGTCATGAGCATCGGTTGGGCTGTGCTCATGACGGAACCGTTCCGTCATGACCACACCCATTAACATTGGGCCCCAGCACCGGCCGTGAATCGTGGCAGCATGGATGAGGTTAAGATAGACTCAAAATTGGTGAAGAGGTATTGTAGCATTTGTATAGTGGTTTTAGTTCTTTATGGGAAGCAGAGTGTTGTGGTATGTTATAGTTTGTGTAAAGGGGTGTTATAGTATGTTCAACTTCTTCTTGGCAGTTTTCACTTACTAAATATGTTAGATTGTGGTGATCGTATCATTCTGTAACTTGCCCTCTGGTTGGGTGAGATGTCTGAGGAGTAATTCGCCAACATTTGAAGAACATCATCAGTCCTTTAGCTAGGTCTCAAGTGCGGGCATTGCTCTGATCTAATAAACATTAATTACAGCTTTACATTGTGCTCCTGTCATTCATCACAACTTAATATATGGGCGACAAGAGTTAACAACACAATTCAGGGATTTACAAATTGATTAAACTTGCATTAACCCATGCAGAGTCTGCACTCATCACAATAGCTGGATAAAGCTGCACCTCGATGTCACATCATGCAAGAAGACACCACTGGTGAGCAAATTTACCAATCTGGAGTGGAAATCCTCGCTTTGTACACCATGTGGGGGGCCGGTTTAGACTTGTTCATTCATCATGACTTGTAGCATTATCTTCAGGCAAGTTGGGTATGTACACACGCATTTCTCTGAACATTGCAATGTTACAACAAGGCTAAACCAGTTTTATGTGACAGCAACATAGTGAAATGCATATTGTTTCCAAACAATGGAAGCCAGTGTCAGGACATCCAGTATTATTGCGACAATCATCAGGAAACATCAGCATTTCAATTTCTACTGAAAGTGAAAAGCAAGTCATTTTTATAGAGAACATACAATATGAAGTGCATTCACTTTAAATACATACCAGTCTAAGCTAATGTTATATTTCTTAAGAATACAAAGATCAGTTTTGCGATACGTGTCAAGGATGGGAATTCACATTATAGCTGTATGTGCAAACTGAGATGATATTTTTACAATTTTGCAATAATATAAAAAGGTGACGAGGGCTATGTCAGTTAATTAAGGTCCTGAACTGAGTTATAGTTTCTTGCCACAAGCGAGGGCCTATAACAAGGGAGAAGACCTTTAACAACTGGTATAGCCTGAGGCACAGGAGCTGTAAGGCTATTAGAACATTTCACCCACTGAAGGTGGAGTAGTTTCTTACCTGTAACTCCTGTTCTGTAGTAGGGGTATCTCTGTTATACTCATAATCTAGTGAATAGTCCCGCCCATGTGCGTGGACCCCGGAGCAATCAAAAATAATCTCTTAAACTGTCTTCTGTGCAATCCTGCATAGACACTTAAGAGAAAATTAAAGACAATTATGCAGCCTATACCTGCAAGGCTACACTGTCCAGTACTTCAACTAGAAATGCAAAGGATATTCCATCACTATCACATTTAACACAGTCTGCTAAGTTTCACCCATAGAGAAACTTCCCATTCACAAAATCCTTGGAATGATAGAGAGGAAGGGATGGACAGCCAAGCCCCATAGGCTGCCATTATGTGTCTGGAAAAGGGCCTTTAAGGAACTCTCCAGAGACCCTCGGTATCCCATGATGCGCAGCAAACTCCTTTTACTTTCAGTTCTTTTTGAAGGTGTATAAAGCAAGGCCTGTAGCATACATTACAGTACCATTTTCTCCACCTGGGAGGAGGGCGGGCGCTTATGACTATAACAGAGATACCCCTACTACAGAACTGGAGTTACAGGTAAGAAACTGCTCCTTCTGTAGTAGGGGGTCTCTGTGTAAAGTCATAATCTAGTGAATAGAATGGCAAGCCCATCCCAACAAACTAACCGGCGGTGGAGAAAAAAGACAACACCACTACTGTGCAAACAGATTTCTTAACAAAGCCTACCCAACCTGAGCATCTGCTCTGGCATCAGAGTCCAGACAGTATTGTTTAGCAAAGGTATGGACCGACTTCCACATGACAGCCCTGCAGAGCTCTGCAATGGGAACATTACGTAACAAAGCCATTGTAGCCGCTTTGCCCCTGGTGGAATGAGCCTTAGGCTTACCTCATAAGGTCTTATTAGCCTTCTGGTAACATAACTGGATACAGGACACAATCCACCTAGAGATGGACGGTTTAGAGGTAGCAAGACCAGTCCTGACCGACCCATAGTTGACAAACATCTGGTCTGACTTATGAATATCCTTGGTCTTATCCAGATAGAATTTCAATACCCTTCTCACATCCAGGGAATGAAGAGACCTTCCCGCTGGAGTGGAAGGATTCTGGAAAAACGTAGGCAAAGTTATAGTCTAATTAACATGAAAATCAGAGATCACCTTAGGAAGGAACTTAGGGTGAGTACGCATCACAACCTTAGCAGCATGAAAAACAGTATAAGGGTCTTGACAACATAATGCCTGAATCTCACTCACCCTTCGGGCCGATGTAATGGCCACAAGGAAAGCCGCCTTCCATGATAAGTGCTGCAGTGAAGCCTTATGAATGGGTTCAAAAGGTTCCTTCATCAATCTGGACTGCACCACATTCAACTCCCAGGAAGGGGAAGGACTCCAAACAGGAGGAAACACTTTCTTCAATCCTTCCAAAAAATCCTTAATCACAGGGACCTGGAAGAAGGAAGTCTGTGAAGAACATTTCCTGTACGCAGTTAACGCTGCGAGGTGAACCTTAATAGATTGAAAATTAAGGCCAGACTGAGCCAAATGCAAGAGATATGGAAGGACAACATCTTCCTTGCAGGTCGTCGGATCATAGTTCTTGGAAGTACACCAGATGCAGAACCTCTTCCACTTGTAGGCATAAGACGTCCTAGTGGAAGGCCGCTTAGCCTCCTTGAGAATGTTCATGCAATCATCAGGCAGATTCAGGTGTCCATATTGCACTAGCTCAGGAGCCATGCCGCCAAACTCAACGATGAGAGGTTGGGGTGCACCATCTGCCCCCCGAACTTCGTGAGAAGGTCCGGCCGACACGGCAGTCGCAGGTGAGGCTTGTGGGAGAGCGGGCTTGATAAACAGGCGTGGACGCTGAAGTATAGGTGTGAAAGATGGTTTATTGACAAAAGAGGGAACTGTAGATTGTTAAGATAGGGTCTCTATCTTCTCCTTCAGATGATTCCTGTGAGCTGGAAGGGTTTGATGGTAACTGTGTTGCTCCGCTTCCTGGTTCCCCTTGTCCGTGGTGGTCCCCCCGGAGGCTCATAGGAGGATAAAGAGAGGAAAAGGAGCCGTCAGAATGTTGTACTGTTTAAGAGGTAGGGTATAGTCCCACCACCACACCTTTGTGCTCTATGGTCTTTGGGTGTGCTTAGTCTAAGGTCTTGAGTACCAAGAAGCCAAGGAAAAGAATGACAGATGAGGAATTAAAAAAAAATGGGGAAAAGAAAACGGTAAACTCCTTATCACGAGTTATAATGATGTGCCTAGGATGATGTAGGAAGAATAGTGCACGATATGCTACTACGGACAGTTCTCGGGCTGATTAGGCGTATATGTCACAAAAGGATTATAACTGTCAGGATGCAACTTCTCATCGACTACCCTCCTGTTTACGCTCTTCCCCTGTATTCCCCACCCGTTTCTCCTCCCCTCTCCCTGTTACCCTGAACCACCAACACTCACCAGGCTCCGCCGTAACTCTCCTGAGTCACGGCCGTTCCCCAGCCCCCTTCGGACACCACCAGTCCTCGCACCAGCTTTCTTCCCCATCCTCGAGGTTTCCAGGCGTCCAGGTATTCAGCGTGTCGGGTCCCGCGTCTTCTCTCAAGTCGGGTCCCGCGTCTTCTTCCCGCAAACCGGGTCCCGCGTCTTCTCCTTCAATGAGTTTTCTCCAACGTCCTTCCTCACTTTCTTCAGGCTGTTTCTACTCTCCTGTTATTGGTCCCTGGGCTTCATTTTCCGGGTAGCGAGGGCGGTACTTTCGGGCCATGTCTCTGACCGCGTCCCGGTGGAGACAGAGCAGAGGCATCTGGAAGTCGTGGTTCTTCCAGGTCAGTAGGGGTTTCCCTCCACAAGGCATTTTCCTCACATACCCTATCCCTTGCTGTCTTTCTTCTAGGGGGTGTTGACTCCTGTGGATATCTAGACAGATAGTCAGTGTTCCCTTGGTCTCGCCCTTTTCTATGTTGGGTGTGGAATCTAAAAGGTTGTAACGATAGAAACCACCTCAAAACCCTTTCATTGTGTCCCTTGTTACTAGTGTAGGAGAGTAGGGTCTGCAATCCTATGATCACCCGGACATTTTGCTTTTGTTTCACTGGTTTACGACTTTCTCGGGCTGTGGGCCTGCCAATCAGACCCACAGCCTAGCTGTTCTCTCGCTAAATTGCTGTGTGTACCCTAGGTGCATTACCCAATTGGAACTGGGCCACCCTGTCAGACCCTGTAACTCAGGGCATCGGTGTACCCAGGGCCTACCAGGGGCTGAAGCATGTATTATGCCACCCCTGGATGGCCATCTAAATCTGACACAACTGGCTGCACGACAGCTGGGGCCACGTGGCGTACTCGCCCGTTGCTGTAGGTGTAGTATCCCTATACCTAACCTTAAAATGGACACCCGAGTTCCTATCAGTCACTCCTATGGCAGGCCTTGACAATCCTGAAGGCAGAGTGCATGGAACCGTGTGAATTGGGCTCTGGCACGAGCCGAGCCCGGTTGCAGCTTGCGGAACCAAGACCCAATGGCTGTTCCATGATAACGCGTATCATATCGGTAACTTCGGTATCGCGTTATCAAGACATGTCGAGTAAGGTGTCATACGAATCGGGGTGCTGCCCTCTCACCATTCCTGGCGACGAGGTTAACATTCCGCCCTTCTAGAGGGACACGACATGTACGTAACTGTGAACCCCGGTTAAAGTTAACTGAAGCCTCAGCTCCACAAAATGGACGCTGCCACCACAGACACGAGTCTGACCTCCTGCTGCTGGGAGTCCTTCCAGCGAGGAGAGCTTGGACAAAGGGTTTCCTATCAAGGGCGGTGTTCGCACCGTCCCAGACAGGGTTTGTGTATTCTGGGTAGGTAGGGCTTTGCAAGAAGGTGACTGCGGAGTGGCACCCCGGTGCTCACTACGCATCTGCCGGCTAGAACCAGTTCCAGGGGCGCGCAGCCCCTGACCTGGGGAAAGTCCAGCAGGGGGAGAGGGGTGTAACTACCCCCCTTCCTGGTCCCACCCTTAGGGCAGGACCTAGTCATGCCCGCCCCTTTCTTTAGGATAAAGGCCGGAGCGGGGACCCTTCCAAATTAGATCATCTTTGAATCAAGAATACTTTCTACGAAAGGACTTCGAGACTCTTCTCAAGATTTCTCCCTTGTGGCTAAGGAGTAGTCACCCTGCATCCGCAGGCACCATCTAAGAACTCTGCGGTTTGCTGCAAGTCCTTCCTCAAGGATCCGACGGCCCAGCTCGACGAGAACCAGCTTCCCTGGCACCTCTGACCTCTACCCACGTCGTCAGCTCAGCTGAGATCTGTGGGTGCGACGAGACCTCGAGGGACCGGCCATCATCAAAACCTGCACGCTTTCTTAAACAGCACGACCATCGAAGCAATTCTCTGGTGAGTGCTCTGGGGTCCGAGAAGCCCCGACCCTGAGCAGCTCCAGCACCGAAGTGTAGTCTCCCAGCATCTCCACGATCTGCGTGGGGCCCTTCTGCTCGCTGCTCAGCACGTTGTCTGGTCACTAGCCGCTGGCTTGTGCCCTTCTTTGACGACATCCGACAACCAACACTGCTGGTTTGGTTGCTCCAGATCGGCCCTTGCTCCCTTTTTCGAGAGGAGCACCCCGGACCCTCCTGGTCCACTCAAGACGCCATTTTAGGCCCACCACGTGGCCCTGAAATCTGCCAAGGCTTGTTGCCCCAATCCTGGGCCCAGCGACGCCGACAGCATCAAACTTCGTGGGACAGCTCGCACCTCCATCCTGGTCGCCGACAATGCCTCCTGGTCCGTGAGACTGCAGAGCCTAGTGTCGCCCACTCACCTAGTCGAGGTGACGGCCATCCGGTGCCTTCCTGGTACCCTCTGACTACTGGCTAGTAGTACGAACTTGGTCCCCTCTGCTTTCAGGTATCAACGACTGATCCAGGCTTGGATCTCTACGAACTATTCATCACTGGTCGCCGGCCAGCAACTCCTTTTCTTCCGGCTCCTGGCTCGTCAGCGAAGACCCCCGACGCCTGTAAGACTTGTGCAGCCGCAGCCCTCGTGGCTAGGTAACTTCGGCATTTCGGTGCCTGCATAGCCTCCTTACTCTAGGGTCCCGAGTCCCTCGCTTCCGACTTGCCTTATCGGGTCCGCCCGAGACCACTAAACTTTCCGTGCCCTCGGGCACTTGTTTTAAATTGTGCACTTGAAGTATTTTCTAAGAGCTTTTGTTCTGTGCTTAGTACCCTGTCCTCATAAAGAGTCCAGGGCTGTTGTGATTCTTAATAAATATGCTGTTTATTTTCATAACACTTGTGTGGTGTCCTTTCACTTGGTGTTCAAGGGGTATGTGATGGTATTACAGCTGGCTTAACACGCCCTCTACAGTTTAGCCCGAAGACTGCTCGTATCCACGCTACTAGGATAGCTGGTCTAAGGTTGACTTACAACCAATCACCATAAGGGTCGTTTGGAACGATACATAGTGGTCGCTAGAATAGCGAACGCTGCATATCGGGCCAACTTCTCACAACTAGCTAACCACTCTAACGGTGCATGGTCTGTGAAAAGAGTGAATTCTCTTCCTTCCAGATAATAACGTAAGGTCTCTATTGCCCACTTGATGGCGAGGGCCTCCTTCTCAATGGTTGCATAATTTTTCTCTCTAGGGAAGAGCTTACGACTAATGTACAAGATGGGGTTCTCTCCCTAAGGTGTCTCTTGCGAGAGGACCGCTCCTAACCCCTGATCAGAGGCGTCTGTTTGTAAGACAAAGGGACAGGAATAATCTGGACTAACCAGAAGAGACTCTGATGTCAAAGATTTTTTTAAGGTCTCAAAGGCATGTCTTACTTCACTAGGAGGGGATTGCAAAATCTGTTCAGTTTTGCTGTTCTTCTGTAGAAGATCAGTTAGCGGAGCTGCCATCTGGGAAAACTTAGGGATAAATCTTCTATAATAACCTAGTAAACCCAGGAAGGCCCTCAAATCTTTTTTTGTTTTGGGATATGGTATGCTGGAAATGGCCGATAGTTTCGACGTTTGTGGTCTTATGACACCTTCCCCCAATAGGTATCCTAAGTACTTGACTGTTTGGGCAGCCAGGTGACTCTTGGCTGGGTTGATTTTTAGCCCCTGTTCGCCTAAAGTTTGAATGATTGTAGTGAGATGGCCCAAGGTTGTTCCCATTTATCGCTTTATATCACAATATCATCAATATAAGCCCCAGCAAACTCATCGTTGGGCCTTAGAATTGTATTCATGGCTCTCTGGAATGTTGCAGGTGCCCCATGTAAGCCAAAAGGCATAATTCTAAATTGATAGAGCCCATCAGGGGTAGAAAAGGCAATTTTTTCTTTGTCTTCTTCTTTTAATGGTATCTGCCAATACCCTTTACACAGATCAAGGGTTGCTTTCCCTATTCTTTCCACCATTTCATCCACTCGAGGTAAGGGATAAGTGTCAAATTCTGAAATGTTATTAACTTCCCTGAAATCAATACAAAACCGAATCGACCCATCTGGCTTCGGTACGAGTACAATGGGAGAATTCCATTCACTCTTAGATGGTTCTATAATACCCATCTGTAACATCTTCTCCACTTCCTCTCTGATTGTTTGTCGCCTGGCTTCAGGTATGCGATATGGTCGTAGTCTAACCTGTTTACCGGGTGGGGTTTTGATTGTATGCTCAATGAGTTTGGTCATTCCTGGACTAGTGGAAAAGACAAACTCAAGAGGTTGTAACTCCTGAATCAATCCTTCTTTCAAAGAGTTAGACAATACAGGATCAATGCATTGCTGAAACAGTGGCTCCTGGGGTCCTATGCTATGGACAGCTACTGGTGCCGGTCCCGCCCATTGTTTAAGCAGATTCACATGATAAACCTGAGAGATTCTTTTGTTGCTGTCTACTTCTATACAGTAGGTTACAGGGGTGACTTGTTGGAGCACTGTGTAAGGTCCCTGCCACTGTCCCAAAATTTTCTGATCTGAAGATGCCATCATGAGTAACTCGAGGTATCCCACCTGAAAGGTTCTCAGTTTGGCCCCTTTATCGTACTGGATCTTTTGGACGTTCTGTGCGGCTTCTAAATTGTTTCTGACGATGTCTCGGATTTGTCTCAAATGTGTTTTCAGGTTCGAGACGTATTCAGGTAAGGGCTTGGTGTCGCTTTGTTATGTTTCCCACTGTTCTCGAGCCATATCTAACAGAGTACGGGGTTTATGCCCGTATAACAACTCGAAGGGAGAGTACCCAGTACTCTTCTGTTCCTTGCACCTGATGGCAAAAAGAGCCAAGGGAAGAATGTCTTCCCACCTTCGTGTCTCTAGATCCAACAGTTTTTTTAGGGTGGCTTTGATGGTGGCATTGTATCGTTCCACCAATCCATCCGTTTGTGGATGATAAGCGGCTGTTCTTATTTGTTTTACACCTAACTGTTTACAAATGTCTTTCATCATTTTGGAGACAAAAGGAGTTCCCTGATCAGTTAAGATCTCTTTGGAAATCCCACCCGGGAAAAAACTCCAATCATGGCTTTGGCTATATTGGCGGTGTCAGGTCGGCGTAGTGGTATAGCCTCAGGGAACCTAGTAGCATAATCAACCATAACCAATACATAGCTATACCCGCTTCTAGAAGGTAGCAGAGGTCCAATAATGTCCATGCCTACTCGGCTAAAAGGATCATTGATGGGGAGTGGTTGTAAAGGGGCCCTAGGTGGATTGTAACGGCTGTGCCGTTGACAAATAGGACATTCCCTGCAGTATTTCTTTACTTGCTGATAAATCCCTGGCCAGTAAAACTTCTCTACGATAGTTTTCTCGGTTTTCTCAGCACCAAAATGACCCCCTAGAAGGTGACTATGTGCAAGATATAATACCTTCTCTCGAAAAGGTTCTGGCACTAACAACTGGGCTTTTTGGTCAGGACTGCCTTTTCGATACAATAAGCCGTTCTTAGTAAAAAAATAGGGACCTACGTGTTGTGGGTCTTCTTCCTCAAGTGCTTTTTTCCATGCCTCCTGAAGTACAGGGTCCTCTCGCTGGGCAGCATGAAAGTTACGGTCTGTTTCCCATGGGTTTTCAATTGGAACAATGGGCATTACCAGGGGATTTTTCCCTTTTTCGGCCCTTCTCTGTCTTCGGCTTTTCCGTGTTTTAGTATTCGGCCACTCTTTTTCCGTGTCTTTAGAAAAAGGAGCTGTGGCTAACCATTCGTCCTCTTCAGCCAAAGCTGACTCCTGTAGCAACTGGGGAAGCTTAGCGTAATCATTACCTAGAATAGCTTGTTCCGGTAATCGGGGTATCAGGCCTACAGTCAGGGATGTACCTTGATCCTGGGGATGTTGAATGAGCACCCTAGCAGCGGGGTATGGTTTGGTGTCCCCATGTACACATTTAATGGCCACCATACCTTCTATGGGACCTATACTAGTGCCTAAGTCTTGTGGCCTGACTACACTATGCAAACAGCCCGTGTCAGCCAAGGCAGTAACTGGTTGTCCGTTCACCGAGACCTTGCACTTGTAAGGGGGAAGTTTCTTGTCAGGGGTGAACAATAGTAATTGCGAGCCATCCCTATTTCTATAGGCTCTTCTCTTTGTGGACAAAATCGAGCTATATGTCCCATCCCTCCACATTGAAAACACTGGGGTCCCGTCACAGGGGGACGAATGAATGGAATAGTCTGTAGAGGGCCACTGGGAACGAGGGTAAGAGGTTCAGGTTTCTTTGCTATGGGAGGTCTTGACGGCCGATGGAGTGGGTATCCCACGGTTTTTCCAGCGTTTTCTTCTCTTCCTTTTTGAAAGTCCTGTGCCCTACTATAAGCACTAGCTATTTCTACTGCTGTTTCTAGTGTAAGGTTAGCCTGCTGTCGGACCCAACGTTGAATGGGTGGATGAAGGGATGACAAGTATTGTTCAAGGTAGATTTTTGCCATAATCACATCCTTATTTGTAGTGGCAGGTTTTAACCAACGGTCCACCATGTCTTTTACTTTAAAGTACAAGGCGTGCTGTGTCTCCTGTGGTCCCTCTTTCAGTTGCCTTAATTTTATTCTACATGTTTCATCATCTATTCCCAGTCTTTCTAGAATGCATTTTTTTATTTCTGTATAGGGAACTGTTCCTTGGAGGGTAGCAGCTTGGTAGGCTGCTTGCAGGTCTCCTGATAACTTAGGTCCTAAATACTGTCCCCATTTGTCTGTGGGCCATGAGGCTGCACTTGCCATGTGTTCGAAATTACTGGGAAAAAAATCAGGATCTTCTCCATCTACGTATCGTTGTAGGACGACCGATGGTAGAGTTGTGGGACCCCGTTGTTGTCCTAACACTGCAGTAAGTTTGTCCATAGCAGCCTCTTGGGTTTGTCCTTGTCCAGCGAGTACTTGTTGCATCTTTTCTTTATCTTACTCGACCACGTTCAAAAAACGTTCCATTACCTTCCCTAAATGTTCTTGGTTTTCGGCCATTTTCGCTAGGGCAGCCTCCATTTCGCCTTTAAATCCCACTTCTGACACCACTTGTGGGAGAGCGGGCTTGATAAACAGGCGTGGAGGCTGAAGTATAGGTTTGAAAGATGGTTTATTGACAAAAGAGGGAACTGTAGATTGTTGAGATAGGGTCTCTAGACGGTCTTCTCCTTCCTTCTGTATTCCCCACCCGTTCCTCCTCCCCTCTCCCTGTTACCCTGAACCACCAACACTCACCAGGCTCCGCCGTAACTCGCCTGAGTCATGGCTGCTCCCCAGCCACCTCCGGACACCACCAGTCCTCGCACCAGCTTTCTTCCCCGTCCTCGAGGTTTTCAGGCGTCCAGGTATTCAGCGTGTCGGGTCCCGCGTCTTCTCTCAAGTCGGGTCCCGCGTCTTCTTCCCGCAAACCGGGTCCCGCGTCTTCTTCCAGCAAACCGGGTCCCACGTCTTCTTCCCGCAAACCGGGTCCCACGTCTTCTCCTTCAATGAGTTTTCTCCAACGTCCTTCCTCACTTTCTTCAGGCCGTTTCTGCTCTCCTGTTATTGGTCTCGGGCTTCGTTTTCCGGGTAGCGAGGGCGATACATCCGGGCCATGTCTCTGACCGCGTCCCTGTGGAGAAAGAGCAGAGGCATCTGGATGTCGTGGTTCTTCCAGGTCGGTAGGGGTTTCCCTCCACAAGGCACTTTCCTCACAAGGCTGAAGATACCGGTGGAGCAGATCCGTGAACCACCACTGTCGGGGCCACTCCGGAGCAATGAGGATCATCCGTGCTCTGGACCGGGACAGCTTGATGAGCACCGCCGGAATCAGGGGAATGGGTGGAAAAGCGTACAGAAAGCTGTTTGACCAGCTGATCCATAGCACATTCCCCAGAGTCCCTGGTTGCTAATGCCTGGAGGTGAAGTCTCTGCATTTTCTCTTTTCGGCGGTGGCAAACAGATCTACGTCTGGAGTGCCCCACCTCTCGAAGATGTCTTCTAGTACCTCGTCGTTCAGAACCCACTCGTGGTTTTCTTGCACGAGCCTGCTGAGTGTGTCCGCCTGAGCATTCTGCACACCTGGCAGATGGGTGGCCGTTATCGTCAGTCCTCTGGCGAGCAGCCAGTGCCAGATCGCCTGCACTTCCAGTGACAGGGTGCACGATCTCGAGCCCCCCTGCTTGTTGAGGTACTACATTGAGGTCGTATTGTCCGTCTGCACAAGCAAGAAGATGGTCTGGAAGGACAGATGAAAGGTCTTCAATGCCAAGTGAACCGCTCTGAGTTCCAGAAAATGTATGTGGTACGTGGATTCCGCTGGGGGAATCTGTAGCTGGTCTGAATGCGCTCCCCAGCCGAGGAGAGAAGCATCTGTGACGATAGTCTGACTCGGAATGTCCTTGTGGAATGGAACCCCCTTGAGGAGATTCTCCGCTGAACACCACCATTTCAGGGACTGTAGGGCGTGAAGGGACAGATTTCAAGAGAGAGGGTACCCCACTTACACCAGGGAACAGGGCACAATGACAACAAGTCTGAGGGACATCCCTGGAACACACTAGTTGGACTCATATATCAATACACTTGAACATTTTAAATAGCAGGACACTATGGGGTGAAGTATAGTAATAATTTCCACAGAAAAATAGGATTCGTTAACAATCTCCTTTTAATAAAAATTCATACATTGGGCAATAAAAAAGCATAACAATTAAAAAAATTTCAAAGAACTATTCCTTGAACAGTTAAAACACATGAAATCAACATCTCAAATGCACAATTAGACAATATAGCAAATAAAAAACACACGTCAAAGGAATACATGCATGACACATTTACAATTCATAAACAGTTAGAAATACACAACACATTACAAAGTAATAAACCCCTATTATGACTGTGGCTCTTAGATATTTTTACCACTATCGATTTCTAGATCCAAAGGCCTAGGATTGTATTCACTCCCGTAGACAGCTGTGACACAGATACATGTACATCCAGTGTGTACTAGGCTTCACTTGGATTCTTTACTTAAAGGATGCGTCGACGCGTTTCGGTGCGATACATTTAGTTCTGTTGCACCTTCCTCAGGACTTCTTGTTAGGGGTCAAAAGGATTTCAGATTTTGTTTTCTCCCCAAAGAAAATGGGGTCCAACTGGGCCTGTGCAGCGTGGCAATCACGTACTGCAGACTCTTGCTGCTATGGCCTTGTTATTTTCATTCAAATTTCTCATATTGGGATTTCATTTTTCACTTTTGCGGTCTCTTTGCTTTACCAGTGCGTGTATCTTTAAAATTTATAAAAACCTCCTTGAACGGGCATAGGAAATCTGGAGTCCTTACGGGAACTGGATATGTTCTCCGTTTTTGTGGTGCCGCGTCTCTGCCTCGTTCAAACCACTCTCTCGTGAAGGGACAGCCTGATCCTGTTGTCCCAGCTCCCCCGCTTCTGGTCCCACTGGTCCTCCAGACATTCCTGCAGCGGCCTCATATGGAGCCGTGCATGTGTCGTGAGGAAGATTCAAGAGGCCATCGACCCCAGTAGAGAAGACACCGTCCTCACTGTCGTAGATGGAACAGCTATGAGAGCCTGAGCCTTCCGAAGGATCGATAAGCGTCACTCCTCCGGAGGAGACACGCTTGCTGAAAGAGTATCGATGGAGGCTCCCAAGTACTGCAGGCACTGAACAGGAGTCGGAACAGACTTGGACATGTTTATGTGCAACCCCAGTTGGTTCAGCAGTATGGCCGTCCTGTTGAAGTGCAATTGCGCTTCCTGGAAGGTGGAGGCTTTGATCAGCCAGTCGTCCAGGTACGGATAGACAAACACCTTGTTCTTTCTCAGGTGCGCTGCCACCACCGCCATGCACTTTGAGGAAGTCCTGGGAGCAGGCTTCAGTCCAAACGGTAGTACGGTGTATTGATAGTGATTGGTGCCAACCAGGAACCGCAGGAACTTCCGGTGTTTCCGTGCAATGGGCACATGGAAGTACGCATCTTGCAGATCTATTGCGCAAAGCCAGTCTCCCCTCTGCAGCTGAGGATAAATCTGGTGCAAAGACAGCATGCAAAACTTTTCTCTGCGAATCCATTTGTTTGCTTTTAGCAAATCCCGAATGGGCCTGAACTCGTTCTTGTCTTTCTTGAGTACCAGAAAGAACCGTGAGTAAAGACCCTCTCCCCTTTGAGACAGAGGGACGTCTTCTATCGCCCTTTTTCTTAACAGGGTATCGGCCTCCACTCGGAGCTCGCACAGTTGGAACTGCGAGCAAACCGGCGGAATCGCGGGAGGCGGGCTGATGAAACGAAGACTGTATCCATTGCAAACAATATTCAGCACCCACTTGTCCTGAGTAATTTTTCTCCACTCTGCCAAGTAATTTTGTATGCTTCCCCCCACCGGAGCGGGTATGGGTGAGGAGGAAGTAACACCTCAGGGCCTAGACCCGGCCGGGCCTTTAGGCGTCGCTGAGGCCTGCTGGCCGCCCCTGCCCCTCTGGTGCTTCTGGAAGGGCCTTTGCTGGTACTGCTGCTGTTGTTGCTGCTGGCCAGCTTGAAGACCTTGGCCTCTTCCCTGGGCACCAAAACGTCTCTGGAAGGGACGGAAGGCCCTCCTTTGCTCTTTCGGCTTTTCCATCCCGACAGCCGTCAGGGTTTCCGCCTCCGCCTTCATGCGGGCCATCTCATCATTCGCATGCTTCCCAAAGAGCGTTGAGCCAGAGAACGGCAGATTGAAGACTCTCTGCTGTGCCTCTGGTTTCAGCGATGTTAGGCGCAACCAGGCATGGCGTCTTTGATTAATACCGTGGCAGTATCCATGAGCCGCCAAGAGAGAGGAATCTGCAGCTGAGCTGATAACCTGATTGGATACCATCATGCCCTCATTGATGATTTCCTGGGAGTCCTCCCTCCTGTCCCTAGGAAGGTGCTCCAGAAACTGCTGCAGGGACTCCCATAAAGACCGGTTATACCGACCCAAGAGAGCCGTGGCACTAGTAGCTTTTATGGACGTGGCCGCCGTACTGCAGATTTTTTGTCCTGCTGAATCCAGTAGACGGCTCTTCTTATCCGAAGGCACCGTCGATGACGGGGCAGTAGCGTGCTGCTTTCTGGCCACAGTGACGATCACCGAATCCGGTACCAGGTCCGATCTGAGAAAAGCTGGATCGGAGTCTGGGGCCCTATACTTTTTCTGCAGCCGGGAAGGAGCGGACTTTGTTGACGCCAGAGTCAAGAAGAGCTCCATCGCCAGTTCCTCCAGCCCCGGCACCAAGGGCAACAAGGGTCGAGACAGCTGCCGCTTGTGTAGGGTCTCGAAAATCACCAACGGTGTGGGAACTGATACATTAATCCCCAGCTTCGCTGCCCCTCTCAGTAACACCTCTTGGAACGAGACGATGTCATCGACCGGTGACACCCTCGTACGGGGGAGTCCGATCATGTGGGTGAGTACTCTCTGGCGTTGGAAGAATCCGTATGACGGGACCTTGACCTGTCCCTCCAGTGGCGACTCCTAGACCGTGTTGAAGAGCAACGGTCACTTCTTGACTGGTGTCTCCAGTGGATCACCCATGACCTAGACCTCCTAGGCCTCGGGTGATCCACTGGCCGTAAAGGAGGCAGCAACTGCGGAGGCAGAACCGGAACCAAAGGTTGCGGAGGCCTTGTAGGCGGTGACGGGAGGTGCGGAAGAGATAGAGACTGCGGAGCAGGCCGCGGTGGAAGAGGGGGAGGTTGATGAGGGGGAACCGGAGGAGGAGGAGGAGGCGTAGGAGGACGAGGTGGGGTCTCCTTAGGTAACGGAGGAGGCGTAGGAGTCCTGGGCCTCGAAGGTGAGTAGGCCTGAGAGTATTCAGAGTCCAAAGACCTCATCATTCCCCTCTTTTTCTTCTGCGCAGGCCTTGACGAAGATGTCCTAGAGGCTGATCTTTTGGAGGCTGAGCGCCGGCGCTGCCGTGACCGTGGGCTCTTAGATGCAGAAGACAGGCTTAACACAGAGGCAGAGGACACAGTCCTGGCCCTTGATCGCCCCCTCGACGCCGACCTATCTCTCCTCGACGTCATTCTCTTATTCGACGTCGAACGTCTCGACGTCGATACATCCCTCGACGTCGACTCTCGTCTCTTCAACGTCGACTCTCTTCTCCTCGATGTCGAACGCCGATGTTGCCTCGATGGCGAACGGCGGTGTCGCCTCGACGGCGAGCGCTGGTGCCTCTTGGACCCATCTCGACGTCGACGGTGTCTCGACGTGGATGTTGTCCTCGATGTCGACCTCGTCCGAGGTCTCAACGTCAGTCCCCTCGACGTCGAACGGCGACGTCGCTTCGCCCCAGAGTCCTGGGACGACGGGGAGCAGATGGTGGTCATCCCTCCCAACGCAGACGTCAAGGCCATCGACGTCAACGGAGATCTGTGCCTTTTTCTGGCCTTATCTTGACTGGGGAGCCCCCCAGAGGCCGAAGCATTGGCAGCGGATGAAGTCTCTCCATGCCCAGACCCACCTTGGTCCTGGTGTCTACTTACCTCTAGGCCTTGGAGTCGAATTTTCTCCCTGTCCCCCAGGGTCCTCTTGGCGAATCTCACAATCTTCAGGGACATGAGATGATGGTAGACAGAGGATACACACTCTGTGAGGATCTGATTTAGCTTTCTTCCTGTAACACTCAGGGCACTTGTCGAACAAAGCTGGCATATTCGACAGAAAAATGGCCAAAACTGACCAAAAACCCCAGCAAAAGAAAGAAGAAGCAGTCAGACGTCGAGTGAAACGCCCACAACACTTGAAAAGTGCCAATAAATTGAAAAATACCCAAAAAGGGAGAGCTCAATGCTCCAGGGTCCTGCTAGCAGGAGCCGGAAAAAAGAACTGAAAGTAAAAGGAGTTTGCTGTGCATCATGGGATACCGAGGGTCTCTGGAGAGTTCCTTAAAGGCACGATATCCCTTTTCCAGATACATAATGGCAGCCTATGGGAGCTTGTCTGTCCATCCCTTCCTCTCTATCATTCCCAGGATTTTGTGAATGGGAAGTTTCTCTATGGGTGAAACTTAGCAGACTGTGTTAAATGTGATATTGGTGGAATATCCTTTGCATTTCTAGTTGAAGTACTGGACAGTGTAGCCAGGTATAGGCTGCATTATTGTCTTTAATTTTCTCTTAGGTGTCTATGCAGGATTGCACAGAAGACAGCTTAAGAGATTATTTTTGATTGCTCCGGGGTCTGCGTACATTGCCGGGACTATTCACTAGATTATGACTATAACAGAGATCCCCTACTACAGAAATAATGTTCTATATTAAAAAGGGAGTAACAGAAAGGCAGGCATTAGAATGTTTCAGAAGAAGGCCTATATCAGCCATTACTAGTCTTGAACTACTTCATTGTCTTCAGTGGAGCTTACAGCATTCCAATGTTGTAATATAGCCTTAGAGCCCACAATAGCAGGCTCTACTGGCCGATAAAGACCTGCCCCAGCGTTAAAGGCCTGTGCCGAAGGCGAATGCCTTTAACAAGGTGCGGGCCTTTAATGGCCCATAGAGCCCGCTAATGTGGGCTCTCAGACTATTAGAACATTAGGCCACTAGAGGGCAGAATGTTTTGATATGTAAAACAAAGTCCTCATGGAGCCCTAGGGGGTTGAAATCACCTTGGGCTCCGTGAGGCCTTTGTCCACAGCTGTTGCTGCGAACAAACATTTGAATGTTGATGCTCCGGGCTTCTACCTGCCATTAGAAGCCGGGGGCATGCCATTGCCTCCAATATAGCTACCAACATTCTAATGTTATAATTATTGTTAATTTACCTCTTGCCAGATGAAAAAAAAAATAAGACTAGTGACCAATTGTTAGCTTACCTCAGCTTATAACCTGCTGAAAATAAATCTACCTACAATATTTTTACAAACTTCAAGATTACCCAAAATTAGGTGGAAATATTGGTACATGGAATTTGAAAAGTATCTTGTTGCAATAGATTGGAAAAAGTTTGACCCTGAGCTCAAAATGACACTGGTATATGACTGTTTAGGGTCAGAGAAAATCTTATAGTCTTCCAGAAGTCATTTCTGCTAACTCCTATTTTAACCATTAGGATGAATACACTGGGACTGCAGAAAATTGAGGGCATAATTTTCTAGATGATCTCAGCATTGTGTTAGAAAGACACAGGTTGTTTGTGAAGAGAGAGCTGATAATTATGTTGTTGAATTATGTATAATGGCATCCTCTTGTGACTAGCTTTGAGCTTATGTGGGAAGGGATTCTGTATCCTGACAACCACAAGGTGCGATTATCATGTTATGGGATCCACTGCTTAGTAGTGTGATGGGTGAGGAAGTGTGAGAGATAAACACACATTTTTTTTTTAATGTGATATGCTGGCTGGTTTACTCTGAAGATCCTTTCACTGGGCTGGTAACACATTTTTTTATGTTCTTGATCTAATTTCCTGTGGTGGCTATGTTGGGGGAGGTCATTCACTTTGATATTCTGGTGTTGATAAAGAGTGAGGTGGTATCAGAGATATGCCCATAAACACTGCATTATAGTCCTCCTTTATATGATTGTCATTATCATGGCAATAGTAGAGATGTGTCCAGATGGACATTAGGCTGTCAGTGCGCAGAGTATGTGATTATTTGGGACCTGGAGGATAGATTATGTCAGAGGCCTTTGATGACCAGCAATTTGTAGCTGATCTCTATGGTCTTGGCAGGCCTGTCTGATTAGGATTGAGCTGCTATTAAAGCAGAGTTATATAGCCAGTATCTGTGCCATCCAGTGCCTAGCAAGGTTCCACAGGTCTTTTATACATTATGTTCTCGTCTCGCTGACGGTGAGGGAGCCAGTAATTAATTGGTTTATGATATTATACTGTGCCATTGATCATATCACATTGACACCGAGGGGTCCGTCTTAAAAAATAAAATAACTGTCCTCAATCTTGTGGTTAGAAGTAGAAAGTAGAGTAGATATGCCCCAAATGTAATAAGACAGGTTGTGGGTTCAAACTCTGATTTTTGCAACAGGTTGTGGGTGTTCAAGTGGAGTGGCTGTGGTTACTTCTAGTATTGACTAAGGAGGCATGGTTATGGTCCTTTGACCCCATCCCGGAAGCTGAGATTTTCAATTTAATCTCCTCCTCCAAGCCCTCATCCCACATCCTCGACCCTATACTCTCCCAAATGGCCAAAAAGCTGAAACTCTCCCTTGCACCACTCTGGTGCGAAATCATAAACAGCTCCTTAAAAACCGGCATCATACCAGACTGCCTCAAGGTCGGCCAAGTCACACCACTTCTGAAGAAGCCAGGCCTAGACTCCAACGACTTGAACAACTTCAGACCTGTCTCCAATCTTCTCTTCCTAGCCAAAATCCTCGAAAAATGCGTTCTCCGACAACTGAACCAACATATTGACAATATTAACCTGCTAGACCAACACCAATCAGGCTTTAGAAAAGGCTGTAGCACCAAAACTGCAATCCTTAACATCATGGATGACATCCTCAATTCCCTTGACTCGGATCATTGCTGCCTACTCATCCTCTTAGACCTGTCAGCAGCCTTTGACACAGTGGAGCACAGTCTTCTCATCAAGGCTCTCAAAGACCGTGTAGGTGCAGACGAGGTGGTCCTTCAATGGTTCTCCTCCTTCTTTCAAAATCGCTCCCAAAGGATAAAACTCAAATCCTTTACATCCTGTTAAAAGCAAAACGACAATCATGAACATTATCTGCGCCATCTTGTCTGATGGAAGTTCCTACGTGCACATAAACTGCAGTCATTCTGACCGGCCGCAGCCATTTTGTATTCCGTTGGTCACCTTTGTTTTACTCTGCCCTTACTAGCATCCCTCTGACCAACCTGGTATGTGAGTTGGGGGCTATAAACTATTGACACGACAAACATCAACACCACCTGCTACCACAAACTAATTTTTCCTCTCATCTCTGTTTACAGGCAAACCCATGGACACTCCTACACAAACAGGTTCCAAATACCAAACAGACTCTTGCAAACATGGTTTATTGCACTGCACACAGCAAGACTTGTTTTTGCCAACAATGGGACCTGTTTTTATCAACAGAACGGACTCTTAGATCTGGCCGGTCTCACATGTTTTAGACCCTGAAGCAAGGTCCAGCTGCAAGATTAAATTGTCTGTTTTGACCTGGGTGGGAGGAGAATTAATGTTGGGCTTGTGTAACCATGTTGATGAAACAATGTTGGGCTTGTGTGACAACCTGCCCGGGGCGGAGACTCCAAGCTTGTAACCATGATAAATGAAACAAATACATTGTGTCAAACCTGTATATAAGGAAGAGCCAAAGCAGTTGCTAGCAGAACACCTCCCTGAGACATCCCGGTGTCTGCAGTTGACGTGGTCTCCTCTTAAGAGTAATAAACCATTTTTCTTGTCTTCCAGTTTCCAGCGCTTGCCTCATTATTTTGGTAACGAACCCAAGGTGAATTAGAGGTGGGACCCTGCCACCAGGCAGCATTGGGGGTCTTAGAAGACTCGCTGCTTTTCACAAATTGGCGACTCAACTGTGGGGTCCATCAGAGACACGTGGGTCCGGTAGAGAGGTCCTAACGACGGAGTGAATGACTAAATGATTGGAGTGCACCTGCCTGAAAGAGACCCTCGTCTGGCTACCGATCGACTGAACTTCACCGGTTCCGAACGGACCTCTCTCGAGTGACCTGCGGTCCTGACTGGGACCTTACAGGAACGCCGTATTGATTGTTGGAGTAAGAGGACAACTAGGCGCTGGAAGGGGAAGACGAAGAGCTGTCCATACGGTCCGGGTAAGGTTGTGAAAAAACGACTTAACTTTTTTGATTGATTGATAGAAATAATAGTATTCCTTTTTTTTGTTTTTTGAGACATTCCCTGCTTGCAAACAACGTAGAATAGGAATATTCTCTCTTTGCGGACAGCGAAGGACAGGTAGTGCAGACTTTTTGTCTAAAATTAATTGAGATATTAATTTTGACCGCTAAATACTTCATGCCTGTTTACTCTAGATTGTTTGAATGTTTTGGATCAGACAGTTTGTTAGCGGTCAGTCATCCGGCGCCGCCGGAAGGCACCCCTAACAAGGACATGTACGTAAAATATGGATTAGCCACCGTAGCTTATAGCAAACTATAGCATAAGTACACTAGGAAGGACCGGGTAAATCAGTGGCCACTGACAGGACCTTTTGATCCTGCTAAAATAGAAACGTTAGAATTAGCTCTCCACAATAAGAAAGCTAGACCAGCCATATTTGATAGTTTTGGTTTATGGCGAAAAGAGGCAGCTCAACGAAAGAAAAGAGACAAAGCTAGACAAGATAAAGAAACACGAAAATCAGGTTACCATTCCTGTAAAAAGTTAGAAGAAGAACTAAAAGAAAAGGAAATCGATAAAAAGGAACAGGAATCAAAAATTTCAGGTCAATGCCCTGTTAGAACGCCCTCAACTCTTTACCCCGAGTTACCAGCAAAACAGAGGGCAGATGATGATTTATTGTTAGGTCCCCCAATGATGTACATGCCACCCCCTTATGCAGGACAACTAAGATAGCAGGACCCCGGTAGAAAAAACAGATAGCATGATGCCAATAAAAGACGCTGCCCCTTACTGGGTACCTCCTAGAAGACAAGAGACTAATGACGATATAAACCATCAAGACGCTAGAGGAAGGGTGGTCTACAAGTGGGTGTATCAGCCATGGGACAGACAGGACATCTTGACATTCCGTAAATCTTTGCCAGATTTATGAAAGAACCCCACCGCCTTTTACACCGAGCTAGGTACCGCACTGGGATCAACAATAATGACACTTGCCGACATAGACTTGGTCTTTGGGTTATGTTTGCCAGCAGATGTGTGGAAACAGATTAGGAAAGTAGATCATACCCAACTGTTTGGTCATACCTGGGAACAACTCGACACACTAGATAAATAGCGGAACCCTGGTCAAAAACCAGTTAAAGCAATATTAGACCTTCCTGACAAAATAGTGCAGAAAGTGAAAACACTAATCCCAGAGAAAAAGGTAGACTGGTCCATAGTAACCGTGTGCCGCTAGAAACCACAAGAGGATGTCTCAGAATTTTTCTCCAGATTTGAAACTGTGTTCTCCGATTACAGGGGACAAGACATGTCCACCGCAACCGGACACCACTTATTTGTGCAGAACTACGTCAGAGGACTACTGCCAGCTGTAGCCCAGTACTACGAGCATCAGAGAAACGAAAATGACAGGGCTACAGAAAGGAAAAAGAAGGACTTGAAGGAAAGGGTAATGATAGCACAACTCCAGGGGGCGAATACAGGAAGGGAGTAATATAGGGGAGGAAACCAGCAGAATACCCCTAGAGTACAGCCACCTAGGAACAATCCATCTTCATCATATGTAGGACGCCAAGACCTAGGACAGGATCAATGTGCATTTTGCAAAGATTATGGACACTGGAAATCCCAATGCCCGGCTTTGTTAGGAGCTGGTAGGGGCAGAGGGGCGAGGGAAATAGCAAGTGGACAGAGATGAAGAGGACGTGGGAGAGGGTATGCGAGTGAAGCAAGCGAGGAAAGGCCAGGAAGAGTGAACACATTTGACCACCCCAGACAGAATCAGTACCAACAGACAGATTACGACAACACGTATGACTTTGCATAGGACAGCCAAGGGCAAGGGAGGGATCCAGTCGAGCTCTATGTTGATCAGCAAGGCCCTTATGTTACCGCTGAGGTCCTGGGCACAAAGTCACCATTTTTGATAGACACGGGAGCAACACGTAGTGCACTATCCAAACGACTGATTCCAAGGGCACCCTTGTCATGCTCACATGTGACCTCAATAGGATTTGACGGTACGCCCTCCACCAACCCTTTGTCCCGACCAATCCCTTTTAATCTTGACAGCAATGGCGTCGAAACGACATTCCTCCTCTCATCTAACACCCCAGAGACCATTATGGGTCTCAACCTTTTGAAACACTTCCATGCGACTATCAGATGCTCACCAGATGGAGTGCGTGTCATCCTGTATGACAACCCCAAACTCCATAGAGAGAACCCTTTTCAGCACATGTTGAGACTGACGCATCCCTACTAGACACTTTGCCATCACACTTATGGGCTAGGGCTGATTCAGACGTAGGACGAATGATGATTGACCCAGTACACGTAACAATACGACAGCACGCAACCCTACCGAAGGTACTGCAGTAAAAAATAATGCCAGAGGGTGAGAAAGCATTGACAGAGATCATACACTCTTTGGTGGAGGCAGGGGTGGTAGAGGAAGTATTGAGCAACCTTTGTAACAGTCCCATACTACAGATTGTAAAGAGACAGGGAGAGGGAGACGGGAAAGCCTATCGCTTCATCATTGACCTGCGGGAGGTAAACAAAATCGTAGTACCACAATACCCAGTAGTTTCCGACATTACGACAATTTTGACTTTAATCCCCTCCACTGCCACCACCTTCACTGTGATTGACCTCAAGAACGCCTTCTTTTCCATACCTATACACGAGGACAGCCGCTATCTTTTTGGATTTACCCTAAATTCCCGTCCATATAGATTTTGTAGAGCACCTCAGGGGTACACTGAGAGCCCAAGCATCTATAGCCAGGCGCTTAAAAGACAGTTGGACGCCATACAATTGCCAGATGGAGTGGCACTAATACAATATGCAGACAACATCCTTCTAGCAGCAGACACCATACCAATAGCCATCACAGCCACCATCAAACTACTCAGTTTCCTTGCTGAGAATGGTCACAAGGTCTCCCGGAAGAAATTGCAGTTCTGTAAATCACAAGTGACCTATTTGGGTCACCTTTTATCAAAAGAAGGGAGAAAACTCACGCCTGACAGGATCCAGACAATTCTAGACACCCCTGTCCCCAAAAATCAGAAGCAAGTCCGCTCTTTGATAGGCCTCACCTCGTTTTGCAGACAGTAGTTACCGAACTTTAGTCTCATTGTCAAACCCCTTCTCTCTCTCCTAGCTAAAGACATCCCCTCACCTCTCCCCTGGACCCCCGAATGCCAGACAGACTTTAAAGAACTACGCAATGCCCTTTGCTCAGCACCAGTCCTAGGAACCCCAGATTACTCCAAACCATTCTTCCTCTACACACACGAAAGGGAGGGATGTGCATTGTCTGTCCTAACACAATCAATTGGTCACAAACAATGCCCTTGTGCATATTTTTCTGCCACCCTCGACCCAGTAGCCAGAGCGCTGCCAGCGTGCCTGCGCGCAGTGGCAGCTGCAGCCGTATCGATACGCCAGAGCGAAGGAATAGTGCTCTCCAATCCAGTCACTGTTTTAGTACCCCATGCAGTCGATACACTACTGAACCAGACCAAAACCCAACACTTGACTAGTGCCTGACTGACAGGATATGAGTGGACACTGCTAGCACGGCACATTACCCTAAAGCGATGCACCACCCTCAATCCAGCCACACTGTTACCCCTACCCGAAAATGATTCTAACGTGTCTCCACTACACGACTGTGTGACACTAACCGATGAACAAACAAAGAGTAGAGTAGACCTCAGAGACACCACCTTTCTAGAGCCAGATGGAGAACTATGGGTGGATGGTTCGTGCATCAAACTCCCCGATGGCGCCACTTCAGCTGCATACGCTGTCACCATAGCCCAAACCATTCTAGAAACAGCCCGTATTGCCCAAAGTTCCGCCCAGGCAGCAGAACTCATATCCCTCACACGAGCATGTATTTTAGCAGCTGGCACGACAGTTAACATATACACCGACAGCCAATACGCCTTCGGGGTGGTCCACCATTTCGGAATTCTATGGAGGGTTCCTGACTTCACACGGTACACCCATCCTGCATGGAGATTTAGTCTCCGCCTTGGCGGAAGCAGTCATCCTCCCCAAAAAGCTAGCAGTGATAAAATGGCAAGCAAATAGGAAAGTGACAGATCTCATAGGACAGGGAATGCGCTAGCAGACGTTACTGCCCGAGCCACGGCAGAAGACAGAACTACGACACAAATGTATGTGACCAGGTCACAAGCTGAACGATGGACTGACGCTAGGTCCACTGTAAGGGACATACAGACGACAGGCACACAAGACAAATTGACCGAGTGGGAAAGGGTGGGACTAAAAGACGAGGAAAATTGCTGGAGAACTAAAGACAAGAATAAATGACTGTTACCCAATGCCTATCCAATCCCCATATTGACCATGGCACATTAACAAGCACACATAGGCTCCACCCCCATGATTGAACTAATCACCAGAGTATGGCATAATGTCAAGATAGCAGTGTGATCGTGGGGTGTAGGCGGACCGGAATAACAGGCGTGGAGGCCGTATATAGTGGGCTATCTCTGAGCCGGTTTTATTGTCAATACACAGGGTTCAGTAATAGTTCGGGTGGGAGAAAAAGAGCAGCGCAATACAGGAAAGAAGGGTCCTAAAGTTGTGCTTGGCCAGACGTTGAGAGGATGGTTCCTCGTGAAGGGATGGTGCTTGGCCGGAAGTCGGGTTGAGGACTTCTTACGAAGGGGTCTAGTCGGCTGGTCACCGGGATGATGGTTCCTCAGAGGTATGGGAAGGAGAGAGAGAAAAGGGCCGTTAGTCCGACTAGCTAGGATAGGCCGGTGCCGTATACCTTCACCAGGGGGTGCGGGACTTGAAGTGAGCGCGAGGAAGGCAGAGGACGGGTCAAGAGGGGGAAAGAGGAAGATTAGGAGGGCAGAAGGGTGACGGAGTGACGGGCGAGTGCGGGGGTCTTCTATACAGTTGTGCGCGTGACTGAAAACGGGTACTATACACAATATACAGTGCAGGGTGCAAGGTGTGGGCGTGATTGCTTTATACACTGCTATTTACACTCTCAATATACAAGGGGATCGGTACTCACGTGCCCCGCCGCAACTCTCCCGCGAGTTGCGGCCGCTCTCCAGCCACCTCCACCTGACTCCACCAGTCCTCGGTCCAGACTTCTTCTTCTTCTTCCGCTTCACCGCTCTTCTCCTCAGGTTCTCAGCATGCTGTCTCTTGCCACGAGTCCACCTGCTTGAACCAACCGCTGTCTTCGGTCCTGGCTTTTCCGCATTCCGCCTCGAGGTTGGGGGAGGGACTTCCGGGGTTACTGGAGAGTCTTTCTGGGTTTCCGCTCGTCCCGATTGGCTCCTGCAAAGGAGAGAGGGGTGGAGTCTGGGTTGCTATGGACGCCACCGGATCAGATGGCGAGGTCCGGGACCTTGAGGGAAGAAGCTGCTTTGACGAGGTAGGGGACGTGGCCGTTTCACAAGCAGAATCTGCAAAACGCCTAGTACAACAATGTATATTCTGCCTACAACACAACCCAGGGAAGGGGACAGTAGTACCACGGGGAGGGTTTGGAGTCCCTGACCACCCCTTTGAAGTCCTTCAAATGGATTACATCCAACTAGAGAGATGCCATGGTCTAAAATATGTCCTGGTGGTTGTGTGCGCTTTTAGCAAATGGGTGGAGGCATATCCCAACCGCGACAATACTGCCATAGCCACTGCAAAAGTATTGTTGAAAGAATTCTTCCCCCGATACGGCCTTTGCAGAATTTTATGGAGCGACAACGGCCCACACTTCGTAGCCGAAGTGATACAGAACATACTGAAAGGGTTGCGGGTAAAACAGAAGTTCCATGCCGTCTTCCAACCCCAATCAGCGGGCCTGGTAGAGAGACAAAATGCAACATTAAAACTAAAACTAGCCAAAATAGTTGCCATGACCAGGTTGAAATGGCCTGACGCCCTTCCATTGGCATTGCTATCAATGCGCTCCACTCCAACCAAATACAGACTGACCCCGTATGAAGTGGTCTTCGGCAGGCCTATGAGCATTTGGGCGGCACCAAGACCCACCTCCATTAACGATGTCCCGAACATATTAATGTCAGATTATTTGCATAAATTGACAAACGAGCTAACAATTATCCACCAACAGGTACGGCAAGCCTTGCCTGACGTATCCAAGGGCCCAGAACACATGATAAAGCCTGGAGACTTCATCCTAGATTGCAACTTCCAAAGAACGAAGAATCAGGAGCCCAGGTGGACGGGCCCCTGGCAAGTCCTGATCACCACTCGAACTGCCCTGCCCTCCGAGTGGAAGGAAAACTAAACTGGCTGCATGCCCATCACTGCAAGAAAGTCCCTCCAATGCTGGCAACCTGTGAAGAGGTGGAGGTGCAAGAGAAAGTACTCACAAAGGACCGACCAGCTCTGAGTTACTACCCACAAGAAGACACCCTCCAACTGGCTGAATTTCCCGACCCCACGGTGCCATCCATGGAAGTGTACAACCTAAGATCGACAAAAAGTGAGAGCTCCAACAACCAGGCCACTAACTGAGTCTGAGTCTCAGATCGGTAGCACAGCCAAACAACGCTACCAGGAAAAGCACCAGACAAAAGTCTGTGGTCCTAACAGTTGGTGAGCTCCTCGAAGATGATGGAAGAAACGGAACACCTGCAAAGCCACCGCAAAGACACCAAGACTGTTGAACTGCACAGTACAAAGACAATTGCACTTGTAGCCGCATTTCTCACCTCCCTCCTGCTAATGGTCACACTCTGGATCACTGAAGAGAATACACCTGCATACAGAACATTGTCACCAACCATGCAACCAATCACCAAGAAAGAACACTACCTGGTATCACTGTCGCCACATCTTGTGAACGACGCAAAGAATTCTGGAATAATTCTTTCGTACAGATGTTGCACCAGCACAATCTTGCCACCAATGCCACTAACTGTTGGGTCTGTGGGCTGCTACCACATGCCACTAAACATTCCATCCCTTTCATCCCTTCACCCTTTTCTGTTCACGGATCTTGCCTTGCCTGGATGATGCTCCTACAAGAAAGTTACAAAGACAATGCCACTTCCGATGGGACAACCGCTCAGTTCTACAATGAGTTCTGGCTAAACAAAACAGGAAGAACAGCCGCTCCCTTTTGCCATCACACCTCCAATGCAACATTCACAATGAATGTCCCCTCCAAAGAACGAGTAGAAATACAAGTGTTCAATAATCCTGTCAGAGCCACATTTTCCTCCTGAAGAAAAGAACTGCTGCAACACTGACTGTGGCCCTATCTGTGGTGAACGTCTCTGCCTTTGTATGCATTGAAGGCCGTGGGACTAAGAATGTGGGTCACAGCACTTGTAACATTGTAAGGACTTTGAACACTGCCAACCCTCCAGCCTTTGTTGCATCATCCAATATGTACTTTGTATGTGGAACCAAAGCCTACACCTGGCTCCCAAGAAACTGGGGGGGGGGGGCATGTGCTAAATCGCCTTTGTTTTGGCACCAACCTACACAGCCCCTGCAGAGCATCATCGAGAAAAGCGTTCTAAAGACACTGATCAAGCAGACTCTGCCGCATCACAGTTCCTCGACGCAGCAAAAGGGCTCGTCCCGCTCTGGGGTCCAATGGCAAACAGCCGAGCCATCAGACATCTGCCTCAAGCAGTAGAAATCGCCCTGAACGTCACAGCTGGCATCCTCACCAACAACACTGCCGAGCTTCAAGCGGTCCGTCTGGTGGCCCTACAAAACCGCGTGGTCATGGACGTGGTAGTAGCGGACCATGGAGGAGCATGTCGCATCATCGGTGCCAGTTGCTGCATAAACATCCCTGATAATTCACCCTCTGTCTATGAAGCAATCGAACATCTCCATAGACTGTCTTCAGAAATTCATCAAGGATCAGAGACTTGGACAATTGGAAGTTGGCTTTGGGGCATCTTGAAGGACTGGGGTTGGAAAATGTCAATGTTTCTCTTGGTCCCAGATTGGCAGTATGTGGTTGTTGTTTGAGTGTACACTGTATACCACCTTTGTGTTCTCTTTGCATAAGTACCTTGCACCCTAAGACTATGGTCACTCAGCTAACAAAAATGAGAGTAATGTATGAGCAAGAGATACAGGACATTATGGAGATCGAAATAGACTGACAAGCTGGCTAGTTATGTTCAAAGGGGCGACTGTTAAAAAGCAAAACGACAATCATGAACATTACCTGCGCCATCTTGTCTGATGGAAGTTCCAACGTGCACATAAACTGCAGTCATTCTGACCGACCGCAGCCATTTTGTATTCCATTGGTCACTTTTGTTTCACCCTGCCCTTTCTAGCATCCCTCTGACCAACCTGGTATGTGAGTTGGGGGCTATAAACTATTGCCACGACAAACATCAACACCACCTGCTACCACAAACTCATTTTTCCTCTCATCTCTGTTTACAGGCAAACCCATGGACACTCCTACACAAACAGGTTCCAAATACCAAACAGACTCTTGCAAACATGGTTTATTGCACTGCACACAGCAAGACTTGTTTTTGCCAACAATGGGACCTGTTTTTATCAACAGAACGGACTCTTAGATCTGGCCGGTCTCACATGTTTTAGACCCTGAAGCAAGGTCCAGCTGCAAGATTAAATTGTCTGTTTTGACCTGGGTGGGAGGAGAATTAATGTTGGGCTTGTGTAACCATGTTGATGAAACAATGTTGGGCTTGTGTGACAACCTGCCCGGGGCGGAGACTCCAAGCTTGTAACCATGATAAATGAAACAAATACATTGTGTCAAACCTGTATAAAAGGTAGAGCCAAAGCAGTTGCCAGCAGAACACCTCCCTGAGACATCCCGGTGTCTGCAGTTGACGTGGTCTCCTCTTAAGAGTAATAAACCGTTTTTCTTGTTTTCCAGTTTCCAGCGCTTGCCTCATTAGTTTGGTAACGAACCCAAGGTGAATTAGAGGTGGGACCCTGCCACCGGGCAGCATTGGGGGTCTTAGACGACTCGCTGCTTTTCACAATCCGACCTTCTCCCTGTTAACAGAGGTGTCCCCCAAGGATCTGTTCTCTCCCCTCAATTGTCCAACATATACATGGAACCCCTCACCACCCTTCCATCTGTATGCAGCAGACACCCAGATCTACTTGGAAACCTCCTCCATTAATGACATTCTAAGACTAAACAATACTCTCAGAGAAGTTCAACAATGGCTATCAGCAAACTACCTTAAACTAAATCAGGGAAAAACCGAAATCCTCCTCATCTCCAATAAGGAAGAAAACCCGCAAATTGTAGAGTGGTTGAAAGCAATCGATGCTCTCCACGGTAATCTCACCCTTGCAAACTCAGTAAAATCATTTGGAATCACCCTTGATCACAAACTAACCATGATCAACCACATCAAGAACTCCACAAAGAGTGCCTTCCTCAATCTGAAGCTTCTCAATAAAATCAAACCCCACATTCCACCCATGGACCTCAAACAAGCCACCCAATCACTAGTGTTGTCTAGACTGGACTATGGGAACACAGTCCTCTCCGGTATAGCTCTCTCCCACTTAGCGCCACTCAAAAAAACTCTCAATGCAGCTGCTAGAATTGTCACCGGAGTCAAAAAATATGACCACATATCTCCTGCACTGAAAGAACTAAAATGGCTCCCATTGGAAATGCGTGCAAACTTCAGAACTACCTGCCTCACGCACAAAGCCCTGCACACAGGGAAACCTGAATACCTAGCCTTTCAACTTAAGAAAGCCGGCCAGTCTAGAAGCCTCAGAAGTTCCAACTCCCTCTTACTCAACCCCCTGAAAACACGCAAACAAAAAACCACAGCCCGCTCCTTCGTAGGAAACGCACCCAAAATTTGGAACTCCATCCCTGTTGACATCAGAACTACCCCCTCCTTTGCAAAATTCAAAAGTCTTCTAAAAGACCTCTACCTCAACCGTGCCTTCCCGAACATAAATACGTAACTCACTAGACTCCACTCAGCAGTCACCTGGCAATGCCCCTCCACTGCACACCTCATCCCCTCTCCCCAACCCACCGCCTTGGTCACCGCCACTCGGAGAAAGTTTCAGCCTAAGACTTTGTCCATGCATCGAGACTACCTCTAGACCTATCTACCTCAATGGCGCACCTCGGACCCCTAGACCTCCTTACCTCAATGGCGCACCTCGGTCGCCCAGCACAATCGCACCCTTTGATCACTCATGAATACCTATGTTTTATTCTATATCCTTTATTTGATTTCTCTCCCTCCTGCTGTAAAGCGCTCTGATACCTTTGGGTCTGGCCAGTGTTATTGAAAACTTCTTTAAAAAAATAAAATTAAAAAAATGTCAGTCGAGGTCCCAAATTTGGGTCGAACGGCTGCTTCCGTCTCTTGACTATGCCTATACTAGTATAAGGGTCATCGATCTGGGTTCTATCCCAGGTTCAACAACTGGTGTATTTATTTTGGGAGCAACACCACTTCTGCATTTTAAATGCTACTGTATGCCTTGAGTCTTGATAGGCAATATGTTCCAGAGTTTACCGGCTTGTAGCGAGAAAGTGGAGCTTCCTATGAATTTCTTATTGTAAGGTAATATGGCGATCTGTGGTGCTAGCCTGGAGTGCAGTGTTCTATTTTGTTTCTAATGTCTACATTTAATGTGTAGGTATATTGGTACTTTTCCTTGGGAGGTTCTGTGGATGATGCAAAGG
The DNA here is from genome assembly GCF_964263255.1 of Lissotriton vulgaris. Classification (NCBI taxonomy): domain Eukaryota; kingdom Metazoa; phylum Chordata; class Amphibia; order Caudata; family Salamandridae; genus Lissotriton; species Lissotriton vulgaris. The sequence continues at coordinate 1,068,491,208 of NC_141699.1, forward strand.
GTTTTGAACATTGATCGCCTAGCTACTGATGAAATGTTTACAGGACTGGCATTGTATGCTCTCGGGGTGAAGGGGAAATCTTGATGCAGTAATTTGGCTTCTTGAATTTTACCTATGAGGAAGTAAGAGTCACTAAGGTATAGGCTATTGGCATAGTCAAGGTTGAAATTCACAAGAGTGAGGGTAGCTTGTAGATGGTGACCCAGGTATGGGAAGATGAGTTGCATCTTTTTCATTGTATAGAAGGTGCATCACGTGACCTAATTTGGTATCAGGGATAAATCTGAGTTCATGGTTACTCCTAGGTTTCTGGCTTCTCTTGCCAAAGCTGGTTGGTCAACAGGTTCCTTGGGCCATATGTCAGTAGGCTGGTATTTGTGCCATTGTGAACAGGTTATGTTCTCTGTCTTTGCAGTGTTCAGGTTTAGCTGGTTATTCATCCATGCATCTAAGGCACAGAGTCTTCAGTCATCAACTCTTGATGTGTTAGAGGTCTTTTGGGCCATTAACTTTTACAATGATTTGCATATCATTTACATAATTGTAACATGTTAGGTTGAATGATGTGATCAGGTCTTGTAAAGGCATTAGGCAAATGTTGAATGGCAGAGGAGATGTGACTGACCCATGAGGGAGGCCACATTGTTGGGTATGAGGACGTATACAAAAGTTGATATGAAACACATGTACTGTTTATTGTTGAGGTATGATGCCTTCCAATTTACAACATTTGCACATATTGCTGGATGATAATGTCTGTGTAGTAGCGTCTGATGGTGAATGGTGTTGGATGCTGCTGATAAGTTCAGAAGCAGTAAGGCAGCCTCTCCGTTCTTGTCCACTGTTAGTTTTAGGTCGTCCTATATTCATACACGGGCTGACTCTGTTTCTCTACCGATTCTGAATCCAGATTGTTGACTCAACATCAACTTATTTTCCTTGATGCTCCGGCTCATCCATGAGGCTAATCACCAGCAGCTCTTCTCAGCGGGCAGAGGGGCGTCTGCATTCAAAGGTGCATAGGAACTAGCTGGCTCTGTCTAACTCAGCATAGCATAGTTAATACAATTTCCAAAGTGAAATACAACTCCCTATAGTTCCAAAGAGACAGGTACAAATCAAAATCTAACATTTGATGATAAGCCGTCAGGGTATACACCTGTTACAACGCAACTTTTACAACTACCTACCATTACAACGCAACTTTTACAACGCATACCATTACAACACATTGCGCTGGGGGGCGCTCTAGGATAGGGAATAAGTTTAATTTACTATCCAACACCTTCCCTAGTGTCCACGGGGACTGGAGATGGAATAGTAAATTATACTTACCACTATCCAGCACCTCTAAGCGCTATGCGTTGTAATGGTATGCGTTGTAATGGTCGCGTTGTAATGGTAGGTAGTTGTAATGGTATGCGTTGTAACGTCATACATCCAGCTGTCAGCGTTCTCCTTCTCAGGTATCACACAAAGGCAGCTCACAGGTGAGTGGAATTCATTGTTCACGGGAATGGTATTATGACTGAATAGTAGCTGCTGATGTGTATTGTGCACATGTCGGTCTCCCACCACAGGGATGCGGAGCATAGGCACCCGAGAACTTTGAGTTGACCAACAAATAATGTCACCATTTCGTTAAAAGACCACACATGGCGAGAATCTGTAACTGGTATTGTGCGACCATCAGACATGATTATCAATAATTGGTGTCGAAAGCACGATGTAAGCTCTAAAATCCCATTGTATTGCTCCTACATGCTTGGATGTTACTGAATAAAATCTGTTAATTTTTTTTTTTAATGAGATGTATTGTGCAACAACCCTTGGTCTGTTACTGCAAGACACCTCATCATCTATTTTTCAGTCAATATTGGGTACCATATTGCTCTGTCTGACTTCCCACACTGTGTAATACCCAGGAACACCTGCTATGCGGTCTCTGGCATTACCAATGTCCCAAAGAGACCCTCTGATGACACTGGGGCTAGAAGCAGTGGCAGTCCTGCTAGGAGGGCAAAGTGCCACTTGTTTCCCTGTGAAGATGATTGCTTTCTGGAGTAGTATAGGAGGGTTGCTACATCGAATGAGCAATAGGTCCCTTAAACACCTGTCAACTGTCTTGGATGGATCACAACTCCCGTTTGAGCCTTGATTTGTTGCCCAAACAAAGAACTATGGTGCAGGCTCTTGTCATATTTTCAGGTTTTTCACATGAGGCAGGTGTAAAAAAGATCACCCCTCATGAATCGACATGAACTGTCTGCAGCGATGCTTCTCGCCTCCAACTTTAAACTTCTTTGTGGGACTCGAATCATGAGATGCCACATATGCGAAAGCCTCAGGGCAGGACCACTGATTAGTGATTGGATTGCAAGTGTTTTGTAGGTCTCTTTGGTAACAACAAAAACACTAAGGTAGGGGGGACCTAGGGGAAGTTTAAAGACCGAGCTCTGGATACAATCCCCAAAGAAGCCTATAAACAACAAAGGTACCAGAGGGTCTCAAAAGATATGCCCAAAAGTAAAGAAAAGCCAACCAGTCCCTGACCTCTAAAAAGATGGGTCACAGAAGGCTCTCAACAGGATGAGGAAAATACCCATCAGTCACCATACGGATCCGCCCTTCATCATTTGGGATTTTATCCGTACCACCCGTCTGAGAAGATCGGTGCCACAATCAGAGGTCAACCCGGTGGTAAGGGGGTTCCTCGAAAGGTGTAGGCAAAGACAATGTGGTCTACCACTCGGTGTTATGAGTGGCCAGAGACATGTGACTGGGGTGTGCAGTGCTAGAAAAAGTGAGGGAGTGAGAAAACCAAGAGAAAAGTGTATTAAAATTGGTTTAGAGAAAGCACTAGACAAAATTTATTCTAGGTGTGCCTAACATACCAATATTAAAAATAAGTGCAACCTAAGGCTGTCTGATTATGTAGACCGCCTGAGGTAAAAGTGGTCGACTAGTTTCTGCAATCAAGGGACTATTGCGTCCTTGCATTCATCAGGACCAAAATACAATTAAAACTACTGCACCAAGTGGACTAAGTGAAGTGAAGGGTGACACCAGGAAAACAGAAACAAGTGCACATGGTCACCTGAATGCTCCGGGTGCCCTTACAGTCTGTGTTGATCACTCGATCTGTAAGGTAGACTGGCCTCACCCCACCTGGCAGTGGCTCAGGGGAAGATGAAGCACCGCTCTGTCCGTCGGTACTCCAAGGCCGGCGTCCTGGCCGACTGGGGAGGTACCAATATTGGGTACCATATTGCTCTGTCTGACTTCCCACACTGTGTAATACCCAGGAACACCTGCTATGCGGTCTCTGGCATTACCAATGTCCCAAAGAGACCCTCTGATGACACTGGGGCTAGAAGCAGTGGCAGTCCTGCTAGGAGGACAAAGTGCCACTTGTTTCCCTGTGAAGATGATTGCTTTCTGGAGTAGTATAGGAGGGTTGCTACATCGAATGAGCAATAGGTCCCTTAAACACCTGTCAACTGTCTTGGATGGATCACAACTCCCGTTTGAGCCTTGATTTGTTGCCCAAACAAAGAACTATGGTGCAGGCTCTTGTCATATTTTCAGGTTTTTCACATGAGGCAGGTGTAAAAAAGATCACCCCTCATGAATCGACATGAACTGTCTGCAGCGATGCTTCTCGCCTCCAACTTTAAACTTCTTTGTGGGACTCGAATCATGAGATGCCACATATGCGAAAGCCTCAGGGCAGGACCACTGATTAGTGATTGGATTGCAAGTGTTTTGTAGGTCTCTTTGGTATGCACTTCCACCCACATGAGATGGCAGTGGTGGCTCTGAACCAGTTTCTTGGGACAGGACCACCTCCCTCCGGCTTCAATAGTCTGGGGCCGACTCAGACAGGAAAACGACTCAAAGTGTCACTTCATCGCGATTTCCGGAGGAAGCGGAGATCTTTGCACCCAGTAATCGTCCTACAGACTCTGTTGATTCCAGGAGAGAACAATTAGCATTAGGAAGCATGTTGACATTGTGTTCTTGTTCCACTTATATTGATTTTCCTAACCATAGTCTTCCTACTGGTTCATCCCCAAAGAAAGAACCCTACAGAGGCAGAATCATAGCCAACATGCTAATCATGCCCTGATAGAGCAGCAAGTTGTGGAAAAAGCCTTAATGGGTGCAACCCCTGTCAGCCGCCTGTCGTTTGAGAAGTTTGCAGCGGTGGCAGTACCAGTGACAAAGGTGCCCTGAAGAGGACTCCTCTGGAGGAGGCACACAGCGGTTGCAAGGCGAGTTCTCATTTTAGTGTGGTACATTTGGTTTAAAAGAAAGAAAGGAAATAGGATGGAGGAAGAGAGGGAGCTGCATGGGTCACAGATTCCAAATCTCTGGCCAATAGGGTGTTTGAGAGTCCGCAAAGGACGTCTGAGGGACAGCGTCTGAATGCTTGTTGAGCGGCTTTTATCTGATTTGGGGAGTTTGTAAAGAACTGCAAAGGAACTTGAGGCAACTAACCTCTGGGTAAGTGAGTAAGTAAGTATCTGGGAGGTTTGGATCAAAATCATAGTAGAGGGAACATGAATCCTGTTGAGGAAGGTGTAGATATCAGTTGGGATGCTATTTATATGCAGATTTGGCAGCGAATCATCTATTCGACATAGATTTGGCAGCACACCAAAATAGTTCCTGAATATATAGATGTATGCACTTGGTTGGTGCCCATAGGGCACAAAGACAACAGAATGTTCTGCATAAACATGCAGAAAGTCAAAGCCTAAAGATAATTCTGACAAAGACTAAGATGATGACTTTTGGGTGTTGCATATCTAATGTTAAGTTACATTGGGAATTAGATAATGTGATATTACAAACTGTACAAGGACTTTGCTATTTATGCATGCAGGTTTCAAACAATATGTCAAGGCAATACCATCTGTCTTCCCAGTTAGCCAAAGTGACCTCTCCAGAGCTTGTTTTGCTCAAGGTTTAAAGATATAATCTCGAACCCTTATGCAACACTTACAATCCTGAAATACCTGCCATATTTGATTAGAAATCACATGTAAGCATGATACTTAGTATAGCTGTAAAGCCATCTGACTGGAATCTAACCTGGTTGTTCTTTGATGTTTAGGCAGCATGCTGATCACACATGGTTGGCATAACTTCCAACTGCCAAAGTCGGGTCGCACAGAAACCTTTTTTTATAAACTCCTTTAATTGTTTTGTACAAAGTAAACTATTCAAGTAATATGTATGAATCATATTAATTTGTTGCAAGGTACCATAATGCCCTTTATAGAATCGTTCTGGTTAAGTCGCACTCATTAGGAACGGGTTCCGCCACCATCCCCAGATCTTCTGGTGCTTGTGCTGGCATGAAGGCATCTTATAAATTGGTCCTGCTTATACCCTGAGCCATTATTCTTTAGGGAGCCTCCCACTGACTTTCAACATTTTGCTATGTCTCTTTTACTTAGCAAGCCCCCCCCCCCCCCCATACCTATTAGAGTCCTCTCAACCCTCACAAACCTTCTTTTGAAGTGCTAATCTTGGTTACTCAGACAAATCATATCTATAATGTACTAGCTTTCCTTGTATTTACACTGTTGTTCTGTGCGTGTTATGTGTAATTATATTCTCAGTTGCTGTTAATCTTAGAGTGCCTGTGTCAGTTTAGCCTTCTGTCCTTGTCCAGTTTAGCCCACTACAATGTATTCTATTTTGTTGCTTTATTTTCCATTTTTTAGTTTTATTGTGACCGTCATTTGTTGTGCAGCAAGCCGGCCTGTCTCGTCGCTGGCCTCCTGCCGTTTTTTCACTGCTCCCACTTCCCACCACCCAGCAACCCGCCCTTCTCCGTGGACCTATTCAATGGAGGCCACAGCACGGCCGTGTAGTGGATGCGTGCAGTGGGCATGCCAAAAGTAAGCCCGTCTACGCCTGGACCGTGCCCAGTACCCGGTGCTCTGGACCTCCGGCCACCCACAGATAAAACCGCCGCAAAACTCTGAGACCTGGACCCCAGATACTACTACAACTGCTACATCGTACTTCCTTGATTAACGGTAGGACCTTTCTCCTGCCGCCGCTGTCTCTTCACCTACAACTCAGGACCACACGGTCCCATGGAAACCCACGCCACACACACTCCCACAACCCTGAGCACCCTGGAACTACTCCAGTGCTTCCTGCATCACCCAACTGGTCACCGACCCCACCCACAGTGCAGGACACATGCTTGACCTGATCTTCACTGCCAGCGATAGAGTCAAGAACAGCCATGTTACAGAACTCACCTGGACTGACCACGCCATAGTTCACAACACTATCACAGGATCCCTAGGTACCATCACCAGGCCTCTCAGATCATCCTTCCGCAGCTGGAACAAATTAACAGAGACCCAGAGCTGCCAAACAAGCCAGCTGGAACATACCAGAACTCAGGACAATGAAACGCAACTGAAAACGACTGGAGAGAAGATGGCACGCCAGCAGACACCCCACTGACCGAGCCGCCTTCAAGTCAAGTCAGCCCTCAACAAATACCACCAATGCCCTTAAAGACACAAAAAGAGACGCCTTGGAAACCACATAGAAGCTAGCGCCAACCACATCTTGGAACTCTTTAGCATCGTCAGAGTGTTCTTATGCCCATCAGCCAGCAAGAACATGATCTCCCCTTCCCAGTAACTCTGTGACACACTGGCAAACTATTACCGCAACAAAATATTGACCATCTGCAGTCACTTCGAGCCCCAACTCACTGACCTCTACAACCTCGGCACACCAACGGACGCCACCTCCCAACCACCTGCTCACTAATGGGAAAAGTTCACCACACAGCGCACCACAGCCATCAGCAACTTCATCCACTCAGGAGCGCCCACAGAACACTGCCCCCACCGCCTCTTCAGCCTAGGAAGCAAGACAATCAGCTGCCAACTAACCCCCATTTTCAACTAATCCATTGCTACTGCTTCCCCGACGTATGGAAACATGCAGAGGTCAGACCCCTTCTCAAGAAACCCACTGCCGACCCCAGCGAGCTCAAGAACAATAGCCCCATGTCGCTGCGCCCTTTCCCCATCAAAATCATCAAGACGGTCATCAACCACCAGCTTACCAAACAGCTGGAGAAAAACAACCTGCTTGACACCTCACAATTCGGTTTCCATACCAACCACAGCATAGAGGGTACCCTGATCGCCACCACCAATGACATCAGAACCCTCCTCAATTGGGGGGGGGGCGACGGACCTGATCCTCTTCGATCTCTCTGCAGCGTTTGACCTTGTATCCCACCACACACTCATCAAGAGACTCCACCACATCGGGATCCAGGGAGACACTCTCAAATGGATCGCATCCTTCCGCACAGGACGTACCCTGGGTCCACTTCACACACTTCACCTTGAAACCGAAGAGCATCATCTGTGGTGTCCTTCGAAGTTCATCCCTCAGCCTCAACCTCTTCAACACGTACGAGACACCTCAGGCCGAAATCGTCAAAACCCATGACCTCTACATCATATCCCACGGTGATGACACCCAGCTCATCCTCTTGCTCTCAGCAGACCCCTCCACCACTAGAACTTACTTCCACAACCGCATGTCAAGCATCGCTGACTCGATGAGAACCAACTGCCTGAAGCACAACACAGACAAGACGGAGGTGCTGATCTTTGGGAACAACTCCTCCCAATGGAATGATACTTTGGTGGCCTGCAAACTCGGGCCCATACCCTCACCGACTGACCACACCTGCAACCAAGGCATCATCCTGGGCAGCAAACTCACCCTGAAAGCCCAGATCAATGCAGTCTACTCCGCCTGGTTCCACACTCTCTACGTGCTCTGAAAGATCTTCTGATGGCTACCTGTCAGATCGAGGAAAAAAATCAACTCAAGCCCTAGTCACTGGCAGGCTGGACTAGGACAACACGCTCTATGCAGGAATCACCACTCAACTCATAAAGAGACTCGAGACGATACAGATCTCAGCGGCCAGACTCATCCTCAACCTTTCCAGAAGGACCCACATCACCCCCCACCGTCCAGAAAAGACGCCAGTTCATGAAGCTGACACACACCTACATAGCCCTCCATGACCTAGCTCCAGTATACATCAACCACCGCCTGAACTTCCGCATCCCGCCAGACACCTTTGTGCCACCTACCTCGCCCTCGTGCAAACTCCACGCCTCCACCAAAGCCATAGTGGAGGCCGTTCCTGCTCCTATCTCACTGCCAAGTCCTGGAATGGCCTCGCCCTGCACCTCCGAACAGCGCCCTCCCTCGTGGAGTTCAGGAATGCAATCAAGACCCAGCTTTTCGACTGAGCCAAGCAAACCTAGCGCCTGGATACCCTCGTGGGTGAAGATCTGAGCTTTAAAAATCCAAATTGATTGATTGATTTCTTTGAAATAACTAAAACTGGCGGAACCATCCGCTTTGGCCCTTAATTCATAACAAAACAAAAGTATCTAAAAAGCAAATTACATGTAAAGTGATTCCAATGTGATTTGGCCCGGCCCATTGTATACCAAATAGAACACTGATCCCAGTTTATAGAATCGCTTCCATTGCAATAAGACAATTCTCTATGGAATTAATGCAGCATGGTATGATATCTAGCCTATTATCAAGCAGGGCATATATGTTATGATATATTAACGCTTTAAGGCAGAGAGGTGTCGTTTTATGTTTTTACGACCCCACCCTTTGGCACGAGAAATTTTACTCCTATTATTATTTTATGTCAAATTATATTTGTATGTTTATTGATGACTCAAATGTTTAAATGCTTTTATGGCTAAATGCTGAATAAAGATTTTGAGCTGCCTGAGATAAGGTTGTTTGAGGGTACCATCCAAACCACCATGAGGGGCAATTTTGGGGTCTGAGATTAGACTGAGCAGGCTTGAGGGGCAGCTGAGGGTGTCTTATGGCCATATGGAGTTAGAGATCAACCGATGGTCACTCAGGGCCTTGGCTGCTGTTGAAGGTTGTGTGGGGTTGTTTTAAGCCAGACGGAGAGAAGATGGTGACCGGACCCCGTGAGTAGCGCTTGGCTCAATCCATTTTGGGGACCTGCAGATCGCGTTCACTTCCTTGAGGATCTGCTGCATGTCAAATGTACATCATGCCAATGCATTGTGTGCACCTCTCCAACCCCCACCCAGGTATCTCCTTGGCTCATGATCTTCACCATCCACGCAAAGAGAGAGTCACAAGTACAAAAACAAACAACCTTTTCTGAAATACAGCCCGTGCGACCCTACCAAGCCTTGGTATAGGGTAGAGATCAACACGAAATGTCAAAGGTGAAAGGGCATGGAGACCTTCCTGGGACCTAGGACCAGATCATCTCCCTCATAAGAGTAGATTAAATCGAATAATCAAATCATATTGGCATTGGCGACTTGACTCATGATAGCCAACAGAGCGTGCACAAATACATGCAAATGAGCAATTAGTATTAAGAAGTGTCACTGTGTTGTGAGGTACACAATAAGGCTTTCATTTGGATGGGCCATCAAAGAAGGCAAACATCTCAAACACTGAAATAAGAAACGATGACAACAAAAACAAAAGAAAGTTGGTAAAGAAAGCAAAACTTGGAAAGTACTGGATTCAGTTTCAAAGTCATGGAGAGCCATGGAGGTCCTCAGAAGCCAGTTATCCACTTGCAAAGCCTTGTTCTGAGTGGTCTGCATCATTTCAGCTAACTTGCTACATGATAATAACAGAGTTTTCCACAGTTTATTTTCTATCACTGTATCTGCACATTTAATTTTCTCTAATCAATCAATTAAGCTGCATTTGGCTATTATAAAATTGCCATAAAAGCACAATAGAGCTTAAAAAATCAATAAACAATACATACAATTAAAAAGACATTATAGGTTGCTATGCATTAAAAAATATAAAAAAGACATAAAGAAGAGAAAACAAAGTTTATATAATATTAAAATATACTTTGCGGTAGCATACAGCGCAATCGACTTCTGCGCTCAGGAGTGACTATAAGTAATACAAGAGTAGGACTACATTGAATAAAACCTTGCCGATTCAGAATGAACTTTAAATATCGCTTAGTAAAGTGCTGGTAGCGCCCACAAAAAAAAACAAAGTGTATCAAGGACCGGGGTAAAAAACCCATCACATTTTCAGGCTAAAATAGTTGAAGAATCAAATTGACCCAAATGGAAGGATAGAAGAGACCTAATATTGCAGGTCAGAAATCTGATCATTAAAGTTCTCTCCCAAACATTGTTTACATAGTGATGGTACCAAGGTAGGTGAAGGCGCGTGAAGACCTGTATGACGGAGAGAAGTGAATTATCACAAAATCCCAGACTGAAGATTTCAATGACCCTACACACTCTCTGTCACTCTTCCTTCTTTCCAAATTTCTCTATCCTATTTTCTTATGTCAGGCAACATTTTTATTATAATGCTAACCCTCTGAATCTGTCTCTGCACAATACTACATAAAAATACCTTGAAATAATTTTTTTTTTAAAAGAATTGTTGAATAAATGTGAAAGAGCAACATCACATGGCGTTATGCCCATTGAGGATTCTTCGTCGCCATGAATGATGCAAACGTATGCCACAAATTACCTTTTTCCTTGATAAAACAGGCTCATTGTTATGCACAAGGTCCAGAGCATCTTTCGTTTAATTATTTTGCAGATCTTTCCTGCGTTATGCAGCTTCTCTTTATGAGCAGTCTGAGATTGACATTCATTCCACATTTGTGGTTCACAGAATGGACTGTGCCTGAAAGGAATGTGTCTTCACTGGTTTGTCCTTGGAGCGGCTCCATATGTGCTTTAATAGATGCAGTTGACTTTTCCTCTGCTCATACTTGACAAGTCGTGCCTAAGCTATACATGGTGTTGGTAAGAGATTCATGATTTGGATATCCTGCTTGCAAGGGGACCAGGAATCTTACTGTACAAACAGTGAAAAGGTCTATTGATTTGATTGAATAGACCACTGCACCACCCCTTTAACAGTATATGTAAACAAATTAAGTGCACCATTATTTACTAGTTGTTGTGAGCTGCCAACCCAAAGGGCAGTTTGGAAAGTAGGAGGAATTTGTCTGCAGTGTTAGGGGTGTTTGGGAAACGATGAGAAAAGTAAAGCCCTAAACACAGTAAAGGGGAAAGTAGCACCCGGGATACTCAACAAAGTCTAACTTGCATTTAATGCAAAATAGCAAGTAAGTAAACAAAAATGATGCAATGAACAGAGCTTCACCCTTAATCAGTTGGAGCATGCAGTGGTAAAAACCATAGCATTTGCAGTCATTTGTATACATTTACTCTCAATGCACGTGGATAGGAGCGGGCACAGCTGCCAAATAGAAGTTTGTAGATAGCTACTAATTCACTTTCGCAACAGATTGTTTGCTGTACTTATACTTGGAGAAGATGATATGACAGGAGGGCACACGGGAAAGGGTGGCCTGTTGCCCCACGCGCTACATACTTAACCAGATATTACACAGTAGTCAGATAGCGGGCTTTATGCCTTGTAACCAAATCATGAAATACATTTTCAAGAGTTTACAAATACTAACTAGAATTAAGGTGGGCATAGAATTAAAGCCAAGAAACATCCCACAAATGCTGGTGCACAGTCAGCATTTGGTGTTCCAGAGTGCTTCACTGTGTGAAGTTTTGACCCCCCCACCACTGAACTGAATTGATGCAGATACCGTTCTCCATAGTGATGGAAGCAGTACATGACTTTGTAGTTATCAGTGTCCATTCCGAATCAACATCTTCGAAGGCGGCGGAGGCTTTTACACTCGGAATAACTTGGAAACTGGCATCAGTGGCCCATGCACTGGCTTCGGGTTCAAGAGGTACAATATTACTGAGACAAAAGGCGTGCAGTGCCTGAACAGTCTATGTGGATCCCAAGATCTGGTAGCGGAGCTTGTCCCGAAAGATGCCATCTTGTAATGGAAAGTCAGTGAGATGAACAGGTGTAACTCTCATAGAAACACAAAATGACAATGGGTGTGGTTGTAACTCAGGAAGCGGCTGCTTTTGTAGGTAGCTTCCTGTCAAATTTGTATTTTTTTTATTAACAGATTTTATTAGATTTTGTACAGAGAAAATTAAGAACAATATGACACTCATTTGGCGTATCAGATCAAATTACATAGTGCAATCACAGGACACTGGCATTCAGCTGATACAATACATCATTACAAAGCAACAGAGGCATCCCCGCCCACCGGCAACACCATGGATTTACTGGCCCAACCACTTCCCCCATACTCGGCCGACACATTTTTATTAAAGAAAGTCATGATAACCCTCAAAATAAAGATAGCAAAAAGTCATGATAACCCTCAAAATAAAGATTGCATCAGATCTTGTTATCCAGGTATGCAACCTTGGTGGTTGGTGATGATATATAGTCGGTTTTGTAAACCAGTGCCAAATGTAGATTGAGGATAGGGCGATTGTAGAAGAAAAGCATTTCTAATGGTATTTGTTTGCTCTTCCATTTCATACACAGCCTGCAGAAAAGCAGCAAGGATAGATGGTCCACTGTTCGTGGAATTTGTGGTGCCTGTGATGGCTGCTATAGGTCTATTCCATTACTTGATGCAGGATAAATGCCTTCCCGCAGGGATCAACCACAGTGCTTCCTACTTCTTTGGGGTTATTTCCAGATTACCGAGTTGGTAGTTCCATTGAGGAGTAATCTGCAGGCGCTAAAGCATCGACCATCTGCAAAGAATGGGCTGGAGAGGGTGGCTTCACTAAGTCTTCAGTAGATGTGGATTCTTGTTGGACCTAGAAAACGGCGGTAGGATCACTGTGCAAGTGCCTTTTACTCCAAGAATTGGCAGTGATGGGTGAATAGCGTGACTGAACGGATGTTTGTCTTGATGGTTTTTTACAGGCAATATCAAGGGGCTTTAGTAGCTAAGAAATTTCAACATCAACAGTATTAACCCAGACCGTGAGCTTCCAAAAGGAGGTGTCTGGTCTCCTACCCACAAATTCAATTACAGATCGAGGTGGTATTGGCTTCATTGATTTGCCCCTCCAAGGGAAGGTCTGTGACATATACACTGAGATTCCAAACAAGATCTGATAAGAAGTGTGATTTTGTAATGCTTTCTCTGAACACTATTGAATGGCCTTTGTGCGCTATATTGATTACAATACCAAGACTCACCATTCCTTAAGATCCTCAACGCAAAGGCCTGCTTAAGGATAGTATTCATCCTTTCTGTGATTCCTTTAGACTGTGGACTAAATGCATGTGGGAATTGGAGTTGTATATCCCCACATCAAACATGGCCTCATTCAATGATTTAGATGTGAAGGCCACTCCATTGTCTGAGTGGAAATCATGTACTCAAACGGTTGCTACCAGATCCAGCGTGTTTTTTATGACTCAGTGGGCCGTCGCTGGTCTCGATGGTCAAACCTATACAAATCTAGCATGTGAACTAACGGCAACCAACCGGTATTACACTGATTATTTTAGAGAGAGCCCAATGTAATCTAAGTAGACTACCTTGAAGAAATCGCTGCTTTAGAAAAGTGGGTATGCAGAGGTTTCCTACCAGTGTATAGATTTATGAGTTGACAGACTTGACACTTGATATGAACTGCCTGACTTTTTTTGATGCAAGGCCAACAATATCTCTCCCAGAGTATCCGCCAAGTTGCAGAATCTTACGTATGTGTTGAAGCAATATCTTCTCGTGTTGTCTTAACGCATCACTACTGACTCATTTGTAATATAGTGGTCACCCACTCCTGGACTGAGACGTTAGGAGAGCCATTGGAGCAAAACGAAAGGGAAATGTAAGTTTGGCTCAGAATCAGTTATGTGGATTCTGGGCTGTTTAGGAATACTGTAATTCTAATGCAATATCTGGGCTGCTTTCGATTTGGAGCCTAGTTACCGATACAATCCTTTTGGAGAGCATCACAGCGCTCTGATGTTACATCATATGCTGAGTGCACTAGTGGGAACTTGGTCTGGACAGTAAGTAACTAAACCCATGAATCTTTAGCCCTATTTAATTGTCCATTTGTGCACAAAACAGCCATCAACACTAAGACTAAATCTGAAATTATTAATTTGGAAAGTCTGGAAGCCTGTAAGAGGGCAAATAGTAATACATTTATTTCAATAATCCTCCCAGTGAAATCCCCTACAGGTCAGTATTATTTTAAACACAAAACCTTCAAATAAGTCTTGAACAGCCACACATGGGGCAGACAATCTCTGCTTCATAATTATCTCAGGCTGTGCAAAGTGATCAGTGTAGAATTCAATAGAATAGGTGTGACGGGTTTGAGTGTGTGTGTTGTAAAGGGCACACACTTTTAATAATACAACAACTCTTGAGTTCTGAGCATTAGATAATAGTCAGTTTGTATGTCCACAAAGAAGCGAGTTGAGGCCCATTACTCCCACCTCCAAAGAATAGTCCTGGAATTTGGTATGCTGGCTTTGGTTGCAGCTTGATTATTCTGTTATCTTTTTACCTTGGGCTACTAGCATCTTATTGCTGTCAAGATAGTGCAAAGGTGTGCGTGTGGCACTAGGCAATCTCGTGTGCGCCAGAACAGGGGAAGAGAGCAGCAGGAAGCCATAATTAGTAAATAAGGCTCTTTGCTGCTCTCTCTAGCCGTACAAGACCGCACGGCAAATTTGGTCGCTGTGTTGCGCTATTTGTTTAAATATATCTGCTCATGCATCTTGAGAATTTATATGGAAATTCATTCTCTAAACCAGACATCCCCAGTATCACATTGGATTCCCATAATTCAGACTTTCCTGAAGTGCAGGCACCGATGGAGTATAAAATATAGTCTGAACTTTCATACCCTGTCCTATTCTGTGACTGGTAGCTTGCCTGTAAAGGCTAGGACAACGTCTAATCCCATGTAGCTTTCTACAGCCTTTTGTAGTATCAATGCCACTGTGCATGGCCTGCCTTGACATTTCTTTGTAGTCATTTGGAAGTTGTGAAAACTTCCCCATTGATGGTCAGGAAATGATGGAGAATCAATCTTCCACAAAGGGTGACCTTTTCCACTAGACAGAAAGTATAGCGTACCTTCAATGCTAGTTTGCAGGAGGCAACCAGCTAGTGTTCTAGTACATCAAGTATTTTTCTATATGTTCTTGATTCCCTAACTTTATTGGTTTAAAGTTTAGCCGAGAACGCTTGGTCAAAAATGGTGTCTAGCGCTGAATTAGAGGCAAGATGTGGCTTGATGACAATGACTGCAGCTTCCTAGATGCCACACTATTAACCGGAAAAACAGTGTGAATATTGCTTCTTTCAGAATAAAGTGCATCCAATAAAGTTTCATGAAAAGGCAATATCATCTTCCAACTCTTGTTTTACCATGAGGATATCTGCGAAGAGATTGAAATTGCCTAGCTCTCCATGCAGAGGATTTTCAAAAATCTCAGCCTCCTTCAAGTTCAACAGTAATCCTATCGCAGAGTGCTCTGGAGGAAACTGATTATCTCTCTCCCTGACTTCCTCACCCCTTTGGGAACTAGAAGGCCTCAAAGTCTGAGTCAAGAGATATAAACATGTGGCAAAACACGTAGGTCAGGTAATTTTCTTCAAATAAAATATTCCATCCTCCACAAGATAAACCATTACTAGCTCCTCCTAGTAGTCTGGAGGATCAGGTCACTCACAGGTTTTGTACACCTTAATATTGCTTGTCCACGGGGACAAGAACCTGTGTTGGTCTCTCAATCAGAAAGAAGATCTGCAGTGCAAGGAAGACTGCCCTAGAATGGTTGGGTGGAAGTCATGCTTGGGGCCTACAATACAATATCCATGTATTGATCTCTTTTTCAGATGAGCTCCCATCTTAACAAGCTCCCGGCATTGCATGGCGGGGGGAGGGGGGGGGGGGGGGCGGGAGAGCGGAGCCGATTCCTTTGAAGTCTGATGGGGGGGGCGGGGGAGCGGATTCCTATGAAGTTTGATGCAGAGGCTCACAAGCTGATAACAAATGGTGTGTGATGTGATGTGCACGCGCCTGGCTCACATGAACTGGACCTAATCCTCAGTTTGGGTAGATTTTGAAAGCCTTACTATAATCACCCCAAACAAGCATTGCTAAAGCAATGCTTTCAGCGAGACCTAAAATTGAGGAATTTAATACTCAAATGAACAATGGAGCCAGGGGACATAAAGTTCCCCAGGATTGACAGACTTCTGTAGTGGACCACAAGCAGAGTTGATGAACCAATAAAACAGGCAAGTGGATCTTTTGCTACAACCTGTTGAAGAACTGGTTTTGTCGCCTCTCCAAGTCCTTTGCAAAGGTTTCATCTTAAGAAAGGCTTGAGATGCCAAAAAGTTAAACAAAGCTGTTTGGACTAAGATGACCTCAGCTGGTTGCTGGAGAAGACTTGGACCTGAATGTCACGTGACCTAACAGGAAAAGTTCATAGCATAAAGGTTTCCAAGACTGTTCTGGTGAACATCAACCTTCTCCAGGTTTATCAATAGAATTAATCTAAATATCTTAAACACCATCATTTGAAGATGCATTACGTCTCACCAGGCAAACTAGATTCTATTAGGCAATCCTAATTGATTTGTACAAGTGAACCACTCAAACAGAGGGGGCCCCTGAAATGGGATACCGGTAGAGAAAAGCAGGGGAAATAAGCATGTGAATTGATTATTAATGAATTTTGATATGCTCTAAATTTCTGATCGTGACATGCCTTTGTCTACAGGCCAGCTTCCTGGGTGTTTATATATTAGCGACTTGTAGTGCATTTAATCAATTCTGGTAGAGAACTTCTGTTTGAGTAGTTTAATTTGTACAAGTGGCCCATGTAGGAGAGCTACTGGTACCACAATCACGTTGGTGAACGCTTTTAGGGCAGCCAAATGCACTACTTGGAAAGCTGCAAGTTGGGAATTTTCACCACCCTGAATAAAATGCTGACGTTCAATTTTATGGAGTCTGGAAAATAAGGAACAGGTCGCTGCCCTTTTTTAAAGCCATTTTGTCACTTTTGTCATTTTGTCACTAAGGGCCTATGGCTAATGCCACAGTAGAGGCTGCCTGGCATTGGCTTAGTTTAATCACTAGAAAAAGCTCTGACCCAGCAAGAGGACCGAGAAGAGTTCAGGATGAGGAATTTGTTCTTTTGTGTTTAAATCATTATTGATATTTTAGACATTTTATGTCGTGAGATGTAATCACATTTTTTTTATTTCACACCATGGAAGAAACCCCAAAGGGGCAACACCAACAAGATAGCATAGGACGGAAAAGGAGGAGTTTGGTGGGGGTAATGGTTAGATGAAATCAAGGATGACCTGGGGAATGCATGAGAAGGAAAGGAGCAACATGCAAGTGGAACCTCAACTCAATTCCTTGTACAGTGGCCTTTCCCAAACCAATGACTCAAATTTGTAAGTTGTCTAGGAAAAAAAGGAACACATTGGTTCAACACAAAAGCATATATATTCCTTTTCAGTATGTCACTCCTTAAGTGTTGCTGGGTTCCTTATCACCGGCTTAAGTCCCATGTCCAAAATCTCTTTCAGGAGCATCTGAAACTGATGCTTTCTGTGCTGTAGCTTCTCCATAGGCTGGGAAGAATATCTCTGATTCTCCATTTGCAGATATCTGCATCTCAAGAGCACAACAATATTGTTACCACTGTCAGCTGCATCACCTGCCATCAAGGGTATTGAAGGCAGCCCACAAGATTTTCTCACAAAGTATTCGTCACTATTTTGAGGATGGGTACGGTGGTCACAAAAGAAGGAGGACATGGCATTTGTGATAGAAGTGTCTGGTGCCACTGGAGAGAATCCCAGGACACAAATATTAACAGTGCTAATGGAATTTTCAAGCCATTCCAAAGTGTTGTCCAAGAGGATCACATGACTGTTCCTTGTATCTATAAACTTCAATACGTGTTTGCACCTGTCCATCAACTGTGCCAGTCCTAGCTTCCAAGTAGAGCACCTTAGCATCCAAGGACTGTCCTCTCTATTTTCTACAAGTGTCTTTCTACTTGTGAAATGGTTGTATCAACTTTTTTCAGATTTTTAATGATGGTGTTCAAAGCTCCCAGAATGTCCTTCTGGCCAGATAACACAATGTTCCACCATCTCCATCCTCTTCTACAACACATTATCTCAGCCTTGTTGGTAAACATCCTGTTTGCCCTTCTGGGCCTTACTTGCCACTTGGCTTTGTTCTGCACCATTTCACTTTGGATTTGTTCTACACCGCTATCATCCGGCAGTGTAGCATCCAACTGTGATGTTACACATTGTTGCTGTCCTATGGTGCTTTTCCTTGCCTCACCCACTCAAACACGCCAACTACAGTTCTTAATGCAGAACGTGGAGTAGCAAAAGACCCCCAGAAGTAGATCAACGTCGGCACCCTGCTAGTGGCCAGTGCCATGCTCTCCACAGTGATGTATCTCCTCAGTGATCAGACCATCTCTTTCACTTGCCATCTTGTCTTTACACCGGAGCCGGCAGTACATTTCCTACCACCATCTGAAGTGCTACAACTGCTTCCACAATCTTCCAAGCAAACCCATCACCTCATGTGACTCAGAGGCTTCACCAGTTACATATTGCAAAACCAGGGGCTAAGAAGCGAGCTCAGCTTTCTGAGCACCTGGACAAGTGGCCATGATATTCGCTGTCTGGCTCCTTTCGTTCAAATGTTATCTTTTATTAAGCACATAATTCCTCTGAAATGGGATGGCAGAGAACTCGGGTTTGTATCACCATCCTGGAAACTTTTTTGGGGGTGCAGCACAGATCAGGGTGCTTGCTGTGCGGAGACCTGTAGTGAAAGAAATCAGTTAGGTGCATGACATTCACAGACATATGTAGAAATATGGTCTTGTTGCGTCGCATTGCGGAAGCAGTAGGCGTGAAGAAATAGTGTTAGAATAAATGCATTTGTATAGTAGATTAAGGCTTTATTATAACATAAGAGATGGACATAGGAAGTGCCAGATAGTAGTAGATTATCCTAATTCTTGCCGTGAGTACATTTCATGTCTTAGCTATTGAAAGGGAGAAGGAAATTCAACTAGTGTGGATTAATCGAAGGAAGGGGTCTGTAAGGACTGCAGCCTGCTTCGATGAAAGAGCTCTGGATAGTGGTAGGAATTGACTTTTTGCTGAGAGAAGAGAGAACCCAAGTCATAAATGGCTGAAACAGCTACGTACTCTGCTTTGAAGCCAATGCATCTAGATTCAAGAAGGAAAAGTAGAGAATTGTATGTGAAATGTGAGACCTGATATCAAGTTTGTCTTTCCGCTACATTCAAGATTCTCTGTAGATTCAAATCACGTCGATGAATGCTTTGATGGATATCCCGTTGACATAATGTAGACAACATAGTACTAGCTTGATGGTGGCTTATTCGCCTTTGGTGGAAAGGCAAGTATGGAAAGATTTGACATAAGCATCCCATGCACAAATATCCCGTTTGTTACTTGAGTCAGAAGAGGAATTAAGGAGTGGTTTGAATCATGGATAACTCTCAATTCTGGACTTGGCATGAAGAGATAAGAGGGGAACAGAAGTCGTTTGAGCGAATGGTGGATGAGTGAAAGATGGATCATTTACCAAAGGCTAGCGTCTCAGATTTTGATGTGTTCAATTTGAGTTGCTGCAATCGCATCCTGTGGTCAACTAGTAGCAGGTAATGCCTGAAAGGATACAATTATAGATCTGAGGTTTTAGTATAGTTTGTGCCATCAATGTAACCAACACTGGGGGGCAAAATCTCAAGCAAACGAGGAAGACAGAAAAAAAGAGAACTGTTAGTAAGGACGTAATCTAGCAAAGGACTGATCCTTCAATCCTTATTCTAGATTGTGGGGAAGAGTCGAATGATGAACAGCATCAAATGTGGCAGAAAGGTCGCAACAGCAGAAGGTCGCTAGTCAGTTGAAGTTCTGAAGTGCAGATTCTCTGATCCGACAAGGGTAGAATTATTTTTGGATGTCAGATAAATTATTCTCTTGCATGCAGGGTGATGTATGTACATAGGCAGCTCTTTCGGTTAGTTCGCCTTAGAATAAATGCAAATTGGGCGAACATTAAGCAGAGCACTGGGTTGGCGTTAGTTTGATGTAAGGAGTTTTTGAGCCCTCCTTTTGGGATCAGTAACTCTGTTTTATGTATTTTTTTTCATGAACTTGTTGGATTCCCACCTATTCCATCACATGTGCTTGCTTCTTATTCAATGGCTTGCCTTACCCTCTTCTAGAGTTTTCCCACCCACCCCTTCTGCACACACCATCCTTTTGATAGCTGACTTTTATCCTTCCACCACTTTTAGGTATATATTTTTTCTTTCTGTGAGGGACTCCATGACAGAGTATGTTTCCCAACTCTCTCACTTGTGTGCTTCTCCACTGCCCTACATGTTGCACTCTACCTTGTGTGCTGCTCTGTCTTATGTGGGCTTCTCTTTCTGCCAAACAACACTGCCCACGCTCAGAGTTGCTCTCCCGCGTGCTGCTTTTGCCCTCCTCCTTACCCTCTCACACATACATTTAATTTAAAAAAAATTATTTTGGAGGGCCTGGAAGCAGCCAGCTGCTTTGGTATTCAAAAAGTCCTTTCGCACAATTACAATTTAATTGTATTTATTTACCAACCTAAGTGACTTACTGTAGGAAGGGGGAGGCTCTAGTTGGCGCAGTGCAACACTAGCGACAAGCAGGGAACTCTCTCTTCCTCGTCAGGGCTGAGGGTTACCTTCCAGACAACCTCTGCTTACCCTCTAGGTAGTGTGGCTTAAGCAGTCGTAGGCTAATCTTTGGGGCACATAGGGTTAAACACTTGCAATAGTACACCTTTACAACCAACCCACCACACAACGAGACCAGACTGTATTCTGTAAAAATATATATCTTTATATAGATTTTAAGCAGGCTGGTGAATACAGTCAACGTACTTTATGATAACGGTTGCAAATTACTCAGTTCAGGTTACCACAGTTCTTATAGCAGTTCTCTGAGGGCCCGTAGGCCGGTGTTAACCAAAGTTCTTGTGGAGCCGGCGGCGTCCAGGGGATCTGTCCCACGTCGCGTTGCCTTCCCGGGGTCGCTGATCGTTGCGGCTCTTCAGCCGAGCAGGTCACTGGTCATCCGGGGCAGCGGTGTTCTGTGGCGGCAGGGTCCTCTCCTCGTCGTCCGCTCCGACCCTGGAGGCGGCGGCTGTGCGGTGGCGGCAAGTGGCAGTACGGTCCCCAAGTGCAGGACGTACCCAGCCAAGTGCCGGGGCAGCTGTGGACTCACAGCTGGGCTGTCGGGCAGACTACCGACCTTGCGGATTCTCACAGGGCAACTGTCCGTCTTTGCAGGTGAGTGGCTGCTCGTTATGCAGTCACCTCGAGAGCTCGGACCGGACGGGTCCTCCTTCGCTTTGCTCTCGGGCTCCCGGTGCAGTTGCGGTCACGGTGTTCGGGCCAGCGGCGGCTGGTCCTTACTTTGCTCTCGCTGTTGCGTTGGGCCCCGGTCACGGTGGTCAGGTGGATGTCGTTGCCTTGGAGGAGATTCCTCCGTCGGTGCTGCGGCGATGGTCAGCACCCGCAGTCGCTTTCTTCCAAGGGGGTAGCGTCCACTGGTCCTGGGACGCTGGTCAGGGGGCAAGTTCAGTTGCAAGCCCTTGGAGATCTCTTTAGCAGAGTTTGGCACAAAGTAAAGCAAAAGTCTTCTCGTAGTCTTTTCTTCTTCCTCTCCTTCCGCAGCAAGGCACCAGACACAGGCAAGAGTCAGCACCCTTCCTTGTCTCTCACGGTCCTTCTCGTAGGGCAGAGTCCTTCTGTGGCCCAAACAGGATCTAATTTTCAAGGAGCAGGGCTCCTTCTTTTATAGGCCAATTCTTTTGTTCTCGCAGGCCAGGGGGGCCTTTGCATAGCCACTCTCAGTCCTTGAGTACCCTGGCGGGTGTACTCTGGCTTCTGCTTTCAGTGTGAGGGGCAGGCGCATCAGACGCCCCACAGGAGGTGGAGCCAGCATTGTGCGGACGGGGGTTGCCAGAGTACCTTGTTGATGGGGGCTTCGCCCTTCCGGGGCCAGGGGCCGGCTGAGTCATCAGTCGCTCCCCAGGACGGTGGAGCCAGCATTGTGGTGGCAGGGCACAGCTACAGTTTGAGTCAAGAGCCACTCCTACCTCCCACTAAGGTGTAATCTGCGCATTCACCACCTGTCATCCCTCCAGCCCTGTCACTCACACATCCCAGACAGTCAGATACACATACCAGCAGAGGCGGGCTGAAATGGTTAAGCAAGCAAATGCTAACCTTCTAAAAGTAGCATTTGCAAGCCCAGGATACCAAAATAAACTTGACTACAAGAAATATTTTATCATCCTGAGTTCAGGCATACTAAACATGACTCGCTACCATGCTCCTTGAGCCTGCGGGGATTATAGGGTGTAATAATTCTCGCAGCTCAGTCTGGCCTAATGGAGCAGGTAGCCTTCAATAGTGAAATACGGTCTTGGTTGTAAGTCACTATTAGGACATGCCACGCACATCAGGGCTTGTCCTACCTTACACCTAAAACGCACCCTGCCCGCAGGCCTACCATAGGGGTGACTAATATGTAGTCAAGGGAAGGGTCGGGGCTGGCAAGTGGGTGCACTTGCCCAGCTAGCGTGGCAGTACGAGACCGCACGCGGGTTCTGCGGTCGCAGTTCCCAGACACATCTTAAGGCTGCTTCTGTGGGTGGCGCAACCAGCGCTGCAGGCCCACCAGCAGTATTGGCATCTACAAGCCCCGGCACTCTCTAGTGCGCTTTACTAGGGACTAACAGTAAATCCAATGAACCAATCATGGATACCAATCGCATGTACAAGTTACAGTAGGGAGCACTTGCACTGCGGCACGGGTCAGCCGTGGCGCAGTGCCCTGAGTATCGGAAAACCAGCAAAACATCAGAGGCACATCAGCAAAAAGTGGAAGGGAGACTCACGCCAAGGTGCCAGGTCTAACATGTGTCCCCTCCAGCTGAAATGTGGGGGGAACTACCCTTCCCCAGGGAGTTCCACATCACTAAGGCGGAAAAATCTGGACAGACCGTCAGCGTTGGCGTGATCGGTGCCAGGGCGGTGTTCCACCGTAAAGTCCATACTCTGTAGAGAAATGGACCACCTCAACAGTTTCGGGTTCTCACCCCTCATTTGCATCAACCATCTGAGGGGCCTGTGGTCCGTCTGAACTCGGAAGTGAGACCCAAACAAGTAGGGTCTTAGCTTCTTCAGCGCCCAGACCACAGCAAATGCTTCACGCTCTATTGCACTCCACCTACTTTCCCGTGGAAGTAACCTCCTACTTATGAAGGCTACGGGTTGGTCAAAGCCCTCCTCAGTCATCTGTGAAAGAACAGCCCCTACACCATGCTCTGAAGCGTCTGTTTGCACTATGAATTCCTTGGAGAAATCAGGAGCCAGGAGCACGGGCGCCGTGCACATGGCAGTCTTCAGGGTGTCAGAAGCCTTCTGACAGGTGTCAGTCCAAATCACATTCCTGGGCTGCTTCTTCGAAGTCAGCTCTGTCAAGGGGGTCACGATCGTGCCATAGCCCTTGACAAACCTCCTGTAATACCCAGTGAGCCCCAGGAAGGCTCTCACTGCAGTCTGGGTCTTGGGGGGTTCCCAAGCCAGGATGGTCTCGATTTTGGGCTGCAAGGGTGCTACCTTGCCACTCCCAACTTGGTGTCCCAAGTACACCACTGAACCCTGCCCAATCTGGCACTTGCTTGCCTTGATTGTGAGGCCTGCTCTGCGCAGGGCCATCAACACTTCCCAGAGGTGTCGCAGGTGTTCTGGCCAGGTGCCACTGAACACCGCGATGTCATCCAGGTAGGCGGCACTGAACTCGTCCAGTCCAGCCAACACCTGGTTGACCAATCTCTGAAAGGTGGCAGGGGCATTCTTCATTCCAAATGGCATAACCCGGAACTGGAAATGCCCATCTGGTGTAGAGAATGCCGACCTCTCCTTTGCCCCATCGGTCAAGGCGATCTGCCAGTACCCAGACGTTAAATCAAACGTACTAAGGAACCTAGCAGCCCCCAGCCGATCAATGAGCTCATCAGCTCTGGGGATGGGGTGCGCGTCAGTCTTCGTGACTGAATTGAGTCCTCTGTAGTCCACACAGAACCGGAGTTCGGGTGTGGCTCCCGGCGCAGCAGCCTTCGGAACCAAGACCACGGGGCTGGACCAAGGACTGCTGGAAGACTCAACCACCCCGAGGGCAAGCATCTTGGAGACCTCCTCCTTGATGCAGGCCCGGACCCTGTCAGTCACCCTGTAAGCCTTATGCTTCACAGGTAAGCTGTCTCCAGTGTCCACATCATGGACGCACCAATCTGTGACACTCGGAACCAGGGAAAACAGGTCTGGAAACTGCCCCAGCAACTGGCGGCAGTCCTCCTGTTGTTCGGCGGTCAGGGTGGGTGAGAGGTTAACTCCATCCACTGACCCATCTTTCTCACAGGCCACCAAGAGGTCAGGAAGAGGCTCCGACTCCTCCTCCATTCCGTCATCGGTTGCCAACAACATGCCCACTTCGGACCTTCGCAAGTGGGGCTTGAGGCGGTTGACATGTAGGACCCGCAAAGGGTTCCTGGGCGTCTTCATGTCTACCAAGTACGTCACGGGGCTCTTGCGCTCCACAACCTCAAATGGGCCTGTCCACTTATCTTGAAGGGCACAGGGCTCCACTGGGGCCAGGACATACACCTCTTGTCCAGGTTGAAGCTCGACCAGAGTGGCATTCTGATCGTACCACCGCTTCATTTCTTCCTGGCTCGCTTCCAGATTTGCCTCGGCAAGTTGTCTGAAGCGTCTGGTTTGGTTTCTGAAGGCCAGCATGTAGCTATATACATTCTGGGGAGGTTTCCTGGGAGATTGCTCCCAGCCTTCCTTTACCAAACTCAGTGGTCCTCTCACGGGGTGGCCGTACAGTAGTTCAAAGGGGCTGAACCCTAGGGACTTCTGTGGCACCTCGCGATATGCAAAGAGTAGGCATGGCAAGAGGACGTCCCACTTACGCCTCATCGGACCTTCCAGGCCCATGATCATGCCTTTTAGGGTTCGGTTGAATCTCTCAACCAACCCGTTACCTTGGGGATGGTAAGGCGTGGTGAACTTATACGTTACGCCACACTCTTGCCAAAGGGACTTCATATACTTCGATATGAAATTGGTCCCCCTGTCGCTCACCACCTCTAGAGGGAATCCCACTCGTGAGAAAATTCCCATCAGTGCACGTCCCACCACGGGGGCCGTCACTGTCCTCAGAGGGATGGCTTCAGGGTACCGGGTGGCATGATCCACCAAGACCAGGATGAACCTGTTGCCCATGGCTGTCTTGGGGTCCAGAGGCCCAACGATGTCAATACCCACTCGCTGGAATGGTGTACCGACCACAGGGAAGGGTTGGAGGGGAGCCTTGTTCTTCCCTCCGGTCTTCCCACTTGCCTGGCAAGTCGGACAGGTTCTGCAATGAGCGTCTGAACTCTTATGCATTTGGGGCCAGTAAAAGTGGGTGACAAGCCTGTCATAGGTCTTGTCCATCCCCAAATGTCCTGCTAAAGGCACATCGTGAGCCAGACCCAGTAGGAAGGCTCTGAACTTCTGGGGTACCACCAGCACACGGGCTGACCCAGGTTCAGCAGCCTTAGGCTCTGAATACAGGAGGTCGTTCTCCCAGTACACGTAATGTGTTTTGGCCTGAACACCATTGGCCTGGTCTGCAGCCTGCTGCCGCATACCCACGAGAGAAGGGCATTCTTTCTGCTCCTTGCAGAATTCCTCCCTGGAGGGTCCTCCTTCTTGCTGCCAATGGGTCAGCTCAGGCAGGTCCCCCAGTTCGGCGATCTGTTCCCCTGTAGGCTCCAGGGAATCCCCCTCAAGGTCTGCTTCCTCCTGGACCGTGGGAACTTCAGGAGCCGGTTTCCCGCGCCCCCTGCGCCTTCTCCCTAAGGCCGGTTCCTGGGCCTCTCCTTCAGGCCCCAGGACCTCTTGATCACCCCTACTGGCTGCCATCGACCGGGTGGTCACGCACGCCCAGTCAGGCAGACCCACCATCCGCAGGTGAGTCGTCTTCTCCACCTTTTCCCAAGGGGAGTGCTCCAAGTCATTCCCTAGCAAACAGTCAACAGGCATGGTTTTTCTTACACAGACCTGCAGAGTACCAGAGACCCCCCCCCACTCGAAGGGAACTTGAGCCATCGGACACTGACTCTCTGAATTATCAGCGTTGATAACCCTACAGTAGGCATGGGGTACAACCTGCTCTTGAGACACCAGGTGCTGCCTCACTGCAGTCACACTGTCTCCTGTGTCTCTAAGAGCCTCAGCTTCCTTACCATTGATGATCACCACCTGCCCATATTTCTTAGTGTTAGAGGGCAGGTAGTTCGTAGGGATCATCTCACTGTCTCCTAGCGAGACCAGGGTCATGTGAACGGGATCTCCACCCCCCGGGACCATCATTTCTTCTCCCAGGTGAACGCTAGTCACCTGTCGGGGCGGAGCACCAGTGGGTGCGGGTTTTCCAAACAGGCGACACTTGGGGTCACTGGATATGTGCCCAGGCTCGCCACATTTGAAACAATTGAAGGGCCCCTTTGGAACAGGTTTACCTGTCGGGCCCCATTCTGCTTCGGAGGTGGGGGAGGCTGAGAACCCTGCTGCGGGCTCCCTTGGGAACTACTTTGGGGGCCTTTTTGGAACCCTTTCTGTTTTCCCCCTTTGTCCCCCCCATTCTTCTGCTGGGGACCCTGCCCACTCTTGGCGGAGTCTCCCACGGGACCCTTGTGGACCCTGGTGCTGAGCCAGCGGTCCGCCTCCTCAGCAAGCTTCCTCGGGTTGGACAGCTTGCTATCGATCAGGTGTTGGCGTAACTCAGGAAAACAGTGATCAGACAAGTGCTCCCATGCAATTAAATCAAAGAGACCTTGAAAATCATTAACTTTGCTACCCTTCACCCAACCATCCAGTGCTCTGCAAAAGTAAGTCACATACTCCACATACGTATTCCCAGGCCGCTTAGTACATCCCCTAAACTTCTGTCTATACATTTCAGGGGTAAGCCCGTACCTGTTCATTAAAGCTTCTTTCATGTGGGAATAGGATCTCTGATTTTCAACGGGCAAATCTAGCAAGGTATCTCTCCCTTCGCTAAGGAACCTTCCCCACAACCCCGCTCCCCAATCCTTGTCAGGGACCCGGTGGGAGGACATGGCTACCTCGTATGCCCTAAACCACTGTCCTATGTCATCCCCCTTAAAGAACTCCTTAACTACGTCCTTCGGGATGTGCACTCTTGACTCTACCTGCACTGGCGATGTGCTGCCACCAGAGGGAGGACGATCCAAGTCTCTCTCCTTGAGACTTATCTCCCTCATTTTCACTTCATAATCCATTTGGTGCTTTCGCTCTTCCAGCGCCATTCTTTTTGTTTCCAGCTCCAGTTGGATTTTCAATTCTGCCAGCTTTCTTTCGTGATTCCTTGTTTCCTTCCTGTCTGCCAGCTCCTCTGGCGACAGGCCTTTACCAAAGCTGTGCACGCTGTCTTGTCGTTCGAGATCCACCAGATCCCCAAGTGCATTCTGCTCCTCCGTTGCATCTTGCTCCACGAGGGCATCTTGATCCTCCGGGGCCTTTCTGGACTCTATCCAGGCTTTCAGGGCCTTGTAGAGCTCTGGCTTGTTCTTGCAGCCAACGTGCGGAACCTTGAGTTTCTTGCAAAAAAACTTCAGTTCAGCTCTGGTGTATTTATCCAGCTTTGCGGCGTCCCACTCCACCTCCAACACCTCAGAGGTCGTGGACTCCGCTCCATCCAGGCTCTTCGTGCCTGGCATGGCTTTCACACTCGGAATCTTCTTTCGGCAAAATTCAAAAAGCAAAGTCTGTGGCTAAGTAACTGGACCGTAATCCTTGTGTAGTGGTCAGAAGCTCAGGTATAGATATCGCAAGTGTAAATTCGAAATCCTCACCGCTGCGTCCAATGTAGGAAGGGGGAGGCTCTAGTTGGCGCAGTGCAACACTAGCGACAAGCAGGGAACTCTCTCTTCCTCGTCAGGGCTGAGGGTTACCTTCCAGACAACCTCTGCTTACCCTCTAGGTAGTGTGGCTTAAGCAGTCGTAGGCTAATCTTTGGGGCACATAGGGTTAAACACTTGCAATAGTACACCTTTACAACCAACCCACCACACAACGAGACCAGACTGTATTCTGTAAAAATATATATCTTTATATAGATTTTAAGCAGGCTGGTGAATACAGTCAACGTACTTTATGATAACGGTTGCAAATTACTCAGTTCAGGTTACCACAGTTCTTATAGCAGTTCTCTGAGGGCCCGTAGGCCGGTGTTAACCAAAGTTCTTGTGGAGCCGGCGGCGTCCAGGGGATCTGTCCCACGTCGCGTTGCCTTCCCGGGGTCGCTGATCGTTGCGGCTCTTCAGCCGAGCAGGTCACTGGTCATCCAGGGCAGCGGTGTTCTGTGGCGGCAGGGTCCTCTCCTCGTCGTCCGCTCCGACCCTGGAGGCGGCGGCTGTGCGGTGGCGGCAAGTGGCAGTACGGTCCCCAAGTGCAGGACGTACCCAGCCAAGTGCCGGGGCAGCTGTGGACTCACAGCTGGGCTGTCGGGCAGACTACCGACCTTGCGGATTCTCACAGGGCAACTGTCCGTCTTTGCAGGTGAGTGGCTGCTCGTTATGCAGTCACCTCGAGAGCTCGGACCGGACGGGTCCTCCTTCG
Source organism: Lissotriton vulgaris (assembly GCF_964263255.1). Taxonomy (NCBI): domain Eukaryota; kingdom Metazoa; phylum Chordata; class Amphibia; order Caudata; family Salamandridae; genus Lissotriton; species Lissotriton vulgaris. The sequence continues at coordinate 1,068,520,020 of NC_141699.1, forward strand.
CTTTGCTCTCGGGCTCCCGGTGCAGTTGCGGTCACGGTGTTCGGGCCAGCGGCGGCTGGTCCTTACTTTGCTCTCGCTGTTGCGTTGGGCCCCGGTCACGGTGGTCAGGTGGATGTCGTTGCCTTGGAGGAGATTCCTCCGTCGGTGCTGCGGCGATGGTCAGCACCCGCAGTCGCTTTCTTCCAAGGGGGTAGTGTCCACTGGTCCTGGGACGCTGGTCAGGGGGCAAGTTCAGTTGCAAGCCCTTGGAGATCTCTTTAGCAGAGTTTGGCACAAAGTAAAGCAAAAGTCTTCTCGTAGTCTTTTCTTCTTCCTCTCCTTCCGCAGCAAGGCACCAGACACAGGCAAGAGTCAGCACCCTTCCTTGTCTCTCACGGTCCTTCTCGTAGGGCAGAGTCCTTCTGTGGCCCAAACAGGATCTAATTTTCAAGGAGCAGGGCTCCTTCTTTTATAGGCCAATTCTTTTGTTCTCGCAGGCCAGGGGGGCCTTTGCATAGCCACTCTCAGTCCTTGAGTACCCTGGCGGGTGTACTCTGGCTTCTGCTTTCAGTGTGAGGGGCAGGCGCATCAGACGCCCCACAGGAGGTGGAGCCAGCATTGTGCGGACGGGGGTTGCCAGAGTACCTTGTTGATGGGGGCTTCGCCCTTCCGGGGCCAGGGGCCGGCTGAGTCATCAGTCGCTCCCCAGGAGGGTGGAGCCAGCATTGTGGTGGCAGGGCACAGCTACAGTTTGAGTCAAGAGCCACTCCTACCTCCCACTAAGGTGTAATCTGCGCATTCACCACCTGTCATCCCTCCAGCCCTGTCACTCACACATCCCAGACAGTCAGATACACATACCAGCAGAGGCGGGCTGAAATGGTTAAGCAAGCAAATGCTAACTTTCTAAAAGTAGCATTTGCAAGCCCAGGATACCAAAATAAACTTGACTACAAGAAATATTTTATCATCCTGAGTTCAGGCATACTAAACATGACTCGCTACCATGCTCCTTGAGCCTGCAGGGATTATAGGGTGTAATAATTCTCGCAGCTCAGTCTGGCCTAATGGAGCAGGTAGCCTTCAATAGTGAAATACGGTCTTGGTTGTAAGTCACTATTAGGACATGCCACGCACATCAGGGCTTGTCCTACCTTACACCTACAACGCACCCTGCCCGCAGGCCTACCATAGGGGTGACTAATATGTAGTCAAGGGAAGGGTCGGGGCTGGCAAGTGGGTGCACTTGCCCAGCTAGCGTGGCAGTACGAGACCGCACGTGGGTTCTGCGGTCGCAGTTCCCAGACACATCTTAAGGCTGCTTCTGTGGGTGGCGCAACCAGCGCTGCAGGCCCACCAGCAGTATTGGCATCTACAAGCCCCGGCACTCTCTAGTGCGCTTTACTAGGGACTAACAGTAAATCCAATGAACCAATCATGGATACCAATCGCATGTACAAGTTACAGTAGGGAGCACTTGCACTGCGGCACGGGTCAGCCATGGCGCAGTGCCCTGAGTATCGGAAAACCAGCAAAACATCGGAGGCACATCAGCAAAAAGTGGAAGGGAGACTCAAGCCAAGGTGCCAGGTCTAACACTTACTTAGATTAGTCAATTTAAATAAATAAATAAATATGGCACCCAGGTTATTGGGTAAGTGCGAGCATGCAAGGGGATGCATGCATGTGCATACGTTATAAGGCATATGTCATAAAGCATGCTCGCACTTACAGCATCATACTGCCAGCGACAGCGCCTTTCTTTCTTGTGCCAATGCTGCACAGAATTGGCGAAATGCATTGGCATATCCAATAGGTCTAACAAGAAGGTACCTATTAGCTTTGCCAATGCTGGTTATATTTTGGATTGTTATTTTAATTTAAGGGTATTGTAGTTTCCCTCTCAACTGTTGTTTCCTTTAGCCTAACTAACCCTCAGGGTGCTATGTGTGTCCTTTGAGAGAGCAACAGCCCCCCTCCTCCACAATTCCTCCCTTGCACAGATGTGGCCTTTGTACAGAGGGCATACGGAAGGTTCACATCGCCAGTCTGCAGTACATATAACTCACCCTGCGTTAGACACAGTGGTACTTGCTAAGCCCCAACTTGGGACTGGCCATCACATCTTCCTCAACACTCTTAGCATAGCCCCGCTTGATGGTGGCACCTGAATCTTTGTCTTGAACTTTTAGATCTTTAACAAGCAATAACTATTTGAAGTGCATGTTTTTTTAAATTCGTATTCTTTGTCTAAGCATAAAACAGAGCTTACTGACCTTGCACTTGGAGCACACCTTCATATATATTTTTTTAAACTGAACCTGGCCTCAAAGCCTGATCTTGCCAGTGCTATCCCAGGAGTCCACAAGGTCCTTCCAACAGACAGATCACCATAAAAGATGGAGGTGGTATTGCTCACTTCAAATAAGCTGCACATATCTCACTTAAAAACTGATAAGTTTGATCAAGCTTAGTTACCGGCCTATGAGATCAATTTTAATGCTCTATGCACTTATACAGACTGTAGCGCCCTCCACAGCCCGAGTAACAGTCAATGACTACGCCATACATATACAGACTGTAGCGTCCACCCCAGCCCGGGTAACAGTCAATGACTACGCCATACATATACAGACTGTAGCGTCCTCCCCAGCCCGGGTAACAGTCAATGACTACGCCACACATATACAGGCTGTAGCGTCCTCCCCAGCCCAGGTAACAGTCAATGACTACGCCATACATATACAGACTGTAGCGTCCTCCCCAGCCCGGGTAACAGTCAATGACTACGCCACACATATACAGGCTGTAGCGTCCTCCCCAGCCCAGGTAACAGTCAATGACTACACCACACATATACAGACTGTAGCGTCCTCCCCAGCCTGGGTAACAGTCAATGACTACGCCACACACAGAGCATAGTTTTACACATCTTTATTTATCAGCGTGTAACTGCAAACTCAATATTCTAAACCAGCCTTCAGTGCGTTCTGCTCTAACACTTAGGTCACAGTTCTACATATTCCATCAGGAGCCAAAAGAGTTTCATAATTTCTAACTCACAAGGCACTACATCTCCTCCTCTGTTAAATACAATTTCTTTACAAAATAAATAGGATTGATAGAATATACAATTAAATACCTTCAATCAATCTTTTTGGCACTTTAATTGTTCGACCTGATCTGCTTTTCGGAAACTGTGAACTCATCACCAATGTCCAAGGTATGCGTCAGTGGTGTAGAGGTAACAGCAGTCACTGATGTTTCAGACCCAGCCTCACCTTCAACAGTTAGATCTGATGAAGATTAGTTAAGCGCCTAAAGTGAGAAGAGTCTCTGGCAATAGACCTCCCAGGGCGCAGGGCAGTTACCATGTGTCCCTTGGTAGACATCATTTGAAAAGTTTATGCATCAAATGGAACATCAGATTTTCTTTTCCACATCTGTCGTGCGAGAACCCAATCTGCTTTCTTAAAGATAATGTTCTTCACACGTTGTCTTTGGTCAGCATATGTTTTCATCTTTTCTTTATTTACCAAGTCTTTTTCATGAGTTACTCTATCATCTTTCTTTCTCTGATTGTTCCATTGAGGTAACTTGGTGTTCACTGCTCTCCCAAACATCAATGTCACTGGACATTCACCTGTGGTGGATTAAGGTACTGAACGATAAGCTCTCAAGGTAAAATTCAACAGTTTTCAAATCAAGCTTCTCAAGAGTAGTACGCTGAATTACTTTCTTTAGTGGACTCATAAAACGTTCAACATGTCCATTAGCCTGCGGCGACAAAGGTGTGCTCTTCTGATACTTATATTCAAATGCTACAAGAAATCTTTAAACTCTACAATTGAAAGTGGGCCATTGTCAGATTTCATTATAGCTGGACCACCCCATGTCGCAAAGACGACATCTAGTCTTTCATTGACTAGTTCTTGAGTATTTGATGAAAGATCTTCAAGTAATAAAAATCATGGATATTCGTCCAGAATCACCAGCAGAGGATGTCTATTGTCGAGTGGATCGAAAAAGTCAATGGCTATTCTCTTCCAAGCATGCTTTGGAAATTCCGACATTCTCAAGGTAGGGGAGTAGTTTTTGCACAAAGGCAGTTGCATAAATGATAGGCCCTTAATTCCTTCTCGACCCCGTCATCAAGATAAGGTCACCACTCGGTCTCGGAGAACTTGTTTTGTGGCAATGATTCCACAACGTCATTTATGGGCCACTTCAATTATTTTCTGTCGCAAACTCTCCAGAATAAGAATTCTCAACCCTCGTAGGATATCTCCTTCCTTAGTGTTTTGGTTCCACGACTGATGTGTAATTATATCCTTCAGCTTTAACATGTCACTATCATGGCTCATGGCAGTGATAATCTGGGCTAACAAAATGGCAGGTGGTGTGTGAAATAGATATACGTCTCAGCCGTTTCGGAGGGAGTACCATGACCTTGTAGAGGTACTTTGGAAAAGTAGTCAGCAGGGTTATGATCCTTCCCTGGACGATGTACAATGGTATAATTATACTCTTGTAACCGTAGTCCTCATTGTTCAATGCAAGGAGGCATTTTGGCCTTTGGATTTCCAAATATAGTCAGTAAAGCTTGATGATCGGTCACTAGCGTAAAAGGCTTTCCATACAGGAACACATGGAAATGTTCACAAGCCCATACCACAGCTAAGCTTTTTTCAGGTTGTGAATAAGCTTGTTCTGATTAGAACAAACTTCTACTTGTATATGCCACAATATGCATTTGAGTGTCCGCTGTGCAAGGATAGTGCCTAACCAGGCTGGGCCAGTGTCAACAACAAACTCTGTACGAAGCTTTGGATTGAAGTACACCATTTCTGTAGCATTCCCAATGGCTTGTTCAATTCTTTTAAAGCTTGTCTCACATTTATGTGACTAATGAAATGAAGCATTCTTTTCCATCAAGTCTCTCAATGGAGCACTTATACGGGCAACACTTGTGTGCATCTGGAACAGTAACAGGCCATGTCAAGAAATGAATGCATCATAGAAACAACTTGTCGTAGATCAGCCTTTCTTTATTTAAGTGTAGCATTTATTGAGCGCACTGTCACCCGTAGGTGTCCTGGCGCTAAAATAAATTAATAAAATTGTTTGTAATCCACATTTGGCACTGGATTAAACTTGAGATTCAACACTTTAATCTGAGGATAAATGACTTCTTTACCAGTTCGCAGCAATTTCTTTAGGACTTCTTTTACACCATAACCAGCAAGAATTGTGAGATATTTGATAATCTTTTTATTATCAGTGCATCAATGAAATCATCAAATGTCTCTATCAAAGCAGTCCATCTATCGCCAATATTTAGCTTTTTGGCGGTTTCAAGCGGTGGTGGTGCTTTGGTTGATATTGAAGGTGAAGCTCTCTCTGGCTCCATCAGTGGTTCATCTTGAATTGGTTCATGTGAGCCATCTCTAAGGCCTTGAGATATGCTGGAATCTGATTGTTCTTAATGACTTTTGAGAACACTGCCTCTGTCTCTGCCTCTATTCTATCAGCCTTCCACAGGTTACTTCAGACTGTCACCAGCTTGGTAAACAGAACCCCTGTGCTACCTGAGTTGCGGCATGGAGCACCCAGGTCGTACCAGCTCACTTTACTCAGGTTCTAGTGAGTAAACAACTGTTTCATTCTTTGGTGTCTCTTTGCACACACGTGGTCTTTACCAATTTCAAATTGTAACGTTATCTTGCAATTTGTGATTATTAATAGTTGCTCTTTGAAAACCTGGTTGTATCTGCATTCATCGTTAGCGCTCCAGATTACATATGACTGTATAGGGTGTAGCAGCATGATAGCTTTATGTACGGTCTGACCAACAGGTTTTCAGTCACCGGTATTTAGTTTTCTTTGAAATGCTTTTGTTGTTTTCAACTTCTTTACGGCAACTGGATATGCGCTTTGACTCCACATGGATTAATCATTGATTCCGAACTTCGACTGCAACACACGTGGCATGCATAAGCATTTTGCTTAGACAACAGCAAACACTCTGGGAGACCACTGTCAATCTTCAGGTTACTTATCCCCTAACTCGTTGCCAGTTTATTTGTTATTTGTTTATTTGAAGAGTTTTATATAGCGCTGGCTAGACCCGGAGGTATCAGAGTGCTTTACATGAGGACAAGTGAGTTACAAGTTACAAATTACCTTAGTTACAGGGTTACACAATAATAAAGACATATAAAAACAATGTTACACGGTCGGGGGGGGGGGGCACACCGCAGAGAGACGAGGAAAACAATGTCCGGCTGGGTAGGTGAAGGCAGAGGGGGAGAACCAAAGCTGATCTCCTCTATCGCTGTCTAGGCAGCTCCACCGGGCATCAGCCATAATTGCTCAGTCTCCACGGTCAGGGTAATAATCACGGTTCCTCTGAAGATTTCTAGTATATACATGGGAGATTGGAGAGATGAGAACCGCAGTCCGATTTAACCCCAGGTTATCCCCGCAGGGACATCCAGGGCTGGCTTCTCCGGTGATCTCCCCTCCCCCACTGTCATACCTGGAAGTTGTGGTTGTGAGAGGAGTAGCAATGCACTGCAGCAAGATTGACTACGAATCATCTGCATCTGCCACACTATGCCAGCAGGATTAGGACGGTGCGGCCAATCTCTGCGCAGTGCATCCGCCATTTTAAACTCAGGCATTGTAGATTCAGACCTCCTCCGGCGCCATGAGGCTGCCACCCAGAAGAGTGCAGTTATTCCTCCAATGTAACCCCCTGTGTCCCTGCAGCTCCGGCATACAGTGAAGGGTGGTTTGAGTTACGTGGTCTCCACCGGGGCCTCTGAGTCCTCTTAACTGGCGTAGGTGCTGTCCTTTACATCACCTCCTCACAGTCCCATGTTGCCGGGTTATCAAAAGGGTGAGGGGATCTCGTAGAGGAATGTTATTTGATTGTGTGGTCCTTGTACGTCCTCCCCACACCGGGTACCCGTCAATGACTATGCGACACATGGATCTTAGTTTTACATGTCTTTATCTGTCGGCGTGTAACTGCCAACTCAACATTCTTAACCAGCCTTCAGTACCTTTCACTCTAACACTTATATCACAGTTCTACTGAGTCCATCAGGAGCCTAAAGGGTTCTATCATTTCTAACTCTAAGTGTTGAGCTGGAAGCAGGGGGATGGGTGGCATGATTTTGGGGGGCAGCAGCCTCCTCCCACTCTTACCTGCCATCTCGGCAGCACCCTCCCCCGCTACACAACACGTATGTCCACGGGGCAGCAATAGGCAGAATCTTGCCAGCATCCTGAGCGTGTCCACCTTCCGCCCAATCTTCATTGTGGCCGAGGGGCGGCAAATCCAGAGACCGCCACGGGCAGCCAAAGGGCTAGCTACGTCACTGTTGCAAGACACTACACAGTCTAGGTTACTTACAGGCACACATAGCTAGCTACTCCATATAGGGCTTCTGTTTTTTCTTTTTTTTTTAACTCCTTTAGTTATCTCAGCTTTTAAGCTACTAATATCTGGGACAATGTACTACACCAGCAGGAATACATTTATTTTCCTCTTTCACAATTGGTTTCCTTGTCAGCACACATGAAGCGGATGTCCTTGGTACAATCTTTTCTTCCTTCCCAAATATCAGGTCTGAGATGGTGATTCACCGTCCCTTAAACTGAGTCCCATACCTTCCTGTCTGACTTGTCTTTCAGTCAACATAGGAAACCTGTGAGAAATTCCAAACTGGTCGGCCTTCTGGTTTAGTTACGTTGGAGAATCTTTCCTGCTGGTAAAGGAACATTTCCACACATTTCTGCAAGCACATGAAGAGTGGATCTAAACCGTCTTTGATATGATCAACCAACAAACAGTACAGAGTACTCTGTACCTTTCCCACTGCTGCATGGGATTAGCTCAAAATGGTGGAGTTAAAACTTGAGGAAGAAATATTCCCCAAAGACGTCTCTCTAACTGAAAACCAACTGAAAATCCAAGAAAATAATTCAAGATGTTTGAACATCATACCAGGAACCCCAAATCTTGGCTACTAACAACTCTTCCAAAGACTTTGCATCGGTGAAGGGTTTGGATTAAGGACAGGAAGAAATGGCGCTCTGACAAGTACGCAAGGAGTCTGTGATGAGATTGAGTGTGCACGGTGCAGGCAGGTCAGGGGAAACAAACCCAAACAAGAAACAACCCCTGCAAGTGTGTAGGTCAAGACCCACACAGTAAATATAGAACAAAGTCCTCTGCACACGTATGAGGATAGTAGGTTTTAGTGTAAAAACCAAAAATTAAATAACTTATCGTGCTGAAATTACAAAGGTGATATCAGGAGCATCATAAATGGGGATTTATATATCAACCCAGGTCAATAGAGAGAACAAACCAGCCGACACGTGTTTCGTCACAACGTGATACAATTGTGACACTTCAGGGCTGTATGTTTGGTAAAAGATCATGGAAATCGCAAAACCAGTGATAATTCCGACACGGGTAAATCAAAAGAAAAAGTCGGGAAAGTAGAGTTTAAACATTCCCAGCGTCCCCAAGTTACAGGGACACGAGCCAAAGGACAGGTATGTCAGTAATGGGGGTAGATCTGTGCTCCGGAATCCGGCGTGTTGGATTCACGTTGTCTTTTCCAGGGTAATGGACTTCAAAAGAGATTCTTCACCTTTCCAGCATTCTTCTCATCGTTTTTCCAACTGCGCCGACTCAGAAGCTATGCGATTTGTTTGCTTTATTCTTGCAAGTGGCACAACAATTAATTTGTGGATCTGTTTTAAGCAATTTAGTCAATGTAATCTCTTAATCTTACTTTAGCAATGATTCACAGGAAAATTAGATTCTTTTGGGCTTCCAAAGATTGAACATGCAAAGGGCATCAGCTATTTCTATTAAATCGGGATCCTCTGAAAAGTTCTGCTTCATGGAATAGGATTCATTTGCACAGCTCTCTGTAATCTACTCATTACTTCCTGCATGATACCCACTAATTAGAAGGTGGCCTTAGTGACTCCACTATTGAACATAACTACAACAGACTCTAGAACACCGAATAACCAAAATTGAAATTTTAGAAAAGATCTTAACAGGAAGGTTCTTGATTTTCTGGAAATAAAACCTAATTTCATTTTTGCCCTCTGCTTGGTACATATACAGCAATTTCCATTTTAGATGTACATGAAAGGAGGACAGGCACGGGGGAGGGGGGGGGTGATTCCACTGATTTTGATGGAGGTCATATGTGGAACTGGACTGCCCGACTTTTGGCAAGGAACACTTTAAACATCATTATTTTCAAGCAGAAGAACTGGCCTCCCAATCAGATTCCAGAAAGGTGGAGCACTTGCCCTCACCTTATTTAACGGGAATATCATTTCACTCTCATCTGGTGTGTCTGATTCTTCATCACAAACAACACAAATAGCCACAAGGACAGATGAATCCAGGTCAAGCACATCACAGCTTTTAAGAAATTCTACAAGCAATCCCCAAATGGATGAGCGTTTATGCTCCAATAGTTAAATGCAGCAAAAACAGGAGGCCCTAATTGTTGGAGATTCCAACTCAGACTGGTAAATGAGGAATCTGGTACACCTTTGTTTCAAAAACATTGGCCGCAAACATAGGAATTAGCTTTGACCAAGCCCTCACTTTGTCTAATAACACCAATAAGGTCTCATTGTTTTGCTTCTATCAACTTAAAATGTTAAGGAAGATGTGCCAAAGCATTTCTTTGCCCAGCACAGAACTAAGCACAACTCTCATTCACAGCATCTTGATATTCATGAATGACTAATGTGTACGCATTCCCGCAGAAAGAATCAGTGAAGCACTTTTTCAGAAGAAAAAAATCGTTTTGGTAGAAGAACTTTTGAGGTGCAACAACTCTATAACCAAGACTTAAAGGCCCTCTTTCATTTGCAACAATTTTTTAAAATAAAAAAAGTAAAACTTGCATAAATGGTAGGAAAAAGTAGGAATTTTACATTTTGAGAAGCTTCGTTTTGGAAAAATGAAGCATAATACATGCGCCATTAGCAAGACTAAACACAGAAAAGAAAAATAGCTGCACTGTGACTGGCTGACTTGGGGTATCCCACAAGGCACAGCTCCAGGAAGTTAGTCTCCACTGCTCAATGTTTTTTCAATTGCATTGCTTAACAGTAAATTACTAGCCACTTTGTGCGGTTTTTTTGACACATGAAGGCATTTCCTTCAGTTTGCCCTTTAATTTTGAGGGAACATGCCTTCATGGTTTGTCATATGTCCCAACTGGGGGAGAAAAAAAAAGAGTGAGAGACAGTCCATTGCTCCAAGCATCCTGTCTTCCTGATACTCACTGGACCAAGCCGTGCCCACAAAGCCTTAAAATTAAAAGGACGACTTGCGGTGTCACGGCAGTCGCCAATGAGAGAAAGAACTTCGACATTGAGAAGATCGCAGTCATACCTTAGTCGAAGGACACAACGTTATACTATTCAGTGCTGAGGAAGGGCGCAGTCCACTGAGACCCAGGAGATTGAAGCGGTTGTCAATGCAATTGAGGCTTTGTCTTCTACAAACTACTCTATCTTGCCTATTGTAGGCAGAAATTATTCAGCCATGATGGCAGAAAAAATTATAGCAATAGGTGAAATTGTTCCTTATACTCCAAATATCATGCTTAAAAAGCTTGCTCCTCTTTCTGCTTCTCAGAGTCCACCAAGGAAGAGGATTAAGGCTGTAAATCTTAAGGATTCACAGCAGCCTCCTGTACCTCCAAGTGAGCCCCCTCTGATTATTATGTTCCAAAATGCACGGTGAGGTCCATCAGCCGCACAAGTGCCCAAGGAAGTTCCTCATTCCAATTTCACCCCCTGCTCATTCTTCTTAGAGACCTCTTACCAGACCCCCTTCTTCAAAGTCATTTGCATATTTGTTACAAAGAGCACTTTAGCAGGCGCCAAAGGTTCAGAAACTTTAGAACAAATTCTTGCTCTCCTTTTAAATGATACTGAAGCAAGCACTTCAGACTCCAAAAAATACAACAGTCCATCACCATCTCCCAGGTCTCTGAAGACCGTATCTCCAGTAGAGATACTAGCTATCCATGAAGTATTAGCTAGTTTTACATGAACATTGAATTTATAACTCCACAGACCACCTCCTTGGTGACTTTTAAAACCCTGCAACATAGAGCACCAGCAAAACCTTTGATGCGGTTTGTTCCTGGCCTCTTGGAACCAGTTATGGAGGTTTTTGAAGCTCCATCTACTTAGAAATCAGCGACAAAAGACTGCTAAAGAAATACAAAAGCCCTTGGCACGACCCGCATTTCCTCAGAACTCATTCAATGCTGGACTGTGATAGCGGAGGCATTGAAAAAGAGATTCCCAAACTTTAACTCTGCTTTACACCCAACAGGTAAGGAAAGTTAGCACATAAGCTGGATAGAGAGTGGCAGAACTTCTTTTAAGCAGTCAGTGAAGGGAAGCTGGTTTCAAATGCATTCCTCTGTGCTGAGGTGAAGGTTACTAACCTCCTCACATATATTTACTGCCATGACCTTTGTATGAGGCAAGCTTCTTGGGTGAGGCTAACTCTGAGACTGGATGTAGAGCAGAAAATAATTAACCTGTTATTCTCTGGTACTCCTGTGCATTAAGTTCCCACATAGATGAGGATTCTAAATGCAGGTCTTGAGAGAAAGGACTATCGCCGTCAACAGGCACGCTGATGTGCAGTACCAGTGAGTTCAACATTCCTGTTACCACCCAGATGTACAGACACAAAATGAGCAATGTTACCATCAGGGCTCCTAGTACAGGAAAAAACAGTCGAGAAGTAGAAATCAGCAACTTCCACATGCCCTGGAGAAGACAGTCAAATTCATGGCAGCGATAACTACTCCAGTCTCCATGATACTCACGCCAGTCAAGGGAAGCACATTGTAGCACTTACTAGAGATGCAAAGCATCACAGACAACGATTGGGTACTAACCATTGCTAAGAATGGCTACGCTTGGAGACTCAAACCCTTTTCACATCTGGTCAAGCCAATGTGACTGATCACCAGCTGCAACTACTCAGACAAGTAGCAGAATACTTGTAGGCCAAAGGAGCAGTGGAAACAGAATCATTTCTCCAAAGGAACAAGGCGGTATACTCAAGGCACCGCTTGCTAAGGATGAAATGAGTACAACATGAATTCAGACCCATTCTAGATTTCAAAACCACAAACAGATGAATAAAGAAAGTTTCAGGGTGCTTACATTACATAAAATCTTCTCTCATATATCAAAGATACTGGATGTGCTCCATATATCTCAAGGATACATACTTCCATATTCCAGTGGCTTGCGGTATAGACAACATCTAAGATTTGTGTCAGCATGAGCATTTTCAATTCAAAATGCTAATGTTGGCGTTGACGTGTGCCCCAAGAGGTTTCTTAAAATGCATGACAGTAGTTAAGATCTAAAGGAATCTGCAAGGAGTAGTTTCTGTCCTGTAACTCCAGTTCTGTAGTAGGGGTATCTCTGTTATAGTCATAATCTAGTGACTAGTCCCGCCCATGTGCGTGGACCCCGGAGCAATCAAAAATAATCTCTTAAAGTGTCGGAAAAATGCAGAACTGCACAGACACTTAAGAGAGCATTAAAGACAGATAATGCAGCATATAACCAGGCTACACTGTCCAGTACTTCAACTAGAAATTCCACCAAAAATCCACAAACAGCAAAGTCTGTCCAGATTTCCCTTGCCTCAGCAGCAAAAACCCTCTGGAATGATAGAGAGGAAGACATGGACAGACAAGCCCCATAGGCTGCCATTATGTGGCTCAAAACAGGATACTGTGCCTTTAAGAGAACTTTCCAGAACTTCACAGTATCCCAGAATGCACTGCAGGTCCCTTTTACTTTGTTCTTTTTGAAGGTGTAACACGCAAGACCTGTAGCATTCCTTACATGAATATCTCTCTCCACCGGGGAGGATGGCGGGCGCTTATGACTATAACAGAGATACCCCGACTACAGAACTGGAGTTACAGGACAAAAACTAATTCTTTAGTAGGGGATCTCTGTGTATAGTCATAATCTAGTGAATAGAATGGCAAGCCCATCCCCACACCAAAGCGGCGGTGGAGAAACGAGAAATAACACCACTATTGTGCGAACAGATTTCGCAGCAAAGCCTGCCCAACCTGAGCGTCTGCCCTGGCATCAGTGTCCAGGCAGTAATGCTTAGCAAAGGTTTGGACCAACTTCCAAGTGGCGGCCTTGCAGATTTCTGCAATTGGAACATTACGGAGCAAAGCCATCGTGGCTGCTTTGCCCCTGGTGGAATGAGCCTTAGGTTTACCTCCTAAGGTCTTATTAGCTTTCTGGTAACACAGTTGTATGCAGGACACAATCCACCTAGAGATGGACTGCTTAGAGGTAGCAAGACCCGTCCTGACTGATCCATAATTGATGAACAATTGGTCTGACCTACGAATATCTTTGGTCTTATCCAGATAAAATTTCAACACCCTCCTAACATCCAGGGAATGTAAAGACCTTTCCGCTGGAGATGAAGGATTCTGAAAAACTGTTGGCAAAGTTATAGTTTAGTTGACATGAAAATCAGAAATAACCTTGGGAAGAAATTTAGGGTGAGTACGCATAACAACCTTAGCAGCATGAAATACAGTATAAGGTTCTTGGCAACACAACGCCTGAATTTCACTCACCCTGCGGGCCGATGTAATGGCCACGAGGAACGCCGCCTTCCAGGACAGGTGCTGCAAAAAAGCCTTATGAATGGGTTCAAAAGGCTCCTTCATCAAACTGGACAGCACCACATTCAATTTCCATGAAGGCGAAGGAAGCCGGACAGGAGGGAATACTTTCTTCAAGACTTCCAAGAAATCTTTGATGACAGGGATCTGGAAGAAGGAAGTCTGTGAAGGGCATTTCCTGTAGGCAGTCAATGCAGCAAGATGAACCTTAATGGAATGAACATTAAGGCCAGACCGCGCTAAATGCAGAAGGTAAGGAAGGATGAAGTCTTCCTTGCATGTTGTCGGGTCATAGTTCTTGGACTTACACCAGATACAAAACCTCTTCCACTTGTAAGCATAGCAAGTCGGAGTGGAAGGTCACTTAGCCTCCTTCAGTATGTCCATGCAATCTTCGGATAGATTCAAATGGCCATATTGCACTCTCTCAGGAGCCATGCCGCCAAACTCAAAGACGAGAGGTTGGGGTGCAACATCTGCCCCCCGAACTTTGTGCGAAGGTCCGGCCTGCACGGCAGCCGTATGTGCGGAAGGAGAGACCGGTGAAGCAGGTCCGTGAACCACCACTGCCTGGGTCATTCCGGGGCAATCAGGATCATCCGTGCCCTGGACTGGGACAGCTTGATGAGCACCGCTGGAATCAGGAGAATGGGTGGAAAAGCGTATAGAAAGCTGTTCGACCAGTTGATCCATAGCGCATTCCCCAGCGTCCCTTGCTGGTAGTACCTGGAGGCGAAGTCTTGGCATTTGCTGTTTTCGGCAGTGGCGAACAGATCTATGTCCGGACTCCCCCACCTTTCGAAGACGTCTCTTAGTACTTCGTCGTTTTGACCCATTCGTGGTTTTCCTGAATCAGTCTGCTCAGTGCGTCTGCCTGAACATTCTGCACACCTGGTAGATGGGTAGCTGTTATCGTCAATCCTTTGGCCAGAAGCCAGTGCCAGATCGCCTGCGCCTCCTGCGACAGAGTGCGTGATCTCGAGCCCTCCTGCTTGTTGAGGTAATACATCGTGGTCGTATTGTTCGTCTGTACAAGCAGAGAGTTGATCTGGAAGGACGGATGAAAGGCCTTCAGTGCCAAGTGAACAGCTCTGAGTTCCAGGAAGTTGATATGGTACGTGGACTCCATCGGGGACCAAGTTCCTTGAATCTGTAAGTCTCCCGAATGCGCTCCCCAGCCGTGGAGAGAGGCATCCGTCACGATAGTCTGAACAGGAATGTCCTTGTGGAAGGGAACCCATGTGAGGAGATTCTCCGCTGAACACCACCACTTCAGAGACTGAAGAGCATGCAGAGACAGTCTTATCTTGTCGTCCCAGATCCTTTCCTCTGGTCCCACTGGTCCTCCAAGCACTCCTGCAGAGGTCTCATGTGCAGCCGTGCATGAGGAGTGAGGAAGATACAAGAGGCCATCGACCCCAGTAGAGAAGACACCATCCTCACTGTTGTAGATGGAGCGGTCATAAGAGCCAGAACCTTCCGAAGGATCGATTGCCGTCACTCCTCGGAAGGAGACACGCTTGCTGACAGCGTATTGATGGTGGCTCCCAAGTACTGAATGCACTGGACCGGAGTCGGGACAGACTTGGACATGTTGATGTGCAACCCCAGGTTGTTCAAGAGAACGCACGTCTTCTGGAAGCAGATTTCAGCCACAATGGCAGTTCTGTGTACTGATAATGATTGGTGCCGACTTGAAAACGCAGAAACTTCCTGTGTTTGCATGTAATGGGCACATGGAAGTACGCATCCTGTAGGTCTATTGCACAAAGCCAGTCTCCCTGTTGCAACTGAGGATAAATCTGATGCAACGACAGCTTGCAAAACTTTTCTCTGCGAATCCACTTCTTTGCCTGCCGCAAGTCCAGAATGGGCCTGAACTCATTCTTGTCCTTCTTGCGAACCAGGAAGAACCGGGAGTACAGACCTCTTCCTCTTTGAGACAGGTATGTCTTCTATCGCCCTTTTCCTTAACAGGATATCGGCCTCCGCCTGGAGCTCGCGCAGTTGATACTGTGAGCTGACCGGAGGGCGGGCTGATGAACCGAAGACTGTATCCATTGCAAACAATATTCAGCACCCACTTGTCCAGAGTAATTTTTCTCCACTCGGCCAGAAAAAATTGAACGCTTCCCCCCACCGGAGCGGGTAACGGATGAAGGGGAAGTAACAGCTCAGGGTCGCGACCCGGCCGGGCCCTTGTTCGCTGTAGAGGACTGCTGTCCCCCTCTACCCTTCTGGCGCTTCTGGAAGGGTCTCCGGAACTGCTGCTGTGGTTGCTGCTGCTGTCCCGAAGACTGCCCTCGTCCTCTTCCTTGTGCACTGAACCATCTCTGGAACGGGCAGTAAGACTTTTCTTTGGGCTTCTCCAAGCCCACAGCCGTAAGGATCTCCGCCTCCGCCTTCATGCGGGCCATCTCGTAATCTGCGTGTTTTCCGAACAAGGTTTCCCTGGGAAAAGGCAGATTGGCCACCCGCTGCTGGGCCTCCGGCTTGAGTGACGTGAGCCTGAGCCAAGCATTGCGCCGCTGATTGATCCCATGACAGTAACCATGGGCAGCCAACAGGGAGACATCTGCCGCTGCCCTGATGACCTGATTTGACACCAGCATCCCTTCCTTGAGGATATCTTGGAAGTCCTCCCTCTTGTCTCTTGGCAGGAGTTCCACAAACTGTTGCAGGGAGTCCCACAGGGCCCGGTCATAACGTCCTAGCAGCGCCGTATCGCTGGACGCCTTCATGGCCGTGGACGCAGTCCCACAAGCCTTCCTTCCAGCAGTCGATCCAACGACTTTCTTTATCTGGCGGCACGGTGAAGGACGGGGAGGTACAGTGTAACTTCCTGGCCGCCGTCACTATCACTGAATCCGGTACCGGATCTATCCTCAGAAAGGCCGGGTCCGAATCCGGGGCCCTGTACTTCTTCAGAAGTCGGGAGGGAGCGGCCTTCACTACCGCTGGTGTGAGGAACAGCTCCTCTGCAGGTTCTACCAATCCAGGTACTAGTGGCAGTAGAGGGCGAGACAAATGCTTCTTGTGAAGAGTTTTGAATATCACGGACGTCGTGGGTGTTGGAGCAGTCACCGTGATACCCAATTGTGCAGCCCCCCTCAGGAGAACCTCCTGGAATGTGCTTATGTCGCCACCGGAGACACCCTGGTCCCTGGGGAGTCCGATAAAGTCGGTGAGTAGGAGCTGGTCCTGGAGGAATCCGTGCGGGACCTATATCCCCGTCTCCTATGGCGACGCCTTGATCTGGTGGAGGATCTACATCGACTCCTCGATCTTCCTCTCCGTCCGGAGCGTGATCGCCACTTCCTCGGCCTCAGTCGATCCGCCGGTTCCACAGGAGCGGGCGACTTACGCTTGGCCGGGGCCTTCGGCTTAGGTGTCCCCTTGGGAGGGGCCAGAAGTCTAGGCAGTGAGACCGACCTCGGAGGAACCGGAGGCGGCTTTTCCGGCAACCGAGGTCCAGGCTGAGGTGGAGGTAACGGAGGAGGAGTAGGGTTCCTCGGAGGGGGACCCCGCTGCAATGGAGGCGGTGGCGTAACCTGCCTCTGTGACGGAGTATACACCTCGGAATACACCGAGCCTGGTGAACCGCCTTCTTTACCAGCCTGGGACGTTGGCGAACCTCCCATGGCGTCAGGCCTTCCTCCACTTCTCTTCGGAGTCGAAGAACGGCGACCGGACGGCGAGCGTCGGTCCCTTGACGTCGAGCGTCTCCTCGGCGTTGAACGCCTTCGCCTCGACGTTGAACGCCTTCGCCTCGACGGCGATCTTCTGCGCCTAGACGGCGATCTGCGCCTCGACTGCGACCTGTGCCTCGACAGCGATCCACTTCTCGACGACGAGGATCTCCTCAACGACGATAGTCTCCTTTTCGCCAACGGCAGTGTCGCCTCGACAGCAAGTGCCGACGCCGGGCCTTTCGACGTCAATCACTCGACGACGACTTGCGACGACGAAATAGTCACAGGAGACTTCGATGGTGGCCTGGTAAGGTCCTTCGACGCCGAGCGCCGACGTCATTTCGCCCCCAACGACGGGGAACAGACCGTAGTCATCCCTCTCGACGCCGTAGTCGGTGCAATCGACCCAGACGGAGAATGGGGATGCTTGCTGGCCTTCCTGCCCCTGGGGAGCCCCCCCAGCGGCCTCAGCACGGGCAGATGAAGCCCCTCTAGACCCACCTTGTGCCTTCAGCCTTCTTTCTTCAAGGCCCTGAAGCCTGATCTTCTTTCTGTCCTTCAGGGTCCTGCCAGAAAAGCCTTGACAGATCACACACTCCTCTGGGACACGGGAAGATGGAAGGCAGAGGATACACACCTCATGGCGGATCTGATTTGGCCTTCTTCCTGGAGCACTCCGTGGAATTTGTCGAATAATGCAGGCATATTTGACATAAAACAGAGTGCAAAACCAAGGAGAAAAGCACCAAAGTACTTAGAAAGCACTTCACTTTGAAAAAGTAGTGAAAAATCACCAAAAACCCTTGAAAAGGGAGAGCTCAATGCTCCAGGGTCCTGCTTGCAGGAGCCGGAAAAAAGAACTGCAAGTAAAAGGGACCTGCAGTGCATTCTGGGATACTGTGAAGTTCTGGAAAGTTCTTTTAAAGGCACAGTATCCTGTTTTGAGCCACATAATGGCAGCCTATGGGGCTTGTCTGTCCATGTCTTCCTCTCTATCATTCCAGAGGGTTTTTGCTGCTGAGGCAAGGGAAATCTGGACAGACTTTGCTGTTTGTGGATTTTTGGTGGAGTTTCTAGTTGAAGGACTGGACAGTGTAGCCTGGTTATAGGCTGCATTATCGGTCTTTAATTCTCTCTTAAGTGTCTGTGCAGTTCTGCATTTTTTCGAGACTTTAAGAGATTATTTTTGATTGCTCCGGGGTCCACGCACATGGGCGGGACTATTCACTAGATTATGACTATACACAGAGATCACCTACTACAGAACTACCGTTATCCAGACTACTGGCTAAAGACCAAGTGTACATCAGCACTACAAAATTATGGCGACAAATGTTAACAGACCTGGCTCTTCAAGTGAATTTATAAAAGCTAAAACCAGCTCCAACTCAAGGAATTCAATACATGCAAGCAATCGTAGATTCAAAATAATAGTATTTATGGAAAGACTCTTGTCCATCCAGATACATAATCTATTTCCTCCATTAAAAACTCACCAACAAAAAAAGATACCTCTCTGCTGGGCTTAGTGGCCTCTTCAATCACAAGTTGCCCGCGCAAGGCTCTGTTAAATACCCCAGCAGGGATAACTAGAGGGCCACAGGAGTAAGACAAATTGACGCTATTGGAGGAAGCAAAGTAGTCCTTCCCATGGTTGATGAATCAAACCAATCTAATGAAGGATATCTCTTTCAAAATAACTCTTCTGAAAGAAATGGTCATTCCAAACACCTCCCTCCTGTGTGGAGGTACCCACCTTCTAGACTTGAAGAGTCAAAGTATGTGGTCTTAACAGAAGTCGATTAAGCAAAATGAACGCACAGTAATCCCCACTGGGTGCTAGAACTTAACTTTCAGTCTAAAAAGAATGTCAATCAGACAGACAAATCTTTCCCCTGCTAAGGCCCACTCTCACATGCCCCTCGGCCAAGTAGCATAAGTGGGGATCCTGGATGACATCCATTGTATCGCTAGTCTGCGTTTAGCAATTAGGAGACCCAAGGAAGCAATTTATACTGGCTTTTCCCTCTCTTTGGTTTCAATATAGGACCCAACAGGCATTACTCATCGTGGTCTCGATTTTAATGGAGGTTGCCCATCTCACACTTGTCACTACTTCCTTCCAATAGGTGCGCACACAGTGCTTAATTTAAGCCGGTGGTTGCCGGTACTTATTTTTGGGGACTGGCACTTATTTTTCCGTAACAGCTATTTACTGAGTGCAAGAGAAGGAAAAACACACAGATAAAAAAAAAAGACTCAAAGGAAAATAAATCAAAAATGTGACAAAGGGAGAAAGCAGGAACTTCCAAGAGAGAAAAAGGGGCAGGGATGGTCTGGTAGTAAAGTAAAGACTACCGGCCTTGATACGCTGTGCGTGGACATTTAATTGCAATGGCTGTGAACTTCTGAGCAGAGCTTCGGGCACTAGCACTTCATTCTTCCACAAGTCAAGCACTGTGAGCAATGGACCACTTGCCCATCAAACTGCAAAAAATGTCCCCTGACCACATTAAAGGTGGAGCATGCTTCTTCGAAAGTGAGAAATTTTTCAGAAGGGTACAAGTCCCCCAGTGTATTGCACGCTCCTTCCTCGTGCCATAGACATAATGTTGCTAATTTTCCTAAAGGTCTGCAGCCTTGAGTAAGGGGTCTGTTGTCAACACCCTCACAACTGCTGTGTCCAAGCCATCAACACCAGTCGTATAACCTTAGATTGGCTTCATCCCACATCAAGAACACCAGTAGCGTCTTAGGAGTTGTTTTTCTCAGTTATCTGTGTCGCTACAATGCATTGCTGCATACAGGAGTCATGATGCCGAATAGTAAAGTTCCATATCTCGCAGTCCCAAACCCCCTTCTCTTTATCTCTTTAATACTGCTAATTGCACTCTACTTTTTCCCGCCCACACCAATAAGTTCAGTAATCTGTCTAGCTCCTTATACGCTGTGCGGAGGACTGGTCATGGGGATTTTTAGAATGTATATAAACATCGCTGAAGGACTATCATAGTCACAAATGCCACTCTTCTCAACGCTGGGACCAATAGTGTATTCCAAAATCAAAATGAATCTCTCAGGCCTTGAACAATCCTTCCCATATTATAGGTGTAATGTGATGTGTAGTGCAAGTCACCTAAATACCCAAATCTGTTATTTCCCCAACTCAGATGCAGGTCCAGCATTTCCTTCAGTGGGCAGGCCACCAGCGATGCCAGTAGGAACAATAAAGTCCTGACCCACTTAATCCAGCGACCCAACACGTATCCCAACCTTCGCAACTCTGCAGTAAGTCGAGGAAGAGAGATACCAGGCTGCGTTAAATACATCAAAGCATCATCTGTAAACATCTACACACATTGGTTGTGGTCCCCAGTCTATTGCCCCATGGCCTCAGACACCCACGCAGGTGTATCACCAGTGGCTCCACTGCCAAGGCAAATAATAAAGGTGACAGTGGGCAATCCTGCCTTGTTCCCCTCTCCTCCGTCCAACTTTTTGGAGACAATGGCCCCTGTTCATACCCTTGCAGTGGGGTCAATCTACAAAAATGTTATCTAGTTTCGATACTTGATCCAAATGCCAATTCTCCCCGTAACTGCCACCATAACCTTCCAGTTTAGCATGTCGAATTCCTTATTTTATTTACGACAACCAACACCCCCTCCAACTTTAAACCCACAGTCTCATGTAGTACGTGACTGAGGCGATTCGGGTTCATATTGGGATCTCACACAGGAATAAAGCCACACTGTCTTTATGGACCATCCCAGTCACCACTCGGCATGGCCTATTGGCAAGAACCGTAGATAGGATTTTAGCGTTCAAGCTAATCATTGATATGGGGTCTATGGAACTCTTAACAGATCAGGGTATACCCCTTGTTTCTGCAGTATAATTATAGTAGACTTCTTTGAGTCCCCCTAAAAACCAACAGGAGCATCGTAGCAAGCTTTGCCTGGAACATGTATTATAACTAACAGTCCCCCCACCCCCCTTTCCCATGTTCAACAAATGGCCTTCAGAAGCTCCTTTGCGTTCAAGTCCTGATCCAATGCCATGTTTTGGTCCTAGGTAAGTCTGTTTATGTCCAATTCCTCCAGAAAGTCCCCTGTTGTTGCTCAGTGCAGAGTCAAACTTTTATATACTTCATTGAAGTACTGGGCTAAGGTTTATGGCTACTTGAGTTACAGCGCTAGTCCAAGAGGTATACTACTTGAAAATGAAAATGACTAGCTCAAGGAATAAACACAACATCCGGAGGACAAATTGGAAATTTATTAACATGAATATTTTAGTAACAAAACCAACAAAAAGGGACTAGGACAACCATGCACTCCCCTTCTTACACCACTGTGTAGTCAGGCCCTCACACTGCCCTGGGATTGCACTTCCTGCCTCTTCTCACCCACCTTCACACCCCTGTGTTACACAGGAAAATGAAAACTGCAATTAATTACAGATTCTCTATACAGCGCCAGGTGTTTGCGCAGCTCAAGTTCCACATAAGTGCTACACATCATAGTTTGGATTCTTGCGCAAAATGACAAAGCCCTCCAAGATGGGAGTTACAGGCAGGTACTCCTCTGTGGCCAACTCTGCTCTTTCTCCATGTGCAAGCAGGACTGGGGTGGTGTGCGTCTGAAAGCCAGTGATAGTTTTGGGCTTGCCGGCCTGTCCAACAACATCTACAGCCTGTGAAGAAGCAAAGTGGAGGGTCAATAGGTGCGGTGAGTGAGAAGCATTGAACAAAGTCAATTGTGTCTGCATGTGAAGTTGGAAACGTTAATGTAAAATACTTGGAGTCCACATGCAAGAGTGTGAGAGATCGAATATTGTGTTTCCGAAGAGGAAAGTAAGAGTAGATAAAGAAAGACTGGTCAGCATTTCTCACCTGGCCCACGCGGACCGAGACAGGTAAAGGTCGCAACTCCTCATCAAATGTAACCAGCATACGTGGCTGCATAGCAGCAACCAGTCCATACAGGACATAGTGAGACTTGCCCAGAATAACTAAAGTGAGCAGAGACAAGAAAACAATCAATTTAAGACATTCAGGGAACACCTAGTCATCTCCACATCCAGGTATGCCCCTCCTACCCCCTTCCACACGCCGGCGAACATTAATTTCTCACCCTCATAAGAGTCCTCTCCTTGCCACCATGCTGTGTCCTCATTAGACTTCATAGCTCCACAAAGCTCTCATTCACTAGAAATCAATCTCCATTCCATGCAGCACTCCTCCTTCACTGAAAGCAGTCTTTTAATCTAACTTATCCTCTCTCCCCCCACCACCCATTTAGTTTTTGATTTGTGGAAACAACACTCACCTTCCTGTGAGCTAAAGGCTCTCCATGAAGCTTCAATCCTTTATTTTACAGAAGGCTGCAGCTACTTTCATATTCCCTTCAGCCCCTCAATACAACTCTCATCCTCCCAAGTAAACCATCTTTTCACTGGAACTTTCCCTTCACTGTGAGCGGTGCGGATACAGTTCTGAACTTTACGATTCAAACACCCACCCTGCCAATATACTTGAGATTTCAATAATCCCATCCTGCTCGTTCCTTCTACATTTAAACAAAATCAACATCAAGTAAGACGGGCACAGAACTAGCTAAAGATAAACTTCCAAGCATTACATTAGATTAAATGATCTGGCTTTCTGGGAAAAAGGACAGAGTTTATGTCAAAGTCAGGAGTTTTAGACATCACTTGGGTAGAGAGGAGACAAATTCCTACTTTGGTTGAGGAAAGGGTCATGAGTTGGTTGACTGATTAAAATCAATGCAAAGAGCAATTACCCACTCTCTGAATGTGATATTTCAAGGGTGTGGTAGGCCGGATCTTGAGCACAGGAACTTATATCACATACACTTTTCTACTTGCACTCTTCCACACGCCCACAAATGTTTTGATTATTAACCATTAGACTTACTGTTCTTCACATCCAGGAATGACACTAGTACTGTCAGCAGACCTGCCACTGCCACTTGGCTCATTAGCTGGCGGTCACTGTGGTATGGGCAGAGAGTCAGTGTACCCTTCCCAAGGTGGGTCAGACCCTATAAAGAAGAGGAAACACCAACATATTACGGAGATATACTAAGATAAAAATAATAAATAAAAAAAGTCAAGACAGTCCAACCAAAATTGCGAGAATAAATTGAAAAAAAACAATGCTTGCATGGAAAATATACACTGACGTTTTGCTTGGTCTGTTAAAAAACATAACAGAGAATCTATACAAATATAAAATGACCTTCACAGCAGTTTTCGTAAGAGTCCATGCTCCCAGTCTACTGGTTGAGAATCACCTGTGTTACATGTAGAACTCGAAAAAGGTGCTCGTATTTGAAAAGACCAATGGTGATCCTCCCCATTCTTAAGCCCATTCCCTGTGTTCCTTAATCTAACATCCGGTTCTTAACCCTCAGCAACAAGGTGGGAACTTTACAGTCTATAAAATGCTGCAAATGAAGACTATATGCTGATAGTGCCACACACTTCCCACAACTATTTCATTCAAGATGGTCAATTACTACAAACCCACCATCCTCCCCACTGATTTGATTAGCATATCCAACATCTAATTTCCATTTCTCATCAACAAAAAAAAACTGTTTTAAAGGTGTGTAATAAATAAAGGAGGGGGGTGACAAAAAAAAGACATTTTGATCAGCAGTCCACTAAATCTAACAGTAGATGTTTCTATTTCAAAGATGTGAAAACATTTTTTATTTAAATTTGTTTTTATTGTTGCATTAAAGTATTTCAGTACAGAATAAACAGACCGCCGACGTGGCCTCAACATTCAGCCACGAACAGCTATGTGTGCAACGTTTTCTTGCTATATAGAACTGGTACACATAAACATGACTTCGGTGAATCAGTGCATTATAATCATGCAAAGGCTCCTGCAGGCTGAAAGGTGATGGGACGGTATCGCCATAGGGGCGATGAGTAAGATCAGATGGGTACTTTCATGCCGTTACAGCGCCGGATCTAGATCTGTACTGTGCACACAGCAGTGTTACCAGTGAACAGGGGGGTAACGGAACTGTGGGAGGGAAGCATGTAGGCGCTAGCAGGGTCTAAGTAGGGAGATAATGGCGGCGGGTGTCGAGGGGGGGGGGGGGGAGAAACCCATGGATGGCCGGACATGCGAGAGGTTGCCTAGGATATAGGGGGTTATCTGGGTCCGATTCTGGGGTGGCTCACTTCAGGTGAAGGCTACCGGTCTTCTCGGGTGGGGGGAGGGGAAGGGTCAGGCGGGTCTCCAGCCTGCGTGGACTGGCGGAAGCTGTGAAGGAGCATGGCCCATTCCATGGAGATGGGAAGCTTGCGCGCGCCCTTGGCTTCTTCTTCCCTTAAAGCGTCTTCCTCCGCTGCCGCCCATTTGTTAACCGCCCCCTGCCAGTGTGCTATGGGGGGACTCTCTGGGGATCGCCAGCGCATGGTTATACATCTATTGGCTAGTAGGAGCGCTAAGGACACGAAGCGCCTATGCACCGGCTCACGTTTAGAGATGTGGAGGATGCCTAATGCACTGGACTCCCAGGTGGCTAGTGTAGTGAGACCCGTGAGTTCCAGTAGTGCGTTGTGCACCCCCTGCCAGAAGGGTTGGAGATTGGGACAGTCCGAAAACATGTGACGGAAGTTCGCAGCTGGGGAACAGCATCTGGGGCACAGGAATGGCGTGGAGGGGTAGAACTTCTGTAATCGCGCTGGGGTGAGATATGCCCTGTGTAATATATAATATTGAATATTTTTGAAGCGGGCATTTCTAGAAACGCGTTTAGGGGCCTCAAGAGCTTTAGTCCACTCCGAGTCGTGTAGAACACGGCCTATGTTCTCTTCCCAAGTGGCTCGTAGGGTCGTCAGGGGGGTGTATGAGAGTTCCCGGATGGATTTGTATAGCCATGTGACCAGGTGGCGACCCACCCCCATATGCAGGATAGTATGTATTACTGGATGCGTGTCTGGCTCGCCATTTTGGAGATTGAAATGGGGTCGGTATCCGTCGAGCAGTTGCCTATACCGGAGGAATTGGCCTGGGGGGAGCCCGTATTCTGCGACCAGGCGGTCCAGCGGTTTCAGCTGACCCTCCTCGAATCAAAGATGTGAAAACATATGCATTCATAATTAGAATACAATAAAGATGAATAAAGAAATGGTATAAAAGATTAACAAACATGGACAACTGGCGTCAACATTTTGAATGTGTACGGACTACACTAGGAGCTTGGTATCTAAATAATCAGAATTTGCCCAACAAGTACTCAACAGAAACTAGACCATTGGAAAGCCTTAATTTGTAGGGCCATCATCAGAGCAAGAATGAAATGTGTTGTTTTACTATACGTATCTAAGGACTACGTGGATCGGTTTTCCACTCTCCAGACACTAAGGTGATTATGTCCAATGTGAAAAAGCAATGTCAACCTCTAGCAAATATATGTTGTACCGCAGGACTAGAGGAAAGTATTCTTGCTTTTCTATCCTCTGGTAGAGGTGCTGCTTGTTCCTCTAGCAAGCAGATCTCAACCATTCCTGCATTCATTTATTTTTGTTTTTAATCACAAATTGTTCTTTAACCTCTTCCGTGCGTCGGATGGCCCCCGGCAGTCTAACATCAACATGGGCGTGTGCGGAGGACGGTCGGGGACCGTACGACCCACGCGAGGGGAAAATTCCTCAGCACCGCGTGAGATTTCCGGCCGCAGCGAAGCGGTTAAGATTATTCAGAGACATTCATCTTGCGGAATGCTTGGCATCAGAGGCATTTCATCTTTTACTGTGTGGAACACTGACTGTTTAAGTGGACGAAGTGCACAAATTACTATTTAGTCTAAAGGGCGCTTAATGAGATAAAGTATATTTTCATGAGGTGGACAGCACCCAGAATACCAGTGTTTGCCTTTACTACCGATAGTGTAATTTCATTAGCCAAATAATGGTTAATTCAACTCAAACATTTTTGGTTTGCAAACACTGAAAACTAAGACTTCTCGAAATCACACTGAAGACTCTTCCATTGCGGTTGTGAAGCCAAGAGCAGAATGGAACATCAGCCCAAGATCAGTTGGCCTCTTATTTTTTTTTTTCTTGAATACATGGCAGAAGGTTCTGGATGGTGGTACTATAGTGGCCTTTGGCTTGATGGGAGTGGCGGATGAACTCCCACAATCAGAACAGTCTACTGCCTATAAGAAAACACGTTTGCGTGAACAATTCTGACCACATTCATGGTAGCCTGGCAGAAGCAGCAATGCCTTCATCAGAGAAAAAAAAAGTATGTGTGAAACACATACAAAACAACATTGTATTTCAGAAATTAACTACCAAACCAATTTGGTAAAAAGAAATTGATTTAATGAAGAAAATGAAAAATTCCAAAAAGAAACATTTAAAGCTGGACATGAAAAATGTATCACAAGAAAAGATCTGCTGTGATTTCCAGAGTATGTTACAAGGAGACAGTTGAGCATTACTGCAGTGTCCTTTAAACTGTCTTTGTAAGCATAGGGGCTTAACACTGATTTGGCTTGCATTTATTTTAAGGGTCTCACGCCGAGCAGTGTAGAATATAGCACACACTGCAGAATATGGCACACCAAGCACCACTGTCTCTGGTTGGGGCTCAAAGTCCGAGAGCTAGCTACTCCAGCGGCGGTTTCTGTCCAAGGGAGTCGGGGCTCCGCCCGTTACATTCAGCAACAATAATGCTGAATACTAATTTTTTGTTTTCAAGGAAAAAATACCACCTTGTAATTTAATTGAGCAGGTTATGTTGAACACGGGGCAATGTCTATCCTACTCACCAACACCGGCGTTATCCAATTACCATCTTGGACACAGTCATCACGTGACTCGGTCACTGAGTCTGCTCGTTTGCTCCCTGGGCAGGCCCAAAGAAGTCTAAATGTTTACCGGGTTGACATCCTCACAGCCCTGAAGCCTGTGAGGTCATCAGCACAGCAAAGACCTAACTTCAAGGCCTAATCTCCACCCCCTGATGGCGTGGAGGTAAAGTTAGCTCTGGGCATTTTAAATACAAGCCTGGGATCGTTAAGAGCGTAGAGAGCTTTGTAACCCTACCCTTTCCCAACTCGTTACAGAGCGTGGGTGGGTGACTGTGACGCATTGGGAAAGGGTGTGGCATGCGGGAAGCAGGAATAGAGTCTGCGCAGACTCTACCTGTAGTGTGTGAGGCTGCTTTTCGTGCATCTGTAAATCCTGGTCGTGGTGGATGCAATTTCATCAACACTGCTGCACAACTGTGATACCGACTTCATGCTTTTCGGTCAAGGCAGCAGTCTGATTTACTGCAGTGCTGGCAGCTAACCCCTTGGGAACAGCACTGCAGGTTGCTGTGGGGAGTGGGACTTGAGCACGTCGTGACGGAGTGCAGTATTCTGTGAACTCTGGCAGTTCACCACCAGCTGTTAAGGCCCAGGCCCATTTTTAAAATTTGTTACACAAAGGGAAGCCATAAATGTCTACTAGGTCAAGTGTACAACAATCGTGGGTAGGTGCAATTTTACAACTTCCTGCAAGTCACAAAACTTTAGAGAGTTAGCCAGTTTTACACTTTTCGAATAGTGAATTCCTGGTCCTGGCTGAGCACTGAAATTCCCGCTGGTGTAATTGTTTGTAATCATACCGGGCCACCGTGTTGCTAGCACCTTAGTGCTGGAGATATGATCCTCAAAACATCTTGCCTGTTGCACACTTCGCTAAAGGAGGTCAGCTTGTCTAACAAGCCAGGCCTATGTTATTATTTGGGCATTTTATCCCATTTCTGTTTAATAAGATTTGCACAGGAAATGGTGACTAACCTCGTGAACAAACGCCCCCCATCACTCTCAAACCTCACCAGCCGCCACGGTTTCTCACCTCAGCACTGGTTTATTTGGCACATACCTGAGACAACCGCACCATGAAGAGATTGTTTGGGTCCTTGGCATGGTACTGTGCCAGCTGCCTCAGCATAGCCGCAAGCCTGGCATTATTTGTACCTGTGAAACAAAGATTTTTTTATTTTACATGTAAAAAGATCACATATCAAACTGCTCGCTGAGCTAAGTAAATTGTACATTATACTCCAGTCAATAGATACCACCAGTGTTTTAGAACTCAAAAACGTAGAATTTAGTTTTATAACCAAATTCCAATCTCTTTCTGCCAATGAACATGCATGCCAATGCCTCCAGAAAGATATGCATTACACCTTTGTTGAGATGGAAAAGCCGCAAGGATGTGCACCCCTGCCCTGATTGTCCCAACTGTAATGTCAGGATCCCCCAATGCAGATTTTTGTTGTGCAGGCGAACACGGATCATGCTTGGGCACTATGACATAGGCCAGACTCATGGACCACGTCCTTTTGGACCAGGAGAGGACCCTGAAGTGCTACCCTCACAGTGGAGCCAGGAGTTGAGCAGCACAAGCGGGGAGTAGCAGCATACTGTGTAGTGATCAGTGAGAGTAAACCGGTCCTTTTATCTAAGTCACTGGAGTGAGGCCTTCAAGCTCACTTACTTAAAGTTGAGCTGTTGTACAGTATAAAAAAAGTGCAGTACTGTGCAGTACATGGATATTATAAACATGTGCTGGAGGGGATGTGTGCCTGTGAAGGGTACGATAAATAAAAGATTACTACTGTGCAGTACATATATACATGTGCTGGGTGTATGAGTTTCAGTGAATGGGAGAAAAAAATGGAAGACTCTGGATTCCATTTTGGGAGACCCAGCGCTAACTGAAGGAATACGAGGAGGTAGAGGATAGTGAACGCTGCTGTACCAATCTGGCCATCACCCGTGAGCAGGTTGGAAGTTGGCGATACTGTACGTTAGTTGGGGCCGCCCAAACGATTGCTGCCATGCCGATTGGGTTGTAGCCTGTGTGTGGAGCGAATCCTGCGACCCTGTATGCCAGGTGGGGGCTGCCATGAGGAAAGCTGCAGTACAGATCGGGCCGTTGAGCCCATGTACAGAGTGAGGACAGTGACCCCGTCTGCCAGGGGGGCCACCAGGACAAGGCAAGGAGCGTGGTCTGGTTGAGGCCTTCATGGTGAGGAAAAGGCTGCCGTGGAGACCTGACTGAGGACTAGGACCGGAAGAGTCATGTTCCCTTCTGTCTACTATGGAGAAGATCCCAAGAACCTTACCAGTATCCGAGGAGCATTGAGAACCCTCCAGTCGCTACCTCTGTAAGACTGATTGTGAAAAAACTGCAGGACAACCTATCGCTGCACCTCCTTGAGAATCTATGGCTCATGGAGGCAGATATCTGAAGTTAACTTTGGCACAAATTTGAAAGCATTATCAACTTAACCTCAGGAAACTGAAGTAGGGCGTGTAACTCACACATTCAAGGCAAAGAGTAGCACAGTTTTCCATGAGAGGGACTTCGCCTGCACCTTGTGAATAAGTGCAACAGTTTTTCCATGAAGCGTCCAAAAACACTTGTTTCCAAAGAACTGGTGGGACAAAACGTGCTGTGAACAGGAGCAAGGCTGTGAATTTCAGGGACTTTAGTTTGTGGTGGAGATTTTGAGAGGGACCTGTAGAGATAATCTGCTTGATTGCTGTGAAGACCTGGCAAGTGTTCAGCTTTCAGCCTGATGATGTTGGCAGCTACCCAGTCCCGCAGCCCCTGGTACTAATGTGATCGGAGCAGAGAATTTGTTCTAGCTTGCTTCAATATCTAATGCATTGAAGGTGTGCTGTCTGTTCAAATCAAGACTGTGGTGCTCAGCAGGAGATGAAGAAATGCTTAAAGGCAGAGAAAACTGGGCCGATGTTCCAGGACATTTACGTGCAGAATCCCATCCTGCTTTGCATAGTCAGTTCATGGATTTGGGCCTCGCCATTCCAATAATGCATCTGATGTTGTTATGACTATGTTGCAGACTCTGAGAAGGTAGGCCTTTTGTAGGGTTGTACAGCATTCTCCAGCAAACCAATGCTTGCTTTAAGATGCAAGTACCCAACACCTTATCGTCCCATGATCCTACAGCCAGCTCCCACTGAAGGGTAACTCCTACTGGACAGGTCTCATTGAAAGTATGTACTGTGGGATTAGCAGAATGCAGGACTACACCAGTCCATAGAAACATGTCAAAATAGTCATGGCTAGTCACCAGCTTTGCTACTTAATCTTGTGAGTTGAACTTTTTCCCCTGGGAAGTCTAAAGGCATGCACCAAGGTAAGTCAGAGTACTTACCAGTGGTAGGAATGATTTGGTCTCGTTCAGAGTGAGCCTGGTATAACATCAGACAAGTGGTTGTTGATTCTTCTGCTTCCTCTGTTGATCCTTCTGTAAGTCAGAGGTCTAGGTATGGAAAAAACTGACAGCCAGTTTTGCGTGGATGTGCTGCAACCGGAGCTTGGGGCTAATTTGAGGTTTGAACTGATAATGTAGTCTGGCCACTGAAAATCTCGGCTACGATCTGCGGTGCTGATAAATAGGTATATGAAAATAAGTATCCTGGTGGTCTATGGTCATCTGAATGTTTCTTTATGTAGTGAGTTGAGGACGTCTTGAATATTTACCGTCCTAAAGGACTAGGACCTCCAAAACTAGTTAGACTCCAAAGATCCAAGATGGAATACCAGGTGACTCGCTTCAAGTCAACCAGAAAAAAGCTAGAGAAGTGTTTATTGCTCTGAGTATGCACCTTCTCCTCTATTGCTCCATTTAAGAGAGAAGGTGCATACACAGAGCAATCAAGACTTCTACTCTAAGTACTTGTGAAGGCACTCAAGAATCTCCTATTGTAAGTGTAGAGGATTATTTGAAGTTGGAGGGCAACAGTGTTTTGTGCAAGACTTCTAGGGTGTGAAGTACCCGGCAGTCTGAAGTAATCTCCCATTCTACAGCAAAATCGGAACTTTTCCCTCCCAATGGATGGACAGAGGGGTAAGCCAGTCAGTGCTAGGAAGTCACGGTCAATTATGGATGTCCTAATCGACTGCAAAGCTAGTTTTCTTTTTTTGCAAACGCTTGTTTGGATTTTGTCACAAAGGTTTAGAATACCCTTAATCACTATGATTAACAGTACAGGCCTGGGAGCATATTGTGAGTATCATCCTCTGTAGCACCTATCTGCAAGAGGCTTGAAATTAACCCCCACATGCATCATTGTTTCATTTTGCACTTCCTAATTTGCGATTTTTAGGGAATCGCAAATTAGGAAATGCAAAATGGGATGCATGTACATTTGTACAAAATATTTGAGAATCGGTAAAAATCGCAATTTTTACCGATTCTCAAATATTATGCGAATTCCAAAGTGCGAATTCGCACTTCCCATTGTTTCCTATGGGCCAAAAGGCCCATAGGGATCAATGGGAAGGCTTTAACAAATTGCGATTTTCATTTTGAAAATCGCAATTTGTTAATGCATTTCATGGGTGCAGGGGGGGGGGTCCAAAGGACCCCCCCCCTGCACCCCTGAAATGTATTTTTCGCATCATGTTACACACACACATGTCCTAAGGACATGTGTGTCCGTAACATGACTGCTTAAAAAAAGCATTTTTAAGCATTTTTAGACCTTTTTCCAAATTTACCGAGTGGTTCAACCACTCGGTAAATTTAACCCCCTAATTGCGAATTCGCAATTTGAAAAATATTCATGCATTGCTTTTAAGAAATCGCATATTTGCGATTTCTTAAAAGCAAATGCAATTTTAGAAATCGCAAAAATGATGCAAATTCTAAAATTGAATGATGCATTCCAAAAAGCTATTTTGGAGTCGCAAACGGCCGATTTTAAGGAATCGCACCGTTTGCGATTCCAAAATACTTTGATGCATTTGGGGGTAAGAGTTTTGCGAGACGGTAGCACCCCAGGGAGCATGCAGTGTCCATATCGGTTTTGATACCAGGGAACAACTAATCTTTCATTTTGCAAAAAAGCTTAAGGCTTATCCAAAACCATCCTCTGCATTTTTTGCTGAAGTTCTCTTTCGCCATGCTGGTCAACGGAGAACACATACTTCAACTAACTGGCAAAAGCCTACATTTGACACATCAATGCTGCATCAATAATATCGGTCAAAGGCATTTGGTACTTCTCAGAGTTCGGTTTGTCTTCTGAAAGGGAATCTAGGACTAGTGTAACTTCCCTCCACTTTGGCCAGTCCAAGAAACTCAGATTGGTGCTGGCTGCCCTGATAGATGGCGCAACCACAGAGCCAACTCTTTCGCCCAAGACATGGAAACGTTAGCACTTGCTAACTAGAGGTGTGGCAAGTATGAACAGAACATCCACAGCAATCAATGAGTCTGGGTTGCAATAAAGAATGCTAATGCGTGATCTTGGGCAGGCCAAGCTTTTTTGCAGCTTTCTTCAAAATTGCATAAAACCTGGAAGTTATCTGGCGGGCTATCTGCCAGAAAGCAGGTGTCAGTACCTCCAATCTTCTGAGGTTGGACCTCCATCGCCCTTGTTGATTTCCAGTTCTGAATTATTATTTAGCTATCCATCTTACATACCCAGAGTGCCATCTTTGCCCTCGCTCTGGAAGAGTGCCCATGTCCTATGGAGTAGGAGGTACTAATGCGTGTGGGGCTGAAGGTTAAAGTGGTGTTGTAAGCTACTGAACTGGAAGCGTTTGCCCTTGTTCGCACAACAGGCTGCAGGGTGAAAGAATTGCTGTATACTTTTTAGGTCACTTCTGTTCTACCGACACCCAGTTTGTGTTTTCCCACATGAACGTAGATAGCTACTGAGTGCACCTATGTATCTAAGGAACGAGTCTGTGCACAAGTAAGCTTGAAAAAAAACAGTTGAAATCCGTTTGAAATATGTGAAATAAAAGGTAGTGTCAGGCCACACCTTGCCCGTGGATTCTCCCAGAGATGGAAACAAATGCAAAGTTATTGTGCAATGCCCCAGACACACAAACACACAGTTCTTGAGGAGATCAGACAAAGATTAGCAGTTCCAAGAATACAACAAAGTGACTCACCACTGCCAACCAGGCCCATGGCGAAGATTGAATTGTAGGACACCTCTGGGTCTGCATCATGGGAGAACTTGCTGAGAGTGTCTAAGATGTTGAGCCGGGGATTGGAGACGGAAATGAGTGCCAGGGCAAGTGGGACAGCCCGCCTCAGAGTGGGTTCACCATACCGGAGCTGCAAAAATAATAAATGAGATGAGAAACTAAGAAGAGTGGCTACTTAAAGGTAGTGACTCAGACGGTGTTTGTCTTTGTGATTCAATTTGCCGATTTCGTGTTTGTTCTTATAAATATGCCAATATGGAGATACAACACAATAACGATCACAGAATGACAGCCAATGTTAAACAGATCATCATGCATCAAAAGCAATAAACAAAAATAAAACTATCATCAAGCTCTTCATAAAGAAGATGCATGCCAGTCGTTCTGTTTCAAATAGCTTTGGAAACATGGGACTGAGAAAACAAACCTGCGCAGACTACCTTCTTTGCTGGGCATCATGTCAGTTTATTGACCAACAGGCAATTTCTGAACTAAAATCCTGCACATGACCCAAAAAAAAGTCTGAAGGAACAAACGCAAACTATAACTCCACTCCACCCCACCCACTTCACAGGATCTATCACATCCTATGCCTTCCACAATACTACCTCAGGCATCCGTACCAAACAGGGAGTTGAACTGCGATATGCTTATTATCCACGATTAAAGAAGCGCTATCAGAGTTACCTTAAAGGAACAGTATAATCAGTGCAGCCTGCACCATAAAACAAGCTATATTTACTACATCAACATAAAACAATGGCATTAAGGAAGGTATGTCATGTCTGTTTCTTTTGCTCCCCCTTTTGTGGCACCAAGACGCCTAGATGGAGGGTTGCATTGTACGTCTCTGTACACACCTTGAACCTTATTTTTTAGAAAAACATATGGTAGTGAGCTTAGTGAATGAGCCAAAGAACCCAAGGAACCAAAGGAACTAATAAACTCATTGAACTGACATGTACACCAAATTGATAAAACAGAACCCAATGATTATATTCAAAAATAGTTTGTATTTTATTTAAATATTTTCTACACATTTTATTTGATAAGAATCTTGTTTCTAAAAGATACATATAAATATTTAAGACATCACTAATACGTAATTTGTCATTTCATATACAAAAACACTCAAATGACGAAGGTGAGAATTAAGAGATTTAACACATAAGAAAAACCAACAGACAGAGTACAAATGACTATGGTGATAGGTCGGGCTAGCGGAGTAAGCAAAGCGGTGGGTGGAAACTCTACGCGCGTTTCGGCATTTGCCTTCCTCAGGAGTCCGTCATTTGCTTTAAGACAGAAACATAACAAAAAACAATAGCTATACTCTTCATTTAAGAAAAACTCTTTTGCTGTTCAGTCATGGAGATGAGGATATTCTCTGTATCTCGCTTATTGGTTGTTGTAGTTGCCTTCATAAGAGTTGATTATAAGACGCGATGATATGCCCGGGGTGAAGTAGTACCAAGCGAGAAGCTAGTATGGTGAACGAATCCTGGGCGGTAACTGACTGATATGTGTTAACCGCTATGGCAGAAACGGGTCTGTTCATTTATATCTGGTTTTCTATGTTTGCCAACTGATTACCCAAAATTAAAACGGGCATTTAGATACATCTGGATACTGGGTGCGCCTCGATCCAAATAACTATCGATGGGAAGTCGCACGAGAAGCTTCACCGGGGGTTCTGGATGAACTACGTCAATGCATCGCGACTTCCCATCGATAGTTATTTGGATCGAGGCGCACCCAGTATCCAGATGTATCTAAATGCCCGTTTTAATTTTGGGTAATCAGTTGGCAAACATAGAAAACCAGATATAAATGAACAGACCCGTTTCTGCCATAGCGGTTAACACATATCAGTCAGTTACCGCCCAGGATTCGTTCACCATACTAGCTTCTCGCTTGGTACTACTTCACCCCGGGCATATCATCGCGTCTTATAATCAACTCTTATGAAGGCAACTACAACAACCAATAAGCGAGATACAGAGAATATCCTCATCTCCATGACTGAACAGCAAAAGAGTTTTTCTTAAATGAAGAGTATAGCTATTGTTTTTTGTTATGTTTCTGTCTTAAAGCAAATGACGGACTCCTGAGGAAGGCAAATGCCGAAACGCGCGTAGAGTTTCCACCCACCGCTTTGCTTACTCCGCTAGCCCGACCTATCACCATAGTCATTTGTACTCTGTTGGTTTTTCTTATGTGTTAAATCTCTTAATTCTCACCCTCGTCATTTGAGTGTTTTTGTATATGAAATGACAAATTACGTATTAGTGATGTCTTAAATATTTATATGTATCTTTTAGAAACAAGATTCTTATCAAATAAAATGTGTAGAAAATATTTAAATAAAATACAAACTATTTTTGAATATAATCATTGGGTTCTGTTTTATCAATTTGGTGTACATGTCACTTCAATGAGTTTATTAGTTCCTTTGGTTCCTTGGGTTCTTTGGCTCATTCACTAAGCTCACTACCATATGTTTTTCTAAAAAATTGTCTATTCTACTCCCTGCCGGTAGTGTATGCATTAGCAGCAGGGGTTCCCCTTATTTCTAACACACCTTGAACCTTATACATGCTATCAAATGCTTCCCACTTTCAAACACACTCTTTCAACTGCAGATTAATAAGAGCAATGAGACAAAGTTAGAGCTCAAAAAAGAAAGACAAATGTATGCTCACTGTGACTTACCAAGTGCCCAAACGTACGAAGCGCCATCTCGGATCCAATTTCTTCTCCCATGGCAATCAAGGCAATTCCGAGCACAGCAACACCCTAAGAAAAATGTTTGATGATAACATGAGAACAGAGTGGAAGACGGGGGAATCAATCATCAGCAGAGTAAGTGAGCATAAAAACAGCATAGAGAGGGGAGGTTCATGATCTCTAGTGCAGGAAAACAGATGGAACAGGGAACAAGTGCAGAAAGAGCACAATAAAAAAATTGTGGGGCAGGAAAGTAGCCAAGAACAAGCACAGAATGGAAAAGACAGAACACTAATAGTGTGACACTTTACTAAGAAAAAATACAGAATGGATATCTAGAGTACTTTGTCTTCATACAGATAAAATAGCAATAATAAATAGCACTTCCTGGAAGAGTGAATAAAATGAAGCAATAAGTGATTTTCTAAACTACAGAAATTTGAATAAAGATGGCAAAGGTAGCTCCATGGTTGTGATCCTTTCCTCTGATGAGAGAAAGGTACATTTGTTCAAGTTGTGCTCGCTGGGTCATTTCTCCAGTGCTTCACCACAGGAGCAAAAAGTATCACGTTTCCCTATAGCAGAAGCAATACATGGCTCTTCGGCTAAGCAGACCAGCAGACCGGCAGACCCCCCCCCCCCCCAGCCCTTTGAGAACCTCACAGGGGAGTAGTGCGCTTACAATTCCCCGGATTGATTGATTGGTTCTAAGCTCACATGCTGTGTTCGACCTTCCTTTGTGGATTTTGTGGGGGAGGGGGTGCTAACAAAATGTGTTTTGAATGGGCACAATATTTTATTCTTTTTAGGTGGTGGGCTTCTGGGACTGCAGGTAGGGGAAAAAGACTTGCTGGGTGTCAATGGCTTGGGTACTTCACCCTCCCTTAAACAGCTCTTCAGAGCTCTCCTCTGTTTCCTCATGGTTGCCTTGACCATGCAATGCTCTCCTCTTTGGGGGATTAACTCCATTCTTCATACCTGATGGGCCCCCATATCTGCAGGGCTCTCTTTCTTCTCTTTATCCTTTTTGTCCTTCTTGTCTTTATCTTCTTCTTTCTCCTTTGTATCGAAGTGTTCGCTACAGATGTGGAGCAGCTGCTGAACCTTTAGCACGTTCCCAGAACCTGCAAGAACAGAGAAAGAGGAAGCCTGTCAAAGTAGAAAACGATTTTGTAGGCACAAGATCCATTACATTATGGAACGACAAACATCATGCAGGAATTGTATAAAGATTTAGAAGGATCTTCAATCAATAAATCCCAGTTCGAGTTTATATGCAATAAGCATAGCCTTTATAGTTGTAGACAAATCAAGGGCATAATAGGAAACATAAAAGAGAAGACTACAATACAAGTAATGTTTAATACTACCAATGTATTTGAACAGCGAAAATTAATTGAATAATTCTGTGGTAGCCTGAAACAAAGATTAAGTAAGACTCCAGGGGTCAGCTAACAGCGTTATGTCTAGTTAGAACTCTAAAAATAACTGCCTTCCATCAGCTTGCTCTCAGATATTGTTGTGGAACTCCTATCTATCTGAATGTGAAATGTCCATGGATATTAAAATAAAGTAGGAACTTAGATCAGAATCATTAGTTTGAATAAGGTAGCCCGACTTTTCACAATATGGTAATCAAATCCTTCTGTATAATCACAATATCCTTCATATATTAAGCTAAAACTTAATAAAGTAGTTTTGTAAAATAGTTTGAAAATGCTGTATTGGACAGCAAGAGCTTGGTTTTTACTTATCAGAGTATTGAATTCACCCACAAAACCCATTACTTTGCAATAGAAGGAACGACATTTTTAAAATGAAATTATATGGTGTAAAATGTTTATTATTTGAGACATGGCATTATTTTGAGTTACTGTTTGAACAGATTCCAAGGTGCTTTCTAATACCAAGACAGAAATTTACTTGTGAACAAATTGAAAATTGGACGAAAAGGAGACTTTGTTATGGGGTCCCAACTTAAACTTAAGTTACCAGTTAAAGTGATGAAACAAGTCAGGAAGACAGACAACAATTTCAGCCCCTCTACAACCGCAGATTATTGTTAAGATGATTAGCACAGTGTGAGTAACAAAGACCACCTTCAGTTTTTCAGTACTCAATCTTGGGGCTTTTTCTTTTTTTTTTTTTTTAGCTCTTCGAGAAGCCTTGTCAGCTGTGCATTATTAACAAAAGACATCCTTGTCTGAAGCGGTCTCCATTACCAACATAGAGATCATGGACAAGAGCCTATTTCTGCCTGTGCAGAGTAAAGGAACCAATCTACAATAGAAATAAATATTTTGGAAAATTACCTCAAGTAACACATGCCAATAAGAGACTAATTTACACGCGTTTATTTTTCCATAGGCCCAACTTCAATTACAAATTTTACACACTAGAGTACGTTTTGGCTGAAATCTTTAAGATTTAAGAAATTCGTTCCGGGTGAAAAAACCTTTCCCCTTTTCTTTTTAGCAACTGTGGGAACACAGCCAATCTCCATAACTTCTCTTTCCACATAATCATTAGGGACCCATACCGCTGTGGTTGAGATTACTGTGGTACAATAAGGGTTCTCGTATTAAGGCACAACTGGCACACGTTTATGACGGGGGTATCCGCAGTACTGGTGAAAAAGCAAATGTAAATATCTTGTACCAATTAAATAAGAGTGCATCCCCGTAAGAATGTTGCTATGGTAATTTAGAGGCAGTTCTTTTGCATTTTGTTTCAATTTCTGACCATAGCAATGCTCAACACTCCGTCCATCATCCCCTTTGGTTTTGCTTTGCTCGCCTTAAGTTGGCAGGGTATGCCCAGACGTGGGCCCCTTGCTCACTTTGCCACTGGATTCAAGCTAGCCTGGCAGATGATGGCTGATTAGCCAGAAACCGGTCCCAGGATGCTTGCTTCCAGTCTAGGGAAGACATGGCTTGGCAGTTCGCGATGGACTGTTCCCATGAGGCACCGGGTCAGACTGATTTGCATATGGCCGTGTCTGAACTGGGGTGGCGGAGTAAGCTAAAGAATGAAAATGAATTAAACCCAGATCAGTTGACTGGGGGTGAGTGCTTGCAATGTTCAACACTCCATCCATCATCCCCTTTGGTTTTACTTATAAATTCTGTGTCAGGAACCCCTCTTTCTGGAAAATGTTTTAACAATATTTTGATCTAGCTCCCAAAAGTTCCAATCACCTGGTAAGTGGGGATTCACCATACAAATCCGATGTTTAGGCACCCAGTGCTGAACGTCCCTGGCCAATCTTGAACCCTTAACATCATCTACAGCCAGCAGAGTGCTTTCTCTCACAAGATACAGCAAGCTTCTCTATTGAGTTAAACAATTGGTACACTATATACTAATGACCATTCCCGTTTCAAAAACACCAGAATTCTAGGACATGTATACAGAAGTATCAATTCTGCTACTTTAGGCTACATTTTCAAGGACAATTCTGATCCTCTGGTGTTTCAGATAAGCCCCTCGGGGGGAAAAGGATGTTCCTGAATGAGTGTTTCTAAGGAGCGTACACAACACAGAATATTGGTGAATGAATATGTAGGAGCGAACAGAGTGCCATTAGGTGTTTGTGACAGTGAGTGGGAAGGCACAGGATCCTTGTAAATTGCTCTTTACGAAAAGTTAATTGCAGGGCACTGAATGTTGAGACTCATTTCAAAGGCGGATCAGAAAAGGATCTATTACTGACCTGCGTAGGCACAGATATCCACCAGCGTATTGGCAAAGCTGCGGAACGGCTCAGACACTACCTCCAGGGCAGCCAGAATAGCCTCAATAGCCTCACCCTTTCCTAAAGAGGGGACAAAAATAGGTCAAACACACATGTAGTTGAGGAAAACATGCAAGCAAAGTAAGTGACATTTAAGAAATCTCATTAAAATATCCTAACAATAGAGAAAGCTACTAACCTTTAATCAGACTGTGTGAAAAATATGGGGTTCTGTTGCAGTAAACACACACACACACTTTTTGCCTTGCTTATGATGCAGCTTTGACTGTGGTTCTGGGTCCCTGCTGTCCAGATTCGCAGTACCAGTGTTCTTTCCCTAAAACCGATCCACAATTAGCCCTTCAGACCCCTTGTAGGTCCCGGGTAAAAGGTATATGGGTACTTAGGGCATTGGGACTAAAGAGTGCCTCCTAGGGACCCCTCACCTAGGTCATGCAGACTGCCACTGCAGCACGCATGGCCTGGTGCAGACAAGACACCAAAGTGGACATAGCACGCACCGCCCATGATATAGGCAAGTCCCCCATTTTGAAGGCCATACCAGAATTAAACCAGGTTGCACTATATCACAGGTGTGGGCATAACTGCATGAGCAGATATGCTGTGGGCATATCTGAATGACAGATATGCCCCTTCAGTATTAGGGTTTATTTCTTAATATTGTAAGTGCCAAGGAAGCCATTGAGAGTACATAGGCTGGGAGCTTGACAACTCGAGCTCCACAGCACCAAGACGGCTTCTCTGAACCCAGGAGTATTTGTACCACAATAAATCCACACCAATACCAGTGTGAGATTTACTAAAACATATATTCAGAGGGCACCTCAGAGGTGCCCACGGAAAACCTACAGAACCTGTTGTGGTCACTGACTAGCTTTAGGTAGCCTGCCACACAGACATGTTTACGGACCCCTGGGTGGAACGCCTCTGCTCTCTGGGACCAGAAACCATGCACATCCTGGACAGAGGTGTCACATCCAGTCCTCCAGAATGGCAGTTCTGCTGGAAGGGGAAACTTTAAAGACCTGCCACCTTTGTTATGTGAACCCCAGTCTATGCTGCTAGCAGCAGATGGCAGTGCCCGGTTTACAAACCCACTTTGGGAGGGAAAACCAGCGGGAAACTTACAAAGGCTAGGAAGTGTGCCCACCTTTGCTAACTCCACCCCTTAGGTGGAGGAGACGAAGTTAAGCACACTGTTCAGTTTCCTCCATCTTGAAGATGAGGAAACTCCTCCCATCAGGGAAAGGTCTAGACCACCTCCCACAGGAGGGTGGCATGATAGTGGGTGTAGTCACCCCAGGTAAGGTGCCCATTGACCCTACCTGGTACTCCCTTAAAAACGGCCCCTAAATGTAGTATTTAGGTGTCTCCCATAGACCAGGAAAGGAGATTCCTGCAACCTGCGAAAAAAGATGAAGAAGACGCCATGCAGCAAAGCTTGAAGACGACTACTGACTTGGCCCAAGCCCTACCGGCCTGTCTCTATAGTTAAAGACTTCGCAAAGACAACAACGCTGTGTTCCAGAAACAAGAGGAAGACTGCCTGCTCTTCAAAAAGACCAGAACTCCTGAGGACAGCGTCCCTGCCCAGAAGAAACAGACTACAAAGACTCTGGATCCAGCTGGAACTGCTACTCATGTCTACTCTGCACCTGATGCCCATGGCCAGAGTCTGAGTAGGTTACATATCTAGTGAAGCCTCCTCTGCAATCCTGATGTCAAGGCCAGCATTGAATGACCCCCTCCTGGACTCCACAACCTGAATCCAGAGGCTCGCCCTGACTGCAACTAGTCCCACTAAGATGACTCAGACGTCTAAAGGCACCCCTGCAACCAAAGCTCCTGCGCCTTTGTAGGGTGAAACAGTGCCCCTACACCTATACTCACCTCTGCGGTCGTTGGTCTCCCTCCTACAACCTCTGGTGCGACGCCTGCAGTCTGTTTGTCAAAAGCAGAATCTTCATTAAAAAGCATTCGACACCTAATGCTGAAATTGCATTCAGCCAACCCTGTGACGCTGGTGGTGTATGTTTGGTGCTGTTTTGTGCCCCTGTGCTGGTCCTAACCCCCAAAGCTTGGCCACTGCAACCGATTAACTTACCTAATACCTGCAAGCAATGCGGCTTTGAGCACCCCCAGTCGCCATTGAAACACATGCAGCCTAACTCGGATTTGGACCTCTGCACGGGGCTGCCCCTGTGCCGCTGGTGGTGCAGTTTTGGTACTCACCTGACTCTTGCTGACCTTTCGCCCGAAGACTGAAATTGTAAGTGTTGTACATACCTGTTAATCAACATTATTGTTTTCCTCCATAGGATAACATTGAACTGTTCAGAAATGGCACTGTCAACTTTTTAAAATGAAATGTACTTTTAGTTTAAAACATACTTTATTGCGAAGATCTTGGTCTTAAAATAAAATACAAACAAAGCTTATTTTTCTAAAATTGGTGTGGAACTCCTTTGAGACGCGTTTCCATTATAGGTCCACGTTGTGCAATAAATGTCTTGCACTCCTTTGTAAGAGACCTAAGGCTGACAGCCACACAACCACTAATAGAGCATGTTTTTCAAAGTAGAGGATCTTATTCACCCAGAACTGTGCTCTCTTAAGAAACTCCCCTCATGGGCCTTTTCAACCCACACCGGAATGACTGACCCCAGTCGTCTTTTTCTACTGTGTCGCTTGTTCAGTGCGCATTTCTTATTATATGTGCACACTACACTGATAAATTCAAACCATGGTGCCGGTCCGCAGACCAATCGATATATATATTTTTGTTTCTTATTGCCTACAGCATGTGGGTCTTTCCCCATTCTGAGCCTTCCACCAGGTGGGAAGGGAAATAACGTATATGTGAAAGAAAAAACTATGGGTCCGATAGAGAGATGCAATAATGAAAATCAATGTACTTTTTTTTTGTTTGTCTGATTTCTCCAACCACTTTCTGCAAGGGGACTGTGGCAGAGTCTCAAAAAGAAGGACCACAATGTGAATGTGAATTTGTCTCAAATGGGCAAGGTCGCTTTTGTGCAGCGGTGTTCTTGACCTACGAGCAACTCAGGCAGCACATTGACTTTATCAATTTGTGAGGCACAGAGTTCTACATTCACTCAATTTAGGCCACATTTAGGATTCCTGTCTACAGCCCTTTTAGGGACCTCACACTTTTTATTCTATTTAACCCCTTCTCAGCTGGGCAAATTCCCATGCTGTGCTGGGGGGCGTGCACAGCGCCCCTGTGCTCATGACGAGGTCAGCTCGTCATGAGCCACGGTGGTCGTGTGCTTCGCACAGCAGGGGAATTAGCCCAGCGTGCGAGCGTTCTAAAAGGTCATGACGAGCTCAGCTCGTCATCGGCACACGAGCACCGTGGCTCATGACGAGCTGAGCTCGTCATGAGATTCGAAGGGGTTAGAGCACTGAATACAGTAGCCTATCTACTTCCTTTCTAGTGACCAGGCCATATGCCCGAAGTAATGCGGCCATAAAGTCCAAGAGCTTTATATATGGCAGAGTACAAGAGTGCATATAACATGAATCCACAAAGGACACGGCTGGGAGATGTGTGGGTAGATACAGCTTAGTTATTTCCTCTCTGGCAAATGTTGCTTCTTAGATTCACATGCTTTGAATTAGAAGAACAGAATTAGAATTAGCACATAAAACAGGCGAGGGAGGAATAGGACGCATCAATTCTTTTTACCTTTGCATTCCTGCCTAGATGGCCAGTTAATAATCCTTAGTAAAGATAAGTGGTGCATTGCAAATGCCCTGCAAAGCAACACCCATGTGGAGAATTATAGTTGCCGCCGCTCCTCGGTGGATTAAGTGTTTGCTCTCATGGCAACACAAGTCAAGGTCCATTTTATTACAGTGAATGAAACTTGGTAGTGGATATGATACTTAGTCAGGATGCGAGGCATGAATCTATGGTCTGTGAGGGGAAGTGCCTCTTTCTGTAGGAAAACCCACCCAAATTCTGGACTGATGCTGCTAGTTTTGACACTGTGGGGCAATGGGTTCTACTGTCCAGGCCATAGCGTATATACACTCCAACCCCTCAAAGCGGTGTATAATTGGCTAATACTTCAATGCCTTACTTGACTTATCTATAAGTCCCTAGTATATGGTACAAGAGGTACTCAGGCTAGTAAGTTAAATGTGGGCTGCAGCACTTAAATGTGCCACCACTACAGTAACAAAGAGATCTAGGTCGTCCATCACAAGCTAGGCAGGTAGCTTCTAACTTGCCAAATCAACATGGCAAAATAACCCCTTTTGCCAAGTCCAAACCTCCCTGTCTAATATTAATAAGCCACCCCTATGGAAGGCCTTGGTTGCCCACAAGGCAGGGTACGAAATAATAAAAAGAAGAACTTTTCCCAGGTTCTTCAAATGCCCTAACAGTGAAAA
Organism: Lissotriton vulgaris; assembly: GCF_964263255.1. Lineage (NCBI taxonomy): Eukaryota > Metazoa > Chordata > Amphibia > Caudata > Salamandridae > Lissotriton > Lissotriton vulgaris. The sequence continues at coordinate 1,068,564,377 of NC_141699.1, forward strand.
CACAAAATTGCCATTTTCACTGTACCGAGGCTAGTAGCCAAATTGTCTAACATGGAGTCGCATTAGCCATCGCACTGGGTGCTATCTTCCATTTGTGACTATCAAAGAGAGTGTTCCAAGGTATAAATGTAACCACTGCATTAAAACAAACTCACTGCTGAAGTCGGATTTAAAGTAACTTTGAAAGTAAAGGTTACTTAAGAAAGTTCCTACTTTCTTGTTCAGACCTCTTGTGGCACACCTGACTCTCTGCAGCAGACGGTCACCAGAAACAAGCTGCCACCCTGCTAGCAGTGCGAGGCATTCTCTGGAACAAGTAACCAAGCAAAACTATTGATTGGTGGTGGTGTGACTTCTTCCAGCAAGATAGCTACAGGGCTCTAGCCACATACGACCAGCTTCACAGAGGCTACCACGTCTGTGAAGGAAATGCAAGTTACACATCACCAGGTCGCTCCTTTGTGCAAGCAGACAGGCTGGCATCCTACAGAGAGGGGAAACCAGTTACAGAATCAGTTTCCCAGGAAGAGTGGCTTATTATGCTGGATAGTCCATTGGGTGTGCCCTCTGCTCCTCAGAGGAAGAAGGATTACGTCATCTTGGATTTGAGTACAAAAGGGTATCCTGGAATTGTTTGGTGGTAAACCCCGCAAAAACTGATGTAAAGAGGAAAGGATTGCCTTGTGTGAACTATTGTACCATTGGCTGAGCTTTCTCCTAAACACAAACATGAAGTTAGCATAAAAGTGGCACACCAGACGCACAATCCTCAGATCACTACTGGGCTAAGAAGGACTTCTTTGCTGCTCCTTGAATCCAACAAAGGCTGGATTAAACCTGAATGCACCCGAATGACCCACAAAGGAGGACTGAGCCTGCAGTGCACACTATTTGAAAAGAGCTCCACTTGTGCCAGGACTGAGGTTGTGACTCCAAGGGCTAGTTGGCTAGCCTCCTGTCAAGCTTCAGGACGACCAAAAGCTAAATAAACCAGCACCTCTCAAGAGCCTAGCTACCCAGAAAGGCCTTAGCCCTGCAGGGCGCCTAAGTGCCCGCTGCATGACAGAGTCCAGAACTTCCCGGGGGGTTTCCAAGTCTGTGAGACCAGTAACCAAAGTGGACTCTGGTCGCCAGAAAAAAAAGTATTGTTTACCTGTAAGCAACCACTGAAGCTGCTGCAACCAGGAGATCAGTTGACTGGTGCTGACAGAATCCGCACCTGACCCCACTGCTGCATTGTGGGAGATTCAGTCATAAGGCTGGAGACGGCCCTAGATGCTTGTGCCAGATGGCCCCAGGAACACTCACCACAGCTCTCTAGCATCCTAAACATATTGTGTTCCCAGAATCAGGGCCACTTCTTTGATGAACCAAGGTAAAGGATAAAAGTGCTCTGGAGGACCGAGAGACTGCTGGACCCGACCGGTATTTGTCTCTCTGGACCCAAGTGGTCCCCGTAACTGAATCCCAAAACATTGTGGCCCGTCCAAGAGGAGAGCGGTGGTCGTTCTGCCCCACTGCCCCACTGGCTCAGAACCTGCAAAGACGATTGCTTCAAACAATTTAGAGTATTTAAAAGAATATAACATACTTTTGAAAAATCCTACCTCCATTTACCCTTAATAGATTATTTGTAGTTTTAGTGTCTCTTTAAAGATAAAAATATAATGTACTTTCAGGAGTTGGTGTGAGATTGATTTGTGTAGCGTTTCTGAATTATCGACTGTTTTTGGCGCTCTTAAATGCTTTACATTTGGTCCTTTGATTATGTTTCGCTGCTCTGTGCCACAGCTACCCAGGACTGAGGTAAGGGTTTTATTAAAGAAACCTAACTGGATCGTATAAAGATTGTGACCTTATGACACGGTGAGGTCTCACACCACAAAACCAACTTTCATACAGTTAGTTTTCATAAGGAAGACCTTATCTTTGCTATATTTTCTATAGCTATTTAATGGAAAACGCGGACTCGGAAGGTGCCGGTCGACCGCCAAGGAGGTCAGCCCGCCCCCGAGAGTGTGCCTCCAGCGCTCGTCCCATGGGAACTGGAGGACGAGCAATATGCCATCCTTCTATGCTGATCGTGCTTCCGCCCCCCCGCTCCCCCGACTGATTGATGAACGGGGCAACCTAAAAGCTGCTATTTGTTTCCCTGTTGGAACTCTGTTTGGCCCGCAATTCGCTGCTTACACTCCGCACTTCAATTGATCGGAGCCGGATGCGGCGTAACGCCATTGCGGCATTTTTGGATTGTGGGGGCTCGTGTGTGATCATTGGCCGGGAAATGGGGATGACACTCATACTGTTCGCAAACGTGAAGGAATTGATGGCATCGTGCCTTTCCCCAAATCTAGGGCTGGCGGCTCTGGTACTTGACTGAGCGGCGTTCATGCTGGGAGTCTCTCTTGGGAGTGGCGCTTTCATAAGACATATCTGACTATGGCGTTGGCAATGCGCACTGTAGACCGAGGGGAGGAGATCGGATACCCCCTGTGTGCTGGAAGAGCAGAGTTTGATATGGATTGTTACAGGGGTGACTCCGGTGCTCGTGGAAAGAGCACGACGCCCGTATCTTCTTTGAGAGACTGTTTATGTGACCCCTGCTACACCTTGCCGTGCAGACGCTGCGGTGGGGAATTGAGATGACTATCGGTGGCGAGAGACGGAAGTTTGCACGTGGGGGACTCCCTGTTTGTTCTGAGTGGATTGCTACATGGATATCTGGCCTCATGGGTACATGGTCTATTTGGAGAAACCACCAGATGTGTTTTACTATTCTCCCTCTCGCGCCTCTTCCCCGGTGACGTGTCTCGCTATGTGACCCAGAAACTGCGAAAAGACTATTCTTTTTGCGTTACACATTGTTCTCCGGACCGTGGAAGACCAACATGGCGGCGGATTGCTTTTGAGTGTGCGGATTACTGAGGCACTGCAAGGTTTCCGACTTCTCTCCGGACTGGCTGCTTGTTCACTATGGTACTCCGATTGCCTGATTTCGCATCGCAGTGACTGGGACATGTTTCTGATTAGGGCTAAGTGGGTCTACGTGAATCAATGGTACTCTGGTTTCCTTTGTAGCAACACGGGGGGACTTTCATCTTACCCGGGTAACTTGAGGAGCTGAGCTGTAACTGTTATCCTGATTATGTTGGTGTCTTTGATGCTTTATTGTCAACTCCGGTATCATTGAAATGACACGAGGCGGTTGGGGGGTTTGGGGGGGCCTGTACTGGGGACCCTCCATGCTTTCTTTTCTCCCCTATCGTGGGGTTCTGGTTAACTTCTTTCCTTTTCCCTTTCTTCTACTTTCGTGTGGATTGCTGTCTCTTTCTCCCTCTTTATTTCTCTTCCTTCTATATTTCGGGTTTTAGACACTGGGCGACAGGCACGCTGCTAGGGGGGTAGGCCGTAGCCGTATGCAGGGGTGCAGGGTGGGGGGGATGGGGGAGGGGTATTTTTGTTTTTTCCTTTTCTGTTTCTATGGCCTTCCTTTTTTAGGTCTCGCCTGTCGATGCGCATGCACATCGAGCTTGCGAGTCTATGGGGGCTTATCCACTCTTTATCCAACTTGCAAGGAATCGTGGCGATTCCTTGCAGTGCACGAGAAATTTAAGCTCAATGCGCATGCGCATTGAGCTTAAATGCGCGTGCACATGCCCCCAGCCGCCTGCCTTGCCTACTCTCTCTCTCACAGCCTCCCCCAGCTCCGCCCCCTCACTTCTTGATTGCACGGCCGCTAGGCCGTGCCTCCCCATCTCTCCTCCCCCCTCCTCCTCCTACTCTCCTCCCCTGCCTGCCTGCCGTGTCGCACCTCTCCGCCCCCTCCCCTGCCCGCCGTGCTCTCCCCTCCTCTCCTTTCCCACGCTCGCCTCCTGAAAGTAGTCTTCGTTTTGTCTCACCGCTCTCCGTTTACTTTCCTGCCTCCCCCTCTTTCACCCCTTTCTATTTTATATCCCCAATTTTCTCCTTTTTAGTTTTATTTATTCCAGTTCGTGTGTCGCCTCTTTCTTCCTTTGCCCATCCAACCTCCGTTTTTGTTCTTCCTTTGTCCCTGCTCAGCAGCCCCGCATGCCTTCCCCAGCAGCACCGCACACACGCCCCTCCCCCGCTGTCCCCGGAGCAGCGCGCAGACACCCGCCCCCTCCCCCGGTGACATGTCTCTCGCTGCCTCTGTTTGTGTTGGTGCAGCGAGAAATGTTCTGTCACAATCCCGGGAAATATCACCACCTCCGGGGATTATTTATTAACAAGCGGGCTCCTGCCCCGCCTCTCTCCTCATTCGATCTCTCTCATTCGGCTTCTTCTGCTGCTCTCCCCTCCTCTCTTTTCCCACGCTCGCCTGGGAGCCCTAATGAAATGTATTGACGCGGGGGCTTAAAAAGTTTGAAGACTAGGGCTCTTGGGCCTATTGGCTTAGCCTGTGGCCAATGTTAAGCTCCAAACTCCTACGAAAGGTGATGTCACCCATCAAATACAGGTAGCCCCGCCCACACTCCACAAACACCCTCTGCCTAACAGCTGAACAAAGCCACACTTGCGTCGAAGTGGAAAGTCCCCGACGATCTCTGTTCGATCTTTAGTCTGCTTTGCTTTCACTTTCTTTTAAGACAGTAAAGTTAGCATTTCCAGGAAAGGAAAGACATCCACGCGCAGTACATGTGAATGCCCTCACCCTCACTCACCCTCAACCCCTCACCCTCACTCACCCTCAACCCCTCTAACCCTCACTCACCCTCAACCCCTCACCCTCACTCACCCTCAACCCCTCACTCACCCTCAACCTCACTCACCCTCAACCCCTCACCCTCAACCCCTCACCCTCAACCCCTCACCCTCAACCCTTCACCCTCAACCCCTCACCCTCAACCCCTCACCCTCACTCATCCTCACTCACCCTCAACCCCTCACCCTCACTCACCCTCACCACCTCATCCTCACTCACCCTCACCCTCACTCACCCTCAACCCCTCACCCTCAATCCCTCACCCTCACCCTCAACCCCTCACCTTCACTCACCCTCACCCTCAACCCCTCACCTTCACTCACCCTCAACCCCTCACCCACCCTCACTCACCCTCAACCCCTCACCCTCAACCCCTCACTCACCCTCACTCAGCGCAACCACAGCATCTTCACTAAATATATTTAATAAACTTTAAGCTATTGGCAATATAAAATAAAATCCATTTTATTTACGTATTAATTATTAATTGTTTTTTAAAGCCATTGATTTTTTTAATATCAATACATATAAGTCCCGTTAATACAAAACCTGTTGCTTTACAAATGCTAGAGGTGTCACATTTACAAAAATTATAACTATTGGCTTTGTAAAGAAGAAAGCTATTAATTTAGCCATTTAAAAAAAAACACAAATAAAAAACAAAAAAATAAATAACACCTATAGCTCAAACTTTACTACTGCGAGACCTATTGCATTTCCAATGCTTGTTCTTTGTTATATTTGGCTTCTCCTTCACTTTCTTCTTTTTCTTCTCCTCTTTGCGGGACCTGATTGGAGGTAACTCTCCGTGCGTTTTACTAGCTCAATAATAAGGGTGGATGGTTTTTTTTTTCCCAATGCTTTACGGTACAGCGGGCAGACACTGTTTAGGTGGGGGAAATATAATGTTTATCGTATATCCTGATTATATGTACTGGCGTCAATATCCTGCCTACGGTGGTCCAGACTGTGAATATCCTGTTATACGTGTCACACTTGATTTGTTATGGTTTAATTGTGCGGCATCAGATCCTGCTCTTTCTTTAATTTAAAAAAGAAACCTTCTTTAATCCTATCGCCCAGGCGGTAATATGCTTTCCTGAGTTACAACATAGATTTTGGGAGGTGAACTCTTGCACTGTTCCTGGTTTACATTGTCTGATTCGACCACCTCTGTCCTTATGGCCGACCGTGATGGTCGGTAGACTTGTGAATGTAACTGATTTACGTACCAATAAAGGTTTACCAAAAAAAATAAATAAAAAAAAAATAAAAAAAAAATAAATAGACTTTGTCCAGCTGTCTCTAAGAACTGGAGGTAGCCAGCTTATGGACTTCAGTGGCGACTGCTTTTAACCAGATTCCACAACATGAAATATGGCAGTACTTGGCGAAGAGACCATGATGGTGAATGCATTCGGTTAGCCTGAAACACACCATCAAAATATTTCCTTATCTTTGTTGCACTACTTTCCAGTGGAAAGTGCCCTGGCTGCAAACAGTTCTCTTTTCATTCACCCTGAATAAATGCAGATAATCAAACTTCAGGAATTTAGAAAGCAATTGCGCCTAGACACCTCAGGGTAGTAGTTGCGCATTAAAAATTCCATAAATAAATAAATAAATTGTTCTTATGTTTCAGTCTCACTTGTGTGTCCCTTTGTCTTTTCCAATTTTCAAAATGGAAACCTGGACAGTTACATACTTTGTGACGATATGCAACTGTGATAAAACAGTTACACACATTTTCTTGACAAGAATTTGAGTACCATAGATAAACATTTACATGAGTAATATGGTTTGGGCACATCCCTGTGTACACTGTACGTAAACCTATTATAATAAAGCATTTTCTTTTTTACGTTAAGGTAGTAAAAATTCATGCCTCCTTGCTTTTTTATGCAGATCACAACAAAGGTATGGTCAAGCCACATTACAACCAGTGTGATCGAAAAGACTACTTTGCCAGTTGGACGTGAACACTTCTAGCACAAAGGTAGCATAGGTTATTTTCTACAAATCCCTCTCCAAGAAGGGACCACCAATTTGAAATCCCCAAAACTCCCTATATCAAGACTCACCAGTGTGCCAACTTTCCTGTAGTATGTCCTCCTAACATACATCCAGTACACAGTAACATTACTAAAAATGTCTATTCTTACCCAAATGGTTCAAACCGAGGCCGAGCGGCAGCCACCGGGCAAAGGTGTCCTTCAGCTCTTGCTCAGATTTCTCCATGATGGTCTGGAGAATAGTCGACGTGACGTCACCATTGCAGGATCCCACAGCTATCATACCACAGGCCAGAGCAGTCACACCTGCAACCTGTGGGCAGGAGCAGAACATTAGCAGGTGAGCGTCCACTTATAATGCCCAATCAAGGAGGAGAGGCTGCATTACCACTCATCAAGAGCAAGACATTAATTTCATCCTCAGCCTTCTTTTAAAATAAGGCATTTTAAATTAGACAAATTTCATTGCCTGGGGCTTTTGGTTGGTCTACTCAGGTGCCAATCAAAGATCACTTCTGACAACCACAGCATTAGAAAATATGTCCGCTGACTTATGCCACTGACTCTTTAGTGTTAGAGACAACATTTTCCTCTTACACATTTGCTAGACATTAGTCCACTTTAGGTCCGTGTTTTACAGAAAAACCTCTGCTTTAACACCAGCTTTCAGTTCATGTTTTAAACTTTTTTTTGCAATTGGTCACATTTTACTTATTTTCTGAAAAAATGTACATACCACATTTAGATGGTGGCATTTTTACTTTAATTTTTTATTAAATTTTATTGTATATGCATGCTTGCTAAAACTAGACCCATTGCCTTTGCTAATACTGTTTTTTCTATTAAGTGAAGCTGGCAGAAAAAAGTAAAAGGTAGCTCAAGGTGAGACCCAGCAAAACATAGAAGAGTAGTATGAGGATACAGAGGGAATTTTGGAAAGGGTTGGGGAACACTCACAATATTTATTTTCTGAATACCATGCCATAACAAGCATTGGAAATGCAATAGGTCTCGCACTATTAGAGTTAGTGCTTTTAGAATTGTTTATGGGTTTTTTTGTAAATGTTTAGCATTTTTGTTTCCTGTAGCCAATGCTAAAGAATTACAAATAAAAAAAGCCATAAACATTTCTTAAAGCTGTAACTGAAATGGTCTGAGACCTATTGCACTGTGTGAGGGTGAGGGGTTGAGGGTGAGTGAGGGTGAGGGGTTGAGGGTGAGTGAGGGTGAGGGGTTGAGTGTGAGTGAGGGTGAGGGGTTGAGGGTGAGGGTGGGTAAGGGTGAGTGAGGGTGAGGGTGAGTGAGGGTGAGGGAGGGTGAGGGTGAGTGAGGGTGAGGGAGGGTGAGGGTGAGTGAGGGTGAGGGTGGGTGAGTGAGGGTGAGTGAGGGTGAGGGAGGGAGGGTGAGGGTGAGGGAGGGTGAGGGTGAGTGAGGGTGAGGGGTTGAGGGTGAGGTGTTGAGGGTGAGTGAGGTGTTGAGGGTGAGTGAGGGTGAGGGAGAGTGAGGGTGAGGGAGAGTGAGGGTGAGGGGTTGAGGGTGAGTGAGGGTGGAGGGTGAGGGGGTGAGGGTGAGGGGGTGAGGGGTTGAGGGTGAGTGAGGGTGAGTGAGGGTGAGGGGTTGAGGGTGAGTGAGGATGAGTGAGGGGTTGAGGGTGAGTGAGGGTGAAGGTGAGGGATTGAGGGTGAGGGGTTGAGGGTGAGTGAGGGTGAGTGAGTGTGAGTGGTTGAGGGGGAGTGAGGGTGAGGGTGAGTGAGGATGAGGTGTTGAGGGTGGGTGAGGGTGAGTGAGGGTGAGTGAGGGTGAGGAGTTGAGGGTGAGTGAGGGTGAGTGAGGGTGAGGGTTTGAGGGTGAGTGAGGGTGAGGGGTTGAGGGTGGGTGAGGGTGAGTGAGGGTGAGGGGTTGAGGGTGAGTGAGGATGAGTGAGGGGTTGAGGGTGAGTGAGGGTGAGGGGTTTAAGGTGAGTGAGGGTGAGGGTGAGTGAGGGTGAGGGGTTTAAGGTGAGGGTGAGGGTGAGTGAGGGTGAGTGAGGGTGAGGGTGAGTGAGGGTGAGTGAGGGTGGGGGGTTGAGGGTGAGTGAGGGTGAGTGAGGGTGACTGAGGGTGAGTGAGGGTGAGGGGTTGAGGGTGAGTGGTTGATGGTGAGTGAGGGAGAGGGGTTGAGGGTGAGGGGTTGAGGGTGAGTGAGGGTGAGGGGTTGAGGGTGAGGGAGGGTAAGGGGTTGAGGGTGAGTGAGGGTGAGGGGTTGAGGGTGAGTGAGGGTGAGGGGTTGAGGGTGAGTGAGGGTGAGGGGTTGAGGGTGAGTGAGGGTGAGGGGTTGAGGGTGAGTGAGGGTGAGTGAGGGTGAGGGTGAGTGAGGGTGAGTGAGGGTGAGGGGTTGAGGGTGAGTGAGGGTGAGGGGTTGAGGGTGAGGGTGAGTGAGGGTGAGGGGGTGAGGGTGAGGGGGTGAGGGTGAGTGAGGGTGAGTGAGGGTGAGTGAGGGTGAGTGAGGGTGAGGGGTTGAGGGTGAGTGAGGGTGAGTGAGGGGTTGAGGGTGAGTGAGGGTGAGTGAGGGGTTGAGGGTGAGGGGTTGAGGGTGAGGGGTTGAGGGGTTGAGGGTGAGTGAGGGTGAGGGGTTGAGGGTGAGTGAGGGTGAGGGGTTGAGGGTGAGGGGTTGAGGGTGAGTGAGGGTGAGGGGTTGAGGGTGAGTGAGGGTGAGGGTGAGTGAGGGGTTGAGGGTGAGGGGTTGAGGGGTTGAGGGTGAGGGGTTGAGGGTGAGTGAGGGTGAGGGTGAGGGGTTGAGGGTGAGTGAGGGTGAGGGTGGGTGAGGGGGTGAGGGTGAGTGAGGGTGAGTGAGGGAGGGTGAGGGGTTGAGGGGGAGGGGTCGAGGGGGAGGGGTCGAGGGTGAGTGAGGGTGAGGGGTTGAGGGTGAGGGGTTGAGGGTGAGGGGTTGAGGGTGAGGGGTTGAGGGTGAGTGAGGGTGAGGGGTTGAGGGTGAGTGAGGGTGAGGGGTTGAGGGTGAGTGAGGTTGAGGGGGAGTGAGGGTGAGTGAGGGTGAGGGTGAGTGAGGGGTTGAGGGTGAGTGAGGGTGAGGTGTTGAGGGTGAGTGAGGGTGAGTGAGGGTGAGGGGTTGAGGGTGTGTGTGTGACAGTAACTTGTGTGTGTGAGGGCAGTGTGTGTCAATGCAACGGGGCTCATGTTATCGACCTCAGAAGCATTAAAAGTGTGTGTCTTGGAACGTCTGAGGGCAGCTCGTGTTACAAGCTTGCTTTGAAGATGGTCATGCAGTGCTGGGAGTGGAGCAGATGGTCCTGTTTATGACCTGCAGAGCGCGTGTGAAGTGGGCGCGGATGAAGTGACTGGGGGGTGAGGGGTGTGCAGCCTGGTGTGCTGAAGCCTGGCAGCAGAGGCGGCGCGCGCCAGCAGAGGCGCGAGGCGGCGCCTGCACACAAATTGGCTGCGTGTGAAGTGGGCGCGGATGAAGTGACTGGGGGGTGAGGGGTGTGCAGCCTGGTGTGCTGAAGCCTGGCAGCAGAGGCGGCGCGCGCCAGCAGAGGCGGCGCCTGCACACAAATTGGCTGCGTGTGAAGTGGGCGCGGATGAAGTGACTGGGGGGTGAGGGGTGTGCAGCCTGGTGTGCTGAAGCCTGGCAGCAGAGGCGGCGCGCGCCAGCAGAGGCGGCGCCTGCACACAAATTGGCTAAGTGGCTAAGTGGCTGGTGGCAAATGGACGCACATCAAAGGAGCCGCGAAAGTAGCATGCAAGCAGAGGGCTTTTTTATTTATTTCCACTCATCTGTACTAGTGTTCGTGCTCAAATGACCCCAGATTACACGTAAATTATACATGATGAAAGGCCAAGAAATGATGTTGGGTTACTCCCACAATATATGTACAGTTCATGAATGTGCAATTTGTTGTTTGCTGATAGCTGGATTAATAAAGCTAGCTCAGAGGGTTAAAGCGCTGACGACCGATCTACCTGTGATATGCAGTTAACACGCTGGAGACCCTTAGGGCCGACGCAGCCTCTCATGTTTCTGCGGTCGATAAAATGAGCAGCTGGGTTTATGTGCACATATAAAATAAATTACTCTATTTTCTTAGTATTATTACAGTTAAAGTGTAGGCTGTTTTTCTGCATTTAGTTCAATATACACTGCTATAACCAGTGTCGCACGTTTAGTTATAATGTTTCTGATTGTCAGTTAGTTTTCGGGTGGATTAACTTTCTTCTTTAATCCTTCAGTGTTGTCTTGTATTGTTTTATACGCATGTCAATGTTTGTTGGTGAGTTTAGTACACAAATTCGGTATGTCTGCATTTGCTACAGTTTTGGGTCTTTCGTGTTTTTTAGAAACGGATGGAAGGCTTCTTGTGGTGATTGTGAGTTAAACAATTGCCCGTGCGACTGTTCCTTGTGCGTTGTTTCAGAGTCGTAAGAAAGGTAATTTAAAGGGAAAAAAGAAGGAAGAAAAAGAATTACGCATTGAGAGAAGGAAACTGTGGAGTACAGGGAAAGAAGAAGTAAGCCCTGAAGTGAGAGAAGGACTGTCATAGGGAGGATGAGGAAGACGAGGCAGACTGAGGCAGCTGGAGAATAATGGAACGTGAGAGAGTGATGCGTGGGCAGAGAGAAGGCAGGCGCTGGAGAGGGAGGGGGTGGGATGCCTGCGAAAGGGACGACACACAGAGCGAATAGAGGTTACAATGAGGATCAGAGAGAAGAAAGGTAATTTAAAGGGAAATATTAAAATAAAGAAAAATAATGAAGAAAACAGAGCACTAATTAAAAAGTGAGAGATGGGCGAATGAAAGAAACCGTGAAAAGAAATGGAAAGGAAGGAAGCAGTAAGTCGGCCGGCTGGGAAATGCTCTCGGCATTGCGATTTGCAGAAATAGAAGACAGACGCATTTTGTTGACAGTGGTGGGTGCGAAACAAAACCTCTAAAATGTAAAATGTAAGGACTGGAATCCGCAGTTGCACAAAAACAAGTAGGTTAAACACATCATAAGGAGTATTAAGACCTTAAGGTGTAGTAAACCTTTTTAAAGTGGAATTCCCAAAATCCCCAATGTGAACATGTTAAATAAAACACATGAGATAGTAAAAACGTCTGTTAATTATTTTAAAAAAACAACTAATCAGAGCGTAGTGAAACCCTTGTAAAGCATAACCCAAACATTTGGGTCCCCAGTATGAACATGTGAAAAAACATCACAGGGTGAAGTGAAAACAACTGTAAAGTGAAACAGAGACACTGAAGGCTCTCTCTGTAATACCAACATGTGTGATAAGCAAAGTCCCAGAGAAAAGACCTAATAGTAATCGCCTCAACATGAGATTTGCTGATAAGTGAGAGATTTTATAGGGATTATTGGGCATGTCTGAGATGTCAGAGAAGGGGATATTAGTATAAAAACCGCTCTTGGCAAAGTCAATATATCTCGCCCTTGCCCCAATTGACGTTGCTAAGATTGTAAGCCCTGTCGTACAGCATCCCGATTTTGTACAGCGCTGCTTTTTTTTTTTATAACAGGAAAAAGGGTACAAGCAGTCGGCTTTGTAATTTGTAGGCGCAAGCACCAAGCATGCATGCACCTACACACAGGCAGTTTTAAATAAAAAAGATTTTGCTTGCTGGTTTGAGTTTGACTGGTATAGAAAAACAAAACTGTGGAGCGGGAGGAGAGAGCAATAACAATGTGGGGGTTGTAAGGAATCAGAGACGGCATTTTGTAAAACCATATGAGGGCACGGGAGGGGGAAGGAACATAGGTGATGGGTGAAGAACACGTAGAAAGAGTAACGTGAGGGTGAGATCATGTACTGGATAATGGGAGGGTGAGATGCTGCACTGGATAATGTGAGGGTGAGATGCTGCAACTGACGTATTGAGCAGTTGTAGGAAGGGCTACAGCTGCCGTTTTTTGGAACTGTGGAACCAGGCTTTAGTCCTTGCGTCTGTTCAAAACCTGAGATTCTGGGCAAGTCACTTAATTTCCCCGTGCCTAAAGCAAAATGAACGTGCCCTTCTATTATATAAGTGTTGCTTTTGTAAAATCCTTCAATAGCTTCCACTCGAGCTCAGGTACATAGAAAACATAGAAAAAGAAGTAAACATCATGTGAAAACCGACTAAAAACACAGAATAGTTTAAACATACAGATATCACCTGCCACAAAAAGCCGACTCTCTAGTCAGCTAAGCATACCTGTGACTTAGAAGCTGCCCTTAAGAAGAGTGCCGAACAACTCACTCCAAATCAACGATAACAATAAAATACAACACACCAACCCCTCAACTCTGACTCACGCGCTGCACTGCTGGTAATGATTATTGGGCGGCTGGCGAGGCGCTCTACACAGTGTGTTTGCGTGCAGCACACGGTTCCTCCGGTCAGGCTGGAGTATATGTGTTCCTGGCTCTATGTGCGCCCTTTTTTGCAGTGCATTGTTGTGACTTTAAGGCAGCTGCTTATACCATGCCTACCTTCATTGGAGCTGCAGGAAGGGCGCTCTGGAGAAGCCCAAAGCCAGTCAAACAATGGGAGGGAGAACTAGCTTCGGTGGGAGGGGACTCTGAATGCTGGAGCCAGGACTTCTCCAGGAAGTGGTGGTCTGCTTTCCTGGCCGGTGTTTTGGCTCTGGAGCAAATGAATCTGAGGGAGGAGGAGCGCAAAAGGGGAGGCTGAAGCTAGCGGTGACAATGGAAAGCTGCATCTAGTCTCTAATACCTTCCTGTTCAGTATTAACAGAGTGTGGACGGGTTCTCGGTATCAGCTCTCCCCATTGAAAATTAAAAGGAAAAGTGAATGCCTTTGTGTTTTAAAAAAATGCCTTCAGCGGACCACGTTTGTTTTAGAGCCTAGACACACCAATAACCATGTGTTTCTCCCCAAAAAATTAAACGTAAATGCCGAGTGTGAAGAAAAAAAACTGCTGGAGCTGGATTGATTTCTAGCCAAGCCAATTAAAGTAAACAGTGTAAACAAAAAATGTTCTTGCGGATTAGCTCAACAAACTCACCCTAGGGATGTATGGAAATACAATTTTAAAAAGTGGACGGAGACACGTATTTGCTCAGTGAGAGTCACAAGAAAGCACGCAACAAATTACCTCAGCACAGAAAGACACAGACACAACAACCTGGACAATGTTTGATAGAATTAAAGTTGGCTATTGTGCGCCGGGGTTTACACTACTTCAGTTAGGGCCGCACACTGCATGTCAGAGATCCGTGTAACATCCTAACAGAGCAGTTGGTGAATCAATTGGGGCAGAAGTGTTCTAGAAACAAGTTAAACACGTTTTAAAAGTAGATACGGCCTCCGGCCGTGAATAATTAGGGGGTGAGAAATGCGCTGGGAGGGCTGCCTTTGATGTGGGAATGCGAGGCAGGCAGCTGGTGGCATTGTGCACGCGCTTCATGCACTGCAAGGAATCGCCAGCCAGTGGTGGTGTGGATAAAGACTGGATAAGCCCCTATAGAGCTTGCCAGCTGTGCTGCGCACAACAGGCGAGCCCTAAAAAGGCCCAAACACACCATTTTTGACGAGGATGGTGTCATTTGGTCAAGCATAGAATCTAATGTCCCAGGAAACCACATTCTAGCCATGCTGCAATAGTAACTGAGAAAAGAAACCGATGGTCCTTAGGACAATCCATGATGGTAGTGAAAAAGCTTGTGGTGAGGTACAGGAGCTCCTAGATTACATGGCACATTCTGCAAGGAGTCCCATATAAATAAGGGAATTCCATTCTGGTCAGAATCATTAGCTTCTTATAATGCAACTAGTCTACATCTTTCCTGCTTGAACACAGGCCCATAGGAAAGCATGTCAGGAAGGGCTACATTTTACAGACTGTCCATTGTATCTCAATCAGCACTTATAAAGCTGTAAACACCTAGAAAAGGCACCCGAGCACTGTGCTAATATACAGCAAGAACATTCTGAAGTGCATTTTCACCACCCTTCTTGAGGAAACCCGTCCTTCTGCTAGCTTCCGTTCATTGGCTATAGAACTCCACAAAGAAATGCCCCCGATCAGTTTTCTTGCTCATACATACTGGGGAAAATCAAAAGTTATTTATCAGGCGAGCTCAACAATCTTACGGGCAGAAAGGTGAAGATGATAAAGAATTTGGGAAAGTAATTTACCAATTTCAGATCCACCGCTTCTGTACGGTGGCTGCTCGGTATTTGTGCCGTGAACATCTGCTCCTTAGCCCCTCACTGGGACTTATAGGAGCAATCTTGACTAGAAATAGTTTCTTGTATGGTGAGTGCATTTCCTTTATGAACTTAAAATCCTCAGTTTTAGGGAAGAGGAGTTAGCCTAACGGCTAGGGCGGTCGACCTCGAATCTGGGGAACCGGGTTCGAGTTTCGGCAAGGACGCTGAACATCCTGTGATTCTGGGCAAATCACTTCATCTCCCTGTGCCTAACAAAAACGAACGTGTCCTGATGTAATGCAACTGATTCTATGTACAGCGCTCTGATACCCTATACCTTCGGGTCAAGTTTGCGCTATATAAAACTCCATTAAAAAAAAGAAACCTTTCCACAAGGGACATGGTTGACCCATGCACAAGTTTGGCAGCCTATGGATGAATTGTCAATTTGTCCTTATACTAGTAGCATGGCCTAATCAACTACTGGATAAAACACACCAAATGGGACCCTGACAGTACGAGGCACCCTTAAAATTCTTCCCACAACGTAGTCCAACAAGCATTTGGTAGATAATCAAATAATGAAACATGAACACTTTACCTGCAGCACAGAAATACTCACCTCCATACTGGATTTTGAGTCTCCCATGACAGGAAGTAGTAAAGTTAAAACATCCTCCCGGTTTGAGCCAGCGTAGGCTAACCCCAGCCTGCGAATGGTAAGAGGAGTTATGAACTCTTAGAACTCCAACTGGTTCAGTCAAACAGTCATTCTACAAGCTGAAGCCCTGCAATCCTTACCCAAAGATGGCGCCAATCCTCATGGTGCTGCTGTTGTGAAGAACGTAGTCTGAGAGCAATGCCAGGGCAGGATCGCACTCGTTTCGGACACCAGAGTTTACAATACCACAGGCCAAGAGCGCACCAGACTACCGGACAGAGAAAGCACATAAGTAAACTCATATGGATGCAGTATAGAAGAAAATAGGGAGGGGAGAAGCAGACTGAGAAGCTGTAGTGGCAATCTAAAAGAAAACACGAGGGGAGTGCCTATACACAACAGGATATTAAAACAGCAATGTGTAAAAGGGAAGTCAAGAGAATTGGACAAAGGAAAATACATTTAAGCATAGACCTTGTTGAGTAGGAAAGCAATTGTGGGATTTTCACTCCATGAAGGCATGAGATCTCTACCTGAAAAAGCAGTTAGCCAGTGCTGCCGTTTTTGTGCAGGAAATATTTATTGCAAGCTCTGGTTAACAATTAATGGGGCATAGTGAGTGTGGGTCACAATGTCTCTTGAAGGTGTGCATAATTAAGGGGATTGGTTGTGTGAGCCAATCTCTAGTAGAGGTGCTTACAATTCACTGAAGTGGAAAATAGATTTCAAATTACAATATCATATGCACTTACAGTTCCGAGTGGCAGTAATACCTCCTCTGAAGTAGGGGCCCAATAAAGTGGCATTCACTCAAAGGAACTCACCTTAATGTAATCCTCAGATGAGTAGAGGTACTTGTCTATCTGTGTCAGTCCTCCATCTACGTCCCATAGCAGAATCATCCCAAGAGATGCAGCAGCACTCAGCATTCCTGTGAAAAGGTAGCAAAAGTAGGGTTAACATCAAAGAGACCATTTACAACAACTGAGGCGAATTATAAACCGCACCTAAATTCACCATTCACCAAGCCTGGCCAGGCTCCACCCAACAGAGTATTACTGCATTTAAACACCAAGAGATTTTACGCACTGCAAGGCTCTCCTTTAGCTTAATGCATGCTTTCAGAAGCAGATATGAAGTAAAGAGCAGTACCCAGGATGGGTACTGTCATTTCAGACACTAGGGGCTAGTATACTGGCGATTGTCAATGATTTTCCAACAGTCCCTTTGTGTATTTCACATTAATGTGGTAGGTAAGCGATAATTTAAGGAACACTGTATATTACCAAACATACTAAACATCAACATTAAGCAGGTAGAATTACTTATAAAAATACTACCTCATATTTATAGATGTAAAACACACACAAGGTCCCTACCACCTTAGTCTAGGAAGCTGGGCTTCTGTTGCATGGAAGGCCCCCCAACCCCACCCAACTGCGAGTGGCCCAGTAGTGTGAAATCAGACCTCAAAGACACCCCTGCATACAGCCGCCCTGGAGAAGAGAACCAGAGATGCACCTACGTCCCCAAGCCCTCAAACGTACCTGCCCAGCTGTTGGTTCCTTCCGGGAGTCTTCCAGGACCGAGCCAGCAGCCAAAATCCGAACCAGGCAACTCCAATTGAAAACATGGCACCAGACACCAAAACAGCACACTGCACCCAGTCGCTCCAGTGCTGTTGCAGGTGCAACTTGTGTGCTAAACCGGATCCCCCTTTGCCCTGAGCCAAACACCAGGAGCTTTGCTAACACAACCTTGTAGTCTACTCATGAGCAGCCACCAACCGGAAGCCCCCTATTCCCTATTGGATCTCAGCACTTTGAACCCTGCTGCCCTAGTGCCGGCGAGTGTGTTCTAAGAGTGCATCCTTGACCTTGGGGGAACCCTGGTTCTAACCTCAGAATACCAACTCCCACAAATAAGTACTTGCCTGCAAACCATTAACTACATTTCCACCAATTGGATTGCATTGACTGCTTAACCTTGAAAATTCTTTTAAGTGTGGAGTTGGTTTGAAAGAAACATTGAAAAACTGCATAACTGTAAAAACTGAATTACTTACCTTTCATCTAGGAAATTGTTTCAGTGTGATATCTAGGCATATCACACCGATTAGCGAAAGTAATTTCAAAACTAATCCAATAAGTAACATGCACAGTAATCTGTAAAGTAACTGAAAAGAAATTTCAAACTGTTGACTTACCTGTAACTCAACCAATTGCTTTTGAACCTGCATCCAACTGTAATTTACTGCATAAATATTACAAAGTATTATTTCAATTACCTGCACCAGGCCTGGCTTGGTTCTAGAAATAGAATAACTCAATTTTGTTTATACAAACAAAATTGGTCTGAGCTAGAGTGTGTGACATCATTTGCTGATTGGGTGTGTACAACAAATGCTGAACACTACCCTCTGATACAGCTTTACTGCCCGCCCACACAACCACAAAGAGAGAAAGGTGCTATCTACTTATCCTCTGCCTACCTTTGGGGTTCCACTGGATTCTGTGCACTTTAAACCTTACTTTGGTATAGTATATACAGAGCCAGCTTCCTACACTAAGTTGAAGATATTAAGAGTCCATCATGAACGTAGTACCTAGGAACAGTAGAAGTTCTTTAAATGCGGTCCTCAAAAAGGCAATTTCTTTACTCTGTGTTGCTGGCCCAACTGCTTCAGTTCCTTTTCTCTGTACTCTTGCTCTACAAGGGTGTCTACTTTGGAACTAGGTAAGGCATGTCCATGTTTTACACAGTCCCAATACTGCTTAGTACACAGTGTTGTTCAAAGACAACTACCAATGGACTTCTCAATGAGTGCACAAGAGAGAGTGAGAGTATGACAGTTTCTGTCTCACAGTCGGAAGCTGAAATCCTGTTTGGCAATAGAAAAGGGAGAAGCAAAGGTGTTGTCTACCATTTGCTAGCTTTCCTGTGTCCGACACCATCTGTTTTGGTCACAGAGGAAGGCCCGGCCCCAGCTGAACACAATACAGAACGTTCTGCTGGCAAGTGTTTACTAGAACTTTTAATATTTAGTGAAATAAATAGTTTACTCTTATAGTTGTGTAACATTTTCAAAAATGTTGTTTATGTTCATATGGAGAGTATAGCGGGGCTACAGGGAAATAGCACAGCATCTCCAGCTCGCTGGCACTTGGCTGTTCATGAGGTGAACACTGACATCACAAGCGCAGGGACAATGGGAATTCCTGAGGTCAGGAGTAAAACAAAAAACATTTATCTATCTCCGGTTTCCTCACAAAAAAAGCTGAAGTCAAGGACTATAGCCACCTGTGTTCTTCACTTGGGGGTTTTCTTCCTTTGTCATTCAGCCACCCATCACCCCAATGGAAATATTATCCAACACAGTGTTTCAGGGACAGAGACCAGGTCATTTATTGACAGCGAGCCAGATAAGCATAAACCAGGAACTAAAGAGAGTCTACCTTAAATAGCCATTGATCGACCAACTTGTGTATCATCAATATCATTCAATGGGCTACTAACATGCATGTATTGACAGGAAGTCATTCACTGTCCTACAAGGGGCTAACAAAGAACGTCAGCCACCGGAAGCCTTCAAATGGAGTGAGCACCTGAGATTAAACGTTCATGAACAAACGTATGTATGAAATGATCACGTGGACAGTTTCACCATCCAATAATATCATGCACACCAGAATCATCTTTAGAGCGATCTCTAACAGTCAAACCTGGTCATAACCTTAACTGCACATCCACTGTCATTGCTTCTTTTAGGAAGTCTTTTACTTTTTAAATGAAAACAACTAGGACTTAATATGTAGCCTTTGCTATGCATCAGCACACTAACACTGGGAATAGCCATGCACCTCTCCGTTTAGACTGCATAGTTAGCCATGATTTACTGGTGATAGCTATGTGTAAACAAACAATTATCTAGTACTTCTGGTTAAGCATCAACTGCACAATGGTCACATACTGAGAGCACTATGTGTACTTACAAATACTCTTGACAGAAAAAATCAACAAGACAAAGTATGGCCTATCATCAATCACAATCCAAGGACCATTGATGCGTTATTACACAAATATGTTTGAACTAACACCAGTCTAGAATGGACAGTCACACAACTGTAGACCATTAAACGCCAAGCAATGATTGTCAACCATTCATGGGGTCTATGGCAGATACTAATTTAGAAATGAATTGGGCATAGTATCAATTCTATTTATGGAGATAAATGCAGTGGCATATAAAGTCAGTTTGTTGCGTACTTTAATTGCTGCTGGAAATTAAAGACAACCATCAATGGTCTAACCGCTGACTAGACTCAATAGTCATTCTTTCGCTAACTGATTTCTAGAATTGATAGCCAGCTATAAATTGTGTGCCATTTATGCAAAATAAATTGTGTGCCCTTTATGCAAAAAACTAAGTCTAGCATCAAAAGCTATACCCAGAGCACCTACAGTCCGGCATCAATGATTAGCCATGAACGGATGACTAGGTCCTAGTGTTGTTAAAGATTTCCATGGACGTGAAATGCAAAGCATCAAACCATTAATCTACAAATGCCAGCTGCTGCTTTGTATCTTCAAGGAATGAAAACAAAGTCCATCAATAAAAGTATGTTTGGTCATCATTTTACTTCATTACAGGACCTTTGTTACTCACAGGGCAGATGGACATCCTCCCTTAGCGACGGCCACGTCCAACAGTAATAGCTGCACCTCAAAAACTCAAAGCTAGACGTTTCATGGCAAACCAAAGTAATTCTATCACTAGAAACACAATTCATAGGGTTCATGACAAAGACCATTTCAACAAAGCCTGACCACACAGACAACTGATGTGCACAGGTGTCATACAAGCTAATCCCATCTCGGCTTTGCACCTATATTAATTGTACTTTAGTTTGTGTCCAAGTATTATTAGTGTGATGATGTTTCCCAAAAAGTATGTCTGGCCGACTTTTCGGGTGCACGTGTAAACACCCTTACAGCATCTTAAAATGTACTTTGAGTGAGTGCTCCTTGTTCCATTATATCCAAATAAACTCTTGATTCTGTGGCTTTTTGACATCCATCAATCAAAAATACATGCCCTGCATTACACCCTGCACTCGCTGTTTCTCCCCTTCCAGTAAAAAGGCCTTACCGTGATCCTTGTTCTTGTACAGCCACTTGTTGCCATCATCTGTTAATAACTTATCCTGTCCGAATGCAGCATTTACAAAACCGTTCACAAAGGATGACGCCAGATTCATTCGCGCAGAGTCCACTTGAGAACCACTTCCACCAAACCCTCAAGGAAAAAAAAAAAAGGAAAGAAGGTTGGACAGAGCAAGTTTTAGGAATAACTCCTACATGATAGAAATAAGTTCAACAATGCAAAGTTTTTATAGGCACGAAAAGTTAATTTTCCGCTATTGCAGCTATATTTTTTATTTATTTTCATAATGCATTTATGGCATAATGAAGATCAACATTTTCTAAAAGAATCCCCCACAAATGTACTGTTTCTGCAGCGAGACTAACGGTATGAGTGCATTCTGTACTTGGATAAAGGAAGCCAGAAAAGACAGGATACAAGTCAAGTTCGTGATGGAGGTCTCATCTGCCAAACTCTAAATCAGGCCCCAAGTTGCTGGTATGGGATGCAGACGGCCATCGCAGGTTTTAAATATCGTAAAAGGGCAGACCCAGACAGCTATGTTTGTTGATGGCTCTAAAGATCAGTAATCTGCAGGACTCTGGATTGAACCCATACAGTCATCCTGAAGTCATTAATGTTAAAGTTGGAACAATAGTAGAAAAGAAAAGAATGATAAGTGAGATCACATACACAGTGCAAAGTCATGCCAAACTCAAGGAGTGCAAACAGATACAAATGTGAGGTGAGTGATAGCCATCCAGTTGGGTAAAATCTACCAAGCAATAACTCAATCACCATGGGAAGATACAAAGAGGCAGGAGGACCACAAACAAGGAACTGTGGATAGATTCTACCTCCCTCTGAATCAAAATCAACCATGGTAGAGGGGAGGGGGTGCTAGGTGGCGCTTGACCGCAATAGCAGTGCTGTTGTGAGGCTCCCGCCGATCCAGGTGGACATCCAAGCATAATCATCATCCTTAATATCATGCCGGTCCTCAAAAAGCACCACCGGGCAGCGGAAAGTGCGCTCGTGCAGACGATCCGAGTCTGCTGCCTGTAAGCCGCTGCTTTGCAGAGCGATAGTCTGCGGGCCTGGGAGCGGAGCGAGGAGTGGGCGGCTGAGGTGGCCACGAGAGGCCGAGGCTGTGTAGGTCCAGCCGCGACACCACCTGTAACACTGTGCGGCCGTCGGAGAACGCAGGACGCGACGGGCCACTTTTAGAGCAAGGTGACCTGTGGAGAAGCTCCGTGGAGTTCGGGTGGGGCCGCCGCGCGGAGGACCTGGGAGACCGCTGCGTGTGAGGCCCCGGGCCCGAGCGCGGCGGGAAGAGATCAGCGGAGAGGCCCGCGGCCCGGCAGCAGGAGTGGTGAGGAGCAGGGTAAACTGGAGGCATTGGGGGAGAAAATACCTGCATTATGGCTCTGAGGTCGGGACTGGACATGCGAGTGGGGGAGAGGTGGTGCTCTTGGAGGCTGCGCCCTGCTGGAGTGAAGACTGTCGCGAAGTGGGCCCCGAGCCTCCATTTTGTGTGCTGCATGTAGGGGCACCAGACACTTGCTCTCTGCGAGCTGGCAGAGGTACAGAGAGCGCCCCACTTGATATTTTAGAGGCTGCTTGTCCCTTCTTGCCCCGGGTTGCCGGCACTCACTCAGGTCTATGGACGCTTGCCCCACGGGAGCCCTGGTATACATTTTGATACGACACAGGCTGGTTGGCTGCACCACACTGAGCCACATTACAGGCTGGAGGGGTCGGAAGTGATCACACACTGTGGTGGTGAGAGCAGCGAAAAAGCGAACCTGATCTCCTGAGGCATATATATCAGCCCCGGGCGGAGCGCGCCTACGACTCGTGGCAGGTCAGCATGGGGAGAACTGAGGCCAAACAGGCGAAGCTGTCCTTCGACGCATGTAAGACGCCTGGCTCTAGCTCCAAAGAGCGTGCGGAACCAGACCCACCGGAGGCTAGGGATGAGGGCTGGGAGGTGCTGCTGGTGGGGATGCAACAGAGCCTCACTTCAATTGACTCTAAGATGGACGCCATGAACAGCAGGCTAGAGGCGGTGGTCGCGAAAATTGATCAGCATGATGAACGGCTCAAGGAGGCGGAGCACAGGGTGTCTGGATTGGAGGACGGAGCGGTGGCCAACAAACAGCATAACAGAAGGTGATCGCGGACAAAAATGAGGAGTTGGAGGCCCGCTCCCGGAGGAACAACGTTCGGATACTGGGCCTGGCGGAGTCGACAAACACCGGTAGGATGGAGGACTTCATGGAACGGTTGCTGGCTGATCTAGGACTCCTTTTCTGCGCACATGACCATCGAGCGGGCCCACAGATCCCTGACGGTGCGTCCGCCCCCAGGAGCTCCGCTGCGCCCTGTGATAGTGCGCTTCTTGAATTATCGCGACAGGGACACTGTCCTACGCCTAGCACGTGAGCAGGGTGAAGTGCGTTAAGAGAATACCACCTTAGCATTTTACCCTGACTTCACCCAGGCCGTGCAGGAAGCCCACCGCAAGTTCACAGCTGTGAAGAAAAAGCTGCAAGCACAAGAAATCACATACACCATTCTATACCCTGCAAGATTAAAGATTCACCACCGGGGAAAACAACAGCTCTTCAACTCTCCTCAGCAGGTGGAGGAGTACCTTAAACGCGACTGCAGAACGGCATCACAGGAAGAGGCTACCCGCGGGCGCTCCCGGTCCCAGTTGCCACATTCGGACCCTGCCTGAAACCATGTCCCCACGGGGTGCGGGCAGCAGCAGTACTGAGGCAAAGGGACTCCTGTGAACTGTACCGTGATGGTGATATATCACTATTGTTTGACTGTTATGACAATTTTGCTGCCCGAACACTCGCCTCCGTCCCTTCATAGTGGCCCACTTGTTAAGTGGGGAAGCGGACGGGTGAAAGAGAGTCTGAGTGGGTACGGCGAGGGCTCCTAGCCAGCCTTACCAAATGTATTTGGGGGGTGGGGGGGGGTGGTTGTTCCTGGCAAGTTGGGGATGCTGGTGTGGGCGGGGGAGGGAGGGTTAGTTCACACTGTATGTTTGAGCAGACGGCTGCGGCCATTGCAGAAGACAGAATGAAATCGATAGCAGCTAGGACTGATGACATGAGTAATAGGAATGACCTTCACATCCTTTCCTGGAATGTGAAAGGATTGAATGATCCGAGGAAACAGAGGCAGGTGATGGGATATTTAGATCGTCACCACGTCCATGTGGCTCTGTTACAATAGACCCACCATCCGCACGGAGGTACGCCCCAATTTGCAACACGATGGCCCTCCCATCGTATTCAAACTACTCCAGAGGGGGGGCTATACTTATTAAACGAGGTGTCAGGTTTGTGTTAGGTGGGATGGAAATGGATCCTGAAGGGAGGTATTGTCTGCTTTGGGGGGGGGGGGGGGGGGGGCTGAACTCACACGTTGCTATTGCAAATTACTATGGTCCCAACATGGATGAGGTACATCCCTTACTTATGCTGAGAGGCAAACTTCACAGGCTCGGGTCCAAATATGTTCTCTGGGGAGGGGACTTTAATACTGTGGTAGACCCCAAACATGAGAGCTCTCATGCTGTTGCAGCACACTACACCATTGCCCAACGCACTCTGCATGACATAATAGAATCAGATTATTTATTGGACACATGGCGTCACATGCACCCCTCACGGAAAGAAGGGACACATTATCCGGCTGTGCACAACACATGGGCCAGA
Source organism: Lissotriton vulgaris (assembly GCF_964263255.1). Classification (NCBI taxonomy): domain Eukaryota; kingdom Metazoa; phylum Chordata; class Amphibia; order Caudata; family Salamandridae; genus Lissotriton; species Lissotriton vulgaris. The sequence goes on from NC_141699.1 coordinate 1,068,588,805, forward strand.
TTGGATTATGTACTGGTAACGGTGGGAATGACGCACTGGGTCGGCAGGGCGACACATCTGGCCCGTCCTTATTCTGATCACTCCCCCGTGATGGTGATCCTTCAGCTCCAGATAGATCAATCCCCCTATCTCAACTGGCGGCTGAACCCACTACATTTGCAAGATTCTGTGTTTAGAACAGAGATGGAACAGGATATTCAAGACTTCTTCACTAGGAATATTGACTCAGTGGCTAGTTTAACCCCGTCGAAGCTAATGACGAGCTGGGCTCGTCATGGCGCTTACCTGCCGTGCGCGGATGACAAGGCCAGCTCGTCATGAATTATGGTGATTTTGGTTTTTCAGCGCAGGACGGGAAAACGCCTAGCAGCCATGTGGTTAACGACGGTTTGGGGGGCGTTCAAGGTGACAGTGCAAGGCTGGTGCATTTCCAAGGGAGGGGGTATATTGAGGGACCTCCATCGAGAACTACATAAACTGGAAGTAGAGCTGAAAACGCTAGAACGGGAAATAGGTGAAGGTGGTGAGACAGGGGCGTTAAGAGCTAGCCTGAGAGGGAAAATGACAGACTATAAGGAGGCGGCAGATAGAGAATGTAAGTTCCGGGGGAAGCACTGCGTGGCTCAGGTGTACGGCAAGGGTGACAGGCCGGGAAGGGCCTTGGCCAACGCAGTGCACCCCCCTAGATTTCCTAACTACGTCACTGAATTGCGAGATTAGCAGGGACGACTGCATTGAAATGTCCCTGACCAAATGTCACCGCATTGGCATGGTTATCAGACACGCAGCGTAAATTTCTGGCTCTTGACTTGGAGGTAGATGAGATAACGAAGGCCATTATGTCCATGTCGTCGGGGAAGGCTCCAGGGTCCGATGCACTCCCCATAGACTTTTATAAAATGTACGTGTCCACATTAGCACCCTTATTGAAAGCAGTATTCTATGAAGCACTTGAGGAAGGTAGCCTGCCTGCAACAATGAGGGAAGCTCAGATAATGTCACGATTAAAACCCGGCAAGTCCCCAGTCTATTGCGACTCGTATCGGCCTCTGTCGCTCCTCAACAGTGACACAAAAATGTTGGCAAAAGTATTAGCGACTAGGCTCAATCTTCTAGAACGGCTGGTTTTGCCAGACCAATCAGGCTTTGTGCCGAATCGAGCCTCAGCCCATAAAGTACCGACTCTCCTGGCTGTACTACAGGATATTGACCCGAATAGCGCAGCGGTGGCTGTCTTTCTGGACGCTACCAAAGCGGTCGACTCCGTAGAATGGGACTATGTGATGGGGACGCTGAACTATATGGGAATGCCGGAATCCTTTGTCAATTGGATTAAACTGCTATATACGCAGCAGTGTGCCAGGGTTCTTCTTAATGGCTCCTGCGCTGCGGCCTTTCCGGTTACCAGAGGAACGAGGCAGGGGTGCCCGCTTTCCCCAGTGCTCTTTGCCTTAACAATAGAGTCTCTAGCTGCGAAACTGAGGCAGCATCATAATCATAGGGCCCTCATATACAAATCCAGGCAGTTACTAGTGTCCCTCTACGCAGACGACATTACGCTGTGTATACATAAACCACAAGACAACCGTAACCCAGTCTTACGGGAGGTTACGAAGTTTGGGGCTATAGATGGAGTGCAAATAAATTGGAACAAATCCGCAGTCTTCCTCTTAACGGACCAAACACTGCCTCACCCACTGGATTACCCTTTAACATGGGAGATAGGGGACTTTAAATATCTGGGCATGTATGTCACTAAAGATAAAGACGCACTACTGAGGACAAATTATGGGCTGGCCATGGATAGGGTGACGGATAACATTTCCAAATGGATTAAACTGCCCCTCTCGATGGCGGGGAGGATATCTTTAATTAAGATGACTATATTGCCGAAATGTTTATATTTATTCATAAATATCCTTTACCATCCAGGTGCCTTTTTTTTTTTAATACGCTTAAAGCGCAACTGGTACTTCTTATATGGGGAGGTAAGCAAGCACGTTTGATGTTGGCCACACTCATGCTGCTATATAATTTTGGTGGGTTTGACTTCCCTAATTTTTAACAGTATTATTATAGCGCGCAGGCACACTTCGCGGTGTATTGGTTCCATCCACCCCCGTTTATGCCCCATCTTGCGGTGGAGGATGGATATATGGCCCAGGACCCACCGTCCGGTTATGTGTTTACACCATCTAAAGTAAGGGAAGGGGACCCATCCACGGTTGATTGCACAGTTACGGCGTGGAACTGGTTGGCGCGTGCTGAGGGGATGCACCTGATGTACTCCCTAGCACTGCCCTTTGCTGTCGGTTATGAGCGAAAAGATATGCCAAAACTTGCTAGAAAAACTGCAGTACAGGACCTGGGGAGATTTGTATATTGGGGGAGAAATCCGTACGAAGGACCAGTTTTTTGGAGAGTGCAAGCACTCATTCATGGATGTGTACTTTTTCACCAGACTCAGACAGAGTTTAGGGCTAAGACCCCAGAATTTCCGAAAGAGCCAGAGATCTTCACGCCGCTTCACTTAATGTTACACACCGATGCTCCCACACGTCATTTCTCGGTTATATAAACGGGTAGGTAGTGCACCTCCCCATCACCCAGTAAGGGCCAGACGGGAATGGGACGAGGATCTTGACAGCCCCCTAACCGACGACCAGTGGGAGGCGGCCTGCGTCCAAACAGACGCGATATCCAGTAACAGCAGGCTGCGATTACTGCACTATAAAGTTTTTACACCGACTTGACCATACCCCAGCGAAGTTGCATAAGCTCCACCTTAGGGATGATAATAAATGTTTGCCCTGCGGTCAAGGCAGGGCGGACTTTATGCATTTGGCATGAGGGTGCCCCCGAGTGGCCACTTATTGGGAGGAGGTATGCTGGGTACTCAGATTGAACCAACCTCCCTTAAAGCTCTGCTGGGACTGACTGGTGACAAAGACACCGCACCGAAAATTCCTAGCAATGGGCATGCTTTTGGCACGACGACAGGTGGCCTGCAGGTGGGGCAGGGCGCCTAAATTTAAGGCTTGGATACATGACCTGTCCACTTGGCAGAAATACCTTCATGTATACGCAGACCAATTACCTCAGAAATCTCGCCCTAGGGATATTTGGGGGCCCCTGACGACTTATCTACTGAGTCAGCATACAGATGATGAAAGTGCCGGGTGGCTGTGGGGGGTTTGCAGGGGATGTGAATTGGGTATGAGATGGCGCAGGGAACGTTGCTGTTTAACCAGATGTTGTGGGTTGGGCCTGCATGTGGGTGGGTTGGTAAGCTGAGTGACCAAACTTGATCATCTGCTAATGCTCCAGAGACATTGACTCGCTTGGCGAGAGGACTTTCGAACTTTGAACTTATATATGGCTGTCTGGGTCGATCTCGTCTTCTTTTGGTTTGAGTTTGGGGGGTTCTGTGGAGCGGGTAGTTGGGGGGTGGGGAGGACTGGGTGGGAGTAGAAGGGGAAAGTACACCATTGATATTGTATGTATGGCATTAGTTTGATCTGAAGATTGACAATCTGCATTGTTTTGTACATCATGCTCTATTGTACAATAAAGAACTTTGAAACCTAAAAAAAAAAAAATACATGGTAGAGGGGAAAAAGACCTACAAAGGTATTTAGGGAACTACAGTGATTGACATGCATTCCTCAATTCCATTAGGCCCCACCTCTGGCAAGAATGAGGCTATGCAAAGATTAAGGAGAGCCAACGAGTAGAGAAGCAGCACTTGTACAATATTCAAAGAACTGACAGTTCTTACTTTGTGTAAAAAAACATTTTTTTAAAACTCACTGTTGTTTTCTAGATGTGTTTTGTAGATATCATCTGGAACCTTGGGCTCCATGATGTCTAGCTGCAAGAAAAGAAGAAAAAAAAATCAGAATACCAATGTCATAAAATGTTACATTTTTTTAATGTAGTCTCTTGACTAGGAGTGTGTGCATGCATTACTTAATTGAGCTGGTTGAAAAAATGTCATCAATATTAAAGCTGCCCACTAATTTTTTAGTTCAACACGGCCTCCAACCATTGCCATCTATTCAGTTATAGCCATTAAACCATCACCTAGATTCGGTTTCTCAGTTTCCTCACATCCGGGTTGGTCCTCCCGGCGCCATCCATGTTGTTCAACTGGCCACAGCTGTTAAGCTACCTCCTACTTGTCGATAGTAGTAATGTGTCACCCCGTCATTCTTTACCGGCTACAGTCCTTATCAAAGTTTGGCTTAAAACACAAAACTGAATCTTGCAATCATGCACAGCAGTCTCTGGCCGTATGCCATTTTCAGACACAAACTAAATCAAAAACCAACACTTACACCAAACAGCCTCCTGTCATTTCTAAGAGCCTTTGGTTTGACTCACCTACAGTCAAATTCAACTACAAAAGGTCAACCACACCCATCAGCGAAGCCGAATGGTAGTTGTTAATTCACTGACATTATCATTCTTTGTCTATCTTGTTCAATGTTGTTTGTGTGCTTTAACATTTTGAAAACAAGCTGCTCTTTTAGATTCCACTTCTCACATTTAAGCAGCCCCCCCCCCCCCCCCTCCCCCCTGCAATATCTCTCAGGAAACATTTAGTCTGTACCCTTCCTTTCCACTAAAAGTCCACATGGTATCTTCTTAAGTAAACACCACCACTGTTGGACAGTACTTGATCTTATTTTTAAATCCACATGTCCACCGTATCGGCCCAACTCACCTCTCGAGCCAGTGCTAGGAAGTTACTGTTCAGCTGGACGTTGGACATAATCTCTGTTAAGTCTTCATATTCTTCCACATCCTCGTTCAGCTCCAAGAATACTCCATGCCGGCCAAGCATGAATGCCATTTGCTTCTGCACTACCCTGCATAGCCAGAAAGAGGAATTAAGCATCTTTACTTTCAAAGCTTTTCTAGATATCACTAGCTAGATTCTTTTCCTTAGCATTTTCTGAATGGAAAAATTTAAGTGTGTTCTCCAGTTCACTAGCTCGGAATGATTGAGAGTTGAATTCACTTAGCTGGGATCTGAGCCGGTCAAACTCATATTTATAGTTGCCCAATAAATCTCACCCCAGTCAAGAGACCTGTTAAAATTACAAGAGAACTGTTGTGGTCAAATCTTCATGTGCTAACAAAAAGCACAGCAGGCAGAAGGGGTGAGGTAAGCAGAGTGCTCAACCAGACAAGTGAAAAACTAGGTTTCTTAAACATTTGCATGCTGTAGACTGTGGCATTACGTATTCAATTTCAAATTGAAAACAAAACACTTTTCAGGGCCTCATTCCGTACATTATGTAAACAGGGTAAAATCCCCACACTTTGGGTATTTGGATTTACTATAGATAGGTTTCCATCCACAACATGGATTGTACAATAGTATTATACACTTAGTTATTCTGAAAGCACAGCATATTACATACAAAACTAGATCGCTCATAGTGGGGAAGATGCAGTCAGGAAGTTTTATTTGCTGAAGAGAGGATGAAACGTACAGGTGTTGTGTGGTATAAGAGAGCCGCTACAATGTCTCTTGGCACTTCCGATACGGGTCACTTACGAGGTAATGCATCATGACAAGACAGTTTTATTCTCAGAAAATAAATGCATGCATCTTTTTGTATTAGTAAAACAGTTATGGGAGGAGGCAGACTGTATGGTTTTGTTAGCACTACACCTGTACGGAGCACCAACTATTACAGACTTTTGACAGCGAAGGGTAGCATCATGCATAACGAATTTTCGCACTTTACGTTTAGAATGGCCATACCTTGAATAAAGGTTCTGGCAGTACTCAGTGTTGCGTGCCACCCAGAGAGCAGGGCCGAAGAATGTAAAAATTAAAAACTGAAGAAACCCTCTGCTGATTTGTGAGCCTTATTAAGAAGATCTATATCATTTCTGCTTCAGCTGAGCGAACAATCTTGACACACATTTCTACTTCCTCGTCAAGCGCTGCAGAAAAGTGCATGGTCAGTGGTTCTGCCTCACATACAGGGTTGGTGACTTGTTAAACAGTTAGAGAGTCACAAACTGCAGGAATGCTTTCTCAAAAAACATTTTTTATTTCCGTGTGCGCAGTCAGCTGAAGACAAATTGGCAGCTGACTCGAGGACTATCAAGCGATATCAGTATGGAAACTTAAAGGCACCCTTTACTACTTCTGGGGAAAATAATCTTAACACAAGCACGTTTATGGGCAAAAATCTGCTTCCATCGAAACAAGGTAGCTATTGAAATACTTGCCTGAATTCCCCTATGCGACCATGGCTCAGTGCAAGCTAGTTCACTGCATCTGCTTCCAACAAACTAGTCTGCACCTTAGGCAGTTGTATTATTTACACATGACACTCACATTTGTATCTGAGCAACAAGTTAACAAAGCCCTTTTTGCTTCACACTGCATCAGCAGGAGGATAGGCTCCAAAGAGTGCCATGAGAGACAACTGGTAGGTGGAGGTACACTTTTTCATAATGCCCAAATTAAGGAACATAATAAACAATTTCAGTGAGAGATATGTGGTCAGACATATTTAATCTCATTCTGCGTGCAGTGTTGCTCTGTGCCAATTACTCACACGTCTTTGCAGGAAGTGAAAATGTCTTCCACCAACTCCATGTCATTGAGGATCAGTGCCAGCCGCAGTGCCTCAGGGTAGCGGTTAAACCGACGGAAGATCCCAAGGGCGCACCGCAACAGGGCAGAATTCTCTGGTTCCGGTACATAGCTTACACAACTAGACAAATTTAAAAAGTAGAAAAGATGATAAACTGAATGGACAAAAGACAGGCATGTAAATTTCCAATAGTTTACAAATATGATGGACATCACTGTACAAATTGAAGAGCCAATTACAAATAGGACAGCTGTATATTAACCCGTTCGTTGAGTGCGGCGGCCATGGCCGACGCAAGACCTACCTCCGTAGTGCTGCGCACATCCGTTAGCCGACGCGGCCCTGTCCAGATACGTCCACACTGAGGCGGAATCTACGCCACGCTAAAGGGGTTAAAATGTGCTGTTCTGTACAACCGTGGGACTTCCAAACATGGACTACAATAAGAGACACTGGTGGAGAGAGTAGGACTACTGCCAACGGAAGTTATCCTCCCACCACCACAAATAAGGGGAAGGTCAGTAGACAATATCTCACATGGGTACTTCCCAACGACATGAGTGGCAAATTTAAAAGAATAAGATATAAAGTAAAAGGGCATTAAACGGTTGAATGTTTAGGACAGTACTCTGGTCTGGCAAATAAAAGAAGAAGAAAATGAAAGTAGGGGGTTGAGCATTTTAACGCCTTTGTCACAAACGTTCCATCCACAGACAGGAAAGAAAAAGGTGGAAGAATAGTCCTCACATCAATTAAGCTGCCAACAGAAGTGGAACAGTAATCAAAACAGTCACAAACTGCATAAATCCCCTTCAGATACTCTGATCCCACAACCCATGGCCAAATGCAATGAAATAAAAAAATAAAAAATCGATATAAAGAAGATCTGAAGGCAGATCAGCAACACCAAACCTGCTTCTCTTACATTTAGTCCTCCCTGCTGCACTCCTCAATGGTCATCCTTCAAAACCCTTCCTTGCAAAGACCTTACTGACATTATCAACTGCATTAACACCACCACCCATTAAGAGGATTCCTTACCATAGTCCTCAATCAAAACCCTCTTTGGAGAGGATATTCCACTCTTAATCGCCATTGATCACTCCTCAATCACCAAAGGCATCTTCCATGAAGTTCCCAAGACTGGTTGGATATTTACACTCCTGAAGAACCCCCTCTGACAACCTCGTCTATGATTGTACTAATACTCATCTAGCTTCTATCGGAAAGATCATCAAAAAAAGCTGTCAATCCACAACAGGATGAGATCAATGGCAACTATCTCCTGAGCGAATATCAATCAGGCCTAGTATCATGCAGCTGCATAGACACAGCTACTTTACAAATCACAGATGAAGCCCTGTTGAACACAGAGAAAGGCAACCTCATCTCTTCATGCTAGGCACTTCTCAGCTGCAGTTGACACTGTCAACCACCCAATCATCATCCATACCTGGAGGTCTTGAATGGTATTCACAGGAAATATCCTTCATCGTTTCTAACCTACCTATCCAACAGACATCAGTTAGTTCAGATAGAAGTCTCCACGACCCCAAAAATCCCAAATGCCAACAAAGTTCCCCAATGTTCCAGCTTTGCTCCTCACCTTTCAACCTCTTTACACGTCCCCTCTAGGGCTCCACTCACAGATAACGTGAGAACAAACCAATATCCAGACAACACTATATTTGAGGGCCGTCTCTGCTCCAGACATCCAACACTTTCCACACTGCATGTACCCTTTACAGACATGGATGTCTAGCAACTACCAGGAGCTTAAACAAACTAAAACAAGATTCCTGTAGCTTGCCAATGACAGGCAAGGACTGGTCCAAACCTGGCTCAAAGGGCAGAGATATGGGTAGAATTCATTTGCAACATTCAACCAATTGAAAGTTTCTCAAATTCACCTAAGACTGCCAGTAGCAGCTCTCATTACTAAAAAAAGGTAAAACAAGAACTGATCTGACTGTTGGGAGTCAGAGGCCAGGCTTGTGCTAGGCTTAAATCCTACTTGGAAGGCAGGTCTTTGGTGGCTTTCCTTGCCCTATTTATATCAACCTTCAAACCTTTTGACTGTGGTGTGCCCCAGGGCTCGGCCTTGATTCCAACACTTTTCAATGGGTGACACATCTTGCCAGCCTGGTGCAAGCTTGGTGTATATGTGGACAATGCTAGATTGATGTTGACCTTCCAAAATAAAAAGGCGGAGGCTCTATATGCCTTCAAGCACTGTGTGAATGTGGTCTGGGGCTGGATGAACGATATTTGCCTCCAACATGAATTCCGAAAAAAATTAAATTCTCTTTTTCAGCACCAGCATTCATCCAGATTCTCACAACTGGTAGCCATCGGAACACGGATCAGTCCCTCCTCTGGCCTCTTCGTGAATAAGAAACCTTGGTTTTGAATTAGATTCAAATTGCCGCTCGCAGCAGGACTATTGACTCTGGCGTTTTCCTGCCCTGCCTGGTGCTCTTTTTAAAACCCTGTTGCAGTTTTAAACTACGTTGTTTGGGAGGCTGTGGATTATATTGAGCCCAGGACTGCGAGGACCAGCATTCCATCTACCATCCGCAGCTGGTGCCTCTTCCCGGGCGTGCCCCGCCCTCTCTCACCGCCTCTTCACTGCTCGCGGCCCCCGCTTCGCGGGAGCCGCTCTCAGCAGGACTATTGACTCTGGCGTTTTCCTGCCCTGTTTGGTGCTCTTTTTAAAACCCTGTTGCAGTTTTAAACTACGTTGTTTGGGAGGCTGTGGATTATATTCCTGACTACGAGGACCTTGAGCGGGAGCCCGGGACTGCGAGGACCAGCATTCCACCTACCATCCGCAGCTGGTGCCTCTTCCCGGGCGTTCCCCGCCTCCTTTACTGTACTTAATCGAGTTCCTCACGCGCATCGCGGGACGCACGCGGGACTCAGCCCGGGGCTAAGCCCGGGCAAAGGGCGGGCCCTCTGAGGCCCTCCGAGGCTGGAGTAGGCTGGGCATATCCTTTTTGGAGTGCACCCACTGTAATATTATTTTGCTTGATATAAGTATTTTTTTCATTTCCTCAGCCCTCTTGCTATAGAGATGGACTTGAAGTAAGCTGTGTTAATATCTTTCCTAACATTTTAATAGTGGTTTGGGATTATTAACTCTGTATACGGCCATTGTGTCGTTTTAATTTTGTATGGTTGTTATTGCTGAGATCTATTTGTTTTAAAATGACGGCAAAAAAATTAAGATCTGGGCGTGTATTAGTGGGTAGGACTTGCTCCAAGACTAAATCAAATCCCCTACGAAACAAAGATACTCCCGCTTTATTACTAAAGGGAAAAGGCCAATTGTATAGTTTATGGGAAAGTATAAGGTTCAGATTGGAGGTTCAAAACCAGAAGAAACCAATTATAAGGGTAAAGAGGAAGGTCAACCTACAATTAATGGATATAGCAAGCAGGTTGGCGCTATTGCTTTGGTACATTCAGAAACATCTGTCTCTAAAACTGAGATGGTTGGCCCTCTAGACCCCCCCTAACTTACAGAGGCAATTAAAGCATACTTCTGGTGTTTTAAGCAAAAACAATATTGTGTCTCCCCATGATGTTACCACCATATCTACCGAGGTGCTAGTTCATAGTTTCCTTCCCCTTGCAGAGGAAGGCTTGAATGTCTCTATTGGTTTGTCTCTTCCTATGGCTACTACTGGAAATGATTACACCTTACCTGACATAGATACAGCGTTCCATAAGAGACAACCTGACTATGAACACAAATTAATTTTAGATCAAACTAACATTCCAAATGTATCAGCAACCCCGGGTCTTCAACTTTATAGTAGCACCCCCTCTACTAATTCACATTTTTCCATATCTCAAGTAAATTTTTCATCAAGTCCTACTTTCAATATGACTAATTCTCAGCCCAATCCCCCTACTAGGATAGATAAGCCAATTTCCAACTCTTTAGTTTCTCTAGAACATCTACTATCCTCTATCCTATTATTACTAGAAAAATTTGTTGGGGGCTCGGATTGTGTGTTGGAGACGGTAACACAGATACTCAGGGTACTATTAAATAGTAAACAGGAGACTGACTCCAGTTCACACTACGAGCTACCTCTTATAGATGCGAAAGCAAGTATAGATAAGAAGTCTGAAAAAAGAGTCTGGAAGTATTTCTCAAGTCCTAGATTCAGTTCCCAATGAACAAAATAAGAAATCTCCATATATCATTGGAAAGAAAGTAACTGTTATTCCGGGGAATACCACGGGAGGTAAAATAAAAACGGCTGCAGCTAACTGTATCTTCAAACTTGACCAAGAAATAGAAATACTGTCGGACCCTGAAAAAAGGTGTGATAAGGAATTATTTCCTATATTCAAACCACACAAACTAAGAAAAAGAGGATATTCTGGAATCCTCAAATGAAGGAAAAAAGGCAGTAATAGGAAAAGAAAGTATAGAGGGAAAAAGAGGAAACCTATTCGTAGATTCGCAAAAAAGAGGCAGAGGAAAATTAATTTCGACGATAATTCAGATACTTATATTGTAAAAAAATCTCCACAAGAGCCCTTGCTAAACTTATCTCAAGATACTACTAGGCAAATAAAATCTGACCAAGTAATTATGACCACTGAATCAACGGGCCGTCGAACAGTCACGGATCTGCTGATCAGATAAATCCCCCTAACATCCTATTACCGGCTCTTAATCCTTTAGCCGAGCCTTTACCTGACATGATTGAAATTGAAAGGACGTCTAAACGATCAAATACAGTTTTTGAAAAGGAAAGTGTAGATACCGCTTTTTTAGACTTCATTCCTTTATTTGACAAGGATTTTATTATAATTATATCTGTTGTTCTGAATTGCTTTCGGGAGATTGAAAGTTTAAGATTGATTCAAACCAACGACATAGATGTAGTTTCTATTTTAAAATCTGAGGTTGGGAAGATAGCAAGGGTTAGATTTTACTCCAAAATTATAGTAAATCATATTTTACAATGGTCTGAAGGATTACAATGTAGGGGGATTGATGTTATTCCTTTTTTCATGAAATCTCGCAACGACAGTCGTATAAATCTGTCTTCACTCCCCGCTGTAACTTTAGGCAACACAAACTGGTCCTCAAAAACTGATGAATTAAAAATTTGTATTTCAAAGAATGAAAGGTATGTGATTTACAAAAACCCTGTCCCTTGTCAACCAAACTTAGAAGAAAGTCATAAATGGAATTGGTTGCCAGGTGTTTGGTCAAGCAAATCTACCCCTATTCCTAAACCGTATTCCTATCTTTAACACGGATTTAAAAATAATTTCATGGAATACGGCAGGAATAAAAAAGTCCCGAAAAATTATTATATTTACATACATTAGAAGCAGATGCGATTTGTCTCCAGGAGACTTGGGTTGATGGTAATTTTTTTACGGTAAAGGACTATTATGTGTTGGACGGCAGTGCCATGCCCTCAAGGAGAGGCCATGCCAAGGGTGGAGTAGCTTGTCTACTCTCGAATAAAATAAGATGGAACTTTGCCCATTATTTAGACTCTGATAAATTGTTTCAGGCAATAACTGTCAAATTTCGTCACTGACGATCCACGAAAATCACTGGTATTGATAACTACTTATACTCCTCCAGATGCTTGTTTTAATGTTGGTCTAAAAAAGGTTTTTCCTTCATTCTGAATCTTTTAGATTCTCAATTCCCCCCCTCACATATTGTTATTAGGGGATTTTAATTGTAAAATTTCTAATTACAGCCTAGAGTTGTTTAGGAATACATTTAAGGAGGAATCATTACACACACCACAAGCTTTATTTCCTAGTAATATCAAGACCAACAAGAGAGGGAAATTACTACTGGAGGAATCATTAGAGGCAGATTGCATTATAATAAATGGAAGGCTTCCCTCTGATACTCCGGCAAATTTTATACTTAAATCCAACAATAGTAAATCTAATAATAGTGAATCTATTCTTGATTATTTGGTAGTGGATAGTACTTCCTTTTATCTTCTGAAAGATCTGTTGGTAATCGATACAGAATTTAGTGATCACAAGGTACTTGCCATTACTGTAAATTTAAATCCACCTGCTGTGGATACGTGGCTCATAAATAGTGAACTGGTAAATTTTGGAGTCAATTCTGGGAGATGTTACTGGAATTTTAAGGCCATTGAGGGTTTGACGAGTATTTTAGAGACTGCTGAGGAGAATTTGGCTCACTGGGATGGATGTGAATTAATATGTTTTGCTGACTTTTTGAATAAAGTAATTTCTATTGCAAAGAAACCCTCCCCTGTAAAAAATCCTAAAGCAACCCCTAGCTGTCTTCGACATCTTAATATTGAAATAAATAAATTGGTAAGAGAGCAATACCTCCTGTATACCCTTGAAAGATATCACAGAATAGTCCTATTGATAAGACGGAGGAATAGGATGAAGGCTAAATTAAAAAGGGGGAAAGAAGATGCCCTTTGGATTAAACTTCGGGAGGCAGCACATAAGGGTCAAGCTAGGATATTTTGGTCAATAATTGGGGAGGGCTGTGGATTAAGATCTAGACCTCTGCCAATCCCCATTAAAGAGCATATCTGGGTTGCATATATCGAGAAGTTATATGCTAGTAATGGTAGGGTCCATGAAAACAGTAGATCACAAGTGGACAATTTTCTTTACGGACCACCGTCCGAAAAGGACATTGAACTAGCTATTAAGGGCCTGCGCTCTTCTGGTACAATGGGTCCGGATGAGCTCCCCATCTCGGTTATAAAACAACATAGTAAGATGTGGAGTAAAATTCTTTTCCCAATTTTTAACTTTTGTTTCTCTAGTAAAACTGTTCTCCTCTCTTGGAGGGGGAGCATATTAGTCCTTTTTAAGAAGGGAGCTCGTAATACGCCACAAAATTATCATCAAATTGCTCTTCTGGATGCCATAGGCAAGGTTTTTGCAAAATGTATTCTTAAATTAATTAATGAATGGGTGTCTAGGGATTAAATTTTGCCCTTTGAACAGACTGGGTTTAGGCAAAGACATAGTACTTTAGACAATTTGACGGCATTGCAGGTTATAACAGAGAAATACGTTAAGATTCGTGGAGGGAGAGTTTAAGGCGCCTTTATAGACTTCTCCACAGCATTTGATAAAGTAGATCGATCTTTGCTGTGGAGGAAATTATCAAACCTTGGCATGCCATCCACTCTCCTGGAGTTAACACGAGCCTTACATTCGGATATCTGGTGCAGAGTATTGTTAGGTGGGGAAAGAGGTCTTTCGCAAGTAATCACAACAGCTAACGGGTTAAAACAAGGCTGTTTATTGGCCCCTCTATTGTTTTCCCTTTACATAACCGATCTTCCCCATGTTTTGTCTGCAAGTGAAGGAATAGCTCCGGTGTTGGGGGGTGTCCCAATTGTTTGTTTAATGTATGCAGACGATATATTGATCCTAGACTTAACACCTAAAGGTCTAAATAACCGTCTGCACGCTCTTCATAAATATGCTGAGGCACACCACCTGAAGATAAACGTCTCAAAAAGCAAAGTAATGTGCATGCCGGGTAGGAAAAAGTTGAAAGACGCGAATTTCCCATGGTCCGTGGGAGGACAAAGATTGGAAGTGGTACAATCTTAGGTCTTCCTCGGAAAAGTTGTTACGGGCAATTTAAGTGAGAAGGCTCATATAGCCAATAATACGCGGAAAACAATTATTCAAGGTAAAAGTCTAGTTTCTCTTTATAAGGCTACTGGCAGACAGCACTTTGCTATCTTGTTGGAGGTATAGAGCAAAAATCCCAGCATCACTACTATATGGCACAGAAATAGTTGATATAAAAACTTGGGGTTTCTTAAACTCTACGGAAGGCAAAATTCTGCGTAGTCTTACTATGGTTAATACTGCGAGCTCCACAGCCGCACTTAGACTGGAATTCGGCCTACGTAGTAGTTGGGTTCAAGGTTTAGCGGGAATAGTGCACTGGGTTTTTAATCTTGCACAGGGGGACCCAGGCACTCTAAGATATATCATAAAAACTGAGCTGCTTGGAAACTTTAAAGAACACTCGTCAATTGTAAAATATTTTAGAACTGCAGTTGATCTCCTTCTACTTGATGAATCGGTTCTATTTACTTTATCCACACATCAATTGAAATCCATCCAGAAGTTGGCCTCATGGGAATTAAGCTTCAGGTTGGACAGGGAATCACGTACCTTGAAAAAAGGCGTCTATCTGGCCATAGATACCTGCCAAATGAGAATAGCCCAACCATATGTCACCTGGAATCTCCACCATGGAGTACGGCGATTCTTCTTTTTATTGAGGCAGGATCTACTTCCGTTGAATTCTTTGATGTCCAGATGGTACAGCTCCTCAGCTTTATGTGATCTTTGTAATAATTCAATTCAGGATATTAATCATGTCCTCTTTGTGTGCCCGGCTCTACTTGCGTTCAGGCGCAAGTGGCTGAGACCTATTTGTCTCCAATTTGGTATTTGCTCTGCTATTTCATTTTAGATGCCATGTATAACCCCCCTAATTAAATGTTTTGTTATAACATTTATAACTTTTCCAAACTTTCTTAGGTTTATATCAAAAGGTCGGAAATGTAAATTCTATTCTGTATTTTATCCATGATTGTATGTAAATTTATCTAATTGTTTACATTTGTATGTGGATCTCATCTGAGTTCCGAAACCATAAATAAAAAAACTTGTCTTGTCTAGTTTGATTCACAGATTAAGGTTATATCTGCCAGCTGCCTTCTCATGAAATTACTCAAGAAAATGCTTCATCTTGTGCTGGGAAGTGATCTGAAGACCATCATTCATGCTCTAGTGACAACCAAACTGGATTATGTGAACTAGGACTGCCATCTTACCTGCTGCATTGCCAGGTGCTGGCATGCCACTCAGTTTCTGCCTCCCATCGCCAATTGCAGTGGCTGCACATCAGCTTCTGCATCAAACGGAAAGCACTAATTTCTTCCTACAGAGCCTTTCATTTGAAAGGTCCCATGTATCTGAGAAGACTGAAAATGTACTCTCAGAGCATATCCTTGCGTTCTAATGCTCTGATGCTATTACGAGTCCCAAGGGTGCGCAGGGTGAGAAGGAGAGGAAGATCTTTAGTGTTCTTGACTACTAAACTCTGGAACACCCTTCCTACGGCGCTATGCGCGGTCACCTCTCTAAAGACTTTTCTCTTTACAACTTGCCGCTAGGTTCTTTGGGTCTTTCTGCTGCCAGGACGATTCCTTGGAAGCAGCCGTGCACCGTAACATTTTAAATTATTATTATAGGCTGTAGTACTCTTGCATCTATTTGGTGGCAATACACTGCTCCACAGCCTCCTAAACTCCATCCTAGCCCTCATAAAGGGCACCCTATGAGGCACAGCATGCCTAATCACCCTGAAGGCAATGGCATGGCTGCCCGTGCAAGCTTGCACTATCTTCAAACCAACAAGTGGATGGGTGGAATGCTTGATTAATCTCAACCAATCTCCTGGGGCTGCACCCAGTCCATTGTTTTTCACCCACCATGCCATCTAAGTTCGGACCCAGCCATATGCAAATCAGTCTTGACTTCTCCAATAGGAACAGTCCAGCCCAAACTTCCAGGCCCTCCCTGGACCGGACATGGGAGTAGAATAAAGTGATTTGCATATGTCTGGATCCAACGTTAAGTGGCATGATCTTCAAAATAAGGATGGACTGCGTTGCGGCAAGAGTAATTGCCACTGGCCCACTGGCTGAGATTAAATCAAGCATTTTTTCATACAAGTCAGTCCAGCTTCAAAACCAGCTGCATCAGCTAAAAAGCCATCATAACTGGATATCTATCAAACTGGCTGACGAGCTCACTATTTCCAGTGGCTCTCGGCACACCCGCAGACAAGATGCATCAGACTAGAATCAAAGAAGTGCAAAAAAGCGCACACGTAAAAAAAATACCGTCCCTAAATGGCATCCCCATAGCCATCCAGACTACACAACTCGGCTCCAATGTAGGAAAGAGCGCAAGATCCACCTCTTTGAAGAACATTACACCATGATGCAGTAGCAGTCAACTTCTGCTCTCGGAACCAGCTACCCCTCCAATAACAACTGACTGTATGCTCGCCTTAGACTCTGTGGAGCACTCTGCTGTCCTTTGGCTCACCAGAGAACATTTAAAAAAGGAACTGCCAGATATCAAACAAGAAATTCTGAGGGTGACTGTGTTAAAATGTAAAACCCATATAACAACCACGTGCTTGTAATCTAGCTAGGCAAAGCATCCTATGGAAATGACTACACACATTTAGGTGCACTGCTTTCCTGATTCACCCATACACAACATCGATGTAAGCGTAATTTTATCATATTTTTGACGGTAATGCTGGTTACAAACCCTCATGCACATGCTTGTCTACTAATCGAATCAAAGAATTCGATTTTAGCTAGCTCAGTTGTAAAGCAAACTAAAATAGAAGTGTGGTCACATAATTGATGTTCCACCGTGATTCCCACCTTGTCAGGTAGAGGCACACCTTTGCGTAGGCGTTATCATCAATGTACTTCTCCAACATGTCCATTTGTTCAATCTCCATAAGGAGGTCACATGCTTCATGCTCTGCATTGTGTGCCATATTGTACGGTATAATTTCCTTCACCAGCGTCAGCAGGGAATCCCTCTGTGTCTTGTCAGCCTCCTCAATCTCCTGCCACTCTTTAGCAACCTCACCAGAGAGGTGTCTGCAAAATGGACACAAAATTAGTCTCTCAAACAGCAGTAAATTCCAACTACGGTAGGAGTCGACATCCTATGTGAATTGTACAGTGCTATTCAATATATTTCAATTAGTCTCCTGAACACATCAAACAGCACTGCAATTTAAAAATACTAACAAAGCATTTTAGGCAGCAAGAGGTCTCCGCTAGTTAAGCAGTCTTTGCCAAGACGTAACGTGACCTGCAGATAAGGAATTTAAATTCACGAAGGGGTTGGTGGAGGGGAACACCCATTCATGAAGTCTAAAAATCGTGTAGATGACTTTTCCTTTGCAATAAAATAATGATTAAATTAGGCGTGCTTTAGCTAGCATAACTAGGCCACACAAGGCTGGATTATCATTTATGAAATGCTGCAGACAAGTGCATGTTTATTTGAGGCGTACGAGCGTTCCACACAGCATTTGAAATGGTCTGTCCTAATACAACTGTATAATATTTTCTCTCTCCGGAAGGAAATATGTTTGTTTCAAGCTCACTTAACCGAGCTCTACTGCGAATGAACAAGCCATTATATGCCTGTATTTCATACTGTAGGATTTCCTCTCTTAGTTAAATATATACAGCTTTAACTAATAAGGTGCCTTAGGAAGTAGGAGATCCTAGTGCTATTGAATCAACTTATGGACTGATTGTCAGGAATGAAGCATTTTTAATACACCCTTCTATGTAATGTCATGCAATGAAAATGTGTGTTCCTGCTCTCCCTAAAACATTATAAAAGGTGTGTTATCTTTGAAGAGTGCCATTTATCTTTTGTGCTTTTCTTTAGAGATGGATTTAATCACTATTTAGAAAAAAATGATGTTAAATCTTTAGATTAACAAACTACTTTTAGCTTTCTGTAACAATGTAATTTTTGAATAAACTCCAGAGATTGATAACTTTAGAATTTTGTCATGTGCAGATTTTATTTATAACCTTGGACTAAGTCTATGAGAGAATCAGATAGACATGTACCTGCCCAATAACATTCTTAATTTCTTAATTAGAGCGTCAACAACTTGATCAAATTAAACTGAGTCATAGGTATTTAACAGTACCACAAATGGTAGATACAGTGCCATCAATACAATACAACCTCATTATCATTATTCTTATTAAATATCTAAATACCACATCCCCTAAAAGTCAAATGCCATTTATCACTCAACTTTGACTGAGCTGCAACAACCAATGTTGAAAGGGACAAGACATGGGTAAAGTGTACTGAGCATGTTTTAAGTGTCACCTTTTAAATCCACCAGAGGTGAAAGCCTTACAGCCGTAGAAGCATCAGTTCCTGAAATCAAGCATTGTGCATAGATTACACCGTAATAAGATCCAGTATGATATGGCTCATCTTCCCTATGCCATGTAGTACTAATCAAAGGGGGGCAGGGGTGAGATTTTTTTTAAAAGTTGCTGTCTGTACCAGTACCATGAACTAGTCTGCCCTCAAGCAGAAGAATGTTCACAGCAAAATTCAAGCACAGAGGGTCAGCATAACTGTTACAGATGCCATTTCCGCGAGCCAGCAAGAAAGGCTCGGACACATTCATTTGCACCCTGCTAGTAACTCACCTCACATACTCATGGCCCCACGAAGACAGTTCCTCTTGGGAGCCCAGCAGCCTGTACTTCAGACACTCCCTCTCTCCGCTCATGGTCATGGCCAGAACAGAGATGATATCCGCAGCGAAGCGCTAAAGACACAAGTATAGAGACAGGAGTTTCAATGTGATACATAGATCTGCCGTGGCAGAAGGCGCACATTTGAACCAGAGTCATAGGCCTTATGGACAACATGAACCAGGACCCATTTAGATAAAACAGACAGGCAACTCCAGCATGCGCAGTCCAGCGTATTCTGGGAAATGTACAGTACTACCCTTCAGCAAGCATAGCACAAACAGACTGTACTAGCAGCTCTCTGATGCACCAGTACATGACTTAATAAAAAGGTAACCACTTTATTAGTAACTCTAATCCATGCTACAGCATACACATAATGCAGAGTAAATGCTTGCTACTGATCGATACAAGATAAACCGAAAATATTCTGATCATATGTACAGAGATTGAACATACATATTGTGTTGGAAACTCTTGGCTACTGGAATATGAAAGTCAGTTTGCGACCTTCTGCATCGAAGGCACTAGCTTATGATGGCATGGAGTGTTGTCTTGTTCTTTGTATAAATTCAGAGGTTCGCTCTTTATTAAGGTTTTAAATGGCAACCAGATGGAAAGAATTTTATGTGATCTATCATGAAGGATAAGAGATCCTCTTTAAAGCTGGCATATAAAGTACTTTCACTTCTATAGCCACCTCACTGTTTTTCACACTATGGTCCTGAAGAAAGCCTCACGAATAGCATAAAAGGCTGAAAATGTTGACCTTTATCTAAGGGATATTGAAGCACAATTTTATCTTCACTATATCCCGCCTTTATTTTTAACCATGTCGTAAGACCATTTTAATAAAGTTTTTCACTTCTGCACTTCTTAGAGACATTTTTAATCTCATCACTCTGAGTACCCAACACAGAGCACTCACCTCACTCAAAAAAACCTGCTCCGCTGTAATCAGGCGCTGTAGCACAGCTGGGTTGCACTTGGCAGCCCAACTAGGACCCCAATGATGAAGCATGCCACCAACTAGGTTGGTGGGTGAAGGGTCTCCTTACAAATCCACTGGATGTCTGTGCTCTGCTACTGGATATTGAGTCACCTGAAGTGGTAAAGCTTTTTGTGGGTCCACCTTGTTTCAACAATTATTTTGGGGAAGAGGATGCACCCCCGTATTTTTTCCTCACTCTCCTGTATTTCTACATATAAAGTACACACCAGTTGTGCATTTCCATGTAGAATCAGTAGAACATTAGTTCATATGCTTCAAATACATAATGTCAGTTTTGCAATCTTGCTGCCAAGTGCCTCAACAACATGAATAAAGTGGGAATTATTTCTAGGTCAGAAAAAAATGAGTCCTGTTGAGTTTAGTGAAAGGGGCAGGATAGGAAATGTAGCAGTCGGATAAACATTAAATGTATACTGGAAACACAAACTTAAGCCAACACACACACTAACCAAATGTGTCCACGATGAACACAAAAATGTGATTGTAAATGAACAACCTGTAAAGAAAGTGAAACAAGGATTCAGAAGTGCAATTTGGTTTTACCCAATGCCCCACTGGTGCATGAGTCACATTCTAGGTGCATTAAAAAAAAAAAATATTGATTTGCAGTACTTAATATTTCTTTTATATAGGATATTACTTGCATGCTAAACTTTGATGCATGTCTCTGTACAAAATGTTGCGGAAGAGATGACACGGAGTGCCAGGATAGAATTCTATTCACCTTGGAGTGGAGTGTCCGCTATCACCCCTTGAATAAAACCAATGTTCTCGGCTCTGGTATGCTCGTCTAATACTAAAGTTACCTGCAGTGTGTTAATTCCGTATGTTAATGTACGTATAGTTCTTCTGAGCCGCCATTCAACCTTACTCTCAATGTCACCAGTCTGGACAGAACTCACAAAAAAACTAATTTCGGACATCCTCCAAGTAATTCAGGATTGTGTACTTACCAGTAGTCTGACTTGCATACACCCAAGAGGCCTTTTTTCCCCTCAATGTGCCCAGATCTGATCCAGGAGAACCCTTTTCCAAACCGGATGATTCATACTGGCCTACAATTTGTTGAGTCTTCTGATGAAAGGCAAGTTTATTTTTAAATAATGCAGTGCAAGAACCATGAGTTTTAAGTGCCCTGGCACCACACCTTCACATTTAGTAATAATGTATGTCACTACTTTAGCAATCTCTTCTGAAGGAGATTGGTTAAACTCGGTTTAGGCGTTGTATTATTATAAAGAGGGATGCTCTTTACCAATCGTTAGTAGATAGGTGAAAGCCAGACACTGATAGCCGAGACTAGAATTATCAATGTTGGGTCTCGTCTCAGCCACCTTGTTCATGAAGAAAGAGGATACTTTTTTGAATGCACCTCGGATGCATGATTATCTATTTACAAAGAAAGGGCTATGATTAGATTTTCTATACATTTTTACATTAAGGATGGTGTATCCTGCTGCATTGAACAAGTATTTCAGCATTTCTTTTTATTCTTGTTTGCTCTTTCTAAGCTGCCTGCAACCTACTTGGTCTTCTAAAAATTCCCATAGATGCAGGATTTCATACATTAACATTAAAGTGAGACATTCACTTTTTCCTTGGGCATTACATAACTTTCTGGCGTCTGGATGGTGCTTGTGTCTCTGATTCCATAGTGGTAGTATTGTTCAAAGATACTATGAGGACAGGCTCTTTAACGGGCAGTTTGCTGCTGGGTTCAGATACGGCTCAATATAGGCTGCACTTGCCCGATAAACCCAGTGCTGCTGCAGCTGCAAAAAAATAGCCATGCAACTTCCCAACCTGAACTGGGGGTAAATGCTGGCATAGTAAGCTTCAAAACGATGGTGGAATGAGGACCACCCCATTGAAATGTGAAAGACGTGCCCATCCAAAACAGTGCTGCCGAATGAGGATCAGAGTACATGTGACTGATGTGAGGCAGATTCTGAGTAGAGAGGTTCCGGATTACACCTTTGAACAGAGAATTGCAGTCGGGCCCTACTAACGTTCCTGAAAGCCTAGGTGGCTTACCCTAAGTATGGTTAAGGGATCTAGAGTACCATTGGCATTTGGTTCTACTCATAATGCTTTCTTAAGAGAACAAATAGCAAACTATCCAGCAACAGCACTGCTCTGCATGACAACACTGAAACATAGAAAGGCCAAGAGAATCTCCATGTGGCCAACTCGACAAGCGGAACGTTTCTTAGGGTTCACCTGCAGGACTTCAAACACACTACAAACTAGACTGTAGGAAAATAGAGGAGGCAGTTACAGATTCAAGCCACAGTTGTCAGCACAGAGTGATGCAGCTCACACACTTGTGTGTCCTTGGCTCAGGGGTGTGCATTGAACAGCTGTTGAAGCTCTCAGCAGAGGGCAACACCACTTAGGACCCAATTACATTGGACGGTCGGACTGCCGCCCAGTGATGCAGTGGTCAGGAGACCTCCTAATAACGATACAACCACCATGGTGGCAGTCACAAAGTGCGCTTTTACACTGCAGCTTGTGCCGTGGACCAGGAAAGGGGCGGCAGCACAAGCCACAGTATAAAAGAGTACATTGTGCACATCCATGCAAGGATGTGTGTGGTGTCACGACGTGTTCCCGCAAGACCACTTTGCAGTGGCCCAAGTGGAAAGGGGGCCCTGGTTGTGGCCCTCAGACTCCCTTTTAGAAAGCCATGAAAAGGCTGCCGGAAAAGGACATCGTACTACCAACGGCAGTGCCTTCCTCGGCACTGCCTCCATTCAGGATCACGATTCTGAACTCTGCCCAGTTGGGATCACTGATCCTGGCAGAGGTCTGTTCCCCCGACAGATGAGGGTCCGACTGCCAGGATTGTAAGGTGGTGGTCGGACTGAAGGGCTGTCTGTCAGTGGGACCGGCAACATCATAATGAGGCCCTTAGTTAGCACTTTCATTAGCTGTTGAGAGCGCAGACACTGTAATCCATAACTACTGGTAATCAACTGATCTGAAATCTCTCTGAATATATACCTTTGCGAAGCAATGACAAAAAGCAGCTCAGGAACCTACTGCAGGAAGTGAGTGTGAAATTGTGGTTAACTGGGCAGGCATTTTCAAGTGCCAAAAGAATTATGGACCTTGAACCCAGACAACAATTCTCATTGTCTCTTCTTTCATAAACCATGCCAGACTCTGGAGACTGTCAATTACAATGCCACAAAACTACTTCATTACAATTTATCAAGGTAGCAGCATTTCGTTCACAATCACTAAGCACAGCAAGTGGTCACTGATACATAGCCCAGTAATCAATCAATCAATCAAAGACATTTATAGAGCGCACTACCTACCCGTAGGGTCTCGAGGCGCTTGGGAGGGGGGGTGCCGCTAATGCTCGAACAGCCAGGTCTTGAGCTTCTTCCTGAAGGAGAGGTGGTCTTGGGTCAGGCGCAGGTCGGCCGGGAGGGAGTTCCAGGTCTTGGCGGCCAGGTAGGAGAAGGACCTTCCTCCTGTGGTGGCTCTGCGGATGCGTGGGACGGCGGCGAGGGCGTGGCTGGCAGATCGGAGGTGGCGTTTGGGAGCGTAGAAGTTGATGCGGTTGTTGAGGTAGCTCGGGCCTTGATCGTGGAGAGCTTTGTGTGCGTGGGTAAGGAGGCGGAAGGTGATTCTCTTGTTGACCGGGAGCCAGTGTAGGTCTCTTAGGTGTCCGGAGATGTGGCTGTGTCGTGGGATGTCGAGGATGAGTCTAGCCGAGGCGTTCTGGATGCGCTGGAGCCTCTTCTGGATCTTGGCGGTGGTTCCGGCGTAGAGTGCGTTGCCGTAGTCCAGTCGGCTGGTGACGAGGGCCTGGGTGACGGTCTTCCTGGTCTCTGTGGGGATCCACCAGAAGATCTTCCGCAGCATGCGCAGGATGTTGAAGCACGACGAGGAGACGGCGTTGACTTGCCTGGTCATGGAGAGGGAGGAGTCCAGGATGAAGCCCAGGTTGCGTGCGTGGTCCGTTGGTTTGGGTGCGGTGCCCAGGGCGGGGGGCCACCAGGAGTCGTCCCAGGCGGAGGGCGTGGAGCCCAGGATGAGGACCTCCGTCTTATCTGAGTTCAGTTTCAGGCGCATCGTCGTCATCCAGTCGGCTACCTCTTTCATCCCTTCGTGCAGGTTGGCTCTGGCGGCGGCGGGGTAGTTGGTCAGGGAGAGGATCAGCTGGGTGTCGTCGGCGTAGGAGATTATGTTGAGGTTGTGTTGGCGTGCGATGGCCGCGAGGGGGCTCATGTAGACGTTGAAGAGGGTAGGGCTCAGTGAGGATCCTTGAGGGACGCCGCAGATGACTTCGGTGGCCTCTGACTTGTACGGTGATAGGCGGACTCTTTGTGTTCTTCCGTCGAGGAAGGAGACGACAGTAATGCATCTAGGGTCATAATCAGTGGCGGTGTGACCAGTAAATGGGAAAGAGGCAAGGGACATGAACTGTACATAGAGATGTTTTACCTATATACACATTTTGGAGACATATTTAGTAAAAGGAGAAGGTGGCAATGGTGCTTCAATTTGGCAGATGTAAAAGTCGGTTGTGTGTGAGCAGCCGGTGCATATTAGGGTACGGCAGCATTAGTAGGAGTTAAAGCTAGAGGTAAGCTTTCACCAGGGAAAGGCAATGCTCATCGGGTAGCTCAGACTGCAACTACTGATTAGGTCTTCAACTGAAGCTCCCTCGCAACAGACAAATGGCTGGAAGACGCGTGGAGTGACACAGCTGACTCATTCATGTTTCAACAGCATTACAGACTTTAGAGCTAGGGCACATTGCTTAGCATTGTTCCTTATCCAACACATACACACCTTCTATAGAGTGGCCTACAAGTCCCATTAAAGCTAATTACTAGCTGCACTGAGCAGTTCAGTCAACAATGCTAAAATCTGTGAATAAATGGCACGTAAGGCCATTGCCTTTTAAATCCATGTTTTTTTAAATTACAGCTAGATCTTCTTCATTAGCAACTCAGTACTTTGTAACCAGCAGGTAAAGGCCCGCCTGGCTGCTAATCTGCTAAACATTTTAAAATCTTTGAAAAGTACTGCAAGAACAACACACACTAAAATTAGAACATTGGATTTTCGGGAATCATTTCAGGTTTGTCCCAGACTATGGAGACTCTCTATGGTAAAGTATATTGAAAAATAAAAGAATGTAAAAGTATCTGACTCGAAAATAAATACTATATTTTACATTAAATATTGAGGTAAATTAATTTTATGTATTTATTTTAAATGTAGAGCAAAATAGAAATGCTACTGAACTATCAATTGAATTTTAAAATAAATCTTTAATTGAAATACATTACTTTAAAATTCGTTTTCTCAAGTTTCAATTAAAAATATTTCCAACCTAAACCCATCTAAAGAAAATCTTATCATGCATTAATAAAAAATCATGTATAGAATACATTAAAATACATTTTGTTATATATTTAATAAAAAAGGGTCTCGTTTTTAAAATATGGTATTCAACTATTTTAGATTTACGAGTACTATTATTTTTTTAACCTTAAATTATCTTTATATTTTGTTACCATTTTAAATAATTTAAACACTATAGCCTAGGTTTTTTTTTAATTTTAATTCTCTAACTCTTATTTTCAATGGAAAGGTATTGCAGTACCAGTGGTTAGCCATGTGTGTTGCTAGACTTACACATTTCTTCTTTTATTAGTAACTAACATTCCGATTTTGTAAAAGTAATACCCGTACTAAAACTGTACATTCCCTTTGTGAATCGGGCCCCAAATATATTTCATGAAGGGAGACTGGGATTAGAGTAGAACCAGAAGTAGGTTCTCCCTCGGTTACGGTTGCTTGTATTCTCATTGGAAGAGGAGCTAATCTGTGTTAGACCTGGCACCTTGGCAGGAGTCTCCCTTCCACTTTTTGCTGATGTGCCTCATATGTTTTTGCTGATGTTAGCTGCTCAGAGCACTGTGCCACGGCCAACCAGTGCCACAGTGCAAGTGCAAGTGCTCCATATGTGTAAATTGTTATATGTGATTGGATTCCATGTTTTGGCTTATTTGGTGTACAGTCAGACCCCAGTAAAGTGCACCAGGAGTGCCAGGGCTTGTAAATACAAATGGTGCTGGTGGGCCTGCACCACTGGTTGTGCCACCCACAGAAGCAGCCAACTAAAATGTGTCCAAGGTCTGCCATTGCAGAACCTGTGTGCAGTCTGGTACTGTCATGCTGACTGGGCAAGTGCACCAACTTGCCAGTCCCTAAACCTTCCCTTAACTTCATATTAGTCACCCCTATGGTAGGCCCAAGGGCCTGGTGCATTGTAAGCATAAGGTAGGACAAGCCCTGATGTGTGTGGCATGTCCTAATAGTTAATTACAGCCATTTTCGTTAAGGAACAATGAAGGACATTCCAAGAGTCACTCCCCTACATCCCCGAGCAAAAGAAGTAAATACAGCTACAGGACCCACCAAATTAAGAGAGGAGGGACAAAAGCAGATCTTCCTCTGAACCAGACTAACACTGTATTCATAACATCGTCCAGCCAGGTCTTTCAAAAGCAAAGGCGGATGGAGTACTCAATCAACACAAATGATTGATCTATGCCACTTCACATTAGTAAATTTCAAGAATTCCATTTAGTTGAAAACCTTTCCAAAAGAAAGTCTAATTATGTTATGTTGGTGTGAAATGACAATTTGAATGCAAAGTTGAAGGTTTCAATTTTCCAATGAAAAGTTACCACTTTTTTATTTAAATTTCCCACTTCACTTTAAGAAATGTTTCCAGGTTGGGCATAAAGAAAGCATTAGAAGTCTCACTCAGGTCTCATGTAATTAAAAAAATAGAAATAATTAATACAAAACAAAAATACATCTAGACATGTATATATAGAATGGGCTTTTGGATCACACCACTGCATCAACTATTCTGTTCAACCGCCATGCACATTTTGCTTCTATACCATACAGCACTCTGCAATGGGCCAACCAACTAAAGCCACTGCCTCTCTTGTATTGTACGTGACCACATTTTGTCTATTCCCCTTTGCACATCTGCCTAAAAAGAAATGCATTAAAGTGCCATGGCAGGTGGGCCAATAGTTTACTATGTCAGTTTTTTTTTTTACATTGTTTATCTTTTTTCTTCATGACTCATTAAAGCCCATAGCAATGTTCTTCTCTGCAACAAAAATGTTTTGCCGATTGTTCAATTAAAATGATATGGCCCATTTCCATTAAGATCATTGGTATTGCAAGCATATACTCAGCAAGTTCAGGAAACATTTTATTTTGTGGCACATGCTTGCTATGCAAGACTTATTGATTACGCCTAAGCTTCCTACAAAAGTATTTGGGGGGATTCATTCAACACATAGGGTAATGTCCATTGGCAATATAAATGTGAGACCTTCCATTGCCTTTGTATCCTTACAAAGTGGCATGCATAGTATAGAGTGATCGATGTGTAGGATCTTTCTGTTGTCGAAGTACACCCTCTTAACAATCACCCATCACAGATGCTACATAACAGTATGTTCTAATTCTGCATTGTACGTCAATGTTACAAAATAAAAGGAGTTCAAACTAAAATAAATTAGAACGTAACAGAGCAAGACATAATAGGACAGAACAATGGCACAGAACACTGTAGCATAATGTGGTACACTATATGTACTCCACATATAGTCAATTTTTGTACTAAAGGGGAGAAGGTTAGTCCACATCATAACATTTCGGTGACCTTCTACTACTCACGTAAGGTGCACCGTCTCTACACTTCAAGGGGCTGAGGCAATCTTATTTCTATTCCCCCATAGGCCTGCAAAAATAGTTGGTGTGATAAACTGTTGCCGGTGTCCTAGCTATGTCGCCCTTATAAAGTTTGTTTTTATACCTTGCAATTGAAACCATTTCCATAACTTATCTAGCTGCGATGATCCTAATCCACCAAATATCGGTGTCCCGAATGTTACCATGACTCCAGCATAACCTTATTTCTTACCTTGGCTCAAACCCAACCATGATCGTTAGCCTAACAGTACCATAAATTGGTCTTCAACCATTACAGATACTTTTTTTAGGTCTCGCCCAAGAAACCACATGCACCGTCTGTTGCAAGACATGTTATCTCACAGTGGAATTAAGGCCCATTGCTCACCATTGACTGGCTTCAGTCACTCATTCACTTGCTTCTTATCCATTATCTGTGTGGGCTTTACTTCCTCTTCTTGTTTTTTTACCCTGCCCCTAAAGTATGGGTGCATTTCTATGTCCTTTCACTTCTTGCTTTTCAAGGTGCTACTTTTTTCTTTTTGTTTAAGCACTCTACAAGATTGCACATGTTTTAGCCATGTCTCACTTGTGCGATTCGGTCTCCCCCTTCATTGCCTTCTCACCCATGTGGTTACCACTCACAAGCTTCATGTTGCTCTTTCACCAGTTTGATTCCCCCAACCCACGTTCCCAGCAATGCTTCTACCCCCAACCATGACCTCCTGTTTTGCTCCCCCACCCACTTTAAAAATATTTCCACCAAACTGCACCCCTGCATTGCTTCCACCACTCGTCCCCAATGTTGCTACTGCCCACACCCGTATTGCCTCCCCACCTCCCGTGGAGAGGGGGGGGGGGGGGGGGGGGGAGGGGGAAGAGAGCCTGCACATTATTGAGTTTTTTTTGCTACCGATCAAACTCTAATCTGCAACTAAAAAGGCCGCCACATCGTTTTGTAGGTGCATACGACTGTACGAAATGATATGGCAACCCACAATTTTTTTTCTTCTTTAGCCATGCAGCAGAACAATGGAGATGACGAGCCACATGGCTAAAACCATTGGTATAGTCAATATGCCCAAAAGGCACAACGCACTAGCTTTTCCAATGCTTCTGAGGAATGGGATGACATCACAAAATAACCTACGCAAAGTGAACAAAGGGAGTGTCTTATTCCAAACCAGAGCAAGGCTGCATCATCAAGTTTCTAGCAGATGTGAATCATGTGTCAAAAATTCCAAATGGAAAGAGATTATATGATTATTTTCACTGCTTCACTAGCAATAGTGGTCTCAAGTGGTATATAAACATCTTGAGTGAAAGCCAAGATTTATCTGGCAGAACAATTGATTCATAAAGACTGTTTTAGGTGATAAATAACTACATTCCAACACTCCAAATGCCAACAACAAGTGGATGTACCTTGTTTTCTCCAGGAGCCATGTTCTCATAGATCTCCTTCAGTTTCCCATAGTGTGGCCGTAGGAACTTTAGAGGTTTGGGAACAGAGGTCATGGATGTGGTGGAGGATCTGATCTGTCGCCGAAGCTCCTCCAGTGCTGGGTGATACAGGGATGTGTCTTTTTCCTGAAAAAAGACCAAAAAAGTGCTAACTGATGTCCACGTCAACCCTTGCAAGCAGCAGCAGAATCTGGGCACATCAGACAGACATAAGATATGCACACCCTGTACACTGAACAGGCTTTGCCAGTCTAGGTGAGATTCGGTGAACAGTTTGAAGGGAAAAAGTTTGAAAAGCAATACATTTGTTGTTACAAACAAGAGAAAGGCAAATCAATGAAAAATTCATAAGTTCCAAACAGAGTAAAAATAAAAAAGGACAAAATAAGGATAAACAGATAATTAAATTAGGTCAAGAGGTGGAGAGCAAGTAACTGGGGGGTGCAGATGCAGGGTATGTGTGCATTAATATCATCATTAACTTAAGTATGCAGAACAATGAAGTGTTTGTGAAAATGTTATAAGGCAGCTGAAGTGTTTGTGGAGGGTGGGGGGGAAATAGGGGAAGCCCGGTTTTGTGTATATGGTGCATAAGAGTATTTTACCACTTAATATTTAGTTTTAATTTTAAAGCTTTTGAAGAAATAAAATGATTCTTTGAATTCACATTTAAGATATATTGAAGGGGAGGATTATTTTTTTTATCAAAGTAAAGTCTGATAGAAATACTTTGGGAGTTTCAAATGTACTTATCCTCACTATTCCACTTTCTGACAAAAATCAATACAGTTACAGTAAAACCAACTGGGGGTGCAAATAGATAATGATCTTACTTCTCCTTCTGCACATTGGTCAGTGAAACATGCCTAACGAAACACCCAATCGGTCCCACTGCAGAACTTTTTACAGCGAGTGTCACAGTTATTAAGACGTCACCACATATTAAACTAACCCATAATCCCCTTGGGTAGACACTCCTGACAGCGACAGCACCAGGCAAGTAGAAGGTAATGCCTACAGGTATCACCAAACACCGTATTCACAAAAACCTACTCATTGTGTCTCACTCCACAGTCTCATTCCAACATTACAGAAAAGTCGGTCTCATCATAAGGCACAAACAGTCCCACCTCAGACTTTCCAGACAGAAGTTAAGTAGCAGTCCCAGGACTAAAGGAACGACAATACCCTGCACAGTGCACCAAACATTATATTGGAGACCATGTGGATGCCTCACTACACTTCTCAACAGATGGCACCATTATAAAATTCTCCAACTACCATTTTGCAACCATCCTTGTGTCTACTTATTAAAGAACAGACCCTTCTATAAAATAACACAAAAGCTATACCACAAAATCTTCAGATGAGGACAGTGTCACACACTTCAGTGTGGTGATAGAGGGAGATCTGTTCCGAAACGAGCAGGACAAAGACTGGTTTTCATATGGTTGGTCTCTGTCTAGAGTGGCATAGTGGGCGAGTAATGTTGGCTGGAATGTGGACTTGAGAGATCACAATGCAAGGCATTAATTCAAGCATTGCTCATCACGGTTTGCTCCAGTGCAACAAGTATTTCAAGATGTTAACCCATGCTCAATCTACAGCCAACTGACTAAGTCTAAGCGGGCAAAAACGGTTGTGGAGTTGCTTGTGTTCCTGTCTAGAGGGGGTTGCACCTGGCAGTTTGCGCTGGAATGTTCCCATTAGACCAAGACTAATTGGACTATTGCTGTTGTGTGTGTAGAGGGGCATAGTGGTTGAATAAGTATGAAAGTGAATGTGGCCATGAATGACTTCTGGAGGTTGAGAATAACTTGAGCATTGATTTAATCACTATTTTTGTTGCATACATTCAGTACCCAATGGATGGCAGTGCCTTCCACATAGTAACAGATCCTAGTCAGACTCACCCGAAGGAGAATATGTTAATCACTCCAGGCATCCGCCTTTTGAAAAATACAAATAGAACCAGTGCAGATGCTGCAAAGGTGGCAACATCCCTCTTATCCAAGACAGGTCTGGCAAAAAATAGAACTGTTGAGCAGTAGGCTCTCCAGATAGTGACATTATCATCTAACCCCAAGAGGAACCCTACAATAAGACCATTACCGAAGGCACACCCAATGATAACACAGCAACTGTCCTATAAAGACACTTCATATGACAGCTGCTAAATAAGCATTCACCTGTAACAAACAATGAAAAGCGAGCATTTTTAGGACTTCAAATACATCAGCTACTTACCCCCAGCCTCTCGACAAGCATCTCCAGTTCATCCTGCAACTGTTTGTCTTCTTCGGACTGAGAGACAAGAAATGGAAAGATTAAGGTCAGTGAAAAATAGGAAAGTAAAAAAAAAAAAAAACACAGACATAAAAAAGCTTTCAGCTGAGAGTTGTGGCACAGATCACCTGCTCTGCCTCCAAGTGGGGCCCATCAGACTTACTCCAAAACAATAACGCAGAACAGAAAGCAAAGACCAAAGAATGTCAAAACAGTGTGACTGACCATCAATAATTGAAGCCATAAAATAATAATCTCATAACACTTGCCATCAGGCACAAGTAGTAGGTTGTTACTTGTTAGTGTTCACTGTTACTATTCACCAATGTATTTACATGGTCATCCTCTTAGTAGAGAAGGAGAAGGCATATTCTTTCTCTTCAAGCGGGTTTCCAGAGTCTGACATTTTCTGTGGTGGACTAACTCAATTCAATTTCAAAAAGCTTTTATTCGATTTGTGCATACAAATCATACAAGCAAAAGTACATAGTTAAAATATTAAAATCACCATATGAACTCTCATAGAAAAGGGTAATAGGACAAAGTGAAAAAGTTAGAGTGCAGCAATTAGTAAGTGATCATGTCTCTATAAGTCAACATATTGTTATAAAATACAAAACATTCTTAAATGAGCAAACTGAGGATCAGTAGGGGTTACTCAATAGGCCTTTCCTGGCAGCTGTACATCAGAATTTTTAAGTAATCATAATATACTGTGGACAAATATGAATAATACCTTAATTACTGAAATTGATATAAAATTTAAAAGCGTATATATACAGACAGGAGTGTTAACGGTAATAGCATCATAGAACATTTCCTGGCAGCTGTATAGCATAAGTACAGACAGGTAAGTATAAAAATATTATTATGGTACAATACTTTTCCTGGCAGCTGTACATTTCAAAATAAAAGTAGCCAGAAAAAAGCAAATCTCCTTGTTCTCTAATGAGGATAAAAATATTAATGCTGTTTGTGTAGTGCGAATATTGTATTTAATAAAAATTGGCTTAAGGTATTTTAACCTGAAAAAATGAAAAAATTTACAAAAGAGTAAGAAATGGCAACTACTCTGCCGGGAAATACTGTCACACGGACAGGGTATGTCTGAACTGGTTCTTGTGTTTGGAAAAGCAACCAGGTGGTGAACAATGCCCAATCTGACACGTGTTAAAACATACTGATGAGAGGGACGAGTCACATACACAAGATAAGATTGGAGTCCCGAAGTTAAATTTAAATCTTTATAAAATTTCACGGAGACAAGATTGCCAGAGATTTTGTCGCGCTCTGCCTTTCGAAAGTTTAGGAACGTTGTCTTAATTTCTTTTTTTGAAATAGAAACAACCTCTTCAGGCTCACGGAACACATCAATATTAAAAAGAAGGAGATACCAGCGGTGAATGTATCTTAACCACAATATACGTGAAGAGTGGTCCAAGCCTATACAATCAAGAATAATATCCTGAGTGAATCGAGTCTCTGTCTTAGCCCAAATAGAACGCCACAATAAGAGTGGCCGGACTGCTGCTAAGTCAGAAATGAACTCGATCCCGACTTCTTCATGGATCAGCTGGATGGAGGCAGAAGGGGGAACACATAACAACCTCCTTAAAAACTTGTTTTCCTCCTTCTGCAGGGATATACCCTCGCTATGTCCCCACACCCCTGCCCCATACAGAGCAGAGGAGACACAGCATACATTGTATATGTTCATCATGTCTAAAATGCTTCGTGAGCCAAGTTTAGAGGCAAAACGGAAAATACTGCTTGTAGACCGCAGCATTTTTATTCTGATAGAATCAAATTCCGCGTCCAGGACCCACTATTGTTGTATGTAATTCCTAGATAACAAAAGGACTTGACGGAAGTCAACTTTTCCTTATCCAGAAAAAAAGTATGCTTTACCTGCTTAGCTGCCTGACCGCATGACATTACATATGTCTTGGTTTTATTCACACGAAGCCGCCTAACTTGAATAAACTGCATAAAACTATCGATTAGGCGCTGAAGGCCCATCTGTGTTCGGGATAAAAGAACAGCGTCATCCGCGTAAAGTAACAGCGGGACAGGTTTACCACCAATCAGGGGGGCATCTGCTGGGATGTCAACCAAGGAACGGTCGACATCATTAATAAAAAGGGAAAATAAAAGCGGGGCCAAAACACATCCCTGGCGTATGCCCCGAGACACTTTAAAAAACGGGGTACATTCACCAAGGGTGCCATAGCGGACTTTACAGGAGAGTTTTTCGTAGAGTCTAGCCAAAAAATGAACTATTTCCCTTGGGGCCCCTGCATCAAGCAAAACCTCCCAAAGAATGTTATGGTTAACCAAATCAAAAGCGCTGCTCAAATCAGCAAAACATAAAAAGAGGTTGCCATTTTTAGCCACAGTATATTTATTGATTAAAAGGTCCAGATTTACACATTGGTCCAATGTGCCCAGGCCTTTCCGAAAGCCATATTGGACTCTGGTTAAGATGTTAAAATCAGTTGCCCAGTCTTCCAGCCTCTTGAGCAAAATCCTACTCATCACCTTTACAGAGGCGTCCAATAATGAAATTGGACGATAGTTAGAGGCCTCTGATTTATCACCTTTCTTATGTAAAGGAATAATGACCGATTGGCCCCAAGTGGATGGAAAATTGGTTTCTGCCGCACAATTAAATATCCTCGCCAAGATGGGAGCCCATAAGGCCGTTTCATCTTTGTATAGATCCAGCGGGACCCCATCGGGGCCAGGGGCCTTACCTCCTTTACTTAAAGAAATTGCTTCATGGCTTTCTTCTAATGTTATTCCCAACGTGAGGGGCAGCCATGGAGTAGGCTCAGATGATGGTGACTCAGAAGATAACCCTTCTGGATTGAATATCTTGGAAAAATGACTAACCCAATCGCTACATGCCACATAAGAGGTTAATTCTGGAACATTATCTTTATTGAGAAAC
The DNA here is from genome assembly GCF_964263255.1 of Lissotriton vulgaris. Lineage (NCBI taxonomy): Eukaryota > Metazoa > Chordata > Amphibia > Caudata > Salamandridae > Lissotriton > Lissotriton vulgaris. Next base: position 1,068,623,260 of record NC_141699.1, read on the forward strand.
GGGCTATTAATTGTTTCCCAATACAGTTTACTATTTTTAGTCTCAGCAGCCTCCTTCAGCTTATCCCACGCCTCGGTCTGTAATACCCTTTTCCTTTTGTTAATTGCTATTTTATATCTAGCCCTAAAGTACTGTATATCCGTCTTGACACGTGGTTTAGTGCCTAAAGCATTCTTTAGATCACGGAGGGCGACTATACAGGTCTTATCAAACCACCCCTGCTTCGGACCACTATTGGCTGACGGGGCCTTAGTAAAAATACCATCAATAATACTATTCATGGAAACAAAGTGAGCTATTAAGCAGCCAGAATCACAATCATCATCCAAACAGGAGCTAATTTGATTCTTGCATTGAGTAAGAACCTCCTTCTGCTTAACTTTAGAATTTAAACCAGTCCATTTGATCCTTAGACCCTTTGGTCTAATGGGTACTAGGTCGGTAGAACATTTTCCACCTGAAACTAATGAGGTACCATGCCCCAAGAGGGTAACACGAAGGCTGTTATGGTCACTGAGACTTTCTTCGTTTACATACAGATTAGTAAAGTCTCCACTGCTAGACAACAAAATGTGATCTATAAATGATCCTGCATCTCTGCCTGTAAATGTAGGGCATGTTATTGCCTGGTTGTTAGTGTTGCAGTTTAACAGGGTCATGTCTAGCGTGACTAGCATATTATTTAATGTGGAACCATAACTGCAATGTTGGAAGTGAGGAGAATCCTCCCTCGCCCCCAGGCCCCCCCAATGGCTACTCGTTGCTGCCCCAAAGCCGCAGATGTTCCCGTTAGACAAATGGCAGGGCTGCAAGTTAAAATCACCTGCCCAGACAACCACGGCCTTTCTTTTCGAGATACCAAGGGCCTTGACAATTTCCCTTTCTAGAGGCAGTAAAATATCCCCTCTAGTAGCATCAAAGATATTGTTGTAAAATTTACAACGACTAAATCAATATTCTTCCTGCACTCCACCCTTATAACTTGGCTATGAGTCCCCACAGTCGTACTGTATTTGACCGTACAGTCACACAGCTTGGTGGATAAAAGCAACAAAAGGCCCCCCTTAGCCCTACCCGAGCTAGATTTAGTTGCTCTAAGGCAGTAAGATGCATACCCTTCGATATTAATGGGGTCCAGACACCAAGTTTCCTGCAATAAAATTAGGTCCAATCCCTCCCCCAAAAAGCTGGTCCAGAAGGGTGTACCTAATTTGCTGGCAAGGCCGGCAATGTTCCAGGAAACAAGAGAGAGTCCTGCTGGTTTACCGGAGTCCCCACCAACAGACGACTCTGGCTGAATTGCTGGTAATAGGGCCGGACCATCTTCCCGAGAGATGGTATCTGGACTTAATCTGGGGCTAACAGTAGCTGTACATGCATCAAGGCTACCCCTATTTTCTATACGTAAGAGGGGTGTTAGCGATGGCACCATTGAGGGTTCGAGAAGTGCGGCTAGAGGCGTGACAGGAGAAGAACTCGCCATATCTAGATAGGGCGTAGAGATGTTTGAATCCAGAGCTTCGGTAGGGCTGAGTCAATCTACCTGGTCTAGCACAGCATATCTATTTGGATGGGCGAATTGTGAAAACAGGGGATCTTGGGAATGGGGCAAGTCCTGCCATGTTTGTTGCCACTGGTGTTTATCTGGTTGTAGTGGCTGAAAGGGTTGCTGCCACTGATGGGCAGGCTGAGGTAGGGGTGGTGGGAAATGGAGGGGATGTTGCCAATGAGAATTAACATGGTGCATGGGAAAGGATGGAGCATTTAATGGCTGCTGCTGAAAATTAACATAATGTGGAAGAAAAGGAGACAGGTGTAGGGGGTGCTGCCAAGGTTTGGCAGCATGTTGTGGAGGGTACACAGGTCCTCTGTTACTTTGAAATGTGGAGCAAGGAGGGTTTGGTCTTGAGGACATCGGTAAAAAATAAGACAAAGGAAGTGGGTTAATTTGAGTCGCAGGACCACTATTGGGTGCATTACATATGTAGCTAGCAGCCCCTATATCCCTAAAATTAACTGTGATTACGTCCCCTACTATTGTTTTCTTGCTTCTGCCCACCCAGTCCCCTCTACGCACGGTAAGGATTTCACCGTTCATGTTGTTAGGTAGAGGTTTATGTAAGTGGAGCCATTGAGCACATTTATTTCTAAGCTCAGTGAAAGTTTCTTTTACTCCCTCCTTCAACGGGGGGACTGCTGTCAACACAACGACAAAAGGGGAAACCTCTGGTGGTAGATTAATTGACCTAAAACGTACCTGCTTTGACTTAGGACCTTCAGGTTTGTTCGTAGGAAGAGATACTGAAGGTGTATTAGATTTCCCTGCAACATCTTTTACTTGGATAGTGGTGGTATTATCATCAACAACAGGGTGTTGATGAGTCAAAATAGGAGCCCTCACCTTTGAAGTGGGTATAGTTGTAGATTGGACAGAGTTGTTCCCTGTTTGCGACAGATGGGATATAACTGGGTTCCCAGGGGCTACAGTAGCTTGAACGTTGTTTGATACATCTTTAGGGGGCTGGATACTCGATGAACATTTGGGGGCTAATTCTGTAATCCCTTGTAACTGATCAGGCCCTTGCCCATGCATTTTGTGTGGCCATTTAGAATGTATTAAAGATGTAAGCCTGTCCACTTTAGAAATTAAAGGCTTAATTTGTGCTGCTAAAGTGGCTTCAAGGTCTAATTTTAAATCTGTTACCATGTTTTGCACCCAGCAAGGAATACCTGATGTCATTTGTGGGGTAGGGGAAATCAGATTGTGATTCCTAACTGGTGCTTTTACTTTATTTTTACCCTTAGATGTAGCCTTTGGGAGATTGGGAGCCCTTCCCCGAGGAACTTTAGGTACAGGAGCTGTTTCCACATCATTAAAACCACTCAGACTCGGCGCCGCTTTGCCAGATGACTGACAGGCTTCTAGATCTGGTGTAACCTCCAGGTCAACAAAAGACGGGTCTGAGTCTGATGGGGCAACCGATAAATCAACAGTATTTGGTACAGTTGGAGCACTATTAGTAGGCATGGTTAGGGGTAGGGAGCAATTATTCAAAGACTGCAAGGCGGGTGATTTAACATTTGCCAGAGAACCCAAAGATGAGCGCTTAGCAATTGCAAGGTCCATGGAGACTCTCTTTTCCAATAAAACGATACTTTGGTCAATAGTCTCATGCACACGGGAAATAAAAAGATCTATGGGTCCAGTCACCTGTGCTACCGCCGTAGCTTTTTTCACGCAACTTCTGGTTCTGTTGCGCATGGTCGACATCTTAGACGTTTTGATGGTTAAGAGCGAAGGAGCAGGGGTTCAGGGCCAGGGCCGTCCTCTGCCGTCCTTGAACGGCCTTAAACGGCCCGCTCTTTGCCCGGTCTTCGCCCCGGTAGTCGCCCCGGTAGTCGCCCCGCGCACGTCCCGCGTCGTGGTGTGACCTGGATCCAGTAAAGAAGGAGGAGGTTGGGGGCGTGGCCGCCGGGGGAAGAGGCAGCAGCTGTGTACAGCTGAGGCTGCTGGACCTCGCAGTCCCCCGGTAGGCTCCAGACGCTATCACAGGCGTTAACCTCTACCTGGGAGCGCGTTGGTACACCACCGACTGTGGAGCCGCTCACACCAGGGAGGACGGGGCAGGCAGCAGTGAGCGGCACCCGCGGAGCGGGTGTCGCGAACGGTGGCAGAAAATGCGGGGAAACACAGGTCCTCACAGGGCGAGCAGAGTCCTGAAGTGCAGAAAGCGCCCACTCAGCCAGATCCAGGGAAAGTTATTCACGGAGGCTGGGGGAGTGGCCGCCGGGGGAAGAGGCAGCAGCTGTGTACAGCTGAGGCTGCTGGACCTCGCAGTCCCCCGGTAGGCTCCAGACGCTATCACAGGCGTTAACCTCTACCTGGGAGCGCGTTGGTACACCACCGACTGTGGAGCCGCTCACACCAGGGAGGACGGGGCAGGCAGCAGTGAGCGGCACCCGCGGAGCGGGTGTCGCGAACGGTGGCAGAAAATGCGGGGAAACAGGTCCTCACAGGGCGAGCAACAGAGTCCCGAAGTGCAGAAAGCGCTGGACTAACTCATTTTAACAAGTGTTAGCTTTGAGAGTTCCACATTTCATGCAGTGGAGCAGCGAGGTCCTACGGGTGTACATAGGCAAAAGCGATGATGTGTGGAGTGGTGTTGAAGCAAACATAATGAAATGTGTCTATAACTTCTTTTAGACTTCAGTAACTTATTTAACACAAATGTTTGTTTGTGCAAATCAAATCATGGCACTACCTTCATGCAAAATACTTGTAATGTATCAACTTTTTAGCACGTTTTAAACTAATATGAATCATATCAGGTCTGATTCAGTTGATATATTTGGGCAATAACACCACTTATTGTTTACAACACTACTGAACAATAGTTACTACACGGTGGTAGGACGCTCTGTACAGAACATAAGCAATTAACCAGCAGTTGTCAGTCAATCATGTACAACAGAAAAACACCTTTAGGACACAAGAGAGACAAACCACAGCAGCATGCTTTCATCTAATGCGGGACTGGGTTAAGAACATTTCTATAGTGGACCACAACAACTGTGAATGTCTACAGTTGTTATCTGTGCTGGGTGCCAAAATGACATTTTAAAATTGCCTTGAAAAAACTTCCATTGGCAGATAGTGTCAAGAGAAAGACAAAGACAAAAAACACAAATGTTGCGATCTGCGAACTTAACATTCTGGAGGATGACAGTGGGAAATCTACTTTTGTCATACTTGGGTTTAGAGCTGCCTTTGTACTGGAGAGATAAAAGGCACTTAAAATGGATCAGGGATTCAATCTGTCACCAATGGTAGGTTTGTTTGTTGGTCTCGGTAATATGAAGCCTACTGCACATGCCCTCACCTACACTGCTCCCCATAGTTGGCGCTTTGATACCAGGTTCATTTTGTATTTAGCTAATCCCAGTTAGGGCCAATTGAAATAGTCAAGTCTTAGGTTTATCGTCACTTGGCTCAAGATACCCCTTCATTGAGGAGGCGCAAGAACAATATAGTTCCTCATAAGTTCCCAAGTAAAACATTATGCTCTTGACTATTTAGTTAGTGTGGGTACTCGTAGAATAGAGTTAATCCAAGAACACCATAGTATTTAAGGTACACATTTATAGAAAATCCTTGCCATTGGGTCCCAGGTAGAGGCTCTCCCATCCCGACATTTCTCAGAAGTACAGATATTTCTGTTTAGCTCTGAAGCAGCTTCTTGCTGTGCTGTAGGTGCATCAGAAATGCATTTCATGTGTACCCACTGCCCCACCTACTTTTAACAACAAAGACACTTGCTGGTGCAGCTCTTCTGAAACTAGGAGAAATTTAAAGGATTGGCTGTATGTATTTAATTAAAGATCTGCAATGCAGTGCTTAGAAGGTAAGAGGCTTTTAGCTACATAGGCATTGGTCAGTTAGCCAGTTGGAGTGCATGTGAATCAAATCCAGTTCCGGTGAGTTTGGGGTCCTGCTACTAAGCTTGGTAAGGATCTGTGGAAATCATTATCGCTGCATTAAGTGAAGGTGCATTTTGCTCAGTTTCAGACTGTGCGTCCTCTCAAGTAGTGTTAATAAATGAGTAAACCCCTTACAAAAGAAACAAGCATTTACAATGCAATGGTCTCGGCATTATTAAAGGTAGAGCTATTGGCATTGCTCATGACATTTTTTTTTTAAAATCATAAATAAATAGCATTGTCATTTACATTGCCAATAGCTTAATCGTTAAATAAATGGCATTGTTATTTACAACGTCAATAGCTTAATCGCTCGCATATGCATGACCTATTGCATTTACACCCACACAGAGCCTCACACACACACACATACAAGCCACCCACACAGTCATTCACATAGAGCCACCCACACACACAGATCCAGCCTCACACAAACAGCCACCCACACATAGAACCACCTACAAAAAAAAAGCTATCCACACAGAGCCACACACACAACCACACAATCGCAGTCTGTTACTAGAAGTCCCTCTAGAGCCGTTCTCTAGCGCTGGCTGAACCGGGGTGCAGTGTCGCAGTCTGTGACTAGAGGTCCCTGTAGAGCCGTGCTCTAGCGCTGCGTTGACAAATGTGCAGTGTAGCAGTCAGTTCTATTAGGCAAAATATCGCAGACTATTGCAGTGCTTTGTAGTAGTAGTATCCCGCATAATCATTTCTAAATACGTAACATTGGGTGTAGGTTAAGTGCACTTTAGTTTGCTACTTTTAAAGCATGCGATGTTATGTTGTCGTTAACTGATGCACCCGTAGCCTAGTTGTATGCATAGTGCTTGCACATTTGTAACGCTTTAAAACGACTTTAACATACGGCACGTTATATCGTGGCTTAATTGCTGGCTTTAAATCATGTGAAAGAGACACCCTGTGTTTTCGAATAAGCACTTGTAACAACGCTTAATCAAACCTAAGCCTCAATAGCTAATAAGAGACACAATAGCCACTTGTGTGCTCAGCTGCTGATAATTCCCAGCTTTCGCATATACAGAGCCAGGCTCCTGGGCGATGTGAATAGGGTGCAGAATCGCAGTATGTTACTAGAGGTCCCTGTATAAAACCATAATACAGTGCTGGCTGAGCCGGGGTGCAGCGACCATAGGAAATAAATATTATCCTCTAAAACTGGTGTTGATAGAAAAGTAGTTTTTCTGTGGTTTAAATGCGGCAATCCGCTTTGGAAGTTCTACAGGGTGCAGGACTGTTACAATCACGGTTTCATTTTGTGTATAGAGGAACGTGTATATTATTGTGACCAAATATATAAATTATGCCTGTATCTAGTATGTAAAGGGACATGGCATTTCAAAGTGTGTATTCTTATAACAAACCTGTATCCAAACTTTGAACTTTACCAAACAGCCCTAACAGTAGCCCTAGACCCGAGACTGACTTGTGACTAAGGAGCTTAAAGGATAAAAACTACCACTGATGCCAGATCCCTGGGGGTTTACACTGGATCTTGTACCATGTAAATCAATAACTTAAATTTGCATAGGATTGAGTGCTATGTAGAGCTGAAAATGCCATGCCAGATCAAGATGCTACTAAAATTGTTCGACGTTCAGTTTGGGGTTAGAAACAAACCTTGAAGGCTATGCTGCAATCATCGATTCTATGATTTTGGCCCATACAGCATTTAAATGATGCAGTATTTGTGAGAAACTAAAATAATCTCGCTGAAAAGATTACACTATTTGTAGAATTAATGTCCATGAGGAGTTAACATGTCCTCAAGTTTCAGGTAATGCTTCTCAAAAAATTAAAATACTTCGAACTGGACCTACTTAACCTTACAAACATGAGCATAACACAGTGCCTACAATAACACAAGCAGTGCCCACCAATCAGAGGCCCCACACTTGGCTCAAGTCTTGTGTACAGGTGAAGCAACCACGCTAAATGAAATTTTGGTGGCCCCTCACTAAATTTCGAAGATTGTGGCTCAATCATTTTGTACTACTCTGCTGTTTACACAGGAATATGCTATGATGTAGTTTACATATTATTTTGTTGGTCTCTGAATTAAATGCTCATCGCGGTTATATTCTGTGATCTGTAAATCAGGAGTTCAATTTCCGAAGGGCCAACTCCTTCCCAGTTTACTAAATTGGTACCATCATATTTGGTGATACGAACACCACTTATTTACACAACTTGTAAAGACCAGAAGAGCATTATAAAATGAAGCAAACATCAATTTATTATGTTTTACAAGAAGTATTTTCTCTGAAATAGATGGTTACCTCTGACAATCAATTGTATTTTCCAAATAATTCCAGTCCATATATGCTTGTCTTCTAGGTTGTTTGGTGCAGCTGTATAAAAGTCGAATGCGAAGGTGACCCGCCAGCACATTTTGAAAACTATTCACAAGCAAATTACAAAGTGACTAATAGCTCATTTCATTATATGCCTACTGAAGTATTAATCTGTAATCTAAGAGGCGTTTAATGTTTTGAACCCAAAATTGTAAAGTTATGTAGGCATTAGGTAATACTTTGCATAATTTTACAGTCAATAGTACATGAATTCAAAAAAAAAAAATCTAGCTTCGCTTAGAGAAGGGGTGAGAGCCTTCTTACATCAGTAAAACAATTAGTATGAGGCAGTTAGCGCTGGTTGCACCACAGCACTTTCTTTTCCTTTACCTTCAGTCATGGTGCACAGCAGGTGCACCGCTGTACAACATGGCTAAACAAAACTTTGACAAAGTCAATAACTCTCGCCTAGTTGAGACCTATTGGCTTTACCACAGTTTTAGTGTTTTTCCAATCCCCAGTCACTGCTGCCAGCTTCTGGCTTTTCAGTCATACCATTGCTGCAAAACTCGAAGGTTTAGTAGATTTTTGTGCTCGCAAAACGTTTGAGCATGACAAATCCCTACCTAACAACCAAAGAAGTAAAAACATGCATACATGAAAAAAAAAATGAGAGTTGTAAAATTGAGTGAAAACATAATCCAGGTTCTTCTTTATCCTAGAAATTACGCTCGATTATGTGGACCTAACCTTCAATTTTGCCCAGAAATAAAATCGTTATAACCCTTTGTAGCCAGGGGCTTGAAAAGCTGGAAATGAACCCCTTGTTTGAACTGTTGTTCAAGCCTTCGCAACGCTCCCTCTGAACGTCTCATCATTTAGGATGTCATCGGATGAAGTGGCCCTGCTTTAGTCCGTTTTCTGCCTGTAAATGTAACTGGTTGTGGTGGGAACCTCACACTATGCTGTATGGGGGCAAAACATGTATATGAAGTTTCCATATGTGCTGTTGCCATCTGCACAACTAATCTTAGACGTTTTATCCTTCAGTTGAATATGGCCCTTCTATCTCTTCTTAAGGTACTTGTGAACTGAATGAGGTAGCAATGTTGTTGGTTTCTTTTAGTGCATGGAGGCAGTGCATGTGTGTTACCAGCTAGCAGGCTTTATACAGGAATGGGATTGATCTTCGTGTTATGTTTGAGATGTGCCAAAGAGAGATATCGTTTTTACTTTCCACACAGCTCTTTTAAAAATGCAGAGAATCCTAAACAGCAATACTGACTTGAATAGTAAGCTAATGTCGATAACTAAGGGCAGCAGTAAAGCGATTTAGTGGAAAAAAATGAAAAGTGCATCTGGTTGTTCTCGTTTGAAACTTTCACGGACTGCCTTAAATAAAATCATGATCAGTTAATCCAGCCCGAAAGGTCAAGCTTTGCTACAGTAGGGAGGGGGCAATTAAAACAAGCAAGCAACTATGTGGGAGGAGGACAGGGAACGAACAACAACTGCTGAGCAACGACGTGGGGGACGGGGCAATAAAAGGCGAGGAACGACACAGGAGAAAAGCGAGGGGATGGCAAAGCAAGTTGCGAAACAGCAACAATGACATTGTGAAGCAGAAATAATAAGTCCTAAACGAGAGCGGGACGGAGGAGGGCTGCGGGCAGAGGGAAGGGGGCGAGAGGCGTGACTAAGGAGAGCTGCGGGCAGAGGAAAGGGGGGGGGGGCGCTTCCTCACAAGGCAGTCTGGTGTCTCATACTAGCGGATCTTTCCTTTGGGCGCGATGTCTCAAATCACAGCCCCAGTCCCCTTACCTGGAATGTGTTTTCGGAACCCCAGTTAGACAGCTGCTTGCAAGTGACCGGACTGTCACTGAACAGTGTTTGCTCCCCGGACTCCACTTCCAGCGGGGGGCAGGAAAAAGACACGGCTGAAGAGCCGGTTCACGGAGCCCCTGCACAAGTAGCGCCTTGACCAACACAGGTCACGGGCTGTGCTAAAGGGTCTCTCGTGCCTGGAGAGGCGCAGAGCTGCGGGACTGGTCTGGGTGGGCATAAGCGGAGGAAGGGATGTGGGTCCGGCGGAGGAAAGAGCGCAGGGAGAGGAGGAGGCTGAGAGAGGAAAGGCGGAAGGAAGGAAACCGAGGCAGGATGCAGCATCTGGACAACGGAGGGTCTGTCTTGTCTGGCGGTCGGGCAGAAATGGCAGCCTCAAGCTTCCGGAATTTTTCGAATTCGGGGGCGTGTTTTGCTGTCCTGAGTGACGGACAACGTCACGAGCTAAAGAACAGCAAAAATGACGCCCCCGAATCCGAAAAAGACGGGGCTTGTTTGGAATGACTCACTTCTCTTCCAATGGCTGGCCTCTGTTTAGGAAGCCAGCCAATGAAAGCGAACGGAGCTGAGAGGCGGGACTAAACTGTTTACTACACAGCATACGATCTCCTCCCGGAAATGCTGGCAAGCCAGCATTTCCGGTCCTCGACCGAATGAGTGAACCAATTAACATGATTGAGAAAGGCACAACATGCCACTCCCTTCTGCATTAAATAAAAACAATTTAAACTAGACATTATGCAAGGGCTGTGGCAGTATGTTGGGGGACAACCCTGCTCAAATGAAAAACGAAGGAATATGGCATGGCTATGATAAGAGAGAGGGAAAGAAACAGCATCAAGGAGGCAAGCTGCAAAAGAAAACCACAACTTAATTTCAGAGTGCCAGCAGCATTGATGCTGCACGGTGCACCCCTTCATTCACTGAGCCCGTGTTCCAGCTCTTCCCAATCTACCAGAAGGGTTCTGGGATTGGGTAGTCCTAAAAAAAGGGGGCGGGTCTGTTGGTGGTTGGCATAAAGACTAATTATTAAGTAAATACATTTTTTAAACAAATACATTTAAAAAAACCTTGCAAAGGGATATCCCGCAGAGAAGTCAGCAACTTTGTGCGTCATTCAACTTCCTGCAGTGAAAATTTCTAAAACCATATTAAATGGTTCAACAAAGTCTAATATTTGTGAAAGAAATCTATGATCAATCTGTTAGATTATTTACTTAAATTACCTCTTTAGGGTGCATGTTGTGTCACATTAAAAAAATGCTTAAACAATAACAGAGCATACGGAAACATGATATTTATTTTCATTGTAATGAGGGGCAATTCTGTCCTAAACCACGGGGGGGGGGCTTAACCCACAGAACTCTCTTAAGCAGACATGCAACATTATGAGCAACAGACTAAACGATTCAGAACTTGGGGTGTCTTGGATAACAAATGCCCCATATCGCACAGGTGAAATCCCAATATTTATTCGTTGCCCAACTAATACACAAGTTAAAACATAAACCTTACGGTTAGAAGCATCAAAATACAATGCCGATGTAAAAGTCCAAAAATATAAGAGTTGAATCTCCATTTCAATTAGTTATTAATTCAAATTCATCTGACATGATTCATGCAACATTCCTAAATTAAGAATTCCAAGTTTGCTAAAACTATACAGCCAGTATAGCCTAAAGCAGCCAGCATGTTTTGTTGTATGGAATGGCACTTTTTCAAGAATATCAAAATTAATAATTTTTACAATTACTTATTACAATTCAGTTATTTGTGTGTTAATCAACATTCTTAGCTCTAAACGCTCACGGTTTAATCACTAGCGTGTAAGAAGTGGAAACTAGCATTTGCAATGCAATAGGTCTCGCTTTACTGAAAGTTTGAGCTATTGGCGTTGGAAATAATACTGCATTCTAAGCCATTGTCTTCAGCTCTTAGTGCCACTACAAATAGCAACCAAACACTGGCATATCAACCTGTCGTAATTGGCCTGGCCGCGTTAGCGATTAGCTGAACCTACACGTTGTCCTCCTTAACTTGGCTATATACGAAAACGCCATCTTGAATATTGTGGCGGCCATCTTAGATCATAAGCGGCCTCGTGGCCGGCGTGCCCTTTAGTCCGTTGTCCGTTCCAATGACCACTTCAGTCTGCCCAGCAACAGGCTATTTTTAGCACTGGTCAAGCTTGCACATGCGCAGTCCCAACTGACCAGTAAGCCTTTAGGAATGTGCGCCAAACTGACCAGCGGAGTTGTGCCCCCTCCAATGAGCTGGCAGTGTTCCAAAACATGACCATATATGTACATAAATGTATCCTAACTTGTGCCGCCTATCTTTTATTGCCCCTAACTGTATATAAATTGGGGTCACACCGGTGTTCGGTGTGATACCTCTTGCATTACCGAAGGGTGCTGTTTGAGTGTACCACCACCCCATGGGGTCTTAATAAACTTGTTCTTTGCCTTTTACAGTTTCCGTGCCAACAGTTCTTGAATGTAAGTGGGTTATCTTCGGAGCATGTAGGCCTTGGGAACCCTGATTACTTCGAACCAAGACCCTGCCCCAAAAGTGAAAGTCCAGCACAAACTGGACTTTTCTCCTTTGTGGCAAACTGCTAAGCTACATCCCATCTGTACGGAAGCATCAGCAACTCCAGACATACTTCAGCTCGGTTGGAATTTCAGTAGGATTTATTCAGAGACACCGGAAAATGAAAACCTCAGGAACCAAACAGCCTTTAGTGCAATTGTATTATTGTTTCATAATAACTCGCCATGGAGGCTTACTATACTTAACCCTTTATGAAAGCCAGAGAATGAAAACTATTTCTTCCATCAGTGTGACCACAATGATCATTTGCTCCAATGGTAAACCAAATTAGTCAGAGGTAGCCTGTCAACAGGCGATCTGTCATGTGACTAGATGGCTTGGCCATTTAGCCAACCTTGCAAGCAAGGCGTTTTAAACCCATTCCGACAGGGTGCAAAGAAAAATAACAAGTCTCATAATGGAATATTCTGTTGGCTAAAAAGGCAGGACTAGCTTTCGGACACATGACTTGGGCCAATGGCAGCTATGAACTTGTATTATCTCCTTGCAAGTTCTGGCTAAACTGGAATTATTTGCCTCCAGCAAAGAAAACCAACAAAATCAGTATGCGTTTAGATTCTTAAAGATTCTGAGGACAAGAACGGCATCCAGGTTGAATCCAAGTGACTTAGGCAGTCAGTGAAGATTGGGTATTTGGAACAGACAAAGCTCGGGTCTTTGAGCGAATTATGTGTTGTGTTCTTGAAAAATAACAGGAATCTTTCTTGATTGATTTCAACAGTGATTGAGGAGTTGGCTGTCTGAAGAAGAGGAGACTTTCTAGTAGGGTTGTGGATCATTGACAGATTGCACATATGGCGCAGTGCTCCGTACTCCGGAGGTAACTGCAGGTCAAATATACATCAGATGATTGGCAATCTACTCATCATTTTGAGTTATTGAGAAGCATCAAACCTAACAATTCTATAACCCCCCCACCCCATAAACCTCCCCTTCCCCCAACTCCCACCTCCCGGGTCCCACCCATCCCAGTCGCACAATATCGTCTCACATCTCTTATAAACTGTACTCTGAACTGACAGCATGCACACACCTTCCATCTTGGCCCCTTCATGCCACCTCCGGATAATCCTCCCGTTTCACCGAAGGCTACAACCACAGGCCCGAAAGTCGTCCCAGCGTTTCCATATCCTGTAATGCTTTCGTGGGCATCCTCGGGCAACAAAGATTGGCTGCTCCAGCCCCATACAGAAGTCTAGCCCTCTCTTCCACACCAGCACTGAGGGGGCCCAGGGATCCTTCCATGCTTTGGCCACATCTCTTTTGGCTAACGTTAGACTCAGTAACAATAAGTGTCTCTTATACGTGTTACCCCCCACCCCCTCCATCACATGTAGTAGACCCAACTTCGGTGTACGAGGGAGTTCCCACCCCAGGACCTTGGACATACAATCCCACACCCCTTTCCAGAACCTAGCCAAAGAGCTACAACTCCATACTGTGTGGATCAGTGTCCCCACTTCCTGGCCACATCGGAGACAGTCTGGGGATGCAATCAGGCCCTTCCGCCACAATCTCTCCCTGGTAAAGTATACCCTATGCAGGTACTTGAATTGGATTAGTGGCAGGTTCATCGCTATGAAAGCACCTCTGGGGGCCGTCAGCGCCTCCAGCCAATCTTCTTCCTCTAATGCCCCTACATCCTTTTCCCATGACTCCCGTAATTTCTGCAGTGTCGAAGAGCAGTGTGTAACTAAAGTCTGGTATATGCGAGATATTTTTTTGTCCCCCAGGTCTCCCATGAATACCTTCACCTCCGGTGGGCTAAATTCCGGGAGAGAGTCAAGACCCTCCAGGCTCGGTGTAAGGGCATGACGGAACTGTAGATATTAAAAAAATTGAGACCGAGGCATGCCATATTCCTCGCTCAGATCCTGGAAAGATTTAAGTGTCGCTCCCGACATCACATTTCGTAATGTCGAGATTCCAATGTTGTCCCAGCCCCGGAAACCCTGGAGAGACGCCAATCCAGGTAAACGTCATTATACCACAGGGGGGTCTCCTCAGTCAATGTGCCCCACCATCCCATGCGACGCAGGGCCTGCCTCCAAATTTGAAATACCACCTGGGTGGCCGGTGGCAACCTCTTCCGCAATTGCGCCGAATATAACATTGTATGTAACGTGTTGGACCCCATTAGGTGTCGCTCCAGGGCGTATGCCGGGTCCCGCCTGTCCCCATACCACCATTCATTTAGGACTAGGATATGGGAGGCTTGGTGATAAAAAGGATATCGGACGTCGCCAAGCCACCACTGTATGTTGACCAAAAACAAGTGCGCAGTGCTACCCGCACCGCGCCTCCCGCCCAAAGAAATTGCCCCAGCGCGGAATCTACCTGTCGGAACCAGTGGGGTGAGAAAGGATAAGGATGGTTCTGTAGTTGGTATAACAGCCGAGGGAGGGCCACCATTTTAAAGATGGCCGACCTACCATAAATAGTGAGGGGCATGCGGGACCACGTCTTCATCTCTGTCCTGACCCGATCCCAAACCGGCGCCAGGTTTCGCTCCCAGGCGACCGTAGGAGCCTCAGATAAAAACACCCCAAATACTTAATGCCCCCAACCGCTACCTTTAGGGTGGATGCCCAGTCCCCCACACCGGAACGCTCCCCCAACACCCAAAGGGTCGATTTGTGAGGGTTCATGTACAATCCCGAGGTTTCGTCAAATATCTGCATAATCTGCAGCAGGCGCGGCCTGACCTGTTAAGATTCGTGAGAAAAAACAGGACATCATCTGCGTATAGCGCAATTCTATCCGAAGGTCCGTGCTCCCATTCGAATCCTCGCAACTGCTCATCAATGCGCACCCATGCCGCCAGCAGATCCATAGCAAGGGCGAACAGGTACGGCGAGAGGGGGCAACCCTGTCTAGTGCCATGCCTGATGGAGAATTTGGAGGATATGGCCCCTGCCACCCAAACAGAGGCCGTCAAGTCTGTATACAAGAGTCGCAGATATGACAGGAAGCGGGGCCCTAAGTTAAGCCGAGGCAGGAGTGCAAACAGGTAAACCCAGCTCAGTGAGTCGAAGGCCCTGTCCAGGTCTGCTAAAAGAAGTGCCGCCTGTTCCCCGGTGTCCCGAACCGCGGCCACTGCTACATGGGCCCTTCTAATATTGGCTCTAGTCGCCCTATGGTGGATGAACCCAGCCTGATCAGGGTGGATATGCCAAGCAATGTGGGGCAAAAGACGGTTAGCCAACGCTTTGTCCAGAATCTTAGCCTCCACATTCAGGAGAGATATTGGTCGGTATGGTGCATGTTGATCTGGAGGCCTGCCCGGCTTGTGGAATACCACCACTTCAGCGTGCCTCCAATCAGAAGGGAGGCTGCCTCGTTCCCTGGCCTCTTTCAATGCCGCTCTATAATGCGCACCCAGCTGTAAGTGGTATTTCTTATAAAATTCACTCGGGAACCCATTGGGTCCTGGAGCTTTTCCCGTATTAAGTTCACCTAAGGCGAAACCCAGCTCCTCCTCGGTCAGCGGAGGTTCCACGCACTCTCGCACCTCATCCGACATAGCACACGGCGGTAAGTCTGCAATAAATTTGTCCACCATTTCTGCTGGAAGACACTTATTCGGGAATACTGGTCAGCATAGAATTTCGCAAAGCTTTCGGCCAACTCCTTTGGGTCCGTGACCGGGGACCCGGCATCATCTAGGATCCCTGGTAGGGTCTGTATTTGGAACGTGCTCTGGCATAACCGATGCAGCATCGTTCCTGATTCATCCCCCACTGGTATATCCTGCTGCGCATCGCCAGCCATTCCTGTCGCGCCTCGTCCAACAGCAGGGATGCATAGGACTGCTGTGCCAAGAGAAGTTGCCCCACCACTTGGCCCTCTCAGTCTACGCTACTCCGGCGCCTCAATTTCAGCTGCGGCCCGTATCAATTCCGCCCTGCGCTGCTTTCAGGCAGCCGCACACCAGGCAGTGTCCACTCCCCGAAACGTGGGCTTCAGGGCCTCCCACACCGTCCCAGCATCTGTGACCAACCCAACATTCTCCACCAAGAAGTGTTTTATGGCCTCACCCATATGTTTCTGGTAGTCCTCGTGCTGAAGGTGCCATGTAGAGAGGCGCCATCGGAATGGCTGCCGCCCCCTATCCAGAGCAAGATCAATGGCGACGGGGGAATGATCTGAAAGCCCATGCGGTAGTATAGCCGCCGACTCCACCCTACCAATGACTGCTCGAGGGACAAAGATATAATCTAATCTAGAAAAGGATTTATGGACCGCTGAAAGAAATGTGTATTCACGCCTATTAGCGTGCAAATATCGCCATGTATCCACCCAGTCCAGACCCCGAACCATGTTCCCCAGTTTGGTGGATGTTCCGGCCACTTGACCACCCCCAGGTCGATACCGATCTCTAAGACCATCCATAGTGTCATTCCAGTCCCCCCAACCACCGCGAGTGCCTCAGGGATATCAGCCCATACTGCAAATAACTTCTCTACCATCGACCACTGCAGAGGAGGCGGGGCATACACACTCCCCAGTACCAGTGATTCCTCCCAAACCATACCTTTTACAAATAGGTATAGGACCTGTGGATCAACCCATTGAGCTGAGTGGACATAGGGAAGTCTGCGATGTACCTAAATGCCCACCCCCGAGATCCTTTAGCAAAGCCCGCATGAAAGACCTGTTTGTAGCCATAGCGCTGTAAACATGGTGCCTTATTACCTAACAGGTGGGTTTCCTGTAGCATGAAGACATCAGCTCCCTCCCTTTTCGCCTGCCGTAAAACTGCCCTCTCTTAACCATGTCCAACACTCCCCGCACATTCCAACTATCCCCATCAAACAGCCCATGTACGCAACACCCCACCCCCAACAAGCCCTAAGCAAGGGGGAAAGGTCGCCCCCAATACATCTCCCCCCACCCCGCCGCTCCACATAGTTACACTTGCCGTATACCGTTCAACTCATCAGCACCCTCTCATCCACATATCTATTCGCCATTGGTGCCCCAGTCATACCAATCATTGCAAAGTCACATTAAAGTCAACGTCCCATCTGCCCGCTGGCCGGATAATCAGGGATCTGCTGTCGGGAGTTCAGGAGCCTCATTCCTCCCCTCCACGGCCTCACCTGATGCAGAGAGCCTCCTGGATCTGGACCGCCAGTTCCCTCTGCTCCGTGACCCCCGGGAGGATTGAGACTGTGCTCCGCTCAATGAAGAATGCGAGTCTATGCCCGGCGGAGTATGCACGCTCACTTTCACAGTCTCATCTGTCCATTTAAATACCTCCTCTGGGAACTGGCGGTCCAGATCGGGCAGATCAGCGGATCCTAATTTTTCCGTACTACACGCGCTTGATGCAACAACAGCGGCAGTCGTTTACAGCGGCCAAGGCACGCCTTCGCGACCTTAAGCTTCCCTATGCTTTGCTCTACCGGGCCCGCCTGCAGGTGGTCTTCCAGTCTCGCACCCACTTCTTCGATAGGGGTAAATTAGGATCCGCTGATTTTCGTAGAGATGGGGGTTCCTTCGCCCTGGCCTGCTGCAGGATTGTGTCACGATCATGATAGTTCAACAATTTGGCTATCTCAGGCCGGGGACGGGCCCCCACTGGTGGCTTTTGCATGAGAGCCCTGTGCGCCCGCTCTATCATGAAACATCTTGATAGGGAGTCAGGAGGGAGCCAGCTTTCTAGCCACTGGGCCAAGAATCTCTCCATGTTACCTTTCTTGCAGCCCTCCAAGAGCCCAACGAATCGCAGGTTATTCCGTCTGGCCTGCCCTTCCACATCCTCTGCTCGGAGCGCTAGGCCCTTCTGAATACTCTCCATGCTGGTTACCTTGCGCTTCAGGGCCGCAACTTCATCCTCCACCCCCGAAATTCTGGTTTCAGCCTCTGATGCGGGCCACAGCGTTTCGCAGATCTTGGCGCAATAGGGTGACGTCCGCCACTTCTGCGTCTATTTTCGCATCCAACATATCCCGGGATTGGTTTATGGCCCCCATCAACGCTGCGTTGTCCGGCCCAGGGTCCTGGTGACCACCTTCAGCCCCCACACTTTCACCTGGTCCCGTGAACTTGTCAATGGGCCCGTGTTTCGTGGTCCCTCCACCGCTCCTACCTCTTGTCATAACTGCTAACAGTCGGGCCGCCCACAGGAAGCCCAGCCGCCTCGTCCACAGGCTATCCCTCTCAGACACCGCCGGGGCGGTTAATGAGTGTCTGGACCCCTCACAGCTGCTAGTTGGGCACCCTTGAGTCAGGGCCAACCGTCGAGTCTCGTGCCCCACGTCCTCCCCACCGGATCTTATGTGGGAGGGGTGGCCGTATTCACTTCAGGTCAATTGCATCATCAAAAGTCACTGGCCATTTGCCCCCATGCCCACAGGCAATACCTCTGAGTCACTCTCTCCTCCGCCGGTGCCACAGTCAATTCCCCGGTCTCTGGGGCCCAAGATGGCAATACACCCCCTTGCCAGGCCAGGCACACAGTCCACGACGGGGGTGCGCCCAGCGGTGAAAGGCTCTGCTCCGGACCAGGCACATCCCCCTCACACACTGGATGCCGCCCGAGGGCCGAACTACCCCCAGATCACACTCGGCCAGCACCTCTGCTAGAGCTGCATCCCCGGGGCAGCGCCAAACTCCAGCCCCCGGCTCCACCACGCAACACTAGGCCTCGCTATGTGGGAGCCCCGGTGAAGCTGAGGGAGAAAGGTCGGGCCCCCACCTCCGCGGCCCGCCACCAGGAGGAATCCCCGGGGGCCCTAATTGTCTCCAGGAGTTGTCTGTTGGTACCTGTACCACCGGGCCGAGCTCTGCCCCGAGCAGGCCGCCACCAGCACGCCGGGACCCAGGAGACGCAAAACTCGAGGTCCCCGGCTCCACCTCACCAGCCCAGGCCGCACACTGTCGTACCGCTCACCGTGGTCACCGGACACCCTGGAGCTCCGCAAACACCACCGGAGACTTGCCACCTGCTCCGAGTGGCTATACCTCCCCTCCGGGCAGCGGGGTGTTTGGGGGAGACAGGATATTCACCAGGATCAATGTCAGGCGGAACGGAGCTCCACTAAGCTGAGTCCGCCATGCTGGCCCGCGTAGCCATGCCCCATATTGATGAATTTTGATGATATTGTCTGTGGGTATTTCTCTAAGTTGCTCCATGACAAAAAGGTAGAATACTTGAAAACCATTTCACTTTTAGTTGACCAAACACTACTCCTTGGTAATAAATTAACAACGGCATGAGGCAATATAATTCAAACAAAAAAAATACTTGTCAGTAGGACCATTCAGCAACACAAACCAAGAGATTTAACAAAATTCCATTTATAAATTGAATGAACCCTGGAAAATAATGGCAACAGTCACTCAAATAAAAGAAACACAATCAGAATCTAAAGAAATCATTAAACAGTTCAACATGGAGCTATATGACCTGGAAAGGAATGAAGCTCCACTATGGTACTTACTGATTTTTTTTTAATCAAGTATAGACAAATGTGAAGTGTTCTTGGAGTCACAGAAAAGGCAATCAAACACCAGCAAGACATAAAAAGGTGTTATTACTATGCTAGAGTAACAAGAAGCAGGATTGAATATCAGTTCTTTAATTCAATATTCTTAAAATCACTGTACCAAACCAAGGAAACATGCTTCCCGCATCTCAAATATTAGTGTTAACACCAAGTGTAAAACTGGCTACCACCATCATTAAAATAATATCTTCACACAAGGGCCAATAATTAAAGTAACAAAGAACATCAATGTTCGTTCTGTCTTAACACTAACTGTCCAACCAAATTGGATTAAAGAAAATTGCACTTCATTGTGCCAAGTCACATATAGAAATAATAATAAATTTGTCCTCTGCAACTGTTCAGATCAAGACTCTTGGAAAAGCGCAAAATGCACCTTCCACAAAATTAAATACAAACCCAAATGCCTAGAAAACTATTGACCAATCCAAACATCTGGATCAAATATGATGTCCTACAAATCATATCTGAACAACCGCATACACTTTCACCAACCCACCATAAACCTGAGCTCTGCCTCACTCAGGTCACTCATTTTCCTACATCACACATAAGGCATGGAATAAGCTCCTTCAAAACATCAGAGTCTCCTCACTTATGGAGTTCCTCAAGAAGTTAAAGATTTGGCTCTTCATATAAGCACCACAGGAATACACACCTATCCAAGCGCCTGGATACCCTCTTGGATGATTCGTGATCTATACAAAATCAACATAACAAATAGAGGCCAAAAAATAAATAAAAAAATCACCAAAAAAGTTAACCAATGACACTTCCGTGCAATAATCAACCAGGATTCATACTGGCCTGTGATACAGACCCCGCCCAAAAAGATCAATGAGAGAAACATCTCAAAGACCTAGACAACAATCAGACCACATGCTGTCGTGTCATCCTACTCTGATAACGTGTAATTTCTGAGACAGCTTAGCAGCTTTTCTTTTTCCTCAAGAGGCACACAAAAAAAGTAAAGAACTAAAAAAGGAATTAAAGAAAAACAAAGTTCGGGGTGTGGCTCCCCAAGGATCTGCCATATACTCAGAACAATTAAATGACAACATGCCTCCCATTGCTAACAACCGACAAAATGCACATTGCACTTTCCAATGCATGCTGCATGGGAAAAATACCAGAGAACCACCTTGACAGTTAAAACTACAAGTCTCCCTCTCTGCCACCCAAAACAAGCAAACATGTAGTCATCAGAGACGTCACAAACACTTAGTATCCATCTGTGCTTTCTTTTATTTAAGAGGCCAATGGATTAGCTCTTAGACCTACATATCTAAAAATGCAATTTGGCCTTCTTGCACTCGTGGCTAGTAGTGACTGCTTTAAAACCATGTATGTCTATATTGATCGACATATTGACGTGGACTTCCAAGCACTTTCCGTAATATCTGTCATCAGAGTACCGGAGTGGAAGACTAGGTGGGAAAATGTTCCCGTTGCTCTCTGGCTTGCAAACCCCTGTGATCCAAAACTATACAACATAAAGTCAGCATGACAATCATTCACATAAAACACTAGAGGGACAGGCCACCCTGAACCCCACTTTAGATCTGTTACATCCACTGGACTTGCACTGAAATGCACAATTTATAACTCCTTGTTGTTACTTGTATTACCAAGGCCCCTTTTCTTTCTGGTCCTATAGCTCTCGGTCTAACCCATGGACACCCTCCAAAGAGTGCTCTACCATGGCAGTGACACAGCAGCACTGGGCCTGGACCGAGTATATGAATCAGCAACCCATTCCCTGGGATTACAAGGCCGACAGAAAGCACTGTCCCCCTTGGCATGTCTCACCAGCTCCTGTTCCTTCTCCCCCTTCTTCCCCCCGGGTCCTGCTGTCTTCTTTTCGTCCTTTGCGTCAGGCGGGGAGACCGCTTTCTTGCGGCTGGCGTCCTCCATCTTTGCTGGTGGTTACTTTCCGGGATCCTGCGCAAGCGCGTCCCCACGCGCCCGGCTCCGGAAGGCGGGGTCAAGTCAAGAACCGCCAGTCAGATAACGCTCCTTCCATCTACCTCACGCAAATAGTTCAATCGAAATTGTTGATTGGTTACAAGCCTAGAGGGCTTGTCAAAGCGAGGGTTGAAACGCAAAATGAGTTTTGAAGCGCTCAAGAGCGAAGATTTGTTGATAGGAGAAAACATTTCCCGATCTAAGATGGCGTTTCTTTGCGTAAGTCACAGTCTGGTGAAAGATTGCATCTAGATAAAACTAAAATAATATCTACTCAGTTTATTTAACGTCCCAAAGGTGAGCACCATGCTGCTCGGAGGAATATCATCACCACATTTTCTCATATGTATTTGTGGGTGAAAATGCTTCATGTTTTTGTGTTGTGCTGCTGCCAGTTGTTGACTTCTATGTCAGGAGCTGAGGATTCGAGTATGCTTCTCATTTCTTTACTACTTACTTACAGCAGCCAATGAGAGAACACTTTCAAAACACTGCATTACCCATAAATACCAATGTGCCACCTGACCAACCTTAGAGCATAGCCCTATATAAGTTCTAACAGTGACCTCTTTCTTTACTGCTCCGCAGCCATATAAGTGCTCTTCTATTACTAATGAAACAAGCATTGAAAATGCAATAGGTCTCGCCCTCGTTTAAGTTAAAGCAATTCTGTTTGTAATTAGGTGGCTTTTTAGCTTTGCTTTTATTAGTGTTTTTCAAACTTTCATGTACATAACATGCATATGCATGCATATATGTATGCATGCATTTATATTGATATAGCTATGCAGATGTGTATATCTATACTACTATTATAAAGAGAGAACAGACACCTTTTGGCAAGGTAAACTCGGGAACCACAGCGCCAATCCACACACCCAATACATTGTTGTAATCCTCAGGGTGTGTAGAAGGACATAGGCTGCATAAAATTAAAAAAACGTAAATTAAAAAATGTAAGTTTAAAAACAAAGTAGTCCCCTAAAACAAGCGCCGGCCGCGACGTAGCGCTAACCGCAACCTACACCTGCGTGATGACGACAGGCGGGAGGAGCGGTGATGAGCGGCGAGGAGTGACGTGCTGCGGTGCCTCAGGTAAGGCGAGGCGGGAGCCGGTGCAGGTGGGGGCCCGAGAGTGGTGAGGTAAGGCAGAGGCGGGAGGCGGGAGGCGGGAGGCGGGAGGCGGGAGGGGAAGCATAGGTAGTGTAATGCAATTTACGGCACAACAGTCCTTCTGGGAAATGCAGGCATGTACTAATAAAAATACAACAGCCATGGTGAGAAGTGCTGATTCTCTCATGCAGTACAGCTGATCTGAAAAGTGCGGACACCGCCTGATTCTATGCGCTGCAGACTTTCCGAGAAGTGCATTGGAATCACATTTGCAACATTTCTATGCGCAGCAGATCACTTACTTTTTGCAATTCTTTCCAAGTTACCTTCAAAGTCCAGAGCCCACTGGTTCAGGGCACACGTGGTCACGGTCACTTTCCGCCCCATTTCCGATTCTAACCGTGACGATTTCAATATATCTATATTGGTTTAAAAGATCACGGGCTGCGAGCGCGCGCCTTCTGCAGCAGGCCTCTGCTTTCGAGGCGCTCTAGACAGCAGCTAGCACTTCCCGGTGTCTGATCGTTCACAGAGCAGGGCAGTCTGCTTAAAGAGATATGAATCCCCCAAAGGAAGGATTCTGGTGCGTGAGGTCACGTGGCAGCTTACTCAGCCCCGGGAGATGTGTTGATAATAACATCACGAACTTCTACGGGGAGACTACAAGAGCTAAAAGCATATTTCATAATTGGTATGTGCAGCGCAATGCTGTGTGGGACGCATCCCCTCCTGCCCGGCTGAGAACCTGCAATCGATCCTTGAAGTGGCCACGGGCCACCGGAAGCGCCTCTAAGGATTATAGGGATTGAAGTCCACAGTTCAAAGATCATGCTCTATGAACAAATATTACTATTTATGATACTCAATATTCAAAAGAACAGATGAGCAAATAGCGGAAAGCTGGTCCATACACAGAACAATGCTGGTTTAATGTCAGTATAATATAGGTACGTTTTTAGTTCAATGTAAGTGTAGTTATGGAACAGGAGGAAACTGGTGTGAGCTTCAGTGTGCAAATTGCCAGTTTTAGAAGGGTAAATTCATGACTTTGTATTAAAACTAGCAGCCCGCCCCAGCGTTGCCTGGGGCAGAAAGGGGCTGGGGGCAGCATTGTAAGCCTCTGTGCACCGCAACCCCCCCACACCGACATTGCCCAGTCCGCATCCCTCCCGCCCCGACATTGACTATACCGCCTTCCGCCTCCCGCTTTGAGCCCGCCGCCTGCCGCCCCGACATTGAGCATTTTGCATTGAGCATAGCGCATAGTGCCTCGCGCCTCGAGTCTCCCGCCCGCCTACGGCCCCGGCTATGTAACCCCCCCCAGGTCCCGACTTACCTCCCCGTGCTGCCACTGCTCCTCCGCTTCTCACGGCTCCGTATTGCTGTTGCACTCCGCTCCTCCCCTCACGCAGACGCTACTCATGTCCTCGCTCTTCCTGTTGCTGTGAACGACGCTACTCCCCTCACGCATACGCCGCGGCCGCCGCTACTTGCAAGGGACTACTTTATTTTTATTTGTAAATATTTTAAAGAACGTTTTTTTTTATGGAGCCTATGTCCTTCTGCTTGCCCTGAGGTTTTCTAAGATGTCTTGGGTGTTCAGATTGGTGGTGTAGTTTTCGAGTTTACCTTGCCCAAAGGTGCAAGTTCTCTCTTTATAATAGTAGTATAGATATAGATATAGATAAACGTGAATCTGTGCATTCAAGTGGATTAATCCCGGTGTGAAAACTAAATGTATGTATGCGTGTATATATCTATATCTATACTACTATTATAAAGAGAGAACTTGCACCTTTTGGCCAGGTAAACTCGGGAACCACAGCGCAAATCTACACAACCGACACATCTATGAAAAGTGTGTAGATGGACATAGGCTATATAAATTAAAAAAAAAAGTAAATTAAAAAAGTTACGTTTGTAAACAAAGTAGTCCCCTGAAAGTAGCGCCGGCCGGGACCTAGCGCTGGGCACGACGCGACGTGTGTGATGACGACAAGGAGGAGGGCGGTGCAGTTACGAGCGGCTGTGCAGTGAGTGAGGAGGCGACACAGGTAAGGAGGCAGCAGTAAATGAAAATGTCGGGGCGGGAGGGTGGCGGGAGTGAGTCTGGGCGGGAGGGTGGCACGAGTGAGTCTGGGCGGGAGGGGGGCGTGAGTGAGTCTGGGCAGGAGGGGGCGCAAGTCAGTCGGGGCGGGAGGGAGTCGGTGCGGGAGGGGGTCGGGGCGGGAGCGGGTGTTTTGCCCCCAGCCTCTTTCTGCCCCAGGCAATGCTGGGGCGGGCTGCTAGTATATATATATATATATATATATATATATATATATATATATATATATATGTGTGTTTATGTATGTATGTATATACACACACACACACATAAATGCATATGCATATATATACACACATATTTATATATGTGCATATGCGTGCCCGTAGAGAGGTAGGGAGAGCGGTGTAGAGGTAGAGAGAGAGGTAGAGGTAGAGAGAGGAAAACAGATGGATGGATGGGTGGGTGGGTGGATGGATGGGTGGGTGGGTGGATGGATGGGTGGGTGGGTGGGTGGATAGATGGATAGGTGGGTGGGTGGATGGATGGATGTGCTAACAAGTGAAACGTGAGAAGTACAAGAGCGAGATGGGGGAGACAAGAGAACAAACTACTGAGAAGGGGTGGGGGAAAGGGGAGTGGGAGAACAGAAAGGCTAGACAAGGAAGAATGGAGTGTGAAGAGATGA
This sequence comes from Lissotriton vulgaris, assembly GCF_964263255.1. NCBI lineage: Eukaryota > Metazoa > Chordata > Amphibia > Caudata > Salamandridae > Lissotriton > Lissotriton vulgaris. Next base: position 1,068,648,835 of record NC_141699.1, read on the forward strand.
AGAGGTTGTTGATGAAAGTGAAAAGACAGGGAGAGAGGATGGGGGTTTATAGAGAAAAAGAGAAGGACAGCCAGAAAGCAAGAGCCTAGGTTTCAGCTTTCCAAACTTTTCATGTTGGGGACACACTTTTTGGAGATGCATAATTTTGGGACACAGTAAGGCAGTGTAGCGAGCGTAGCAAGCCCGAACCACCTAAGGGGGATTCGGGGGCGGTTCTCACTCACTCTGTCTCTCTCTCTCCCTCTCTCTCTCTCTCTCTCTCTCTCTCTCTCTTTCTCTAACTGTCTCACTCTGTCTCTCCCCTCTCTCTCTCTCTAACTGTCTCACTCTGTCTCTCACCCTCTCCCTCTCTCTCTCTCCCCCTCTCTCTCTCTGTCTCGCTCACTGTCTCGCTCCCTCTGTCTGTTGCGCTCTGTCTCCCTATGTTTCCGTCCCTCTGTCTCCCTCCCTCTGTCTCCGTCCCTCTGTCTCCCTCCCTCTGTCTGTCTCCCTCCCTCTGTCTCCCTTCCTCTGTCTCCGTCCCTCTGTCTCCCTCCCTCTGTCTCCGTCCCTCTGTCTCCGCCCCTCTGTCTCCGTCCCTCTGTCTGTCTCCCTCTGTCTGTCTCCCTCTCTCTCTGTCTCTCTCTCTGTCTCCCCCTGACTCCCTCCCTCTGTCTCCCTCTCCCTCTCCCTCTCTCTCTGTCTCCCTCTCCTCTCCCTCTCCGTCTCCCTCACTGCCTCTATCTGTCTGTCTGTCTCTTTCTTTGTCTGTCCCTGTCTCCCTCCCTCTGTCTCTGTCTGTCTCTATTTGTCTGTCCCTGTCCCTGTCTCTGCCTCTAGTTGTCTGCCCCTGTCCCTGCCTCTATTTGTCTCTGTCTGTCCCTGTCTGTCTCTCTAGTTCAAGTTCAAGTTCAATCATTTATATAGCGCACTACTCACCCAGAGGGTCTCAAGGCGCTTGGGAGGGGGGTTCATTATTTATCGAATAGCCATGTTTTAAGTTCTTTTCTGAAGGAGGTGTGGTTCTGTGTGAGGCGGAGGTGAGTGGGGAGTGAGTTCCAGGTCTTGGCCGCCAGGTAGGAGAAGGATCTGCCTCCCATGGTGGATCTTTGGATGCGCGGTACTGCGGCGAGGGCTTGATTGGCCGACCTTAGTTGGCGGGAGGGAGTGTAGAAGGACAGTCGGGTGTTGAGGCATTTGGGTCCTAGTTTGTAGAGGGCCTTGTGTGCGTGGGTGAGGAGACGGAACGTAATTCTTTTGTTGACGGGGAGCCAGTGGAGGTCTTTCAAGTAGCCGGTAATATGATCTTGGCGAGGGATGTCCAAAATGAGTCTCGCTGATGCGTTTTGGATGCGTTGGATTTTTTTCTGTAATTTGGCTGTGATTCCGGCGTATAGGGTGTTTACGTAGTCCAGTCGACTCGTGACCAGAGCGTGGGTGACAGTTTTTCTTGTCTCGGAAGGGATCCAACTGAAGATTTTTTTGAGCATGCGAAGTACGTTGAAGCAGGAGGATGAGACGGCGTTGACTTGTCTGGTCATCGAGAGTGAGGAGTCTAGGATGAAGCCAAGGTTACGTGCGTGGTCTGTGGGTACGGGAGCAGTGCCCAGAGCCGAAGGCCACCATGAGTCGTCCCAGGCAGAGGGGGATGATCCTAGGATGAGCACCTCCGTTTTGTCTGAGTTGAGTTTAAGGCGACTGTTTTTCATCCATTCGGCTACTTCTTTCATGCCTTTGTGAAGATTGGATTTGGTGGTAATAGGGTCTTTGGTGAGGGAAAGGATCAACTGGGTGTCGTCAGCGTAGGAGATGATGTTAAGGTTATGTTGGCGCGCGATGGATGCAAGTGGACTCATGTAAACATTGAAGAGGGTGGGACTGAGTGATGATCCTTGTGGTACACCGCAGATGACTTCGGTGGACTCTGATTTGAATGGGGGAAGTCGGACTCTCTGCGTTCTCCCAGTTAGGAACGAGATGATCCAGTCCAGGGCTTTTCCTTGTATGCCGATGTTGCTGAGGCGTTGAATGAGGGTGTTGTGACAAACTGTGTCGAAGGCGGCGGAGAGGTCGAGTAGAATGAGGGCTACTGTTTCTCCATTGTCCAGTAGTGTTCGGATGTCGTCTGTAGCTGCGATGAGGGCGGTCTCGGTGCTGTGTTTGGCTCGAAAGCCGGACTGTGAGGGATCGAGGGAGTTGTTGGAATCAAGGAAGGCGGCAAGCTGGCTGTTGACGGCTTTCTCAATGACTTTGGCGGGGAATGGGAGGAGGGATATGGGGCGGTAGTTTTTAAGTTCAGAGGGGTCTGCTGTGGGTTTCTTTAGGAGGGCGCTGACTTCGGCGTGTTTCCAGCTTTCTGGGAAGGTATCAGAGTTGAAGGAGCAGTTGATGACATCACGGAGGTGGGGTGCGATGATGGAGTCTGCTTTGTTGAAGATGTGGTGGGGACAGGGGTCGATTGGCGAGTCAGAGTGGTTGGAGTTCATTAGGCGGATGGTGTCTTCGGTGGTGATTGGGTTCCAGGCGTCGAGGTTGCTAGAGGGCGGTTTAGGTTCGGAGGGGGGTGGAGAGGATTGTTCATTGGAGATGTTTTCGAAGCTGTTATGTATGTCGGCAATTTTGTTGTAGAAGAAGGAGGATAACGAGTCGCAGAGGTCTTGAGAGGGAGTGATGTCGTTTGAGGCTGCGTTGGGGTTGGTGAATTCTTTGACTATGTTGAATAGTTCCTTGCTGTTATGGGCGTTGTTGTCAAGTCGATTCTTGAATGCTGATTTCTTGGTGGATCGGATCAGTTGGTGGTGTTTGCGGGTGGCTGTCTTGAAGGTGGTCATGTTGTCGGTGGTTGGGTTTTTTCTCCATGTTTTCTCGAGAGTACGGCATAGCTTCTTGGATTTTTTGAGGTCATCGTTGAACCAGGGGGCCTTTTTGCTGTCCTGTTTGGTGTGATAGTTTTTCAAGGGTGCTAATTCATCAACGCTGTGAGTGATCCATTGTTTGAGTTTGGTGGCGGCTTGGTTTGAGTCCGATGAGAGGGCGGGTGGGTTTTGGTTGAGCGATGTGAGGAGTTGGTCGGTGGTGATTTTGTTCCAGTTTCTTCGAGGAATAGGTTGTGGGGGGTTGTGGGTTGAGGTGGTTTTGTAGCTGAAATGTACGCAACTGTGGTCTGTCCAATGGAGAGCTGTGGTGCGGTCAAAGGAAATGTTTTTGCTGGAAGTGAAGATTGGGTCGAGTGTATGTCCGGTTACATGGGTGTGGGTGTCAACAAGTTGTTTGAGTCCGAGTTTGGCCAGGTTGTCCAGAAGGGTGGTGGTGTTGCTGTCGTTTAACTTTTCCAGGTGGAAGTTGAGGTCTCCTAGTAGAATGTAGTTCTCGGAGGCGAGAGCATGTGGGCTGATAAAGTCAGTGATGTCTTCGCTGAATTGTCTACGGGTTCCTGGGGGCCTGTAGATGAGGGTGCCTCTAAGTGTGGTCCCAGCGTCGGTGTGCATCTGGAAGTGGAGGTGTTTGGCGGTTGCAAGGGTATCGTCGAAGCTGGTAGTGATTTTGATGGTGTTCTTATGAACGATGGCGATGCCTCCTCCTGTTTGATTGGTGCGGTCTTTTCGGGTGATCTTGTAGGAGTCCGGGATGGCTATGGCGATGTCGGTCTCTCTCGCTGTCTTCCTACCTCTATCTTGCTACTTCTCTCTCCCTCCCTCTGTCTCCCTCCCTCTGTCTCCCTCTCTCTGTCTCCTTCCCTCTCTCTCTCTTTCTCTCTCTCTCTCTCTCTGTCTCCCTCCATCTCTCTCTCTCTCTGTCTCCCTCCCTCTGTCTCTTGTCTGTCTCCCTACCTCTGTCACTTGTCTGTCTCCCTACCTCGTTCTCTTGTCTGTCTCCCTACCTCTGTCTGTCTCTTATCTGTCTACCTTCATCTGTCTCCCTCCATCTGTCACCCTCCACCCTCGGTTGCCCTCCCCCCTCTGTCGCCCTCCCCCCTCTGTCACCCTCCTCCCTCTGTCGCCCTCCTCACTCTGTCGCCCTCCTCACTCTGTCGCACTCCTCCCTCTTACTATATTCGCTGGTTCACAAAATTCGTTTTCATTCGCAAAAAGTCGGTATGCAATTGGCACCCACTTTTTGCAAATGGGAAATCCGTACATTAGGCCCTATAACATACTCAATTATATTGCATTTTTCATATATTACTCTTTCTCATTAAAAGTCCACTTTAATGTATTTTGTTATTTCTCAGCTTCTCCAAACGTGCTGGCAAGCAATACAGCTTCTCTATTTTATGGCCTGCCCAGGACATGTCCATTCACCTTCTCTTGCATAACGTTAAGAGTTTTGCATTCTTGCACTAACTTTGCGGTGGTGTTTAAAGCACCCTGTAGGAAGGTGGATACCTGACTATGGTTACCCCAGATTTTTTTGCCTAGTGTTTAGCTGGTTTTCGACTTAGTTGGCCTGGGATCCTGCTAATCAGTTCCCCAGGCTATCTGCTCTCACTGTAAAAGGGACTCCATGTACTTTAGGTACATCTCCAATTGGAAATTGCGTCACCTTATGAGCCCCTGTATAGTGTACCTTAGGTACCCAGGGCATAGGTGCTTCCAAGACCTACCAGGGGCTGCAGCATGTATTATGCCACCCCTGGCTGGCCACTCACATTGACACAACTGGCTGATCACTCAGCTGGGGCAAGGTTGTGTAATCACCCCTTGCTTAGGTGTAGTATCCCTATACCTACCTTTACATATAGACACATATATACCTATAAGTCACTCCTATGGCAGGCCTTAACAATCCTGGAGGCAGAGTGCTTGGTTTTATGTGAGATGAGGCTCTAGCATGAGCTGAGCCTGTCTGCAGCTTTCGGAACCATGTCCTTATAGCTGTTCTATGATATAGCCATACCAAATACTCTTAAGTGCATTATCATCCTCGCGGTTGAATGCTAACTTTGGTTTGGCTTTATCAAAACATGTTGTGTAAGGTGTCATACGCTTTGGAATACTACCCCCTCGCCAGTTCTGGTGACAGGGGTAGCATTCCACCCTTCTAGAGGGAGAAGACATGTTGTTCCTAGTAAACCCGGTTAAAGTTAACCAGAGCCTCAGCATCACAAAATGGATGCTGCTGCCACAGACACAAGTCTGACCTCCTGCTGCTGGGAGTCCTTCCAGCGAGGGAGGCTTGGACAATAGGTTTCCTGTCTTGGGAAGTGCTAGCACCACCCCAGACAGGCCATAGTGTATTGGGGCAGGGAGTGCTGAATGAAATGAGACTCTGCCTGAGGCACAGAAGGTGTCCCATGCATAGTCCGGTTGAAACCAGTTGCTGGGGCACTCCAGCCCCAGCTCTGGCGCGAAACTGGACAAAGGGAAAAGGGTGTAACCACCCCCTTCCCTGGTCCCACCCATAGGAGGGACCTAGCAGGTAATCCAGCCCTCAGATTGGTATATAGGTAGGAGCTGAGTCAAGAGACTTTAGATTTATCCTGAACTGAAACTTTAAACGAAACTCTGGACCTTCGACATTCTACTGAACATAGAAGACCGAAGAATCTCCCTTGTGGTCAAGGAGTGACCACCCTGTTCAAGCAGGCACCATCCAGCGATCTGTGGTTTGCTTTGTCGATGCTCCCGCCGGAGCCCGACGACAGAGCCTGACAAGAACCAGACTTCCAGACTTCCCTGAGCCCGATCCACAGCCACAGCAAAGCTGAGACCCGTGGAGGCGACGAGAGACGTGGGACCAGCCATCTTGGAAAACCTGCACTTTGCTACCTGTGCAGCTCCCGAGGCACCCTCGTAGTTGTGCATTGGGGATTGAGAAGCCCCAGCCCCGAGCACCTTCTGCACCGACGCACAGCCCTCCACACTCCACGAGTGCCGCGTGGGGCCTGCTAGTGTTTTTGTGCTCGACGCGTCTGTCTGGTCACCAGCCCGTTGGCTAGTGGCCTCTTTGACGACGAACCTATGAATTTACACCGCTGGCCTGGTTGTTCCAGGCTGGCCCTTGCTTCCCCGAAAAGGAGAAGCCCATCAGACCTTGCTGGTCTGATCAAGAAGCCATCTTCGATTCCTGCGTGGGTTGCCTTTGCCAAGGCTTGTTGACTCCAATCCGGGAGCCGACACTGCCGACAGCGAGATCCCTTGTGGGAAAGTCCGTGCCCAGCTCCTGGTCATCGTTGACACCTCCTGGTCCACGTGGCTGAAGAGACAAGCTTCACAACATCACCTGATTGCTTCACGACATCGCCTGGTTCCTTCCTGGTTCCTTCCTGGTCTCTGGCTAGTGACCCAGACTCTGTCCCTTCTGCTTTCAGGTACTCTTCATCCTCGATCCACCCTTGGATCGAACCGGACACTTCTCTCCTGGTCGCCTGCAGCATCTTTCTTCAAGGCTCCATAGGATTCAGCGACGAAACCCGACACACTTAGACACCTATACACCCGCTTCCTGTGGGTGAGGTAACGCGAGTACTCTGGTGCTCCTGTGGGTATTAACTATCCTAGTGTCCTAGTTTTCAGTAGCTTTCTCCTAGTCCATCCGGAAGTGTCCTAAAACAACTAGTTTCCATTTCTTTTGTTCCCATTCTAACTCTATGGTAACTCACGTGTGTGTAAAGACACTGCACACGCCTCCCGTGGGCCTCCTGCTTCCTATCCTTTGGTAGTATAGCATAGCCCCAGTGATTCCCTAGGCCCTAGGCCTATCCTTTGTTCATGACGTGGTTCTTATACCACTATTTTAGTATATGGTTTGATGGGCCCTTAAGGCACTACTGTATATTGTGCAACTTATTGTATGATAATTAAGTATCTTGTTATGTGCTTGTGCCTCTGACCTCATAAAGAATTCAGAGGGGTTGTGCTAGTAATAAATACATATATATTTTATATATAACCTGTGTGGTGTCCTTTCATTTGGTATTAAAGGGGTTACATATGGTAAAAATGCTAGCTTCACATGCCCTCTTGAGTTTAGCCTAAGACTGCTTTGTCCATGCTATCACTAGGATAGCTGGCCTATAAGGTTGACTTTACAACCATCACCATAAGGGTTGTTTGGACTGAAGGGTGCCCACTAGAATAGTGGACACCACATATCAGGTCAACTTCTCACAAACCCAATCTATTTAGTTTTATCACCAGAGACAAATCCTGTGTAATCCAATTCATTCTAAATCATTAATCGCATCTGCTTGTATGTTTAGTATACACATATGCAAATTTCAATGCATGGGTCTTATTCGCACATACACCAAGGAAGTAGTCGGGCAGTAAATTACAGCAGGAATCTTTTCACTACTTGAAATGTGCTCTGTTAGTTTTATTAACAAAGGCACTCGAATTACCACAGCGGCTCATCGCTGAGGTCTGCAGTCATCGTATCCATCGCACACAAAGCTGACATTCAGACACATCCCATCTGTCACCACACCCCAGCTTCCCGGGCACACACACAGCCGCACAGAGTACTTCACAGGTCTTTAAAAGACCATTTACTTGTTAATGGGGCTTTGTTGTGAATCGCCCGGCCCCCATAGAGCAGAGTGTCTTGGAGTCGGCACTGCTGCGGTTGACTCCGAGACACTCTTTCAAAGGAATGCCTCCTAATTAGCAGCACTTATGTGCTAAGTGCCCTTAATACTGGTGTCATCCTGCGACACACCCACCATTTGCAGGCGACACAGTACTGTGTCGGGGCACACAGTTTGGAAAGCTCTGGCGTAGGGGTTGTGGGAGAGAGAGGAGCACAGGGTAGCATCCTGGGAGGCAGCCGCTCAGCAACAGGTGTTATCGCGAGAGAATAACACAGAGTGCTAACACCTCGTGCCTCTTCTCAAGTCTCTGTTGGCGGAAGTGTTTTATTTTATGCCTTCCTTTACTGTTTTGGTCAGGCCACTGAGCTCCTAAAGTAGCCAAGCTGTGCTCGCTCTCCACAGACAAACAACCCACCTCAGACATCTGTAACTGGTCAGGCCGTGGAGGTAACTTTCCGGGCAGAGTCGGAGTGGCCCGAGCTGTCAGTGCGGCCTCGCATTGGGCACTTTAACAGCAGGCACCGGGTTTACAAGCCCTTGTAAAGCGCGGCCATTAGCGCAAGCTGTAACCCTTAATACCTCCCTGAGGAGCCGCTGAGAGCAGAGTCCAGGTCGGAGCCGAGCCGCGGAGGGGCTAGAGCGTTACTCTTCTCGTGACATGGCGTGATATATCGTCAGCCGCGTGCGCTGACCCGGAGAGCCGTGTCACAGTCTCCTCTCAGTGCATCTCACCACACCTGCACTAAGGGGCGAGGAGGGCATGTGGGGTAACTTACAAAGGCGGGGCAGAGGCCGGGAGAAAGGACGAAAAGCAGTGGGAGAGGAGTGAACACTGTAGGAAGAAACTGTGTGAGAAAGAATGAGATGGAGTGGGCGAAAGGACAGGATGGCGGGTAAGACATAGAGAGAACGAGGGGATGGGGTGAGAAAACGTAGAAGAGTAAAAGAGGAAGAAATGGGTAATATATAGAAAAAGTGTGGAGGATATGGGGAGAAAAGGCAAAAAATGGAAAGAGAAAGGAGGCAAGAGAAAGAACTAGGTGGCGGACAGGTAGGTAGGGGAGGAATAGACAAGAGGATCGACCGACGGATTGATGGTTGGTTGGGTGGGTGGATTAATGATTGGGCAGGTGGATGGATAGTTTAGAGACTAAGGGACCGGCGGGTGCAGAAGCGTTGCAGCTTCAAGGACTTGAATTAAAATGTGTTTATACAATACACCTTTTTCTCCCTTTCATTGTAGTTGGCGATCAGTAACAAATGAGAGAAGCATGCACGATTGCTACGGCTGGCACAGTCTGGAATGTTTTTTTTATGATGCTAGGGGACTCGTTTATTTAAGAAAGACATTCATTGTAGTAACAAAACAAACTTTAGGAAGTTAGGAAGGGGCTGGCAACACCACGCTTCGGGAACGGGGGCGTGATGGATGGATTATGGACTAAGGGACTGGCGGGTGTAGAAGCATTGCAGCTTCAAGCAAGCGACTGGTCCCCAAGCTTTGAGTGACAGGTTCAGAGCTCCAGGACAGAAGGGCAGGTCTGCAGAAGAAAGGAAGATGCTAAAAGTAAGATGTAAGACGCCTTGATCTTTAGGGAGTGGCCTCCCTGTCCGGCTCGTGCTGCAGATGAGGTGGCTCTAGAAACTACCAAGCTTGCCTGTGTCAATGACCGGCATCTTTAACATGGACGCGTCGGGTGATGCTGCAATGCCCACATGCGTGCTGGCAAGTTCGGGCACAATGCCCTTTGTGAAGTTAGTAAGCTCGGAGGATGACTCCAGCTGTGGGTACGGGCACCATAATTTAAATGTCTCGGATTAAAAACTACGCGGAAGACCACAAGTACAGAACCGCAGGACGTAAGCACTTTAGCCGGGTTTCACAAAGCTTTAATTGGCGCTTTATATCCCCCAAGTTTAACGGAGCCGTAGTACCCATGGTTTCAACATTACTAATGTGGCTATGGTCAATAACTGACTGGTTTGCCCACGTGCTCATGACAGCCTACGCTGCTTAAAATGCCAAGATTGTCGCGTTGTTCCTAATGACAGAGAAAGGTGTCGGTACAGTCTGTAGTGCAAGTGGATCAGAACAGGGTAGCCTGGTGGTCACCCTGGGAATCCATTTTGTTGGATTTAATGCCCTCACACACCCTTTCAGGTGTCATGCTTCATCATTTGGGCCTGCTCCTCGTTGGGTCGGCGGTGCAATACCCAACGGGCAACACCTCATAGAGGGGCTCTTTGGCGGAGATCTTTTTCCAACTGCCGTGTAGATGAAGTGCGGGTATGGGGCCAGGATTCAAGGTAGACGTAGTTAAGTGAGATAAAATAAAGCTAGTGGTACCAGAGACACTTTATTCAGGAGGGCCACTGCTTTAGTTAAAAACGATATCCTAGAGGAGAGTAGTGGAAAGTGATGTTTCCCACTCTCTTCTGGAATGTGTTAGAGTCCGGTCGACATGTTTCTCGCTACTCTAAAATTTATTGAGCGATTCTTCAGGACCAGGGGGACTAATTTAGCAAGTGTCTAAGAGTATATGTAACTGTCTACACTATTGCCACATGGTATGGTGTATGTAAGCTCAAATGGCTACCATCCTAGTGGGTGAAAAAAGGGGGGGTGAGTATTACTATATTACCCTTCTACAGGTTACGATTGTTAATACCTGTTGGAGGCAAAAAGGAGGGGTAAAGAAACATATCGCAAACAAGTTATAACACATTGCATTACAGACTGTGATACTTGTGTGTCACGCATGCTGTGATTCATGCGTGCCGTAGCATTGTTACACAAGTGTGTCAAGCACTCTCAACCGTGGGAATTCAGTGGGAGTGACATGTGAAAATAAAATCTTGTGTTAAAAAGAGAATACCAAATTGGTATTTGTTGCACCCAGTTATTCATGACTCACCTAAGGTTAAAAACAATCAGACAACAACAGTGTCCAGCGGGTAAAGCTTCAGGAGATCTTCCACCACAATGCTATATATAGGGGGAAAGATCTCAGTAGTATTTACAATGATAATAGTGGCCTCGTGATGTTCACAATCTACGGTCAACAAAATACATAAATACATACAGGCTTATTTTGCAGTAGTATTCAAAGTTTGTGTATTGCTGCGATTGGACATATTCAACACTAGGAGATGAGTTCTAGACTAAGAGTGTTTTTGGGGGCTGAGTTTGTAGGTCAAAAAAATTATATAAACCTATACTTAATGTATCTGTGATACTGTTTCAATATTTTATTTTAAGTATCTGGGTTGCAGGAGGGTGGTAGGTAATTCCATTAGGTAGATTGATTATGCATGGTTATGGAACAGACAGAATATTTGTTGTCATGGTTAAAAATAAGGCTCTGTCTATTGAGGTTTCCAACCCAGGAGCAGTGTCTCTGTGTGTGTCTAATATAAATGCCCCAAACGTGGTGTTTAGCGTATGTTCCCTGGTGGACATATGAGCATTCTGTGATCGCAAAAGGGTGTCAGCCGTGTACCGCTCGTGCGAGGGTGTGTGTTCATTATCGGGTGCAGTAATGTCTAAATTGCAACCCCGGAATCCGTTATATGATTGCTAAAATGCGGGTGCACTGTCCCGCTCGAACTCTTCTATAAATAAACAAACAAACGCCCGCCCGTTTAAATTATATACGTAGAAGTCGGCGGAATCTGTTGTATGATTGATTTATGTGCGGTTCAATGTCCCGCTCGAGCTCCTCTATAAACAAACACCCGCCCGTGTGAAGTATACACGCGGACGCTATTATCAAGATCAAGATGCTTGGGTTCTAAAAAGACTACAGGGGTACAAGTTAGAACTGTACAGTTCCCCTTGTCAGATATCTCTTCCCCCACAGATGTATTTTTCCCTTCAAGAGCAGTATTTCATTTCCACCGAAATACAATCTCTTTTGAAGAAAGGGGCCATAGTCACCACAGATCCTCATGATAGAGGGTTTATCATTAGTATCTTAGTCAAGAAGAAAAGGGGCAGTTCCAGACTTGTTTTAAATTTCAAGGATTTCAATGGATGGGTAGTCTATCGACATTTCAAGATGGAGGGCATCCATCTTCTTTGTGACCTTTTCCAAGAGGCGGATCGGATGGTCCGTTTGGACCTGAAGGACGCGCATCTCTCTGTCCCCATTTTCGAGCCACATCGACGCTTCCTACAGTTCCACTAGCAGGGAGTATTCTACGAATACAAGGTTCTTTCGGTCGGCACCTTGGTGCTTCACGAAACTCCTTCGCCCAGTGGTGGAATCCACGAGGGTTCGAGGAGTACGCCCCATCATCTATTTGAACGACATAATAATCCTGGCACGTTGTCCACAGCTAGTAGTAACCCACCTCTACTGGTCGATCAAACCCCTGTAGAGCTTGTGAACTCTCAGAAATCGATCCTGACACTGAAATAGTCCATAGAGTTTCTAGGGTTTCAGATCGATTCCCATCTATGCCAGCTACTCCTCCCAGCACAGAAGGTCAGGTCAATCAAGAGAGAATTGAGATTGAATCTGAACAAGCAGATTGTATCATTGAGATCAGTAGCCCGGGTGGTTGGTCTACTGGTTCTTCGATACAAGCAATTTTCCCAGGTTCCCTTCACTATCGGGCGCTCCAGAGACTAAAAATTCAGCATATCCCGAAAGGCCTCGGTATGCGGAACAGATTCCCCTTTCAGAGGAGGCGAGGTTGGAGATGTTGTGGTGGCTAGACTACATGGAGCCTTGGAACGGTAAAGCCATTTTTGGCTCCACGCCGGAAATAGTGATCGAGTCAGATGTCAGCCGTTGAGGTTGGAGTGCCTGTTGCGGGACAGATCTCCTCTGGGGGTCGTTGGTCCCAGGACAAGCTCTCATTACATATCAACTGCCTGAAGCTACTAGCGGGCTAGTTTGTGAACCGCAGACTTTCCCCACTGTTTGCTTCTAATGGACAGTGTCATCGGTGCGATATGTGAACAAGCTGGGAGGGACGAGGTCCCGGGTGTTAGCGGAGATTGCCAAAGACTTTTGGAACTCCTGCCTACAACACAGAATTTCTATGTTGGCGGAATATCTTCCGGGCTGCAACAACACAGTAACAGATTGGCAGTCCTGATATCTACAGGACTTCAGCGACTGGAGTCTCCATCCTGAGATTTTCCGGACACTGAATCATCTTTGGAGCCCTGTTATCTGGACCTGTTTGCTGCACTCCTCAACAGGCAAATTCCAGCCTTTTACAGCTGGCATCCAGATCCGGAGGCAATTGCCATGGACACTTTTCTCAAGACTTGGCCAACAACACTGTGTAATGCTTTTCCCCCATTTATGATGATTCCCAGAGTTCTGGCACAGACCTATCGTCAACGGGCGGAGTTAGTATTGATTACCCCACTCTAGAGAGCACAGGCATGGTTCCCAGTCCTTCTAGAAATGTTGTGTGCTTCCCTAATCCTTCTTCCACATCGGTGGAACCTGTTGCTGGACCCTCAGGGTTCTCAACATCCGATGATAGAGTCGGAGCAACTCTCTCTGGTAGCTTGGCGAGTTTCGGGATAGATGGAAGGTCCCTGGATGTTCGAGAGACGCAAACAGATATATCAGCGAGGCTTGGTCAGCCAATACTCACAAGCGATACTCATTTGCTTGGAAACGATGGTGTGGCTGGTGCAGTGAACAGGAGGTTAATCCTGTTAACGCACATTTTTCTCTAATTGTCAACTTTTTATCCCTCATTGCTTCCTCTGGAATGGCTTACGGGACTGGTCGGCCATCTCACAGGTCATGATCCAGTGGACAGTAAACCAGTGGGAGAACACCCCTTGGTGTGCCAGCTGCTTAGAGGTATCCGGATGGTCAGACCTCCTTTCCCTAAATAATCTGTTTTATGGGACGTATCCATTGTTCTAAGATTCCTGGAATAATGGCTTCCAACAAATATTTATCTAGGAAACAATGATCTGCCAAATTGACCATGTTACTGTGTCTGGTTTCATGCAAAAGGGTATCAGATGTCCATGCTCTGGACTTGGCGGAATGCAGTTTTTCCCCAGAGGGGGTTACCTATTTCATTACAAAACAACCTAAATGCAATACCTCTTCAGTATGATATCCAGCTTTTCTGGATAATCCTAAACTGTATGTTGTACAATGCTTGAAAGCGTATGCGTATGAGGTGAGTACTGCTGAACTTCGTTCAGACATGAGAGGTATAGTTACCTATTCCATTACAAAACAACCTAAATGCAATACCTCTTCAGTATGATATCCAGCTTTTCTGGATAATCCTAAGCTGTATGTTGTACAATGCTTGAAAGCGTATGCGTATTGAGTACTGCTGAACTTCGTTCAGACATGAGAGGTCAATTGTTGATTGTGTTACAAAAGCATTTCCACCCAGTGACCCCAGCCACCCGGTCGAGATGAGTGCACTGGCTCACGGGCGAAGCAGGCATTGATGTGTTTAAATTTGGAGCCCACTCGGCCTGTGGAGCTATGGCCTCAATATCTTTCTCCTTGGGGGTCAGCCTGGCTGATATCATGAAGGCGGCTGAATGGTCAACAGAGACCATGTTTAAATCATTTTATTACAAACCTATTGTTGATGTGGATTCTGTAGTGGTGGCTAAGCTCTGAACAAGCATAATCGGAGCCTCCGGTCTTGACATAGAATGAAAAATTTGCAAACATTCATGACAAGAATTTTCAATTCTATTAAGGACACAGGGCGAGGATTTTCCTTCCCTCTCAAGGCTGTTTCCGGACTTCGTTTTGTCCAAACGCAAGATCGAGAGTTAAGCCCCATTGGCCCCAAGTTGGTTCCTTATGAGGGAATTCTCTGGTGAAAGATGGATCTACGGGATCAAGTTACTTTGTTGAACTGACTTAACTGTTTTATATATCGCAAACTTGACCAGAAGGTATCGGGTATCAGAGCTCTTTACACAAGCACCATTTGCGTGTTGGAGCTTATATAGGGCTATGCTTTATGGTTGGTCAGGTGACTTATTGGTATTCATGGGTAATGTAGTGTTTTGAATTGGCTGCTGTAAGTAAGTAGTAAAGAAATGAGAATCATAATCCTTGCCTCCGTGGCCTTAATAGAATAAAAAATTATTGTCACGAATGTTTGCAAATTTTTAATTGCGGGGCTGGAGGGATGTGGTAGAAGATGATATGGTTGCCTCCTTTCCAAGACAAAAATACCAGCCATTTGTTTACGTTTTGCTTTTCTAGAACAGCCAACAGTTGGTAGGAGAAAAATAATTCATGTAAAATTGACAGGATAGTTTTGTAACATGGTAATTTCATGTCAATATCGGAGGGTAGCATTAAGCATGTGTCTTTTAATACCCATCCATTGCAGCACTTCAAAGTAAAACATTAACCATACTTGAAATTCCAGAACCAGAATGTCACTAACATCTATATAAGTCTCAATAGAGCAGCCATCTTTCTCTTTTATATGTTGTTCCTTGACAGATAAGCATATTGTGTGAATGGATTTGCATGTTTAGGTCCATAGCTATAATTAGTAATTTTAGATTGTAGAATTTATATCTAAGTGTTAACTATGGTATTTTGTGTTCGTTTTTGTCTCATATTCATTTGTTTTTTAAGTGAAATTGTGTTAGAATGTAATGAAAGTTTTGTATTGCTTTGATCCTAATTTACAGGATTTATTGGTAAAATATATAGGCAAGCTTTCATGTTTTAAAATGTTTATGTCACTACGATCTATCGTAAGCTCATAAACAATATGCCTGATCCTTTAGTGTCGATGTGAGCGAAGTGGGAACGAGACTTAGGCGCATTGGAGGAGGATGACTGTCAGGACGCCCTGCAGAGCCCTCGAGAAATTGCGATTCGCGTCCGGTTCCGGTTAGTACAGCTCAAAATTTTGCACAGCGTGTACTACCCTCGCACCCTCTTATATACATGGGGTGGATGTCAGTCAGCTCTCTGCGTGAGGGGATGTCAAGGGGAAGGCTCCTTCTATCATATCTTGTGGAAGTGCCCTGAGATAGTAACCTTCTGGAACAAGGTCACGGATACGATGGCTGTGGTGGTGGGCTATCCAGTACAGGGGGAACACAGGCGGTTACTACTAATGAACAAGGGGGCCACTGACTGGGCCAGATATGGGGAACTCTGGCTGGCGTTGGAAGCTGGTGTTGCAAAAAGAAATTTCTCCAGTGCCTGGTGGGCGCAGGCTCCTCCGCAATGGGATCAGTGTGTGCGAGATCTCGATTGGTGTCAGAGAGGGGAGGAAACCATCTACAAAAGTAGGAGATGTAATACAAAATGGAGAAGGATCTGGGGGCCTCTGAGAAAATACAGGGAGATGGGGGGTGGACCGGGAAGGGGGGTTTTCAACTTGAATGTCTTCATTGTGGTTCATGCTGGCACTGATTTGTGTTGTACACTGTTAACCTATCTCATGCTATTTGAACATTGTACTGTACATTTGACTGATATGAGCGATGTTAATAAAAAGAGTTAAAAGAAATCATTAAATACATTTTAGGGCACGTCTCACTGCTTCAATTTGGACAATGGGGGCATGGCTGTAACTGACTCAGCGGAAGGCATTTGCTATCTGCACTTGCGCTGAGGAGGCACGCGCACATGCTTCATACATCGCTTTTGGTCGTGGAGTGTTTCGTAGCTGCAGGCTTCTGCAGAAACATGTGACGTCATCACGCTTGTTACGTGTGACGACAGGTTTTGGCAGCCTTTTTGGTTCGTGAGCACAAAAAGAGAGGTAAGGGCCCAAGGGGATGTTTTAGGACCTAGCACCGCTACAACCCCCACCATACACAGTTAAATCAACAAAATGTAGCAGTGGGTCACACAAGCAAATTGACTGACTAAGTATCTGAAAAAGTAGGATAGATAACAAAAATGAGTGATAAACCTATTGTGTGACTAAGTGATATATACACTAATCAAATGGGTACTCCTTCTATGTGAAAAAATACCCATCAGTTGTCGATCGATACCGCCCTGTTCATCATCTGGGATCCTTCACACCAGGAAGGTAAGGTTTTTGTACTAACTGGGGATAAGAGAGATGTATGCAACTCATGTAACAAGCGAGGCTCAGTGAAAACTATGGTGTACCTGGGTGTAAAGTGACAACTGTAGAGCAGTGCACAAAAAACGTGAAATAAGTGAAAGAAAAAGTGCTAGAATGACTAAAATTGGATAGTAAAGAGGGTAAAACCCTTTAATAAACACCTCTTCACTCCCAAATCAATAAAAGAATCCGACAATAGTAGTCTCAACAAATAACTACTACTTAGTGTGTGCGCACACACTAAGTAGTAGTTATTTGTTGAGGGTTTTACCCTCTTTACTACAGAAACAAACATACAGAGAAAAGAAAACAAAAGCAAAGTCACCACTAGGCTTGGTTTTCTAATATTATTGAGGAGAGGGAGTGAGGTACAAAACACCTCACCCGTCAACAGTGATTGTGCCTATTATCATAGCGGGACAGCCTTTATGCCCCTCCTTCCGCCCCACGGCGGCTACACAATCGAGTATTGGTAGCCGTTCCCCTTATTGTGAACCAGCCCCGTACGCGGGTACGTACCTCCGGAAGCTACACTCCTCAGAAGTGTGGTGGGCTTGTCCGCAGTACCGGACAGGGTCCGGCTCCCTTCCTCAAGGTTCCTCGGGTGTCCTCAGCAAGATCTCTTGTTCTTTCTTCTTTTCGGTTTTAACCAGGACAGCGGTCGTTTCTCCTCTCTCCTCCGGGATCCTCAAGGACGGGCTGCGGTCTTCTTCAGAGAGTTTACTTCTTTTTTTTAAATTTTGGAATTTTTTTATTTTTAAAGACCTTTATTGTATAGTTCGTAAATAACACAGCACATAGCCTACAACCTCCTTGGGCCGGCTGCATTGAATGTAAGTGACATGCATTGTTAGTGAGATAACACAGCCGTTTTAGCCGACAACCCTAGGGTCCGGCAGCGTATCAGAGTGAAACATGTACGCATCATACTTTGGAAATCTCGAGAAATAGACAGGTCTATGGTTTTTATGTGTTTTTATGCAGTAATGAATCTCCGGTGTCGTATACATGCTATCAGCAGTCCGTGATCGCATGCATCTATGGTTAGCATCCATGGCAACAGTAAACAGTGGAAACGGAAATATGAAAATCATGGATCAGTCGCATGTGATACAACGTTATAGTAAGCAAGTAGATCAATGGTGTGCTGCATCAGGTCAAAGGAGTAGTTGCGTTTGTTGGCAGTAATAGGGAGAGATGGTCATGGCCGTATCCGGCGTGTCTGGTGTCTCAGCATGTGTGCCACCTTCTGACATTAGTGATAATGCTACGATAGTCTGGGTTAGTAGTTGCAACGTAGGACTGAGTGCAAATGAATCATTGAGTGTCAGCGGAAATGCCAATATCAACATCACATACGCATGGTGTATAGTGTCGAACCAGCCATAAGGAAGATCTTGTTTTTGAAACTTAGTTAACGTATAAACTAGAACGTGAACTGTATCAGGGGGGAGGTGGGAGGAGAAAGACTATTGAGAGGTGAAGGTGTCCTTTCGTGTGAGAGCAGGGGAGGGGAGTTGCAGCAGTAGATAGGGTCCGATAATATGGGATTTCAGAGAGTTTACTTCTGGGGTCCGCATCGCCGACGCTCCTCCTTTCTTGCGTGTTTAAATGGGCCGTTACTTCCGGATACCAAGCGCTGATAGGAGGGTTGTATGATGTCAGCGGGTCGGAGAAGTCCAGGCACTGCTCCGTGTTAAAGGGGACTGGAAATAAAGAACAGGAGACACATAAGGGGGCAGCCCACCAGGAGCATCCTCGTCCTCCTGGTCTCGGGTAAGTCCAGCGTGACAACGCTTCAGAGTCAGTGTAAGCATAAATGGGGAGAGTATATGGAGATTAGGTTAAGAGCGTTCCCTCCTATTTATCCACTTAGAGCCGGAAAACAGCCCTGGGGTTCGTTAGTAGCCTGAGTGAGTACAAAGGGAAGACTGTGCCTCAGGAGAATTGCTACTCCCCGCGAATCTCGAGTAAATCGTGGATGCCAAATTCTATCGTATCCTTGTCTTGCAAGAAAGGGGCAGTTGTTGCCCAAGTTGTGGGTCTCCTGAAGTAGGAGTATGTCGGACGCCTGACGGTGGGCATAGCGCAGGACTGCTGTTCGCTTAACCCTGTCGAGCAGTCCATTGACATTCCATGATAGTACTCGGAGGGGATCTCTGCTCTTACTCGTAGATGTCATGGTGGATGTAGGTAGGCTGGGGGTTCTACAGGACCTGAGTTAGCCGTGGGCTTTGCCAGGGTATGCTCTGGCTGCAAGGTAGTGACTTTGATGCTATCTTGTGGGTGATATGTGCAACTATCATATTATAGAGTGAAAAGGCTGGTGTGACAAACATAGTGTAACGACAAAACTTTGGGACAATGGTCCCAACAACATCCCTCCCTTCCCCCTCCCCCCACCCTACACATCATGAACGGAAGCATCTGTCACCCCAATTAAGTAAGGTTAACTGACCAAACTAAAACGCTCAGGTTGGAGTTGCGTGGAGGACCCCTCCTTACATAAGGATACTCCTTGTTCGGCGGAATGGGATCTGTGGATTTTAGTAGGACAGGCCTGTTTGGGTGTGACACTTTTGGCACTGCTGTGGGCAGTACGGTTTCGTTTGGACCATTCATTCCAGAATCAGAGGGTAGTATTAAGCATTTATTGCACACACTGAGGAAAGAAATGATGTCACTCACTCAAAGACTGAATCCAGACCAATTGGTTTGTATACAATGTTGTTACTTTGTTGTTTTATTACTACAACCAAGAATTACTTACTACTGGTAAGTTTCACAGCGTTTTAAAAGTAACAATACTGTTCAAGAATGCAGTAATGTTTTGTAAATGCGGTTATACACTTTACAGTATTAGGAGTGTTTTCTGTAAATGTTAATCAAGTACAGTTGTAGGCTTTTGCAGTGACAAGGTTAGACAGATCAATGCAATAGATAGAACAACAATTTTATCCAGAGGAGCCGGGACGGGGGGGGGGGGGTAAATCAAAGAGGCATGGGTTTCAGGTAGGTACCCGCGGCCTTAGTGTAGATGCCCCAGGGCGTGAAGTGAGTACAGGGGGACCACAAAGCAGCACCAAAGCTACACACCAGCGGCACAGGGACCGCCGGGTGCAGAGTGCAAATCAGCGTCGGGTGCCCAATGCTTTCCAATAGAGGTCATTGGATTCGGAAAGAGGCTGCAGGCTTCCAATGGCTGGGCCGGTAAGTTGGATAGCTGGAGGACAACTGGGCACCATGAGCTCGGCTCCCCAAAGTTGGGGGCGGAGGATGCAGGGGTGCCTTTTGGTGCTAGGTTTTCTCAAATGCTTCAGGTCGCGGTCAGGGGGAGCCTTCAAACAGAAGCTGC
This sequence comes from Lissotriton vulgaris, assembly GCF_964263255.1. Classification (NCBI taxonomy): domain Eukaryota; kingdom Metazoa; phylum Chordata; class Amphibia; order Caudata; family Salamandridae; genus Lissotriton; species Lissotriton vulgaris. Next base: position 1,068,668,769 of record NC_141699.1, read on the forward strand.
AGGCATCGCGGGGGTTCCTGGAGAGGTCAGCCAGCAATGCAGACAAAGTCACAATCGCCAGGGAGACTTCACAGGATAGGTGAGTCATTCGAACTCGGGCCCTGGGCCTGGGGTGCAGAGTGTGCATGGAACGCGAATCCGCCTGGATCCAGAGTCCTTGAAGTTGGAGTTCCTTTGCTGGACAATCCATGTCCTCGGGAGTCAAGAGTCTTTTTTCGAAGGCAGGGCAGGTCTCTGAGGTTCATAGATGCTGCTGGTTGCAGGACTCGCCAGTTTCCGCTCGCAAGGACTCTGAAGCAGGAGACAGGCCGGTACGGCTGGTGCAAAAGCAGTTGTTGCCCTTCTCTTCTCTACAGCATGGCTTTTCGATCCTTCCTAGATTGTCGTATATAAGACGCAAGGTTCAGAGGTGCCCCCATAAACCTAGATTTAGGGGCAGTACAGGGGTGTGCAGGTTGTGACCAAAGGGTCTCTTCCCTGGGGTGTCTACACCCTCTCTTATTCGGCCCTCCAGTGGGAGGGGGCATATGCCTCATGCTGATTGGGAGAGTCGCCTCATCTTCAAGATGGAGAGGACTGAGATGTGTGCTTCACTTTGCCTACCGCACCTGAGGGGTGAAGTTGGCAAAGGTGGGCACGCCTCCCGTTCTCTCTAGGATTCCCCGCCGATTCTCCCAGCCAAAGTGTGGGTCATAACCGGTGGGCGCCAGCTGCTGATAGCAGCAGAGGCTGGGTGTTCTTAACAAAGGTGGCAAGCCTTTGAAGCTTCCCCTTCGTAGACTCTGCCCATCCTGTGGGAGGAGGAATGAGACCTCTGCCCAGTATGTGCTTTGTTTCAGGACCCAAAGAGCAGAAGGCTCTCTACCCAGGGATCCGGAAACCTGTCCGGAGGTGGCAGATGGTGGGTAGCCATTCAGGAACCACACCAGGGCTGGTTGTTTCTCAGGGGGCATCACTAAGATGCATTCTGAGTGCATTTTTACATTAAATCCAACACTGCCATTAGTGTAGGTTTATTATCCTGAGATGTTTGGTACCAAACTTCCCAGTTTTTTGTAAAGCCATCATAGAACTGTGGAGTTTGTAATGACAAACTTTCAGCCCATGTCCTCAAAATGACTTCACTGCACTTACAATGTCTCTGAATTGCATAGACATTGTAGGGGCATATTGCTTATGCAACTATGCCCTCACCTGTGGTATGGGGCACCCTGCCTTTAGGGCTGTAAGGCCTGCTAGAGGGGTGACTTATCCATGCCACATGCAGTGTGGGTGGATAGGGAACACAGGGATGTGTGCCATGTTGACTCTTCAGTTTGGTCTGCACCAAAACACGCAGCCTGCAGTGGCAGTGTGTGGGTGTTAAGGTGAGGGGTCTCTGAGGGTGGCCTAATACATGCTGCAGCCCTCAGAGGCCCTCTCTGGTCTCAAGACCCTTGGTACCAGGGGCAACTTCTACAAGGGACTTACATGTGGCCCAGAGGTGTGCCAATAGCGGAGACAAAGGTACAGTTTTGGGAAAGAACACAGGCCCTGGGAGCCTGATTGGCAGGGACCCAGGGCACACTCAGTCAAGTTGGCATCATGTATCTGGCAAAAAGGTAGGGGGTAACCATGTAAAATGGGGCTCTTTCCTACAGAAACCAATTGGATTGGGTAACTACTGTGCCATGTTGCGAGTTTGTCATATGTGATGTGTTCAAGCCGTGCTGGCCTATTAGTCGCCATTATGTTTTACTCCGAGACTTCCCCTTTTAACGTTGTCAATACATGGGCTCAAAAATGCCTGCATGCTAAGTGCTGATCTTTAAAGGCCAGGACTGCTGTAGGTTTCATTATGTTCCGTAGCAGGACCCTCAAAATGGTACTGCCTACTTGACACTTGTGAGCTCTTTTGTTTCGATCCTAAAGTTCTGCAGCATAGAATACAAGCATTAGCAAAGCCAATGGGCCTTGCCTTGGTAAGATACAATTTTTTAGATTTGTCCTAGCAACACCTTCAGTTGTCTCGTCAGCCACATTCAATAACAAAAATCTTAAAAAATTCATATACACATATTAATATGGTCTTAGGTTAGTCTTTTTCATCTATTGGTATAGTAACCTGTCATCCATATCTTACCACCATCCACCATAGTGTACAACATGGGTCACCGGGTCAGCCCGCTTCAGCCACAGGCTCTCTTGGACTGCGAGCCACTGTATTTTTCAGTTCAAATGTGCACAAGGCTGTAGAATGTGCATTAGTGTATATCAATAGTTCACAAATTTTGTATTCGGTGTGTGTAGCAAGGAAAGACCTTTCATGGAAAATAAGTACCAGGAAGAAAAAAATGGAAAGTAAAAGATATTTGAGAAATGTGACTATTATATTAACCCTACACTTACTGAATTATGGCACTGTTGCAACCCCATGCATGTAGGCTTAGAGTAAACAGACAAGTGGTAGGAATATATTTAAATGCCGTACATTCCTTGGCCTAAGTTAGGAACCTTGCAAGTGTCTTATGTGGACACATGTGTAAGAAGAACAACCCTCACTGTCCATTAATTACAGAGCTATATTCATATCATGTGTACACCTGGGCATTTTGTAGATCAGGGAAGAAGTTGTAAATCAATGCCCCTCAGGTATATTTACTCACACATCCAAAGATGTACTCAGGTATGCACTGGTTGCAGAGTAAACCAGACCAAAAGATAAAATTTATTTTTTTTACACCAATACCTATTGTTGAGCATCCTATTACTAAACATCCCTAAACCTGTCGTTCAGAATTTATGGACTAACAGAAAGTGTAGATAAAATAGGAGCAAAACACTTCTTAGCCAGTAATTTCCCCAGCACAATATAAATGTAACTTTACATTGGGGTATTAGGTGAATGGGGTAAGTGCCCATCTCAAGTAATAATCACAGTCCTTGTCAGGGCGAACTACTTAAGTCATTAAATAAACCTGAGCTCTACCCCCTGGTTGCTATGGCACAGAGCAAACAAGCTTAACTTAGAGGCAATGTGTAAAGTATTTATGCATTACCAAAACAGTAATACCTTAAAAATAGAAAACGTGTATACCTCAACCTCTGAGATGTCGGTAGAGGAAGCCCTAACCAACATTCAAGATATTGACATGCCCGGGCTCCCTCCTGAGGCAGCTCTGGCGCTTGAGGCGGATATCACGGTGGAGGAAATACAGGGGGCAATAGGCGCAATGCAGTCCGGCAAAGCGGCAGGTCCTAATGGTGTCCCCATCGAGCTCTACAAAAAAACAGCGGGCTTTGTTGCCCCCCACCTATTACGTATGTAAAATGACGGTTATCAAAAGGGAGAGCTGCCATTGGATCAAAGAACGGCCACAATAGTGGCTATACTCAAACCGGGCAAACCTGCAGATGAATGTACCTCATATCGCCCAATCTCCCTGATTAATGCGGAGGCCAAAATCCTAGCAAAACTATTGGCGATTAGACTCATGCCATACCTAACAACGCTGGTACACCCAGATCAATCCGGCTTCATGCCGGGCAGGAGCACAGCTTTAAACCTGCGATGTTTGCATGGTATGATGGCCCGAACGCTGTATATTCAGGAGCCAGCGGTCATCCTCTCCCTTGACGCAAGAATGGCGTTTGACTTAGTGGAGTGGCCATATCTGTTTGCAGTCCTTCACCACTTGGGCTTTGGTCCTAAATTCTGCGTGTGGGGACGTCTGCTATATACCGAGCCTATAGCTCATGTGACGGTAAACGCGCATATATCGGACAACTTCCCTTTGGCTCGAGGCACCTGCCAGGGCTGTCCCCTGTCGCCGCTGCTTTTCGCGCTAGTCATCAAGCCCCTGGCAGAGTGGATCCGTTGGGATCCAATGATAAAGGGACTCAAGTGGACGACAGAGTGGGAAGATCACATTTCCTTATACGCAGACGGCGTTTAATTGTATTTGACCCTTCCTAGGCGTTCTATACTGGTCCTCCTGAATATCTGTGAACTCTTTGGGCCGGCATCGGGGTACACCATCAACGGGTCCAAATCTGTGCTGTACGCGCAGCACGGCCTGCCACCGCAGCTCCCCCAGAACTACCCACTTATGATCGCAGATGATGGGTTCAGATATTTGGGGATCAATGTTACGGCCAACTCTGCTGACTTCTATAAGCATAACCTGCAGCCCCCTCTGGTGCGCCTTAGACGGGACACTGCACACTGGGAGGCGTTACCGCTCACGCTATTAGAGAAGGTGGCGCTCTTCAAAATGATGGCGCTTCCTCATTTCTTATATGTGTTGGAAAATACACCATTCCCGGTGCCCCAGAGCTACTTTAAGGCCATAGAAGCCCTGGACTCCAGTTTACTCTGGGGACACAAACCAGTGCGCATAGCACAGACTAAGCTGGTGCGTAGTTGGTATGATAGGGGGGTGGCACTTCCGAATATACAGTTGTATTACTGGGCGGCACAATTGAAGATCATCAATCAATGGATTCATGCCCCCCAAGAGGACCCCGCGTTTAGAGCAGACAGAGTGGCTCTGGGTGTGGGTGGGATACTGTCCCCCCTTTATGACAAAAAGCATACTAAATCCCTCATCGGACCCACACAGCAGACGGTCACCTTATGGCATGAGGCACAGAGGAAGCTGGGTTGGCAAGGGCCTATGACCCAACTCACCCCTCTATGGGATGCGCCACAGCTGGGTCTGCTCAGGAATAGCAAGGGTTTTGCCCACTGGGATGCCATAGGAATCTCCACGGTGGGAGATGTTTGGCGCAAGGGAAAGATTGTGTCATTTGAGCCCCTGCAGCAGCAGTACGAGTTTGCGCCCACTGAAATCTTCCGCTACACACAAATAAAACACGCTCTGTTGGCGGCCCTGCCTCCGGGCACTGAGGTCCAGGAAGCCTCGCCTTTAGAGGACAGACTCTTAACAGACTATATGCAGAAGCGGGCTACTTCATTCACATACCGAAAGCTAGTCAATAATCTCCCAGACCCCACGGTAGGACTCAGAGGGAAGTCGTCCCGTGATGTCGGACACTTTGATGACTCTGACTGGCAGGAGGCACTTGCATCCCCGAAGGAGGTAGGCATACCCTTGCGACTTAGACTGTTGCAACTTAAAATACTGCACCGAGTTTATTTCACTAGACTCACCCTATATAAAATTGGTAGAACATCACATCCATATTGTTTACGGGGATGTAGGGGCCGATTCACAGAACTAACTTAAGACAGAATCCTAAACTTACTACTTTTGGTATTCACAGAAGTTAGGATTTTGTCTTAAGTTTGTCTTAAGTTTGTCTTAAGACAGATTTAAGACAACATCCTAACTTAAGTCTGTCTTAAGTCTGTCTTAAGTTTGTCTTAAGACAAACTTAAGACAAAATCCTAACTTCTGTGAATACCAAAAGTAGTAAGTTTAGGATTTTGTCTTAAGTTAGTTCTGTGAATCGGTCCCGATGGGAGGAGGGAACTTTCTACCACACCATATGGCAATGCCCGAAGATAATGGACTACTAGGTTCAAATAATGAGAACAATATCACAGGTGGGGAAGGTGTCACTTCTACCGGAACCCAAAAGATGTTTGTTGAATGTCTGGGAGCCGAATGACCTTAACTACCTTATGCAGGATTGGGCCATTCTTAGGTTAATGGTGGCAAAGCGAAACATTGCGCAGAAGTGGGGGGCTGCGGATGTGCCAACATTGACTGCATGGACCACAGACATGGATCTGGCCATGTTTGCAGAACAGACAGTATTTGTTAACCGTGGCTGCCCGGGAATATGGAATAAGATCTGGGGGGCTTGGAATGAGTTCAGGGGAAATATATGTGAAGCGCCCAGAGTCCGGGGGGATGAGAGCTCAGAAGAAGATTTTTAGGAGGGGGGAGGCGTGGGATGGACGATGTGCTGGAAATTACTGTGGTGGACTGTATACTATTTTGATACTGTACTGGGATTGTGTAGTGCTGACATTTTTGATGATAAGTGATTATTATCTGGAAGTAATGTACCTTATTAATGCTGATTATAATAAAAAAGAGTTAAAAAAAATAGAAAACAATGAAAACGCCCAAATTAATTATAAAAATAGAGTAAAACTTAATAAACAAAATGACACGAAAAGGAGACAAATCCAATAAGGGGAACTAGAGAGATGATTTTTTAAACTTTAAGTAGAAATAGCACCAAGAAGCATAAATTGCCAATGATAGTCAATGGTCAGTGTAGAGCAGGATCTAGGCATAATTTTACGCTGACCGCAATAGAGTGTAGGTCGGATACACTGATGAATTTAGCCCTGGTCAAAGAGTTTACATTCTGATGTTAGACTTTTAAGTCCCAATCTACCACAGGAGTACCCTTCTAAATCCCCCAGGACCCCAAGGGAGGCACTTTGAGACTCACAGGATGTCAGACAGTGTCTAGATGAGGTCCAGTTGCCACTGATCAACGGGCAGTTGCAGGAAAGAGCTTGTGTAGCTTGTTACATCCCTGTAGCTAAACAGTAGGCCAGCCTTTTGTCCCTTGGAGTCCACTTCTTTGTCCCGAGTGCAAGAGCATGAGCAGGTCCAGTCCTTCAGGGCTCCTCTCAGGTCACAGACAGCAGGTTTAGTCCTCTTCCGATCTTCCTCACATCCAGCAGTGTTCTGAAGTGACTAGAGAGGTCACATGTATGTCTGGCATGAGCTAGTGGGTGAGGAAGGACCCCTGGGGATGACCTAACCAATGGGGTAAACGTTCCTGGGCCTAACCCTACCCACTTTAGGCATTTTCAAGATGGCCGTAGCCTTCATCCACACTGAGCCTGGGCTCTGAGGTCTAGGTGTGTGTATGTGGTGAGTGTACTATGGTAATCCTAGTGTCTTCTTACATCTAACACTAAAATCCAGTTTTAGACAGTCTTTTTACCCCTAACAAAGTAAGAGACAGCAGTCTGGTAGAATAAAGTGGAGTTTTTAGCAACCTGACAGTGGGTATACACAAATAAACTCTCTGTAGAAAGGCATTATGAAATATCAACTACCTCTGTTTATACACCTTAATATGGGGTTAATCCAAATAACAAAGGGGAGTGGTCAAAAGGAATGTTAAATGTATTGCAGAAATACAGGTCAAGAGACACCAAAACTTTCTATTTTGTTTTTATTGTCTGGAGACTTCCTCAGGACATTGACGGATAAATGACTTTACTTTGTGAAAAGGTGTGCTTTACGTATGTAATAAAGGCTGCATCTGCAGATGGTATAGTCCATGACTAGGGGAATCCCACCCTCGATAGATTCACTTGCATAATTGTGGATGATATCACTATGACCATTCTGGCCATTATGTCAGGCTCCCCTTTGGACCTATGCCCTGCAAACATTTTCTATCAGATTCTATGTGATATTGCTCCAATTTGGTCCTCTTTTATTAGTACTACTTTTGATTTAGCTTCTGTCCTTTCCAGGTGGAAGCAAGTATTATTGATTCATTTGTTGAAAAAACCTAAAGCTGCTCCAACTATGATAAGTAACTATTGCCCTATCTCTCGGTTTACTTTCTCAACAAAGACTGTGGATAAATAAATAAATAAATAAACAGCTTTTAAAAGTTTGTGCAGGCAAAATAAAAAAGTGGCCCTGCTGCGTGCATTGATGGATCAACTTTGTACATATCTGGATGAGGGGTATGGCAGCATTTGTCAGCTAATTATGACACTTTGTCACATTCAGAACTAGCCGCTCAATTGTGTGAAGCCGGTGTCAGGGACAAGGCTCTGGGCTGATTCAGTTCATTTTGAGAGGGAATACTTGGGCTGCCTCCATTCCACCTTTTAATTCCACTTTTTTAGTCTGAGATGCAAAGTTCTTCTGGGCTTTCTTCCAACCCAACATTATTCAATTTCTATGTCCCCCCATAGGTTAACCTTAAAAGATATTTCGTTCGATGCTGATGAAACTTAAATAGTATTTAGAATTGATGGAAACTTACATGTAATACTAATAAATAGTATGACATGTCTAATAAAAGTTGCTTCATGTATGAGTCAGGACGTCCTAAAGCTGAACTCTGGCAAGACAGAGGTTATGATTGTGGGTTGATCCTTTTCAGTCTGTTTGGTGGCCCATCTTACTAGTCGCTTTACCCGTTCTGTTGTATCTGTACATTATTTGGGTTTTATTTGTGACTATAAACTAAATTGCTCAGTTCAAATGACAAAACTCACCTCCTCTTCTCCTTCCCAGCTAAGACTGCTGAGAAAGATACAGCCTCTTCTCCCATTAGAGGAAAGAATCTCAGTGATTCAGGCTCTGCTCGTGGCTCAGCTGGATTGTAGCAGTGGTCTATATTTGGCACTGTACAAGTACCAGATACAAAAATGAGATTTAATTCAAAATCTGTAAGGAAGATTATTTCTGGATCTGCCCTGCTGGACACCCATTTATGAACACTTGAAACTAGTGCACTGGCTTCCAATTCACAAATAGATATTATTCAAAAGCATATGCATTACTCAGAAGGTTTTCTATAGCTTTTGTCTCGTGTTTAATGGTCAACTATTAATTCTCGAACCATTAGGATGCTACGTTTGGCCTCTGCAGGGCTATTTGTGATTCCTAAAATAAAAAAATGCAGGGCTGGTAGACACGCCATTTTTTATGTCCTCTCATTCATGCTTATGCTTTCCAACGGATGACTTATGCTGATGATACCTACATCATCATCTCATCTAGATAGTTATAGTTAAGATTTTTTTCAATGCAAAATCTCAAAATTCTATTGTGAATAACTTTGGCGCCGGTTGAGGAATCTGCCTGAAAATTTCCTCATATTTGCCTCGCGGCGCTCCGGTCCTTCCCTGAAAGTTTGGGGGGGATTCGTCAAGCGGGGGCCGAGATAAAAGGGGGGTCCCAAAACGTGTTTTTCCCATGTTCATTTCCATAGGGCGGTCGACCTCACTTTTAGCCCGAACGGCTGAATGGATTTCCACCAAACTTGGCAAAATTGTAGGGACTGGTAGCCCGATGTGCCTTTGCTATGTCTCAAGATTAAAATGTGACGTCATGTATGGCAGAGGCAGCCAGTCAGACACAGGCAGCTGTCTAAAACTGAACGGCAACAAAAACCAGAGGAACTCATTTTTGTTAGAGACCCCCCCCCCCCCAACACACACATCCCCACCAAGCCGGTGGACCAGCTGGTGGCAATACAAATTCGGCCAAATTCCTACACCAGCCAGTAAAAAATGTAGGTGTTATGTCTGACTCTGCCATTTAATTTGCACCAGAGACAAACAGATTAACCTCCATCTGTCTGTCTATTTACTATTCATGCAATAAGGGTCACTTGGAAATCACTTATACAAGCATGATTGCCCCCCTCCCCTTTTACTTGGGGACGAATATTTCAATGCGATTAATTTATGTATTCACACTTGTCGGTGATAAGATGGTAATAGAATGGATAACCCTTTTCCCTTTCTTTCATTTTTTTGCCTGGTTAATTCATATACTGGTATGCTATGTACCGATTTTAGTTCAAACTTTTATGTTGTTTCGTTAGAGAATTTTCTCAATTTACTTTGATCCAACTTTTATTATGTACATTATTAAATGAATTGTTGACCCTCTTGAAATAAAAATAAAATACAATAACAGCACTGTACTACTTATAAAGCCTTCTCTGAAATCGATTTACTATTCCTACTTGTATTCTTTCTCATTGTCCAGGTTGTACTCTGCACTCAGTCTTGAGACGTTTGGCTCACATTTCATCAGTGGCGGCTCCTCTGCAATGGCGGAGGAGCGTCGCCCCACTGGCTCAAAGCCAGCAGCTGAAAACAAAAACAATATTTTACTATCATTTATTTTTCAGCTGCTGGCTCTGAGCCAGCGTGTGCAGGGAGGGGCGGGGGCAGGCCATGGGAGGGAGGATGTGGAGTGGTAAATGCGCACCTAGCTTTCTCTTACCCGACTGCATGGCACAGCCAGGTTGGAGAAACAGCACAGACTCAGTGTGCCTGAGCGTGCCTGCCACACCGTTCAGGGATGTTTACAAACTTCCATTATTCAATGGAAGCTTGTACTGTGGGCGGTTTCCGCCTGCCGCACAAGCTCCCATTGAAAAATAGAAGTTTGCGACCGCACCATGTGCAGTCTCATCCAAATAAGGTAGTCGAAACCGCCGACTGAGTTCGGTTGGTTCCCAAATTGCAACGGTGTTGATCGGAGGCAACTCCAACCCGCATCGTAATGAGGCCCTTAGTGTTAAATTCTTTGGTGTCCCTACATTGTGGTGAGCACTTTTCCCTCAAGTAATTTTGCTTTAGCAGGTAATCTTCAGAAATGCTGTATAAACTCAGGTTCTGTCACTCCTTGAAAAAATCAATAACCCCTCTGAACATGGATCCTTGAAAGTTTAATAGGATCCCACTGAATCTTAGACAACCCCACTTGCTCCTCCTGTCAGCCCGCATTACCTTAAGAAGAAGCTGCATGATTCACAAAGTACTCGGCTGAAACCATCAAAAAGTTGCCTCCAAGATCAGAATTGCTGGAAGCTCTCTTGTATCTCCTGGCGCGTGAACAACTCAAGACAGGATACCAGGGGGTGCATGATAGAGACATTTTCACAATAAACTTCTTCTGGTACACCTGACATTCTGGAACAACATCCCTGTCCCGATGTGCCAAGCACTCTTTCTACCACTCTCAAACTTTCGAAAATCCCTTCTCCAAAATTACCATTTTCTTTTGTTACTTCCACCTGTCTTGTGATCCTCATCTATTTTTGTGCAGTGCTGCATTGCTTTGTAGGTAGGTTCAGCTCTAACTGACAGTATGTACATACCTTAACACATGGGTTTGATTATTCCCAAAACATTGCCCACTGACCACCTGTCACAGTATAAATACACAAAAAACAGATACCAGGTAGACATTTTAGCATGTATATCTGCTCCAAATGTTTTTTAAAACACTTTTGGGGCAGGGTTTCTTATATTTAGGGCTCCAGGTTTTATATATATATATATATATATTTACTTTTATGTCTGTATGCATCTATATTTATTTTTTGCTGATTTTATTTGTATGCATATTTATTTTGGGTTTTGTGAAAAATAATGAGGCTGAACCAAGTTTATTTACACATTTATTCAGGATGTGATATGCTGCGCAATACAAGTATCCAGACTAGACTAGACTATAAATGTGCACTTATGCTTGAATGACTAGGAGATTTCAATGACTTGAAAACCCACAGATTATAAATCAGTGCAATTAATTGAAAACATGCACATTTTAAGTATCAACCTTCTGCAAATCTACTGTTATTTAAGCCTCTTTACTAAAATTCCTTTAGTTTTTTAACCCCGTTGACAGCCAATCCGAACAGCTATTCACTCAGAAGCAATGACTGACAGCAGTTAGAATCACTAAAGAAAGAAAAAAAATCAGTTTTAATCCACATTTAAAAATAGACAGGAAAATAAATGGGTTCCTGTCGGCATTTATCTGTAAAAATCAGTACAAACGGAAAACAGGGAGCCTTACTTATATTGCAGCGGCGACTGGCAGTTTTGCACTGCCTATCAAGCAAATTTTGTATAAGCATTTGCGCTAACCTATGAGTCAGTGTTAGGGCTCAGGCAAAGCATCAAGTACACGGGGGCTGGTAATGCTGGAAAACGGGCAATGGAGCCTGGGAAGAAGAAGAAGACTAGACCGCTGACTGCCATGTAGTGAGTCACTTCCAGGATTTGCTGTCCATTCCAGGTGAAAGGTTGTAGAGCCATTCTTGGGACCCCCATTAATGGTTTGTCCTTGTTTGGCAATGAGTTGTTAATTTCATTGGCATTTGGCATTCCTCACTCCTTGCCTTGTCCTGTTATTTGTGCTGCTTCTTTTCTGTTCTCTCATAGTGTGCTTGCTTCAGCATCCTGGATCTTTCTGCTAGACCTCTGGTTTGCTAATAGCTCATCAAAATGCCACCCGCTGCTGAAACAAGTTAACTTGGTTGCATTATGACTCCCTCCTCTCTTCCCTGCCATCCTACCTACCTTTATTTATTTGGTATCACAACGTGACTTTCGCGAAAGGTGTACATCTGACAGTTCCACTTGTTCACTTCATCCAGTCCTATTTGATGCTCATAACTAGGTGCCAAATGTTTCTGTCACTTCTTAAGTACTGGACTTATGCCTTCTGTTACCTCATGCCATTAACGAATCAATATCTGTATGTATCACATTAATGTACACATTATGCAACTATCGAATGTAGGATGTTGAACTTTTTTCTCCACCCTACTCATTTCCTCTCTATTGCTTTTTTATTATAAAAACTAATAAAGTTTCTTGAAGAAAAACAAAAGCTTGGTTGTATTATTTGATACATTATTGGTCTAACTTCCTGGTATTATGTACTTACCTACCATAGTCTATCTTCCAGCCTGTTCAGAACTGCCTAACCTTACAAGATCAAGACAGAGTGGTGCTGTATCTTGAGTCAAACAATTACGCGACAGTTCGCTCCAGTCCAGGGTTTACCTCTCTCACTTCCTTCCCCTTGTTTTCACCCCTATCCCTACCATCGGTAGCACGTTCCTCTCTACTTCCCAGCATAGGTATTCAGGTATTTCAGGTATGTCAGGGGATCTCAACAATTACCCTCCTCGTCATTATCATCATCATGGCAAATGCGATCTCCAAGTGTAGTGTAGTTCCTCCTATATTCCCAATAGGCTCTGTGCATTGGAATAATATATCCTATAGAATTGACGTGAGACTTAGGTCAACTAGGTCTCAATCGAATATATTAGACTTAATTGTGAGTGCCAGCTAGCTCAGAGGTCACTAGAAACGTTCTTGAATAAACAAGAAGGGATTAGTTTCTGACAACCGCATAAACATGACAACTTTGTTTCCCCAAGATAAAACTGATCTTCAGAGTCGTGAAAACAATAGATAGATATTTTACTCAGTCAATCGTGCATGCTTCGTTTCACCAGAGGTGCAGAGAAAATAGAGAGACAAACGTTTTGAATAAAAAGTATTTATTGAACAGTCTTCTTTCTCATGCAGAAGAAATGAACTGCTACAATTGTAATACTGGCTGTAAAGTATAATGCGTACAGCAAGAAGAGTATTATAAAATAATACTGTAAAAGCATGGTATGGTTTCTAAGCCATAAAATACATACATAAATAAATAAAGACTAAAAGTACTCAACTGGTGCTTCTAAAATACACCTACCCCGATGTACCTAACCTAAGTCTAGTACGAGGGAAGAAGTAAGTGAGGTGTAGCATAGGTTTAGTATTCTTTGCCAAGAATCTATCCAGGATTTCTCCTAGGTTCTAATCAGCTCCGTACCTTGGTTTAGAATGAAGGATGTCTGATATCTCTCTGTCTCAGGACTCGATTTCCCAACACCCAGCAAGGGGAGCTTGGAAACACTGGAGCTGGATTTCTCGGCTGGAGAAAAGACAGCGTCTCTCTCAGTGCGTCTGCTGGAGGATCGGCTTCCTTCGGCATTTACTGTAGCGAGCTGTGTCGGGCAAGTAGATAGTCAAACTGCTACAAACCACTGTGTATTTGCTATGGCAAGTGTGGGCATATATATACCTTGAAGTGCAGAGTTTGACGTAAAGTTGGACATAACGTCATCAAAGAATTGCAGTTCTTAGAAAACTCCATGAGTTCTTGGACAAATCAATATTCAAGCAAGGGGAAGTCCCTGACTGCTGAAGGGAAGTTTTCCAAGAAATCGTTGTGGCTTTTCGGAACTAGTGGAAGAAGCCATGCCGTATTTGGACTGCATGGGCTATGTCTAAATATGGTTATGATTTCTATGCCTATATAAGGGCAAGGTGATTTATACCTATATAAGGGCATGAATCTGGAAAATTACACTAGGGTCCTAAAATGCTATACAACACAAGGTTCGCAAAGAACTCAAGATCGCTCATCAGAAATTAATCATTTTGTTAAACAGGCCTAATCAGATTCTTCCTAGTCCAGCTGGGCCTATTCAGACCTCGCCCTGTACTGACAACCCCTCAGCGAATACTAATTATACTGCTGAAACCTAGGTACAGAACCGAACATCCCTGTAGATAGTAATTCTGTCTTGGTACCACCTGAAAAGCTTAGGGGAGTGCCAACGAAATTTCAGAACATTATTACACAGTGTGTTTTTTGGGGAAGACTGGAATTATTCTTGGATGATACAGATGAAATCACCTTCATATTGTCATCTAAATAAGGGTGCATTAACCCCTTAACTACTGAGGCTTTTGTACTCCAGCGCTTCCCTAACTTTCCTTCCACAAACGTTATCCTTGCCAAATGTGCGTCCATTTTTCCCAACATCATGGGGGTTCTAAAGGTACCCAGGGTTTGTGAATTCCTCTAGAGGGAACTGAGAAAATAGCCTAATACAGCTATACTCTGGGTTTTGGGGGAATATTGCTGCACAAGAAAGTGTCTGGTTTTTCCTAATATCACCATCTTCCCAGTTTTCAGGTACAAGCAGAACTGAATCAAAAACATTTTTTACCACCGTTTTGGAATTTTTTTAAGAGGTAGTTCATGTTTCCTATTGCTTGTACTTTTAACCTACTTCCAGTTTGTGGGGGCAACAGGTGTGAACCCATGGGTGATCCCAGAAAGCTATGCATTTCAGAAAAGTAGACAACATTTTGAATTCAGCAAGGTTTCATTTGTTTAGATCCTCAAAGTTTTCCCAAAAAAACTATCTTTTGAAATAAAATAACATAATAATAAAATAACATAAAAAATAAAATAACACAGAAAATAAGTATGTTTTAATTTGTAACTTCTTGTCACAATGGCCAATTAACAAATGCAATATACTAGGAGATCCGGAAGGCCCTTCTGGTTGCATGGATATGTAAGGTATGTGGGCTGTTCAAGAACTTTAGATACCCAGAACCAACAAGTGAGCTGCACCTTACAATGGCTTTTTAACTGTGTACCTATTTTTATGGTAAAATATACAGAATGTGGGTATGAATAAAACCTATGGATTTCTAAAATGTACACCAGGTACTGAGTTTGGAGCAGTGGTTATTTGTGCATCTCTGACTTTGTGGGGACCCATACTCGCATCTGATTCAGAGGGCATTTTGCACACTGGCTTACATTTAGAAGGCACAAATGCAGGGAAATGCAGGGAAAACCAATTGGTAGTAACGTATGGTCTACTATTCTGTTTTTCCACCTGTCTCCTGATAAAAATGGTACCTCATTGGTGTGCAGGTCTTTGCCTGAGACATAGTGCATCCCAAAAAGCAACCAGGAGACATAATATTTTACTCTGCAAAATTCATGCATTTTATACAACGTAGGTAGCTGCAGGCCCTAGCTCAGTCGCCACCCGGAAAGCTACCATACCAACACAGTTCTTAAAAGTATACACCCAGTAGTGTCCAGGGTGATATGACTTGTGTGGTTCTAACTAGGTTTTTTTGGCCAGAAGCTCTTGTAAACCTCAAACTGTGCCTAAAAACGCATGTTTTCCTCACTTGTTTTATGAGGGCAAGATCTGGGCTCTGTGGGCTACAAATTTCCTACCAGCCAGCGTTCCCCCAAGTCTCCCGATAAAATTGGCACCTCACTTGTGTGGCAGGGCTTGGTGCCTTGGAAAACAATACACCCTAAAACGTGAACTGAAGACGTCATATTTTAACCAGCAAAATCCATCATTTTTTACAAACTGGGTAGCTGTGGGCCACCCAGGAAATCTACTATACCCAAACATTTCTGAAAACTAGACACCCGGGGGAGAGTGGTATGACTTGGTATGGTTCTTACAAATTCTTTTTAACCAGAAGCCCTTACAAACCTCAAACAGCACCCATAAACACACATTTCCTCACATTTCTGTGAGGAAAAGTTCTGGAAGATGTGGAGAGCTACATCCCACCTCCTAGAGTTACCCTAAATCTACTTAAAAAATTGTCCCTCATTTGTGTGGGTGAGCTTAGTGCCCACCACAGGAAAAGGCCCAAACGGAACAGGGGCAGATCAAATTATTCCACTGAAAACCAACCCTTTTTTTTGCAATTTGGGTCGCTGTGGAGTTTGGGCCCTAGCCCAGCCGGCAACTTGGGAAACCTACAAAACCTGCACATTTCTGTAAACTAGACACCCGGGGAGTCTAGGGTGGCCTGACTTGTATGTTTCTCACCAAGTTTTTTTACCCCGAAGAACTTGCAAACTACAAACTTTTCCTAAAACACACATTTTCCTCACATTTCTGTGAAGAAAAGGCCTATAATCTGTAGGAGCCACAAATTCCCTACCGCACAGCATTGGCCCAAGTCTTCTGACAATTTTCCTTGCATTTTTCCAGAATCAGCAGGAGTCAACAAAATTCCTATAACTCTACATTTCCCCCCATTTGTCCCGAAAAAAATGCAACATCCACTTGTGTGGCTGGGCCTAGTGCCCACAACAGGAATAAATCAAACCAGGCTCAATGGGAGTCCAAACAAAGGGGTGGGAGGGGTGTCAGAAAGACTGTTGTGGCCCGAGGGAGGGGGAGCACTAGCCCATTACCAGGGTGGGGCATTCCAGCTCAAAAAAAGCAATCCTTGGTGCTTAGTAACCTATCCGTCCTCTGATGAGTTGGTGATTGGAGTCAAATGCTGCTCCTCCCCTGAAAACCTAGTGAATCTCTGCTTGGGGTTGGTCTTCCTGTGGTGATTACCAAGCATGTATCTACTAGGGAGAGGGAATTCTCCACTTTCCAATGGTACCTCTCCCATGAATATCAGTCCACATGGAGCACTGATGTAATGAAAGTGAAATTAGTTGATCACTTCATTTTACTTTCACTTAAGCAACTTCTGCATACCATGCACACTGATAGTCATTTTAAAAGGAAAGAAAACAGCCTTGGGCTGCTGTGGAAGCTCTTCCCCTGCAGCCCGACGTGATAATTAAAATAGGGAAGCCCTCTGGTGGGAGCACCAGTGGCCGACGGATGCACTAGGGAGGGAATGTGGGCCACTTAACCGGTTCATGTGGGCCACAACACTCATTTTTAACCAGAATTTCTGGCTGAATAGTTGGACCCAGTTCAGTATTCAATTCACAATATTTTTTGGCATGGGGGGGGCACCCACAAAATGGACGGTGAAGCTTGAGGAAAAACACAACAACAAATATGTAAAGCACAGCGATAAGCATACAAAGGCAAATTCACATAACTATAGGACTGTAACTCTGTGGTTGACAGTGCTGTGATAACCCCCACCCAGGCCCGGAGACCGATGCAGAACCCCAGGACACCAATGAATCGCATACACTGAAGAATTAGGGTAACAAAATAACCACCGGGTAAATCCTGCCAAAACCCCACTAACACGAGGGATTCATAAGGAACAAATCAAGAAAGCTGCAGGACCAAATATAGTGATGGACTGTATGAAACTGGAAGCCATACAACTACTTGGAGAGGTTTCCAGACACCAAATGTACATTGCCGCAGACCTAAGTACTCCCATTGCCTATAAAGCTCTGAAGGTGATGGGCTTAACACAGAATTGGCTGCACACATGGGTTAGTAGTCTAAATCTGACTCTTAGGTTCCATGGACCCTTTCTCCACCACCTCTAACCAATCTTTCGAGTTTGCCTCTTGATTGTTCCTAGGACCAGTAGTTTTAGCAATTTCCTCTTTCTGGTTGACTGTTTATCTCTATACAGACTCTCCTGACCTCTCTTCATGAGCTTCAGATCTCTCTGCTGTCTATTCTTGACAATACCCCCACCAGAAGAATCCCCCCACTCTGGGATGCATTAGCTGATCCAAGTTTGTATGGGTGTTTGGCATGAAATGCTCTAATCAATGGCGGGGTGAGGTGGGGATGCAATGAGGAAGCCGGCTGCCAGGAACGGTAAGAAACATCATACCTCTCCCAGGCCTCCAGATATGGAGCTGACCATGTCTAATACGAGAGTCCACTAATGACTTGATCTCACATTCTGGTGACCCATATACTATGGTAGGAGGAAGTGTGCTCTCTATGACATTTGCTGCAGGATTAATACTAAATATATGGACCACTGGATGGATTTTCTACTTCTCTGCTAATTGTAATCTGGCTGCCATTGCCATTGCACACTCTTCAGCTATAAAGGGACCCACACATTGGAAGTGAGCTTTGAATGTGTATCTGGAAGTGATAAAAATCTTGTAGGCATCCACACTCAGTCTCCATTTTTATGTTGTGGATGGGCCTGTCTGTGTATGTTTGCAGATTTCTTGGACACTGTCTTTGCTGCTACTAGATGTTTGTATACAGCCAGTCTGACATATCTGTAATATATAGAATACTGAGGAAACTTAAGATAGGGTATTGCAGTGAGGTAAAATGCAAGGATGGAGCCCAAAACCACAAAAAGATTAGATGTGCCCATGGAAGAATATAGTTAGAAGCAAATTCTGCTCATGACATCCACTTACTCCATTCCAATCGGCGGGCTACGTGGAAGCATCTTAAGTAATGTTCGATGAATTGATTTGGTCTGTCCCTCTTCCAATCAGTCTGGGATGGTAGCTGTGGAATTGTAATTGATAGTACTAACTGAGCCCCTGTGTTCGTGACTATGGTGACTGTAAGTTCATGGAGTCTGAAGATGTTTTTAAAAAAAGATTTGAGACAGTTCTAAGGCTGTGGGTAATTTTTTAGAGAAGTATAAAGTGACCTGATTTCAAAATGTATCCACTACTACCCACACCACAGTGAACTCAGAAGTTAGGGAGCTCTACAAATATATTTTGATAGGTTTGGCTGATTGATGAGAAACATGTCAAGTAGCTGATGTTATGAAACAGATCCATCCCGAATGTAAGGTGGTATTTATGCCCTGATCTACTCTTCCACAGCTAGAGACAGTGCATCTGCTTTGCCATAGTGGTTTCCAGTTGTAAGGGGTCTTGTAATGGAAAAAAAGAAAAGAAGAAAGACCATCTCCCATGTTGGGCTGTGGTACATTTCACGGATGTGAGGTCACCAGACCTTTGTGATCAGTCCAAACTATTATTTTATGAACCACTCCTTCAAAATATTGCCTCCAAACCATAAATACCTCCTTTATGGCAGGTAGCTCTTTCTGGTATAATATTTAAGTTCTTTTCAGTACTACTCAATGTTCCGCAGGAAGTAATGTTTTTGTCTCCAGATGTCTTTGGGGAAGTACTGCTCCTGGGGTGAATGAAGAAGTATTTATTTGTATAATAACTAGGTAGCTGAATAGCAGAAATTGGTGCTGATGTGAAAGCTGCTTGAAGTGTTTAATAAGCCTACTTCTGCTCTTCGCCCCGGGTGAATGGCTGACCTCTCAGGGAGCCAACAAGGATGAGACAGTTTGTATGAAATGCCAATAAAAGTTTGAGAGCCCCAGAAATAATTGAATATTCTTTTTTTAATGCTTTTATTGATTTTATCATTAACAGTTCACAGTACAATGCTTTGTTTAGGCTACTACATAATGTACGGATTGCCTCTTCTGTTACCTTCCCTTGGATCACATACAGGGAGTGCTAATCATCAGCGACAGGAGTCATTGATATGGCTTAATCGGTACATAGGACGGTATTGAACTTGTGATAACTGATTATTAACCATTACCAATGAACGCAGCATGGCATTGGAAATTATACAGTGCATATGAACTGCGTAATGAGTGTTATTATCTGAGGCGTAGTGGTAATAAATGGGGAAGCATAACCATTTTAGATACCGCCCATCAGAGATATTGGCAGCAACCCCCAAAACGATACCTGGCTACGGGGTGCCAAGACTACCCTCATGATATTGCAATACAGTAGGCCTTGTTCGTGGTCAAATATTTGTATCCTTAGGTACTTAAATGTTCTGCTCGGCCACTGTTCTGTCTCTCTGTCAACATTCAACTTGACCGCAGGGATAATTGGAAGAAGAGGGAATGCGCATGATTTGCGCTAGTTGACCCTCAAGTCTGATATCTTGGCGAATATGTTGTACAGCAACGCTATGTTAGCAGGGAATGCAGTCACATCGCTCAGATAAAACAGCATATCATCGAAGTTGAGAGACAGCAAATGTATTCCATCTCCCAGAGAGATAAACCAGGCCTTTCTGTCGTGTCACAGCCTACCCACCAAGACAAAAAGGTAGGGAGAAAGTGGGCATCCCTTCCGGGTGCTCTATGAAACCAGTATTTGGTCATAAATCAGCTTCCCTGTCCTATCTCGCGGCACTGGTTTTGTGTCCACCTAGTCGATACCTCTCCAAAGCTGCAAATAAGAAGTCCCATTCCACGGAATTTAATGCCTTTTCTAGTTCTAGAGCCATACAGATCACTCAAGGCCAGAATTTTGGAGCAAACTCCTTTATCCTGAGGAAACATCTAAGGTTAAGCAAAGTGCTCCTGCCCGGCGCGAAGTGCTCGTGCCCGGCACAACGTTTTTCTGGTCCATATGGATCAAAGAAACCTTAAAATATCCTCAACAACGAATGGTTTGAACCATTCCTGAACTGCCTTGACTTATTTGTTGATTCCTTTCTGATGATTCCTTCCCCCAAAAGTTTGAAGTCTAAGAATGTCAGTTGAATAACTTCTGAACCACCAAAAAATGTGTCTAAGGGGCCTCAAAATATTATTGACAAAATGCTGGAACATTATCTAACCTAACAGCCATCACAGGTTATTTGTAATGATTATATTGTGTATTGAACGCTGTCTTCCACTCACCCTCCCTCAAATACACTGATCAGATCATGTGCTTCCCCCCAGATACCTATAACAGGAAACACAGTTCTTTCCTTTTTTTCAGCATAAGTAGGTAGTGACGGCAGAGGACTTCAGTCAGTGTACAATCCAGGACCTGACTGTCAGCCAGGCGAATGTTATACTTATGCAGATCGATTAGAGCAAATCTAATGTTTCACTGGTTAGTCAGCGAAAATACTAGTGAAGAATTCCCTGATCTCCTTTGCAAAATGGCACAGTCACTGGCCACTGCCCCTGGCATCTTGGTGTGAACTACAAACTGCTTAAAACTGGAATAGGCGGAAAAAGCTATTGCATCAAAAAAAAACATATAATTGGTTATCATCAGTGAACAATGATTACATTTCAAGCATGTGCCTTCAAACAGGTTTTTTAAAGGAACAAGGGTCCCTTTCTTGCAAGATAACACAGAAAATATTACATAGAGATACAGTGAGGTTTATGTTAGGTGCCCAAATGGAATCCAATATTTGTTTAGTCAAAACCAACCAAAAGAGAAGGTAAAAAACCTTTAAGCTCAGACATTCCTTTGTGTGACTACAATGAACACATAATAGCCATGCCATATATATCCACAAGTACCTCTGCTCATATGAACAATTACATATTAACAATTTGAGACATGGAACCCTAGTCAATGACGTTTCGATCCCCTAAATAGATGTAGGGATCATCATCAGGACATAAACAATTATGTTTGGGAAACAGGAGCAAGCACGATTGCAACTGCTGCCCTTCACTGATTAAGAAATACATGTACTCAACAGTTTCCACAGTCTGGGGATATTGCTATATGGTATGGCAGAAATAAAGCAAATTCTATCAGTTGAGGTATTGATTAGTCTGACTTTAAACTCAGGATGGCCCAGAGGTGCCTGGATATGCTAGATGTGCCAGTGAGAAAAGGATGGGGCATCTCTAATAACTCTGAGGACCTGACTACAGCTTAGCAGAGTAATAGGGGTCCTTTGGATGTGATCCATCGCGAACTCAATAAATTGATCAGGGTTAAATATTCAATAACATCTAATACATTGGCCCATACGCATTCACCCAAATCCCTGATGCGCTGGGGTCAAGTTTGTTAACTTTGCCTCAATTTACTCTTGTTACTCAGGCACAAAATTTAAATATCCTGTATTTCTGCGTATTTTAACAAATAATAATCGACTTTTCAGCTACTTGGTCGATGGACCAATTAGTTGAAGAGTTGATGGCAATGGAAATTCTAAAACAAAAACATTCATCATAAAACTGGCTAAAATAACCACAGACTCTCTGTGAGATTTAATCATTTTATCTAGTAATAACAAATTCTCATAGCGATCACTTTCATAAATTCAAATGCCGGAAACCTCATGAGAGAGAGAACAACAATCTAATCATAACAATAACGGAACTATAATTTCAAATATACGTTTCAAAGAGTGGATAAAAGAGGAGACATTAAATGCAAGTAAAAATATATGAATTTAAACCTATAATTCGGAGGGAATAGATGAAGAGACAAAAGGTTCAGTGACAAGAATACAACTTCAAAATAATTTCTGCAATGCTAAGTTAGATCAAATACAAACCCAAAGGATCTGTAAGGGAAAACCACCACCCAGGCCTAGGCAGCAGTGGGGGATCCCGAACCAAGAGTCCGGGATCAAAGAGTCAAGAACCAGGACAGGGACAGGACAGGAACAGCAAGGCCTCTCAGGAAACCGACAAACAGCGACGCACCCCTCACTCGGACACCTTCAGCCTAAACAACCTAAACCACACCCCTAAAGCACCTATTCTTATACCCTAAAAATACATGTCCGTCCGCAATAGTTGCTTATTTCACATTTTCTAGCTAAGGGATTGGTTGATTTCTAGGGGTGGGATGTCACCCCACTGTGGAATCATCTACTTTTGACTACACCATTGTTCTAAACAATTTGTTTACATAGTCAGCAATACCTCTTCTCTCTCATGAGTATACATGTAACAATTTATAAAAATGTTAATAAATTCAACAACTTCAGGTTCCGTTCCCACGATGACACTGGCGTTGGCTGCTTGTCAATGTTCTGTCCTTCACCAGGTCACGCTTTTTCAGCTTTGCACAGCAGTTCAGTCACGTGGTCACATGGTTCCTGCTTGCTCCTAATTCCACCCGCCCTCGCTTCAGCTAACTTAAAAAGATGGCGGACTCGTCCATTACTAAAAGAATGGAAAAACCTAACATTTATTAATGATGTGAGAATGCATTTTCACTGTTTACCATCCATCTTAACTCTACTTAATGATTAGAATAAAGCAACACACGTCATGCTTTTTACTAAATACACATGCGGCCTTGCCATGCAAACCTTGTTAATTCGCTCTGAACACAAGATTATTACATTTCCGGTTATTTACGTATTAATTCTAATTAGTTCATGCATTTTGCTAAGCAAACTTCCCATGTGTAGCGCAATTGTGCACATTAATCATTCTAACACTACTTACTGTTAGTACATATTATAGGGGTGTTCAATTGAGCAGGTTTCTTTTATGAAATCCTGCTCCATCAGATGCTTTAAGGGAGCAATCCATTTTAAGGAAACTATCAAAACATGGAATAGGATTCTAGAGAAAATCTACAGACATAGTTGTGAAGGACATCAACGTAACGAAACTTCAAAAGCACTTTAAATCTATAGAGAATATATTGGCTAAACCTAATTCAATAGGAAATAGGATATTAGCTCTATTGTAATCTCAGAAAGCTTTAAGCATAAACAAGAGAAAGAGCTACACATAAATGTTAATGGAGTTATGCTGCAGTGCTCAGGAGTCTCATACATGGTGGAAAAAGTATAAAACAGTACAATTCGGACAAACAAATTATTGGTATACACAATGTCAACAGATGCCAAAAATGTGAAAAAAGTCAATCAGTGTGGTAATTCTAAGTTAAGATTCACTTATGGTAAGAATGGAAATTTAAGGTAATTCAATAATTGTAAAGGTTTTTTTGCGGTCCAGGTAAACTGTGGTCTTTGTACCACATTACCACCTTTGACCGCTCTCCTGTTGGAATTTCCATTCCAGTGACATGACATTGCACTAATAAAGGTTTTTTACCCAGGAGGGAGAAACACCCCAATGACACCTGTACTTAATTTTCTCAATAAGGGGTTGGACGGTATACTTTTTTATACTTTTTTCTTTTAGTAGCTGCTCAGGCCTGAAACAGTTCCCCCTTCCAAAATGGCTAAAGGTAGCCCCCATGCTTGTTGCTGCTTATCAAACAACAAAGGGGGGGGGGTGGTGGATAAAGTTGACAGCAAATAGTTCCAGGTGCTGGCACCGTTCACATCAAGACTTGATGTTGAAGGACTCAAGTTGATTCCAGAACCTACCTGTAGAAATCCCCAGAATATATGATGATACCACGCATACCATTACAACGCGGTATTTTTCATTGCGGTTTTGACAAAGCAAGTCGTTACATCGACTTGCATTGGAGGGCGCTGGATTTAGGAATAGTGTGAATTACTATTCCAACTCCAGTCTACGTACAGTAGGGAAGGTGTTGGAATAGTAATTCACACTATTCCTTAGTCTAGAGCGCCCTCCACTGCAAGTCGATGTAACGACTTGCATTGTTAAAACCACGATGTAACCATTACGCGTTGTAATGGTTGCGTGGGGTATACACCCGTTACAACGCATCTTTTACTCCGCACTACCATTACAACGCGACTTTTACTCCGCATACCATTACAACGCATTGCGCTGGGGGGCGCTCTAGGATAGGGCATAAGTATAATTTACTATCCAACACCTTCCCTAGGGTCCACGGGGACTGGAGTTAGAATAGTAAATTATACTTACCACTATCCAGCACCCCAAAGCGCTATGCGTTGTAATGGTATGCGTTGTAAAAGTCGCGTTGTAACGGTATGCGGAGTAAAAGTATGCGGAGTAACATGGTACATCCGTTGCGTGGTAAAGGATGTTTCCCAAATCCCCATATCTTTGATGATTTAAGGAAACGTGCTAAATAGTCAAAACAACTCAGTGTGGTTGGTTTTGTCGGGTGCCAGGTGTGCCCACAGAGCCAGGAGCACATACTCCCACGTGGAAGACACCCAGGGGCACACAGGTTTCCCCAAGATGCTGGTGTGGTCAGGGGCAGAGTGCATTTACCAGAAAAGATACCTGTGACAAGCCTTCCACGTGGCCTTGAGCACTAAACAGTTGTTGGTGGTTGAACCTCAAACAGAGCTGTTGGACGACCCATTAAAATAGGTCAACGCAGAGCTCACAAAAGATCTCAGGTAGGGCATATTTCCCCGTAAGACATTCCAGCCTCATTTTGAGTAGGACCATGAACCCAGACTTAGTCCATGTCTTCGAAGGAGAGACCACAGTCAAGCAAACGGTGGCCCTGGAATTGAACAATTCTTCACCTCTACTTGCATTCTGCTTCTTCCCTGGTCATGAAGGAACCTGGGACAAAGTATTGGTCAAGCTGGACAGTGTTTATACCCAGAGCTAAATAAATAGACCTTTGGGGTAGTTCAAATTATAGGGGGCTCCTATGGTCCCATTCTCCACGGCCAACATGATCCGCTTATGGCAGGGTTGCAGAACAAGGGGAGGCCATCACCGTCTACTTCCAACCAGATTAGGTGCAGATGGGGAGAAGGCCAGACAGCAGGTCATTTTGTTTGTGAACGCAGGAAAAGCAGGAAGAGGGGGCGGAGCCGGGAGCTCTCTGGCAGGGCACGGGCAGCTAATTGCACACGGAGAGGCCATTCAGAACCCCCAGCAGGACAATGGTGCTAGCTCCTATGGCAGCAGATCCTGTTCTCCCAGGTGGGGTTAAGACCTGGGCTCTCAGATGGGGTTGAGACCTGGGCTCCAAGGTGGGGTTGAGACCGGGGCTTCAAGGTGGGGTTGAGACCTGGGCTCCCAGGTGGAGTTGAGACCTGGGCTCCCAGGGGGGTTGAGACCTGGGCTCCTAGGTGGGGTTGAGACCTTGGCTCCAAGGTGGGGTTGAGACCTTGGCCCCCATGTGGGGTTGAGATCTGTGTTCCCAGATGGGGTTGAGACCTGGGCTCTCAGGTGGGGTTGAGACCTGGGCTCTAAGGTGGGGTTGAGACCTGGGCTCTCAGGTGGGGTTGAGACCTGGGCTCCCAGGTGGAGTTGAGACCTGGGCTCCCAGGTGGGGTTTGAGACCTGAGGTTCCACGTGGGGTTGAGACCTGCTTTCCCAGGTGGGTTTGCGACCTCGGCTCCCACGTGGGGTTTGCGACCTCGGCTCTCACGTGGGGTTTGAGACCTCGGCTCTCAGGTGGGGTTGAGATCTGGGACCCCAG